>NC_135329.1:106835643-107460643 GCF_023851605.1 Tamandua tetradactyla
TCATTTATTGCTTTATCTTTGAGATACTCCCAGAGAGTTAATTACAGTTATTTAAGGAGAGCCTTCTGAAAAACGATGATGGACTAACTCTGCACATAGGTATAATGCATTTTAAAAAAATATTTTTTGATACTTATACATACATTGAAAGGTGACCCTACTCAAAGTAGTTGCAGAGAGATCTTTCTCTATACAGTGCCACAATAGATGACTGCTTCTGTGGTAGGGCTTTGGTGATTTCCCTTCCCTGATACAGTATCTTCCCCCGTAACCAGAACCACAGTCTCAAAAATCCCCATAGGAAAAGACATTATGAAACTAAGAAGCCAGGATGGACTTTATAAAGATAGGCTTTTCTGCCCTGAAACAAATCAATTTAGATAACACACTAAAGTAGGAAAATACTGACATGTTTTAGATCTTATGTAATAATGGGGAAATTTTCCATTTTCCATTCTTGCCTGCTAGATAGGATCCACTTTAATGAGAAGTGTATGAAATCATTTTGCTTTGTCACAGATAATATGTATGCCAGGAGACAGTTTTTTCTGCTTCTTTTTTCCCTCATGTTTCTGTGTATGTTGGGGTGGGTTTAGGGGGACTGTGCCTACTTCTCATTGTAAGGATTGAGGGTTGCCATGCTTGCAATCACCCTATCACTTCTACGTCTTATTAACTGTCTTCGGAACAGACTGTAAGCTGATAATGATAGTATAAAATGCTACCCCTGTAGGAATAGTGGCTGATTTTTAAACTATTAGAATGAAAGAGTCAGCGCTGTTCAGGTTCTTCAATTCACAGTTGTTCCTCAGTGTCCAGGGACCACAGAGGTGCCGAGTAAATGGAAGTCTTAGCATGGAAAAAACTTCCGTCGTCTTTGATCTGCTGGATTTGTCTTCAAGCCATTCTAATGAAGTTGGTGGAGAGAGATGGTGCTGTGCATGCGTAGCTCACTTCTGGACCACTAACCCATCTAGAAATACAGTCCTCAGGACCGGGTTTACTCTCCTGAGTCTTCTTTAAGTCTTCTATGGCTTCAATTATAAAACATTGGCCTCTCTTCTGCTATCCACACTTCTTCCTTCCACTGCTCTCTCATTCACTATTTACTCCTTTCTAATCAATTATCTCCAGTAGAATACATGCAAAGTCAAAATTCTTTGGTTCATAGAAAAAAAATTAAATCTTGCGAACATTAGAGTTTCGCTAAAGGTGAATTGAATCTCTTCAGGAAGGTATTATTATGACTCCTTCCTGCTATATGGTGCCTAAAATTCAACCTTTAGTCTGAGGAAATGATCCATGCTCCTTTAAGGCACACTTGATGTAGTGGGACTGGAACACACTGTGCACAAAAGTTGAATTTAACTCCTTTCTGGTGAGGAGGCAATGACTCAGAAAGACCTTGGCTGAATGTTACACACAGTCCTTAATTAGTAATGTGCCTTTGGAGAAGTCATGAAATATCATCTAGCCTTAGTTTCCACGATTATAAAATGGAAATAGTAATGTATGAAATTGTTTTGGAGATTCATTATTTTGGTGTAATATAAATACAGTAGCTGTCGTTACTAAGATGGTAGATGCTTAATTAATGGAGGTGCCTTTTTCCCTAGTTGGATTATGGGTTCAGGAAAGAATAGACTTAATTTTCTTTTCCTCCTGTGGCTCCCCACAGTATAGAGCAGTGATCTGCACACAGTAGTTAATGTTTAACTAATGATACAATCTGATTAATTCAGAATTCAGTAAATGAAGGGGTGTGGTTGGCTGGCCTCAGCCACTGTGCACTTGGCTGTTGTACCTCTTTCGGGTTAGAAGCACCTTGGGGAAGCCTGATAGTCTATTGCAGGCCTGAATGCCAACTTGTGATTAGAATTAAGTGCTAACAAGAGACTCCAGGGTTTTTGTTTTAATATTGAGCTTGTGCTATGATTTGATCCTAGTTAAGATTAGGACAAGGGCGTCACAAATGAAAGACTAAAAAAATTGATTGACTGAGGCAATGTAATCTATAGATTTAATGTGAAAGGGATTCAGCTTGATTTATAGAGGAAAACTGTACATGCCCCTTTGCTGGTGTTAAGCCCCATGAAATAGGATGCCCCCGAATCCCTCTGCAGAGACTGCTACATTTCTATGCTGAATTTTGAGCAGGTTACCAAACAGGATATGTATCTTTATACAAGATGTATCTTTGCACAGTGATGAAAACTAAACAATCACAAACATAAAGAAAGTGAGTAAGTGGCATATGGTCATTATAACTGATAGGTGACCTTATAACTGAAGGACCTCCATTGCATTTAAGCTCTGAGGCAGCGGGAGCTTGGCGGTCCTTGTGGTTTGATGTGTATCAAGACTCATTCAGACTCCTGGATACTCTCCAGGAGCCTAGGAAGAAAACTGAGGCCTTCCCTTCCACACGCTTTGTTTTGATTAGTTAATGACATAGATGTGGAGATATGAAATCGGGAATAGCCACCGTTTGTTTGTTTTACTTTTACCACCCTGACCTTAACATTTTCAATGCTGTGAGAGTGTGGTTGGTCTCTGAGTGACTGAATGATGCATCCCAAGAGGTGGCTGACCTTAAAGCAACAATCTCTTTTAAAGGGAGGATGTGGTCACCCTAGACCAAGAAGACCCGATGAAAACACGTAGGTCAGTTTTGTCTAAAATATTTGTCCAGCCCTTTGCTGTTCTGAGGAAGCCTGGCTCCCTCTTGTGGCCTAAAACCACACGTTCATCGTGCTCTGGCCTCCTGGGCTGAGTGTTTAAAAGAGACGTCAGTCCCTCTTCATCTGTGCCCTGAGCTTGTAGCTCATTCATTTCATTACCATTGGGAAAACAGGCATGGCCCTGTGAAAATGGTGAAAGAGACGGATCTGGCTTCGCCATCTCCCGTGCTCCCCAATTTACTCTTCTCCCAACCTCTTGAGGGGGAGAGTGGCGGGATATCTAACTCCCGTTCTGTGAGTGGACTTTGCTTGTGCTCTCTACCTTCCTTTTAGTTTTCTTGTATTCTTTATTGACCACAAAGAGTACATGAATAATACTTCTTTTAAAGTGTTATCTATGCAAAAAAACTGGTTTTGTTAAAAAATGAATTAAAGGAATTAAGTCAGTTGGTTGAATTTGGAGTATAAAATAATGGCAGATAACATATAGAAGGTAGGGATAACTAGATTTTTTTATATAGCTCTTTTTTTCTTTACAGCCTTTCAGTCAGTTTCTATCACTTAAAAAATAGAGAGCTTTGATACATAAAAAATAAAATGTGCATTTCTGGCTTCTTATACAAAATCAGAGGGTTTGAGAAAATAGTCCATATTTTCTCATGGCAGCAGCCACTGGAAGCTGACTTACAGCCAACCATATAAGAACAGGCACACAGAACATCCATTTCACTACAGACCCTGCCACTTCCTATGGTCTTATGATTGCCCCATTTTCCTCATTTTTTACCTGCTTGACTCCCATTAGCGTGAATTTTTGACTCTGTGGGCCCGCAGCATGTAAGACCCATTTATATCCTTATTATGGTCTCCAGCTGGTGAGATGTTGGGGAATAGGCCCACAGTAAGTTTTCTTTTCTTCTTTTAACTGAATGATGGTCCAAGGACCAAAGTCCAGCTAGGGTGGAGAGTACAGTCCAAAGAGGTGCTGTCTTCACAGGGTGGGCTAAAGAGGGAATCTCAGTGAAGCGCTATAGGGAATTCTCAAGACCGGAAGCTGTGAGTGGTCAGGTACAGGGACAATCCAAGTGTAGATGCATTTCAACTTAATGCTGAATAAAGGAAGGTCAGAAACAACAGCAAAACCAAAGCATGGTTTATCTTTCTGCAGGCAATTCGGTGAGTCATCGTTTATTTTTACTGCTTTATTGAATCCATTAAAATATGCACATTATTTCATTTGATAGTGTCCATTCTGTCCAGCTCCTTGGTAGTGAACTCTTGAAAGATAGATTTCTGCTCTAGTTCAGATCCATCTCTTCTTTCCTTTCTCTCCTCATCCTCCCATACCCCACAAAGTAAAATACATCCAAATAACACAGGCTTTAGAGCTATGGGTATTGAAGAAATAGTTTTACCTCTTACCCAATTGCTGCTTCTTTTCCTTTGCTGGATGAGGGCGAAATCCTGTGAAGCTTTTGTTTTTCTTCTTTTTTAGGATTTAGAACAAGGCAGCGACATGTCCTTGTGGACCCCACGGGGCCTGCTGGGTATTGCCCTCACTTGATGGAATCTGTTCCTTGTGAAGATCCAATGTGTTATCGATGGCTGGTGACTGAAGGGATCTGTATTCCTGATCATGGAAAGTGTGGCCTGGGACATCGTATCCTGAACGCTGTCTGCAAGAATGAGCGAGGTAGGATGTAGTGCAAAAGTGATGTTAAGTTGCATCAGCTCATTCCTTGAGAGGGCCTTTCCCTGAAGGAGAAAAGCACAGACTGTCCTGTCTTTGAGTATTTACTTTGAAGTTACCTGACACGTTGCCACAAAGTAGGCTGTCTTTATTTTATACAGGTAGTATAGTGGAACTAGAGATTTCTCTGAAGATCTTTATTTATCCATTCAAACAAAACAGATAAGTTGGTCTTCAACTTATCAATGCAAAACAAGTTTTATTAGCCTTTTTTAAGGTTGATATGACATGTTTTTAATACTATTAACCAATACTACCTTACACAGGTTCCAGAGGTATAACTTCTTCCAAGTTATAAAAAACGTGTCTATTTGAAAATAGATGATAATTAATGTTTTAAATATTAATATTTTAATTTGAAAATATTTTATTTTAAAACTTTAACTTATGTGTGAGACTAAAGCAAAAAATGTTTATTTGGTACAAAATTTATATTTTGACTAGTGCATTTCCTAGCATAATTATGTAGGTAGACAGCTTAATTGAACACCCTAAGTACATGGAACCTTGAGTAGGGCATGAGATTTTGTAGGTTTGTCCAGAGTGATGCCCTGATAAATCCCACAGTGATGTGACAGTGAATAAAGAAGTATTTGCAAAGTCCCCTTGGGGGAATGGTGAGAAAGAGGGAAAATTCAGCTTCCCCAAGTGAAGAATTCTTGATATTCTCAAAAAAAAAAAAGAAAACAAAAACAAACAAAATAAAAATGTATCTTTCATTTCTATAAAATTAGACTAGAATCAGTTTTAGAAATAACACTAACATTTCTAATGAACCATTTTTAAATATAAGTTATCATGATTTATAAAGCTATGGACAATGGTGGCTTTCCTTGATCATTGAGCTTCTCGTACAACGGTTGTTTGAAATGAAGCATGATTTAGAAAACATGTAAGTCATAGGGAAATGAGAAAAGTGACATTGAAAACCTTTATCTAGAGTTTAAAAAAATTTCGGTCTCTAGGAAGACTATAGAGTGTGTCTATTAATCAGCTCTGCCAGGAGAAGCCCCATTTATAATGCACTTGGTGCTTGGAGTGAAATGTTTTGATTTGTGGAGTGAAATAATCTACAGAATGGAAGGAAATTACACAGCAGATTCAGAATGGATATTGGTATGCACACAGTGTAGAGCAAGTTGCTATAATGTGTTGTGAGGACACAGGCTGAGGCACAACAGAGACGTCCAGCAATCACTGCTTTATTATTTATACTGCTCAGAGGGTCCTAAGGAGAAGCGATCATGTTGTGGCCAGTCCCCTAGGGAAGACAACTGCTCAGTTCAGGGTCGGTAGATGGCAGCTCTGCACACCCCACTTTGTGTTGGAAATGAGAAATCCTGTGCTGATAGAGTGTTGGGTTTTTATATACTCCAGGGGGTGGGGGCCCTGCCCCTGAGCAAAAAACATGCATCGAGCAACCTTTGTGCAGAGTTTTACCCTGACAAGCAATTGTGGCTGCTTCTTCCCAAGTTTGGGTTCAGGATCTGATTAGGCCATTCCATTTTTTGGGTAGCATGTTTTTCATGGTTGAGACCTAATATTTCACCTGGGCTATGGACTGAAATTTATACTGAATACCTGCATACAAACAAGCAAGAGGACAAAAGTGAAGCGGGAAGTAGTGAGGGCTGGGAAATGTCAGCCTAGTGTGTCCGGGACTTCCTTTGCACGCTGGGTTAGCATACAGCAATGAACCAACCTTCTGCCCTTCCCTTCCCTTTCCTCCCTTCCCTTCCATAATTTGTGTAATTATGCCTAGAAGCCAGGTGATTGATTAATTAAATAGAGGATAACTACAGCTTGTATTTACTGTGGTCCTTTTTGCTGAAATAGTCAAATACTTTTGATAATTCCAAATAATCTTTTAATTGTGGCAACACATGTAGATTATTAATAGAGACAAAGAAGATGATTTTTTATATTGCTTTTCTTTGAATTCATGGAAAGTGGTATAGAATTTAAAACCTGGGCTTTAGAGTCAGACAAGTTGGGATTTTAACTCTGACGCCAGCTAGATGCTCTCAGGTAAATTATTTAACTTGTGTAGGCTTGCTTTCCTTCAGTGGTAAAGTGGTGTAATAAAGCCTACCTTTCACTCTCAAGATTGTGAGAATTAAATTAATTATATAAAGGTGATGAATGAAGTACCTAGCACATAATCATTCAAAATAAGCTGTAAGCTTATTTTACTTATAATATGCATTTATTACTTGGATGGTCCTGGGGGAATTATGCAAAGAGCCATTCTTTTATAAAATGTAAGTAATAATGAGGATTAGAATAACCATAACTGTTTCTTATACTTAATCTCTAGCTAAGGAAGCAGGAAGATCATTTGTTTGGTTGATACGTAATGAAAAATGACTCTCATGCTTTGTCATCTCTTAGCAGGTACTGGAGGTTTGTTGTGATATATTATGCCCATAGGGTTGGTGATTTCTTTCCACAGTATGTGTTATGCTTTCTGTAGTAATTTTTGAGACATCAGTTTTCCCATTTACAGCAACTCTAGAGATTTATTTCTTTATTTCTGTGAAAGAGCTAATTGTCAGTTTTTGACCTACAGTTTCAACTTCTGTGGGGAAAGATATGAATAAATATTTGTTCATATCAGCCCTATGAACTCTTTGTGGTTTTTAAAGATCTGGGATGACTCCTATTTCATTAGTAGGTTATCAGCCACAGTATGCTTATAGGAACATGTTGCACTCCAGATACAGGAAGCAGACTCTAGACCAGTAAGAAATTGAAAATGTGTTCTGGTTGCATTTTTCACAATACAGCTACTGTGTGATTCTGCATGATTGATGATAGTTTGACAAAGAAGTGCTCCTGTTTGACTCTCCACATATTATCAGGGCCTTTCCATAGCTACAGGAATTGATAACACTGTTGATGCTCATTTAAATGCCTGGAAGAAAATAGGCTTGAGGCATATTTAATAAGTTTCCTGTGATTTTTTTTCTTATAACATTTTATAGTATCCTTTTCCTCACTCTGAATTTATTTGAGAATTTATTCAGGGCTAAAAGAAGCAGACCAAAAGGCATAAGTCCTCTCTCTTTTTGATTTAAAAAATCGTATTAGATCAAATTAGACTTAAGGCCTGTAGTAAATTTGCAAGGTGATTTGTTTTGTGTCTAATTTTTGGCTTCTCTCTGTTGACTAAACAGCTCATATACAGAAAGGAACATTTAACATCCTAGCAAAATACCACCATCCCATTCAGAGTGTGGAGTCAAGAGATTTCCACAATAGCCGTGATCCAGATTATGGAGGACTTTTGACCATGTCTTTTTGGATGGTGCTCTTGCCACTAGAAGTATGTTTATCTCTCCTTGGAAGTTTGTTCAGACCATTGGCTTGGAAACAAAAAATATTGCTAGCTACGTTACACTGGAGCTAAGGGGACCCTATCTAAGATCTCACTATCAGGATAAAACCATGTTAAGATATCCAATTAGTTATATAAAAATCAGATAAAAAATTTTAATGAAAATACTAAGAGCGCTGGAAATATCACTTTGGTATGCCTAAACCTTGTAGGTTAATATAAGAATGTAATCTATTTTGGAATATCTAAGATCCAAGGAGCCACCCATGAATTTCTACAGTTCTCTCTGCTTTGATTGCTTAATGATACTGTCCAGTCAGTTCTGCTGAAGTTCTTTTTCTCACCCAATCCTGTGAGAGAGAGAAAAAAAAATGTATAGTGAGTGATATTTTGAGGGAAAAAATCATATAATACATTTTATGTATGAGTATATGAATGAGAATGAACTGGCGTCTCATTTCAGTACTTTGGTGTATAAGCTTTGATTTCTCTTCTCTGCACAATACCTCATCAGTAGTATCAGTCAGAAGAAATCTCCTGAGTATGGAGTACACATAGTTTTTTTTTTTTTTTCCTTCTCATTGATGAGTACCATCCCTACATTCAAATGTTCAAATTGGGCCCCCTTTGAAATGTAAATGGTGGGTAATGGAAGATGTATGCCCTACATTTTTCTCCCTTAGAATATCAAGTTTATTCACTCAATTTTAAACTTTGTTTCTTCAAATGTAATTGGTTCATCATCGTGGGTTTCTCTGACAGTAAGTGAAGTTTTACCATCATCTTTGCAGAACAGGCTGGAAAAATCCCCACATTGCCAGGGCAAGGGACCATTATTTACCATCTTTCATTTCTCCATAATGCAAAGTGGACAAACGACTTCACAAGGTCATTTGACAAACTTGATGCTGCCCACTGGAACAGTCAAACCCTGAACCTTCACCATCTGTTTTGCTCCATAATTTACCAAATAGGTTGTTTTGGAATAAAAAAGTGTCTGTATATTCCTGCAAACATCTTTATTCAAAGATAATGCAATGCATGTTCTCCATTTGTAAAGAGCAAATACCAAGGCTGATGAAGAGTGTAATACTTCAGAAAGAACCAAGTTCACGCGCTGACAGGTACATGGGATTTAGAATTCTCTGGTATTGCTGCAGTGACCCTCTGCATGCAAGATTTCTTATTTTTCACAGTTGGGCTAGGCCTTTACCATGCAAGTATTTTCCTTAAGTGGCGTATATATTTGCACAGCAAACATGAGGAATGATTTCCCGTCATTAAGGTGACTTTGCTTTTCATTTCAGAGGCATTTTTCTACTAGTTCTTACCTTGTGTCATTGACCTCGAACAACCCAAGGATGTTGATCTTTAATCTTGGCTAAAAAAGGCATGTGTTTGTGAGCTCAAATATTACAAGTATTTTTTTTAGAATGACTCTGGTAAAAAGTAGACTAAAATATTCATTTACCTGAGTTAGGCTTTTTTTTTTAATAATGTTTTAAAATGTATTATTGGAGTTGGAAATTTTGTTTGGGTTTTTTGTTATTTTTTTGTTTTTGTTTTGTAATCTCAAAAAAACTGTTTTTTGGTTCACCTGTGAGAATAAAGTAGAACTCCATTCAGATAAGAAATTATTTATCTGAAAATTTTGTTTCACCACAATTCTAAATAAAACTCCTTTTTAAAGTCATTTTTCTAAATCTTTTGATCAGGCTGTATGTCATGTGTGTCAACAACTCCTGTCTTATCTTCTATATGTATTTTTTTTCTTTTACTTACACGACTTTCTACCTGCTCTTTCAGCACAATATTTATTGTTCTGGATTTAGGAAGAACAAGGTGTAGATTTTCATAGGCATTTCTTTCCCACACAAGTATATGGCTGCAGTGAATCAACCCCATAAAGGGACTCTACAAAATTAAAGCTGCCACTGAAGCTATAGAGACCATGAAATAAATCTAATTAAGAATTTTCTTAAATTTTTGAGCAATGGCCCTTTCGTTGAAATAAATAATCATTTTATTAAGATGTTTATTCGGGAAGTGATAATAGCAAGTTGGGTATGTCTTTTGATTTTTAAAAGGAAGTATTTTTCATATATTTTCAATTTTTACTTGTTTCCTATTTTGACCAGAAAAATACCCACGGAATACTTAAGTGGCATAAGAATTTGGGAATGTAAGAATTATGTTATCAAGCATTCCAAGGAATCAAAGGAGGGAGAGAAAATATGGGCATGCATGTTGTCTTAACAATGCAAATTCCTAGAAACATGGAATTTTTACTTAGTGGATCATAGCAGACACTCTTGTGTCCTACCGGATTGCCTCGGCCAGTTACTGTTTTCCTATGTGTCTGCCTGAATTCCAGCTGCTACCACTTGCATCTTTTTGCCTGAAAAGTTTCTCTGATCTCTGGACCCTGCTTTGCTCCCATATTCAGTTAGAAATTCCAGGGAAGAAACAGTTCTGGGAAGCAACCTTCAACCGAGGAGTGAGAGTTGGTGTGTAAATACCCAGCTCCCTTGTCACTTAGGTGGAACAACCTAAGATGTGTGTTCTGTGCTGTTTCCTAGAGTTATCCACTTGCTCGTGATGGTAACTAACTTGATTGCACATCCTTTGTCAGCCTCCTTCCAATTTCTGTCTCACTTGTGTACTCCTCTGATTTTCTGGCATTCTTCCCAAATAAAGACTCAGTCAAGGCAAGATTCTTTGTCTTGGAGTTTGATTATGGGACAACTTAAGCTAGGACAAGGATACTTGGAACAGTATGTAATTGAGCCATCCTTTAGGAAATATAGAATCTAATTCAACTCATAATATTGGTACTTGTTAAAGAATCATTTTCCAAGAAAAAAATGATATATTCTCTCATGAGAGCTTATTCAGCATTTCAAACCATGCTGTTTTCCAATTATTTGTTAATATCAAAGAGGCTCAATATACTTTCTCTGTCCTTCCTTTGAAAACAGAAAACAACACTATTGAAACCTATTCCTTTCTGGGTTAGGCAATCCCAGTAACTCATACCATTCCTCTAGACTTGTTTTCCAACAGTTGAGGCATTTTATGACTCTCTGGGGAAAACTAGTTTATTCATATTTTCATTTTGTATGAATTCCAGAGTGCAGTGGAATATTTATGAATAAAAACAAGAAGAGAATTCTTTGGATAGCTAGGTGATTTTTTTAAATTTAATTTACTTTTTTTTATTTGGCATGGGCAGGCTCCAGGATTCGAACCCGGGTCTCCAGCTTGGCAGACGAGAATTCTTGCAACTGGGCCACTGTTGCCCTGCCCTTTTTTCTTGTATGCTGTTTGGCGAGGTCACATTTCGTTATTTTTCCATGTGAGTGTCCCGTTATCGCAGCACTATTTATTGAATATTTTTTGTTTGCTTTTGCTTGCCTGTGTTTTTTGGGGGGGGAAAGTGCATGGACTGGGAATTGAACCCGGGTCTCCTTCATGGCAGATGAGAATTCTACCTCTGAACTACCCTTGCACCTCCTAGGTGATTATTTTCATAGGGAAACAATAATAGAATGGGCACATATTGTCCTATCTCCTTTGCTCTAGATCAGTTCTAAAACTTTATTGTACATCAGAGTCACCTGGAAGGCTTGTAAAAAGACAGATTTTTGGGCCCTACCCTAGAGTTTCTGATTTAGTAAGTTTGAGGTGGAGCCCATGAAATTTGCATTTCTGACAAGTTCCCAGGTGATGCTGCTGCTGCTGGTGCAGGAACCATCCTTAGATAAACACTGCTCTAAACAGAGTGGGTGTGGAGGAGGGAGTGGCTATGGACACGCTCATGATGCTGGCAGATAACAGAAGCAGGCTAGAAAGTGCAAGGCATGTCTTACACTTAGTCAGAATCAACAGTAGGCTTCATCGTAATCTGTTTTTTGTTGTTTCCTGCTGGGGGAGTTACTCTTGCAATCCATATATATTACTGTCTTTCCAGAAGCAAACAGTGAGTAAATATTCTCTTATTTCTTTATTGCTTCCTAGATGTATGGCTTAAAGATCCAATAATGGAAAGCAGTAGTGTCCTCATGTAGAAACAGAAGACACATATCTGAGTTGAGTTATTTAAGTTTAGAGGAGAGGATTTTCAGCAAGCTATCTTTTCAGACCACCAACTGATAGCAGTTTGGTATCAGTGTCCTGACTGAAAGAAGTGTGGTGGTGACACATACGCTGTATTACATTTTGAAATGAGCCTGACTTTGCAGTTGAAAGTGCCAATATGATCAGGCTGCAATTCACACTACAGGAATCATACTGCAAAGGAGATTAAATTTGAGAGTTCCTGTACCTGAGTTCCTCATTCCCTTTCGTTTAGATGTCTTGCAGTGAAATTAGAGGTGAAACTTTAATAATGTTTGACAATGAGGGAATCCAAAAGAGAAAAATAGAGACTCATTTTAATCAGAGATTCCTCATGCACGTTTTATGGGAAGGTGGGAAATAAATGTAAACGGCTGAATCAATTTAAATGCTAAAGAGAGAGGCACTGCAGTGCAGTTTCAAATATATTTACTGTATGTTGTCTGTCAATAAACTGGTGTTGTATTTTGAATTATTTCCTCTTTCCCCCTGTTACGTACCTAGACATTACAAAATAGGCTGGTCTTTTTTCCTCTTTTACTGAGGTACTTAATGACTATATTCACATCGCTACCTTCCAGTATTTCACAATCAGGCTAAATACAGTCTGATTTTTTTTTAACCTGTAAAATTTAGAAGAATTGCTTCTGCGTCTGCTGTCAGAGGAAGGCTTTCTCCTCCTTCCGTCTCTTCTGAGTTCACTAGACAGCCTACTTTCTGCTCCCATTCCATGATTCAAGAAGCAAAATGAATCATAGATTGCACTGATCCTTCAAAATGGTTTCGTATGATTAAATCATCAATCCAAGCTTTTAGCAGGAGTAAAAGTTAGTTTGTCACACTTGTCATTACCTTCAACTTTCCCCTTGGGCCTGCTCTAAGTTTCCCTATCCCTTTGTTTACTCTACTACAGTGTTAATAATAGGATAATGCTAATAACAGTTACAGCGTTAATCACAGTGTTATCATTTTGTTTCACTTTCTGAAATGTACTTTAAGGTGGTGTTTGGCAGTTTTATATGACTGAAGGCTGTTAAGTTCTGACACAGCATCTTCCCACTTTACCCTCTGTGTTGACATAGGAAAAATAAATAACATGGAGTAAAACATATTTCCAGTATGATGGAGAAGTATTTTCTAATCAGATGGCCAATATCGCTGGATTAGGGAATGTGATCAGAGGCTTACCTGTGCTGTACCGATCTAAGTGTGCTCAGGAAAATATAATGAAATAACATTCTCCTGATTAGAACAAGCTTTATATATATACTGGAAAGAACCACCATTCCATGCAAAATCAATTAGAAGATGATTAAAATTTTGTGTGTTTGTATATATTTATATATATTTTTATATGGGTATATATGTGTGTGTGTGTCTATCTGTGTGCATGTATGGAAAAATAAACAAGGAAACCCTACACCAAACAATGGATATCAAGCATGAATATCAGGGTGGCCTCAGACTTCACCTCTCAAAACATGAATGGCAGTAGACAATGGAAAAGATAGCAACTTTCAGAGGAGAGAATTAGTGACAGGAAACTTTTTTTTCCAACTTGTGAATGCTTGGTAAGAGATTTGGAAATACATTAGATAAACAAAGAAAATACCAGTTGAAGGTATTCTTCAGACAGTTATCAATGAATCAAATTGAGAATTCATGTCATATATAAAAGTACTAAATTAGCCCCAAGAAAATAATCTTAAAATTAGAACAAAATATGTATATCAAGATCTGTAGTCTTATTCACAATATTTTTTCTCCATGTTTTTGATTGAGCAAGTAATCTATTTAAATAAAAGAAAGTTTTGTATAACCCTTTGTGCTTTCCATTCTGTACTTACCAAGTTAGGTGTCCTCTTTGCCTTAACTGTATTATCTTCTGTGGAGAGATGCCTTAATTTTTTTATTGCAAAGATCATACATTTTATTTTAAGGAGACATGAACTAAAGGGAAAATGCATTATAAGTTAGATACGTCTTAAGACCATGGTACTTCTTTTAACCTCAACATAGATTTCAATGAACAACACACATCTAGAAAGTCCATGGCTCACAATAAGGGTTACTTCTCCTCTGTTAACTCTGTGAGGAGTTACGTCTCTGGTCGTGACCATGATGTTCTGCTGCCTGAGATGCTCATCTTCTTCTTTGCCCTTCAGCTAATTCCTGTTCAGCCGTAGAAATTGGTGGGTCTCCTTCAGGACCCTGCCCCTCCACCCCTACCTGCCCTCTTTTAAAGCTGCTGGTCTAGTATATCAAGGAAACATTATAATGACTTCCCACCCCAGATTATTTGTCATAGCCAATTATGATAATTCTATTTTCTTTACAGGTAGATGGTTCATAAATGTGTAGGGTTAAGTCTGTTTGGGCCAACGGGATGTGAGAGAAGGGTATGAACACAGAAGACCATTGTCTTAATTGCTGCAGTGATCTATCTATTGTCAACAGGTTAGTGGCTATAGATGAAGGCGTTGTTGTGGACAGTAAGGTAGAGACATGAAGACACTCTGGGCCCTAGAAGACTTCGTTGATTCCTTGAATCAACAATCTGAGCACTGGCTGTTATGTAAGATAATACATTTCCTTGTTTTTAGAGCTAGTTTCTGTCAGAGTTTATATCACCTGCTGGAGATGTCATCCTAATTGATAGTGTGCCCTCTTCTGTGTTGTCATAATACTTTGTGAATCAGTTATCTATGTCTACAAATTATGTTGAAGCTATCTGCTTACTTGTCTGTTTCTCCCATTTAAATCTTAGCTTCTCAAGGGTAGAGACTTTTTCTTGTGTATTATTTTATTCTTGGCATGATGCTGGAATGCCTGGCATATAGGATGTACTCAATACATGTTTATAGATCTTAAGTGAGTTTTTTCTAATTGATTTGTGCAATAGCCCAATTGGGGATTATTATTATTATTATCACAGTTTTACTGATGAGGAAATTGTAGTCGGGAGGTTGAGTGCCCATAGTCACTCAAGTAGTTAAGTTCTAACATCAGGATTTTAGACTCTACTCCTTGAACTCCAAATGAGCGCCACCTCTGCTTTATATGTGTCAGCAAGGCATACTGCATGTGCTGATAACATGGACATTGCTTTGTCTCAGACCCATCATGCAGCTTTAATTAATTAATGTTATTTTTGTTAAACCCAGATTTGGCTTGAGATTCTCACTCAATGCAGCTTTGAAATCAACCACTGCCAGTTCTTTGGTATAGCCCCAAAAGATGAAACCAATTTCTAACTGTGAACTAAAGATGCTGCCTCTCCTTTAGTGAAAATAGAGACCATCAGGTGCAATTTTCAATGGAAATGTACCCACACATGGGCCTAAAGTGTAGTTGATTTAAATACTGTTTAGTTATCTAGTTTACCCTAGCAACTTTTGTCCTAATCTTGATTGCTTTCAGACAGCCAAGCAGGAGAGGATTTGTTCAGCAGGCTAGATTGGAAGTAGAGAAAGACACACAGATCCTCTGAAAAATAAAATATTAAAACCAGAAGGAAGAAGGTAGGAGACAGAAATTAGAACCAGATTTTTGCTCATTCATAGTGGGAATTTTCCTAGAGGGAGGCAATAATAGAACAGCTAAGTAACACCGTTTAGGAAGTTTGTGAGCATTTGGTAAAAAACAAGCAAAATTGCATATTACATAAGTGGCCTTTCATATCATATCAGAGTTTATTAAAGTGTACCTAGATGGTGATTTGTGAGAACACAAGAGTAATTTTTCTGTATTATTCTGGCAACAAATGGGTAGAAATTCAAAGATGACAAATTTTGCCTTAGCATGACATTGCATGTTGCATTTTAGCTGTCTAGCTGTAGTGGGGATGATAATGAGCTGAGTGTCACCGACTGCATTTGTGTAGCAGTTGGAAACCCTCTCTCAGGTTACTACAGCGGAATTTCCACACTATTCTGCAAGTGAGGGACACTCCACTGCCATTTTGGACAGGGAAATTCTTTATTTTTCTTGATTTTACTGTACTTGGGGATGTTTTGCATTTCTGACTCTCCCTCAAAAATTTCCAGTTGTGCTCCTAATTGTGTCAGCGTATTTCTAGTCACGACCTGAAGGAGTAATAATGTTCCTGATTGAAAACCACAGACCAAGGAGAGTCCAGAGTCATTCTCAAGTTACCAAGAAAAGGTTGTGATTAATTAAGTAATTACTTTTAAATAACTAATAAAAAATTAAGACAAGGAAATTTGCAATATACTTTGAATGCATTACAATTAAAGCCAACAGTTTAACTAAGATCATGATGCAAGTTAAAGTTTTGAATTTCTGTAAAATGGAAACTTCTCTTATGGAGAAGTGGCAGTTACCTCCCTAATTGGTCACTCTTTATAAGATGTCCCAGGGAATGTTTGTTGATGAAGAAGAGGTGTGAGAGAATGATCTGAAAGGGGAAGCGTGACTTCCCTTTAGAAAAATATTAAGGCATAATGGTTTTGTTTACCGAGACCAATAAAATCCTGTGTTTTAAGAACTTGCCAGGGAACACAATCTCAAATCCTTTCCATCCAGTATTTATTGAAAGTATGGCCAAGAGAAACGATAATAATCCAGATATTCTGAAATCTTTCCCTGAATTTAATCAAGCCAGGGAGAGCTGTGTGTCTGGCACGCTTAATATTGAGAGCAGAGTTGCTTTTATTGAATGGTTTATTGCTGTGATATCAGCTGCCTCTAGTGTGTGAAGTTATAATGCTTTTCCTCATGAAACTCATTGTGGTGTCTATAAAATTATGAGACTTGGAGTGCTTCCATTGTATTTATTGGCATCCCATATATGAACCCTCAGGAGAAACTCTGATTAGTTCGTGTTCAAACCTTCTTCTAATGTCTGGATCACATGGAGGCCTTGTGTTGAATGTACCCTGGAGGTTGTACAGGTCATCAGACTTCCGTGTTGACTCACTATTGAATTCATTTTATGTTTTGCTCCCTTTGTTCCTGCCTTTCTTTCCTCCCATTTGAATGCCATCTTGTAATCTGTGTATCATCCTCATTTCACCACTTGTTAGATGTGACCTTTCAGCAAGTTACTGAACTCCCTGGTTTCTCTGCTTTCTCATGTGAAATGGAAATAAGAATAAGTCCTACATCATAGGCTTGATGTTAATATTGATTTAATCCACATCAAGTTCTTAAAACAGTTTTTGGCACTTGATTAGTGCTGTAAAAATGTTATAATTGTTATCTTTTATGTGTATAAGCTGCCTTAAATACTTTATAGAATGAATTGTTAGTATAAATTAATGGAAAATATTAAGTGCATGGCTACAGGCAAATGATTAATCTCTCAGAGGCTCAGTTCCCAGATTCATGGGAATGAGGATGCTGTCTTGTAAAATTTTTATTTTTTTAAAATTTTTTTTTAAAACTAATTTTAGACTTATAAGAAAACTCAACTGTTGCAACCACACTACAGAAAGTTCCCTTATATCCCTCATGCTCTTCTCCCAATGTTAACATCTCACAAATCATAGTTCAATTGTCAAGAACCAAAAATTAACATTGGTACAATATAGCTTGTTTTGAAGTGAAGCAAAATAAAATAAAGGTTTAATGAAGGATCCGTAAGCTATTTGATTTTTCTGTAAGTTGCACTTATCTGCAAGAGTATAGTGTCTGGTAATTTTAAATCATTCTAGATGTTTGAAATTATGGCTTTAAAATGATGATTGTGAAAGATTTATAAGTTTTGAATTGGAAGGTGCAGGCATAGCCCAAGGCTTAGCTTAGATCATTTTATAAAAGAGAATAGCTTTTATTTATTTATTTAATTAAAGAAAATGCCTTGATAACAGCACAGTTTACTATATAATTCCTGGCATATCCTTTCAGTAATAGGGAGGAAACTTAGAGGCCTCAGGCTCTGATAATAATTTGAGCCAAATGACTATGTATTCAACATTAATTATACCTATTGTCAATACAGGAGAGTTAGACATTGATGGATATAGGTCCCTGTATGAAACAGGAAAGAACATCTATGGAAAATCAATTCCTTTGTTGTGAAAAATGACTCATTGTCATTCCTAACATTTTACTTTGGGATGATTTTATTTTTAGACTATAAATTTGTTTATGGTATGCAATAAGGATGAAAAATGCAGGTGTTCTTTGGTGGTTTTGATTAAAGATAATAGCACATTCCATTTATGTGCTAGTTTACGCTTACTTTCACTTACATTACTACTTACTCCAAAACACTTACTTTTATTTATATTATTTCATTTTACTTCTCACAGTAGCCCTGCAGAGAACTTAGGGATTGGTGGCTTACTCCACTTTATAACTGAGGAGATTGAGGTCAAGAGAGATTTTATTACTTGTTTGAGGTCACAGTACGAGCACTAGTGCTGTATCCTTATCCCTGAATGTGTACATTAATATAAGGACTTATTCTGAGATTATATATAGGGATATGGAGTTGAGATAGCTAATGTCAAATAATGAAATTTATATATCTAAGAAGCTGATGAATATTTCTATCTCTAGGGGCATGTAATCTACAAGAAGTTAAAAAAATCCATATCCCTGTATATAACTATGCCTATATATATGTTTGCATATGGATATGTCTATATATATGTCTGTGTCTGTTTCTGTATCTATGTCTACTACATCATCTGTATCTACATCTAAAACTGAATGGCAGCATGATATAATTGAAAAATTGTTAGATATAGAATAGAAAAATCTCATACTGAATCCCAACACTATCAATGTCTGGTTTCATTGGGAACCTTATGTAGCTTTTCTGAGCTCAGTTTTCCTAAGCCTGAAGTAGGGGAAATACCAATATGGGTTAATGTGAGAAGCTGTTGCAATCAGATAGCTTGGCAGTGCCTCGTAGAGTCCTTCACACCTATTAGATACTTAAATAAATATTTGTTTTATCTTTGAGGATAGCAAAAGCAGAATTTTGAAGATTGAGTCCCAGAAATATAGTGTAAAATTGTTTGTTGGCTAAAAAGTTTGGAATTCTGTTTTTGGGGAGAAGAATTTAAATTTAAGTTTAAACTAGTAGGAAGAGGAGACCCCAAAAAGAGATTTTATGTTAGTATCTATGTGTTAGAAAATTGATTTTTGCAGATTTTTTGGAAGAGATTATTAAAAAAATAATAATTTAGCAATGTCTACAATGATGACATAGTTTACTTTCAGTGGAGTGTAAGCCTACGTTTTATCATTGTTTCTGTGAAGATTTTCTTCACTTAAAATAATGTGAGTGGGCCATGGTAGCTCAGCAGGCGGACCTTGCCGGAGACCTGGCTTCAATTCCCGGTGCTTGCGAAAAACAAACAAAATAATGCATCCCCAGCCTTCCTATCGTTTATTCTGATTTCCCAGATTAGTAGTAGATTTCCTACTTGGGAAAGAGAAAGAAAGAGAGCCAGAGATCCAGGATTAAGGCAAAATAATAGAATACTCATTGTATTACACATCTATTCTTATGGGGTGGATGGCTCCAAACTAATTCTGAATTATGTTTAGAGGTGAAGCTATGTATTTGGGGATATGAGGCTTCACTCTACTCATCCAAAATGAAATTTTAGGGAGGGTTTATTTACACTCCTTTTTATTTCATGTGATTATTTATAGTCATAAGTGAACAAATTTAGCTTTGCCTTATCATTTCACCCATTGACACTAATACCGTAGAGCTATGCTGTGGAAAACAAAAGTGGCATGCTTGTCCAAATACTCAAAAAGGAGCCCCCAGAATTACAAATGCCAACCCAGAAATGAACAAGCTTTCTACAATAAAATGAAAAATATTTTAGATATTAAACTTCATTAAGAGAAATGGCCTGTAGATCCTCTCTAGCTACAGGGCTGTCAGTGAAGTTTTGTCCCTGGTTTCCTATTCAGAAATGCCCAGGGAGTCAAATGATGGGATAAAAACAATACAGCTGTGCTTGCCTGTGTCGGCTTCCTGCTCCTTCACTAGGAGGTGACAGCTGAAGTCATGTTAGTGTCTCTTATAGTGTGGTCCCTTGGTAAGCATCTGAGGCTGGGTAGCTATTGTTCCTACAAAGTGCTTTGCGAGGAGAGATGCTGGCGTTGGAGCATGGTAGGATTAGATTCTCACGGATGTAGTTGCGCTGTGGGAATATGGACTGACCAGAGTGTGCCTGTGTGTCAGGAAGGAATGATTGGTCAGTTCCTCGGGAAGGTTTTGTGAGCTCAACATAATGACTCACCAGATGGACTGAGATGTGCAGTTTTATATAAAAGTCCAAGAACAATACTTCCTTTTTGTGGCTTAGAGGGCAGGGAGTGTTTGGAATTCTAAATTACTGTTTGGGCTGAAGTTCTGTGCTGAAATAGTGTTGGGTCTATACATCACTGCATAATAGATTGCCTGGTTTGACCAGACATATTTCTGATTCCTTTATTTAAAATAGTCCAGAAACCCTGACTGGGGATGCGATTTGGAAGGATGAAAAGGACTGCAGGGTAACTGCCACTGCTACCACGCTGGAGAAGACATGAGAATCTTTATAAAGGGAAATGTATTTGTGGTAAAAGAAGTATTCTGTTATTCATTTTGTGCTATCATTGATGACCAGATAATATTTTTTTGCTGATTAGGCTAGAATGATAAAGGTATTTACTTTGCTGTGTGTTTCTAAAAGAGGCCATAGTTGTCATGCTTCTCAGTTTGGGTAATTGACTATGATTCCCTTTAAGTTTCTTTCAAATGCACATCTGTCCACACTGACTCCTAATGATGTGTGCATTCCAGATCTGAGGATCTTAGGTCAAAATTTGACATCAAATTTTGGTTAGGCTATTTGGTCAAACCCCACCCTAGATGTTGCTGTGAAGGCATAATAATACCTTCCCAGCCTGAACAATAGCTACCCAGCCTCAGATGCTTACCAAGCGACCACACTATAAGA
Organism: Tamandua tetradactyla; assembly: GCF_023851605.1. Classification (NCBI taxonomy): domain Eukaryota; kingdom Metazoa; phylum Chordata; class Mammalia; order Pilosa; family Myrmecophagidae; genus Tamandua; species Tamandua tetradactyla. The sequence continues at coordinate 106,856,464 of NC_135329.1, forward strand.
GACACTAACATGACTTCAGCTGTCACTTCCTAGTGAAGGAGCAGGAAGCTGACATAGGGAAGCACAGCTGCATTGTTTTTATCCCATAAAGATACCTGTGAAGGTATCTTTAGACTAACATCTAGAATCAGTTAACGTTAAGTAAAGGAGATTAACTTTGATAATGTAAAGTGGGCTTCATCCAATTTGAAGCCCTCAAGGTAAAAAAACCTGAGGTTTCCTGGTGTGCTGGTTTGAAAAGATGTATGTATCCTAGAAAAGACATGGTTTAATCCTAATCCCATTTTGTAAAGGCAGCCATTTCTTCTAATCCCTGTTCAGTACTGTATGTTTGAAACTGTAATTAGGTCCTCTCCCTGGAGATGTGACTCAATCAGGTATAGCTGTTAGCTGGATTAGGTGGAGACATGTCTCTACCTGTTTGGGTGGGTCTTGATTAGTTTGCTGGAATCCTATAAAAGAGGAAACGTTTTGGAGATTCTAGTTAGAGATTCTGAGAGAGCAGAGAATGACATAACCACGAGAAGCAGAGAGTCCACCAGCCAGTGACCTTTTGGAGATGAAGAAAGAAAATGCCTCCCGGGGAGCTTCATGAAAGAGGAAACCAGAAGAGAAGCTGGCAGATGATGCCGTGTTCACCACGTGCCTTGCCACTTGAGAGAGGAACCCTGACTGTGTTTGCCATGTGCCTTTTCACTTGAGAGAGAAACCCTGAACTTCATTGGCCTTCTTGAACCAAGGTGTCTTTCCCTGAATGCCTTAGATTGGACATTTCTATAGACTTGTTTTAATTGGGACACTTTCTCGGCCTTAGAACTGTAAAATAGCAACTTATTAAATTCCCCTTTCTAAAAGCCATTCCATTTCTGGTATATCCCATCCCCGCAGCTAGAACAGATTTTTTGGTACCAGATAGCAGGGTGTTGCTGTGGTTTGTAAATACCAGTCATATTGGAAGAGCTTTTTAAATGGATAAGGGGAAGATTTTGGAGGAGTTGTGAGGAGCTTGATATAGAGAAGCCCTAAAATGCTTTGAAGAGACTGTTGGTAGAAATGTGGACTATAAAGATACTTCTGATAAGGCCTTAGATAGAAATGAGGAAAGTGTTATTGCAAACTGGAAGGAAGGTGGACCTTGTTTTAAAATAGCAGATAATCTGGCAAAATTAACTAGTGACTTTGGCTGGAAGGCAAATTTTAAAAGTGATGAACTTGGATATTTAGCAGAAGAGATCTCCAAATTAAATGTGGGAAGTGCAGCCTGGTTTCTCCTCACAGATTATAGTGAAAAGCGACAGGAAAGAGATGAGCTGAGAACTGAACTTTTGGGTGCAAAGAAACCAGAAATTGAAGTTCTGGAAAATTCTGGGCTTCTAGGAAGGGAGATCCCAGAGAATAATGCCTCACATGAGGACTTGGCCAATTGTGGAACCAGTCAGCCATTTCAGAGAAAGCCAGAATCGAACATGGAGTTATCCAGGAAGGATTTGTGGAAACTCCTTTTGTCTGATGGGCGTGATCCAAAGCTGCTGCATAGAAAGCAAATTACAATGCTGTGGGACCTGTATAAACAAAGCCTCTGCCAGTCTGTTCTGGGAGGTTCAGAGAAGGGGCACATGGAGGAAAAATAACTTCAGAGGCAAAACCATGGAGGCTGGGGTCTGAAGTCAGGAAGCCTTGGGCCAGGAGAGTGGACCCACCCAAGCCCATGGAGAGGGTAAATTTCCCCCCAAGACAGAGGATGGGCCTTCTATTTTGTTGCAGTGAAAGAGTCATGCCGCCTCAGGCCTTGGAGAGGATGACGCGCATTCCTTGGGGTTTGGGGAGAGCCTGATTGCCACCACATGGAGGGGTTGAGCATGTGCCCCGGAGGTGGCAGAGAGCCCGGGTGCAGCCATGATCCTTGGAGAGGGTGGCACCAAGAAAAAGGTGGTCTCCCCAACATCCCCCAAGGTTGCGTTTGGAGAGAGGCAGTCATCTGCATAGGTCCTTGGAAAGGGTGGGACTGCTGCTTTCAGAAGCCCTGAAGATAAATGACTCTCAGACTTTGAAATCTTATGGACTTTGCCCTGTGGATTTTCAGAACTATATGGGTCCAGTGACCCCTGTGTTCCTTCCTCCCTATGGAAATGGGTGTATGTATCCTATGAATGTTCCTCCTTTGTGTATTGACAGAAAATAACTTGTTTTGAGTTTTTGTAGGTCTAAAGCCAGAGGAGAATTTTGCCTTAGAATAGACCATGCCTATAATTAACTTTGATAGGAGTTTATACTGTTTCTAACTTTGTATTTCATTTGTATTGCTACTGAAATGGTTTAAGGATTTCTGATATTGTGAGGGAATGAATGTATTTTGTATTTGGAAAAAACATGTCTTTTTAGGGTCCAGAGGGTAGAATGTGATGGTTTGAAAGGATGTGTATAGAAAAGCCATGTTTTAATCCTAATCCCATTTTATAAAGGCAACCATTTCTTCTAATCCCTCAGTACTGTATGTTTGAAACTATAATTAGATCATCTCCCTGGAAATGTGACTCAATCAAGAGTGGTTGTTAAACTGGATTAGATAGAGACATGTTTCCACCCATTTGAGTGGGTCTTAATTAGTTTACTGGAATCCTATAAAAAAGGAAACATTTTGGAGAAAGCTAGAGATCCTGAGAGAGCAGAGAATGACATAGCTATGAGAAGCAGAGAGTCCACCAGCCAGGACCTTTTGGAGATAAAGAAGGAAAATGCCTCCTGAGGCACTTCATGAAAGAGAAAGCCAGGAGAGAAAGCTAGCAGATGACACTGTGTTCACCATGTGCCTTGCCATTTGAGAGAGAATGCCTGACTATGTTTGCCATGTGCCTTCTCACTTGAGAGAGAAATCCTGAACTTCATCGGCCTTTTTGAACCAAGGTATCTTTCCCTGGATGCCTTAGATTGGACATTTCTGTAGTCTTGCTTTAATTGGGACACTTTCTTGGCCTTAGAACTGTAAACTAGCTACTTATTAAATTCCCCTTTTTAAAAGCTGTTCCATTTCTGGTATATCACATTGCAGCAGCTAGCAAACTAGAACAACTGAGTAAGAGTAAATTCTTCCTCAAGACTGCAGTGTCACCTCCTTTCTGAGTTTCTCATGTGCTGGCCTCCCCTAAGGATTTCCAATTCAAGTCCACAAGTCCTCCCTGAGTTTCCAGCTTGCTACCTGCTCTACACATTTTGGAGTTACCCTCACAATTGTATGAGCCAATTATTTAAAATAAATCTCTGAGTTTATATTTATTAAGTATATTATGCAATAGAATGTGTACAAACAGGTATGTATGTATGCATGTATGTATATGTTTGTATATGTCTCCTACTGGTTTTGTTTCTCTGGAGAGAACTGACTGATAAATTCCCCAATAGAAGACCTGAGCTTGGACACACCATGATGTCCACTGTGAGTCCTACTCCTTCTTACTGTGTTTGCATCTACACTATTTAGGAGGACACAATGCCATCATCACTCATTGCATATACCCCTAAAGCTCAAGTTTAAGTCTGTCCCTTCTGCAGAAACCTCACGATTGTTCATACTGGTCTTCTGGTAACTCACTCCCATCCTCTTTTTGCCGTGATATAGTCTGTGTTGCAAATGGGGCCTTCTCTGACTATCCCTTCCCTAACTAATTGTTCCTATTTCTCATCTCCTGCTTCACATATAGTTAATACTACACAGCTTCAAACTTAGTTGCCCAACATGTTCATTTTAATTTGAGTTTCCTTCTCACAAACACTCCTGAAAATAGAAAGTGCTTTAATAATTTTAAATTGCTTACCATGTCAAGTAAATTGCAAGACCCAGATGGATCCAGGGGTTTCAAGCGTAGAAGGTACTTTAGAGATCGTCTTGTTCAGCCACTTGAACATGTTCAGTAACTTGTGTAAAGGCCCCCATTGTGGAAGCAGATCCATGTTGCCAGGAAAAGTTGTTGATTAACGAGAGGGGAATAATCCACAGTTAAAGTGATGAAAATACGTATGTCTTTTTTCTGGGTTTGAAACTTTAGGTTGACTAAGGAATTTAAATCCCTTATCGTCTACTTGGTTTTCCCCATAGTTGGTCAACCATATGGTGATAATTTTAAGAATTCTGTAGGCTTGAGGTGAGGTTCAATGAAACGACATATATGTCACTTGCTATTCAAGATTTGGAGCATTCCAGATACTTAGCATATCACAGTTAATATCGATTGTTTTATTGCTGGTTTTTAATTCTCCTGTGTTCTAGTTGCTTTAGGACTTAAGCAAGTTGCCCGACTTTGGGCATTATGTTATAGAATCAGCATCCTAACGTCTGCTGTGAACTGTCTCAGAAGAGGGATGGGAGTGTGGAATTGCCATGGTGACAAAGATTCTGCCAGACCCGCCTGCAGCTAGGGAACTTGCTCTTTTTCTGAACTCATTGACTTTGATGACAAAGGTATCCATGGGTGTGTGGGGCTGGGTTTCCGCACAGCATGGTCCTTCTGGCTATCCTTTTGTAGGCTTTCTTGGGCCAGAGTGACAGCTTCAGTGCTAAATACTAGATTAGAATCTTCCGGGGCTTGCTGGTTAAAGCATATGTGCATATATTCCTCTTTAATTTATTTAGGGAAATGATTCACAGTTTATAATGTCAGGCAATCATGTTTCTGACAAGCTTTATTTTTTACAGAACTTTTAGGGGATTATACCTTTTCCCTCATATGGTGAGTTGATGGGGCATACACCCCATCAGCTGTCATCATAGCTCTAGGAGATGACTGCCCACTGACAGCCTGGCAATTGTTAGCTGACATTGGCTAGCTTAGTGTCTCCTTGGGGTGGGCTGCTTATCATGAGGCTAAGCCAGGGCTGAGGTATACTGCGATTTCATAGCCGCACTGCTACTGACCAACGATCACCCCAGCCCAGCTGCCAACTGCAGTGTGGCTTTGCTCTTAAAAGAGGTCTCAGGGAACAGAAAGGGTTTTCCTCATTAAGGGCCTTTGGTGCAGATTGTTGCTTGATCTTCAGAGATGCTGATGCTAACCTCTGCAAGGGAAGTCACTCTTCCTGACAATGACAAGCAGTTTGGAAAAGCAGAAAAATTGCTACCTTTAGTCCTTTCATCTACTACCAGAATTTACTATTCCCTCCCTGATGTCATCCTTTCTACATTAGTTTGCTATTACAAGATATTGTGGTCCATTATCCAGATATAATTTTATTTTCATAAGGTTATGTCATTTCTGTATTACTTGCATTTTCATTGGTCTCTTGTTGTATCCTCAGACTGAGATGGGCACTAAGTATGGGGCTTAGATTAGAGGGAGAGGCTGCCTTGCTGCTTTGAGACAGAATGAAACCTGGGGTTTATCAAGAGTTCTGCTTTTCCTCATTGCATGTCTGGGTATGGTTGGGGTTCCACAGACTTACGCTTTATCTTATCTCTTGGCCTTTTATCACCCTATTCTATACCTCAGCCCTTTTGTGGCCCTGTCACTTTCACTTATCTGTGCATCTCAGTTTAGGTGTTGTCCTCTCTGGGAAGTTGACTCCCTGAGACTTTGTTAGGTTCCTCCAAATGTCCCCCATCATCTCTGCATGGTCTCATACACCCTGAGTTAAATATGCACATATGCAGATATGGATTGTATTGTATACGCTGGATGATGACCTGCAACTTATTATAAGCAGTTTATGTACCGTGTACACATTTTTGACATCATTTTAGGCTCCTTTGTATATTACAAGACATGTGTACCATGATTTATATAAGGAACTCTACATATTGATGGATATTTAGGGTGTTTTCATTTTATGCTATTGCAAATAATGTTATGATGAATATCCCAATAATTGAATATTTATGGTTTGCTTAGAATAAGTGTTAGAAGCTGAATTTCTGGTGTTACCATTTATACTATGTGCCTCCTAGAGTGTTACTGAGATTGGAGATTTGACCAAAGAGAGGGAGGAAAGACATAAAAGGGGAAAGCTCCTACAGCTATCTAAACTAACAAGCTTGATCATAGGTATATAGTAAATAATAGTCTGTTGCACAATATGCATTTATTCAGCAAAACATGAATGTATACATATGTGCTCTAGAATATGGAAAGATGCATAAAATATACTCTAAGAATTTTATCACATAAGAAGCAAATGAGATGCATACACACATGGTATAAGCAAGAAAAGTTTGTGGGGGAAAAATAGTTAAGCTGCTGCCCATGATTAGAATTTCCTTTCTTGCTGGGATTCTTAGGGCTAGGAGGCCTTTCTGAATGAGGTGGTTTTTGAAATGGGACTCTGATGATTCATGAGATTTGTACACTGAAAAATAAGGAAAGAGATATGGAGAGAAATTCTAGGTAGAAAGAATTGTGAAAGGAAACCTTGCAAGCAGAAAAACAATTGGGCATTTATCCATACTAATGAGTGTTTCCAATTGCTACATGAATAAGAAACATTATTTTTAAAAATCCCTGCCATCTGCATACCACCTGTATGCCTCTTATCATGATACACACTGCTATTTATGCAATGTGTATAATAAATTTTTTTTCATTAAATAAATGTATAAAAAAGAAAACTGTTTCACTTGAAAGGTTCAATCTCACCTTTGCAAAGGTTCAATCTCACCTTTGCAAAGGTTCAATCTCACCTTTGCAAAACCTGGAACAAAGGATGAAGAGCCATCAGAAATGCTGATGTGAGGTTTATAAATTAAGTTAGATTATTTGAACATGCTCTAAGTTTGATCTGAATTTAGTTTCCCATACCCTAGAAGGAAAAGCTTGTATGGGTGTGTCTGCATGTGTGTGTTTGTGAGTATGTGTATAAACTCATGAACAATTCATGTATGTATAAGCTGAGTTGCATTTATGTGTATATAAATTTGTCTTTGAGAAATCTGTAAAGATGGAAAAACCAAGCAACAGAAAGCATTTGATTGATATAAAAGTATTTTGAGGTAGTAAACCCAGATTTTGAAGGAAAATAATAGTTACAGGTACATTTGTCAAGTACTGCACTCCACCAAGCCTGATATACTCAATAATAAGCCTGTCATACTTTTTATAAGCAGCAAATTCCTATAAAATCAGTAATTTCTTGTTTTCAGGAATGTTGGTTATATAAACCAGAATATAAAAGCCAACAGACTTGATGATGCCTCTTAGACCTGTATCAGTCAGTGTTCTCTAGAAAAATGGAATCAACAGGAGAGATCTGTAAATATGAGATTTATAAAGGTGTCTCATGTAAGCATGTGAATGAATGAGTCCAAAATCCACAGGGCAGTCTGTGAAGCTGGCAGCTCCTATAAAGGGTCTGGACAAGCTCCACAGGGGAGGCTCACTGGCTGAAGAAGCAGTCAAAGAGTCTCTTCTTCCTTAAAAGTATTCAATTTATTGGATTACCTCATTGATGAAAGACCTACCTTAGTAGATCACAGGTGTAATCAGCCACCTGTGATCAACAGATGCCATCAACTGACTGATGATTTAATACACTAGCTCTTCTGGTTTATCAACCAGCCATGAAATATCCTTGCAGGCCAGTGCTTGCCTGACCAGATAACTGGGCATCATCATTTGGCCAAGTTGACACTAAAACCCAACCATCTCAGACCTAAATGACAAAACATGCAAATGAACTTTTGCATGCTATTAAAGTCTCCTAACTTTGGTATTTTTCTCCCATGACCCCACTAAGCTAACTGACATTAGAAAAGAGTCTAAAGTTTTGACTCTAGCTCTTTCATCTGGAAATTAGGTTAATAGTTTCATTTCACAGGGTTCTTATAAAGATTGAATGAGGTAAAAGCCAAAGCAATGCAAGCCAAGCAAAAATGATAATTTCAACTTCTCCTCTCCAGACATAAAGGATAACGAGAATGACAAAACTTCTCAAAACTTCATCACAGCTAAAAGACATGGAAGGGTCAGACTTCCAGTTATGTTAAGGAGGAAAATAAACATCAAATCCATACACTGTCTCCTACAGTCTCTTTGGAGAGTTCAAGGGCAGCCAGGGTATGCCGAAAGAGAGAGCAGGGGAGCTGGTGATGGATCTACAATGGACCTAAAACCACCACAAGAAAGAAAAAGACCACTCTGTGTGTGAAAATACTGAAATAATACAATCTGGTTCAGAGCAATGACTCCTGGGAAGAGACCTACAAGGTACGTGTGATCCAAGTAGGCAGTACTGGACAGAAGCTGCTCCATGGGGGGAAAGAAGGTTGTTACCATTTCTGTTTGGAATACATTAAATTTATACTTTAATTTAGGACAATTTATATCTTTATGATGTTGATTGTTCCTATCAAAGAGCAAGAGTATCTACATATGCTTATGTTGATCTCTGTGACTTTTCAGAGTATACTAGTACTTTCCTTATTTAGGTTTTGTATATTTCTTGTTAAATTTATTCCTAAGTATTTTACCTTTTCTTGTTGTTGTTGTTTCAGTTGCATGTGCGTTTTTTTGTCTTTTTATATCATCTAATTTGTTGTTGTACGTGCAGATGAGGGCTGTTGATTTACTGTGTTAATTTTATAACTTGCTACTTTATGAATTATTTTATTTGAGTTAGTTTTTCCCTTGACTCTCCAAGGCTTTCCAGGTACCCAGTAAAATAATATGCAATAGAAAGTGTTTTACTTCTTTGTATCCATACAATTAATTTCTCTAGTCTAAATGTATCAGCTAGTATATGATGAATGGTGGTAAATATTGCCTTCACTTGATCTTTGTGGGGATAACTGTGGTGTTTTACCATTAAGAAAGATGCTGACTTTAGGACTAACATAAATATACTTTAAGAATTTATCAGTCAATAGTTATTTTCATGTGTGTTTTTATCCAGAGTAGATGTAGAATTTTGTTAAAGGGTTTTTTAGTATATATGAAGATAATTGTATAATTTTCTCCTTGGATTTGTTACTATGGTACATATATTAATTATATGGTGTAAATATAAGTATATTTCCTCCTATTGAACCAACCTTGCTTTCCTTGGGTAATCCCATGTAGTCGTGATTCTTGATGTGGTATGGATTCTGTTCACTACTATTTAATTTAAAAAGTTTGCATTAATATTTAAAATATGAAATTTTCTTATTTTAAATATCTTCATCAGGTCAAGTTATCCATGTTATATTCTGAAACAGTTTATAAACCATTGGGTTTCCTGGTTTTGGGGAATATTTGGAAGGATTTCTCTTTGAAACCATGTGAACCTGCTACTTTACTGTGGTGTAATTCCTTGATAACTTTTTCTATATTTTCTTGGACAGTTGGTCTGTTTAAGCTTTCTATTTTTAATGGGGTGAATATTGCTAAACTTATTTCCCTATGAAGTTATCCATTTCATTTGAATTTTGAAATTTATTTTAATAGAGATCTACAGTAGTCTCTTGTGATGTTTCCACAATTCCTTCTGATTCAATAGTTATTCCTCCTTGTAATTGTTTAGTTTGTATATTATAGCTAAAAGGTTAATACCTGAACTATACAAAGAGCTTCTAAAAATTGAGGAGAAAAGACCAGGAAACCAATTTTAAAATAGGAAAACAGATAAAATCATGCAAAAAGATACACAAAAGACCCTTAAATGTATAAAAAGTTCAACTTTCCTCCTGACTCTGCAAATAAAAACTATGCTGAGATATCATTTCTCACCTTTCTGATTAGAAAATGTTAAAAAATGTATAATGATACACTCTGTTGGGGAAACTGTGGAAACAAAAATCAATAACACACTGCTAATTAGAATACAATTTGGCCAGACATTTACACACCAGTGTTTATAGCAGCATTATTTACAATTGTCGGGAAATGGAAACAGCCCAAATGTCCATTGACAGATGAGTGGCTAAACAAGCTGTGTTTACTTATGATGGAATATTACTCAGCTGTAAGACAGAATAAAGTCAAGAAGCATGTAACAACATGGATGGACCTTGAGGACATTATGCTGAGTGATTAAATTAGCCAGAAACAAAAGGACAAATACTGCATGGTCTCCCTAATATGAACTAATATTAATAAGTGAACTTAGAGTATTTAAATTAAGAATACAGGTTATCAGGAGATAGAAATAGGATAGAAATTCAATAATTGGTACTGAAGGAATACAGATTGTGCAAGAGGACTGATTGTAAAAATTCAGAAATTGATAGCACAGTGCTACCTGATTATGACACAATGATATGAGTGTACTGAATGAAGCAGAATGTGGGTGTGTTAGAGGGAGAAGGACTGGAGGCAGAAATGAAACCAGAAGGAAAGATAGAGGATAAAGACTGAGATGGTATAATTTAGAAATGCTTAGAGTGTACAATGATGCTGATTATATGTGCTAATTAAAAAATGTTTTGGCATGAAGAAGAACAAAGAAATGTCATTATTGCAGGATGTTGAAAATAGATGGCATTGGGGAAAAAATACAGTCAATGAACTCTACCTAACTCATTTTATGAAGCTAATATTTTAATACCAAACCGAGTAAAGATGCTATAAGAAAGGAAAACTACAGGCCAATCTCCCTATTGAACACAGATGCAAAAATTCTCAGCAAAATATTAGCAAATTGAATCCAACAGCACATTAAAAGAATTATACAGCATGACACAGTGAGGTTTGTACCAGGAATGCAAGGATGGATCAACACAAGAAAATCAATTAATGTAATATAGCACATTAACAAATCAAAAGGGAAAAATCACATGATCATCTCAATTGATGCTGAAAAAGCATTCAACAAAACTCAGCATCCTTTTCTGATAAAAACACTGCAAAATATAGGAATCAAAAGTAACTACCTCAATATGGTAAAGGGAATGTATGAAAAACCAATAGCCAGCATCATATTTAATGGAGAGAGACTGAAAGCTTTCTCCCTAAGATCAGGTACAAGACGAGGATGCCCACTGTTACCTTTATTATTCAATATTGTGCTAGAAGTTGTAGCTCGAGTGATCAGGCAGGACAAAGAAATAAAAGGCATCCAAATTGAAAAGGAAGAAGTAAATCTCTTGTTTTTGGCAGATAATATGATACTGTACTTGGAAGATCCTGAGAAATGTACAACAAAATTACTTGAGCTAATAAACAAATTCAGTAGGGTGGCGGGATATAAAATTAATGTGCAAAAATCAGTACATTTGTATACACAAGCAATGACCTAGCTGAAGAGTCAGTTAAGGGAAAAATTCCATTCAAAACAGCAACTGAAAGAATCAAATACATCGGAATGAACTTAACTAGGGATGTAAAGGATTTGTACACAGAAAACTAAATAACATTGCTAAAGGAAATCAAGGATGTCTAAATAGGTGGAAAGCTATTCTTTGCTCATGGATAGGAAGGCTAACTATAGTTAAGATGTCAATTCTCCCCCAAATTGATCTACAGATTCAACACTGTGCCACGCAAAATTCCAACAGCCTACTTTGAAGATTTGGAAAAGCTAACTACCAAATTTGTTTGGAAGGGAAAGAGATCCCAAATAGCTAAAATCACTCTAAAAAAGAAAAACAAAGTGGGAGGATTAACATTCCCTGAATTTAAAAGTATTATAAAGACACAGTGGTCAAAATAGCATGGTACTGGCACAAAGGTAGAAGCATTGGCTGATGAAATTGAATTGAAAGTTCAGAAATAGACCACTAAATCTATGGTCAACTGATTTTTGACAAGGCCCCCAAATCCTCTGAATTGGGGCAAAATACTCTTTTCAGTAATCAGGCATGGAAAAACTGGGTATCAATAGTCAAGAGAGTGAAAGAGGACACCTATCTTATACCCTATACAAAACACCTAAATATAAGAACTAGCACCATACAGCTTCTGGAAGGAAATATAGGGAACCATCTTCAAGACCTAGTAATAGGAGATAGCTTTCTAAACTTTACACCCAAAGCACAAACAACAAAAGAAAAAATAGATAAATGGGAACTCCTCAAAATCAAGTGCTTCTGCACCTCAGAAGACTTTGTCAAAAAGGTGAAGAAGCAGCCAACTCAAGAGGAGAAAATATTTGGAAATCACTGTATTGTATAAAGTTTTCATTTCCTGTACAAACAAATAAATTATACAACTCCACAAAAAAAGGGCCAACACCCCAATTATAAAATGGCTAAAGATATGAATAGGCATTTTTTTGAAGAGCAAATACAGATGGCTCAAAAGCACATGAAGAGATGTTCATTTTCATTTGCTATAAGGGAAATGCAGATCAAGACTAAATGAGATACCACCTCAAACCTATATGAATGGCTGATATTAAACAAATGGGAAACTATAAATGCTGGAGGGGAGAACATTTGGAAAACATGTTGGAGAGGAGAAACTGGGACACTTATGCACTGCTGGTAGGAATGTACAATTGGGCAGCCACTATGAAAGACTGTTTGGCAGTTCCTCAGGAAACTAAATATCAAGTTGCCATATGACCCAGCAATAGCACTACTTGGTATGTACCCAGAAGAGCTGAAAGCGACGACACAGACATTTGCACACCGATGTTCATAGCAGCATTATTCACAATTGCCAAAAGATGGAAACAAACCAGCTGCCCATAAGTAGACAAATGGGTCAAAAAAATGTGATATATACATATGATGGAATATTATGCAGCAGCAAGACAAAATGATGTCCTGAAGCACATGATAAGATGGATGAACCTTGAGGACATAATGCTGAGTGAAAATAGCCAGATACAAAAGGATAGATACTATATAATTCCACTTTTATGACAGCATAAAGTATAATCAGAGGTTTATAATATAGAATATAGGGGACTTAGAGATACATAGATGCTAGAGATGAGTGAACCATTAGCTAATGAGATTGAACTCCAATGTAAGGAAATAGATAGGAGTGAAGGTGATTCTCTAGTGGGTCTATAAGTAATATTACCGTATTGAAGATGAACAAGATTGAAAGGGGTTGTATAGACCTATGTGTCCCACTGATTCACACTAGAAATATGAATTCTTTGAAAGAATTACTTCAAAGATATGATTCTTGTATAAAGAGTGTTTAAGTTCAGGGTATGGGGGAAAACTGCTATTGCATGCTATGAGCTATGTTCAAAAGGAAACCATCAGCACTACCACAGCAACAGCAGAGGTAAATAATGGGGGGAGGGACAAGAGTTAAGAGGAGGAATAGATTTCCTGTTTGGCGAGGGTGTGTTTCTGGGTTTTCTTTCTTTTGGGAACAAGGAAATTATCTAAAATTGAGAATGTTGATGGACTGTGGACTTTGGGCCTTCTACATCATGCCCAATAAATGCTAGTGGCTGAAGGATACAGTGACAGAGCAGTAGATTGGCGAGCAATGGTGTATACTTATGAACCAAAGTTGTGCTGCTACAAAAAGGAACAAAGTTGTGAGGCATGCAATGATGTGTATGACCATGTGGGGCATTTGGTGAGACAAAATAAGCCAAAAACAAAAAAACAACAATGGTATTGTCACCTTTAAAAAATCCTTATAAGGAAACAGGGACCTAGATAATAAGCTTTTAGAGCAGACACATTAAGTGGTGTGGTGATTATTATTTCTGGATTTTGAGAGGCTGTTTTATATATATAACCTGATAGAGATAAGAATGAAGCAGAACAGTTTGAGGTTAAAGTAATTCAGAACATAGGGGTAAGAAAGATAGTGTCCATATTTTAGAATCACACATACTCTTGGAGACCAATGGAGGAAAGGTTCATTTGATCTGGAACTGAAATTTTCTATAACGCATGATCTAATTCAACCTATCTGTATAGCTCATTTGAACAACTGAAACACCAGGAGCCCAGAATAAGAAAGAGGTCCTTTAATCCTGTGTAGATTGTTATAATCTCTGGGAACATTTTAGAGTATATTAAGCAGATAATCAAAAATTATTGGCAAAGTCTCCTGAGGAAGGGGAAAAAGAATATGGAACTATTAAACCTTACCATCAGGGAATCCTGTGATACTGTGTCAAACTTTTGGAACACCCAAATCAATAGGCCATGCCCTCGATCACGAGGCTTACTCTTGTGAAGCTTATTTAGGTAGCAGAGAAACTTAGACTGCCTATAGGCATGCCTAAGAGTTACTTCTGGAGGACCTCTGTTGTTGCTCAGATGTGGCCTCAGTCTCTCTAAGCCATTGCCCTACCCTCTACATGGACAGGACATTCAGTGGCAAAAGTCTCTCTGACGACGTGGCAAATGACTCCCAGGGATGAACCCTGACCTGGCACTATGGGATCAACAATTCCATCCTGGCCAAATGGGGGAAAGAAGTATAATTAATAAACAATCAGTGGCTGAGAGAATTCAAATAGATCCAAGAGTCTACTCTGGGAGTTGCTCTTATGCAAGCTTCAGTTAGGCCTTGCTACCTCTCATAACCCACCAACCCCCAACCAGGACCATTCCAGTCAATTCTAAAGAACACCTAGGGCAATATTTAAGAATCCCCAAGGGTTTCATGCACTAGAGTAACTTTCCAGAAACCTACAATCTCCAGATGGGTTCCTGGTCTGGATAAGTCCTGAAACCTAGCCCAGCCTCTCCAGAATATCAGATAGTTCCATCTCCCTACCCCATGTTAGTGACAGACCCTTCCAATATGAAAAATTTAGAATTGCCATAGCCCAAACACCCCTAAAAAGAGGGATGGAAAGATCAAAGGTGATGGTGGAGTTATACATAGAAAATAGAATTTAACAAATTAATGTGAATGCTAAATCATTAAATTGATATCTCTTTTAGTCTCCAGTATTTTAGAGCAACTAGAAGTAAAACCCTAAAATTGTGAATTTGTAACCCATGTCAAACCCTGAAATATGTTCTACAACTAATTGTAGTGTTCTGCTTTGAAATTTATAGCTTTTTTTGTAATTTGTTATTTTTCACAAAAAAAGAAGGAAACAAGTTGATTGTGATAATAAAAAAATATTTAAGCCCTCTAGACTCCTATATTATGGAGCAGCTAAAAAGAAAAATAGAAGAGGATCATATGGTAGCCCATGACAAACTCTGTGATCTGTCCTGTAAACGCTTGTTGAAGAGTGCTTTGAAGATGATTGCTTTTTAATTCTTTGCTTTGTGTATATGTTATACTATACAATAAAAAACCTTACAAAAAAATGACCCTGGATTCCTTGGAAAAATGGCTAGTTCCAGGACTAGGCTGGGAAATGAAGATGATGAGCCTAGGACATCTTTGCATATCAAAAATAAGGAGCTACTAAAAAATAGTGGGGATATATCAAAAGAATGTGGATTCCCATAGGCCAAGTCTTGGACAATTTGAGCTTCAAATAAATTTCAATATTAGAGTCTACTGAATAAGGTATAATTTGACTCTTTTATAAATAAGTGAACGAATAAATAAATGTAGGAGAAGGGTAAGTTCTTCCTTACAGTAGAAAGCCAACTAATAAATATAGAAGGAATGGTGGAATTAGGAAATCACTATTTATAATCATATATTAGTCATGACAAAATCATTGATAGATGTTGAAACTGGATGAAAGTGTGGGGAGTAATGGGATGTTTCTACAGTCTGAAAAGTGTACTCACAAGATATGAATTAATTATAAAGAGTTATTTTACAGAGGAAAAAGACCTGATTGACATCCCTGTACCTCTTGCTCAAATATCAGTATGGGGCTAATATATCATGTACCTCTTGTTATGAGGCATTTAGAATAACTCAGCTCTCATCTGTGATATTCCTGCTAAATATATATAACTTGAATCTACTCATGAGGAGATATCTCATGCAATCGTGAGAAAAAATTTGGTCAAACACAAATTGGGGCGTTCTATAAAATAACAAAAATACAAGACATGAAAAACAGAAAAACTGAGGAACTTTCAGATTACAGTGGCAAAAGACATGACAGCTGAATGCAAGATAAATGTTTTTGGATTATTTTATGCTGTACAGAACATCATTGGGTAATTGAGTAAAGATTAAAAAAAAAAGTTCTGGAAATTAGATGACAGTGTTGTTTTCAACGTTAAGTTCCATTCTTTATGTACCACAGGACAGAGAGAGAGAGAGAGTGAGGGAGGTGAAGGAAAAATTGAAGAGCAGAAGAGAGAAAAAATAAATCCAGTGTAGTAACATGCTAATATTATGGCAATCTTGGTGCATAGTATCCCAAAATTCTTTGTACTATTCTTGCAATTTTTAGGTATGTCTGAAATCATGTAAAAAATAAATGTTAGATGAATTAATCTTGGTAAATTGCCATGAAAGTATGTGTTAATTCAAAAAGTTTCAAGCAGACTATAGACAGAAAACTTAGGATGTAATGGAAGAGGGATCTATGGAAGGTTTAAGTACGAGATGTCAGAGTAAGCTGTGTTTTATGAATGAGAATCAGGAAGGCATGGATTACAGTTGTTCAGAAATACCTCAGTAGATGCAGGGAGAATCTTTGTTCTTGGGTTCTGGGTGCTTAGGAATATCACTGAGATGGCTCTCAATTTTCGTCCTATGATCTAAGGCATCAGCATTTTTCCAGAAGGTTTAGTATACATAGTTTGTAAAAGGTAAAAATGTATGATTCTCTTAAGTATAAGAAATACCCCATATATTAATGAGAATAAAACTGTGCCTTTGATGGCCAGTTTAACCCTGTATCAATCAAAATCAGATCAATCAATCTGGGCAATTTCCTCCTATTCAACATGCATGTATGCACAAATATATACATGTGCATGGAGGTATGGGGGGGCAGTATGGTGAATTTCGTCTTTTACTTTTGAGAAATACAAAGTACATCTTTCCTGCCTCTGTGTTTCTACTCCATCTTTCGCCTGCCTGCTCTTGAATTATTTATTTCCTCCTTTTCGTTTTTTCTTCACCAAAGGGAAGAAAGAGAAACGGAAATATTAATGATCTTTATAATCATTTATCAGAAACTCTTCAGAGGTGTTATGGCTACAGGAATCAATGGGATGAATGAACTTCTCTTGTCCTCATTTATTTTCATCCTTCTGGGATTCTTTCTTTCGCTGCCTGCCTTCTCTCCCAGTTTTTAAAGGGAAATATGGGAAGCTTTATTTTCTCTAAATAATCTTTCAATGGTGTAACCTGCAACTTCTTCCCTAAATTTCTAAATGGTAGACCAGGACATGGGGAGAAGAATGACTTATCTTTTACTAAAATCTGCTTATGGAGGGTTAATGAAAAAAGTGCTCAATTACGGTTCACAATTCCTCCACAGATCTTACCAAGCTTTTAGAAGCTGCGCTTGGAAAACAATTCTGCTATTGCTGGCAGTCTCTTATCCTTGTGCATCAAACAGAATGTTATTTAGTGGCTGGTTTTCAGCCATCTGAATGATGGGACCAGATAATGTCATCCCCTTCACCCTCCACTGTGTATATGCTCTTTGAATGGTTAGTGTGTTTAGGAAAAAGCTGGGGGAGGCAGCTCTATATGCATAAATAGAAACAGGTATTCATCCTTTAGGACTCCTGATTTTTTCAGATTTTCATTTAAGGGCTCTCTTTAAAGACAAACCTTTATTCAGAAATGCATTGGGAAATAAGCAGTTTTATATGAAGAAACTTTTGGGAGGCATCTTTGGTAGGTTTATTTTTTCTAGACTAAAAATTTAAATCACCTTCCTGTTTATTTGCACCCTCATTATTATGATACCATTTGAGGGATTATTCACATTTTTTACTTAATTGAGTAGAAGAATTTGAATGTCTGGATTTGCATTATTTATATGAAACTGATCTTCAGAAGGGATGCAATTAAGACCCCTCATTTTGCCTGTAGTGGGAAGAACTCTGTTCTAGAGCATCCCCAGAGCAGGCCATGTGTGTGACCTGTAGCATGATGGAAATGATGAATACTAATGGGTATGCATGCACATTGTAATATTGTAAATATGCATGCACATTGTAAATACTTAAACAATAAGGATTTATATAAATTTTAAAGTAAAATTCTTCCTTCTCAAAGCCCTTTCTCCACTCATCGCTCCTTCCAGTCACAGTAATTAACAAGACTTGCACTAATATTTCAATGATATTTTTTGATTTTCTTCATATGTAAGTATATGATTATATTTTCCATGAATTAAAATGCATATTAGCTGTTTCCTTATAGTTGCTCTCCAAGGATCTTATGTACTTGACTTTAGTGTTGATCATCTTGAAAGGACTGTGAAAGCTAATCCAGTATTCATTTCATGGAGGAAAAAAATTATGCCATGATGAATATTCCTAAAAGAATTTTGAGAGTAAACATAGTGCATTGCATCACTGTGTTTATATGTGAAGATAATTTATTTCCCTATTGCATGTTTAAAAAAAAAACATTTTATATGTTCTGCTTAACTTAAGGTAATACACAACCATGAAATCTTATATTATACTTTTGTATTTTCCTTGGAAATGGGTTCTATTAGAGAAGATGAAAAATACTAAGCTAGTGTAAAATATTTTCCAAAGGCCGTTGGCTGGAATGATTAATGAGAAAATAATACTTGTAGCTTAATATGTCTAGAGACACAGCTGAGCTTTGGGAAGAGCTAGCCTCAGAATTTGACTAGAACGTTGCAGAACTTTCATGTAATTACATCCTTTTAACTCTTCAAGGAGCATTGCAGACTTGAGTATTCTTCAATCTTTAATCATTTTTTCCTTTACTGAAATCTTAAATCTGTACCACTTCATTCTCCCTTAGATATTTCAGAAATATGTATCTTCTTTCTGCAAAGGCTATAAATGATTCATGGGTATAGAAATACTTTTTCTTCTTTTATGCCCTCACTTGTTCCCACCCCAGATTGGGTATTATGTGGTCACTCTGAATAATTTTGCTTGTTGAATTAATGAGAGAAAGAAATAAATCAGTTTCAATTTAAATCTCGTTTGAACCCACTTTATTGTGGCATTATATATACAATTTATGTAAGTACTTTAAATTGAATATCCAAGTTGTTTTAGAGCTCTTTGTATTTTATTTCTTTCCTAGTCAGTCACCAACTTATTTTTTAATGAACTTATCATGTTTATTCATTAAGCATACTCTAAAATAAAGTATAATATGTGTATAGGAGCCCGCATATACCATAGAATTCATTGGATAATTTTTTTTAATTAACACATATGTTTCTGGGACCCATAGTAATAGAATAATCCTATCACCTTAGAATCCCTCCTTTCGCCCCATCCCAGTTATACATGCCACCCAAGGTGACCACTATCTTGACTTGTAACACCATAGTCTGTTTTTAACTTTCTATGGATATAGGCAGGTATATAGAAATATCATCCTATTTTTACTTAATATTATGTTTCTGAGATTTTCTATGGTGGTTGTGTACATAGTTCATTCTTTTTCATTGCTAAATAGCATTCCATTGTTTGACTATAACACAATTTATTTATTCATTATATTTCTTTATTAATTTTATTTACAAACACTCCATGTCCACCAAACATACACATCCCTTTTCCCCCTTGTTCTATCACATGGTAATCTCTACTCTAATTTCTGTATCTGTGAATTTTCTATTTCTTATACATGTTATGTAAATTATGTAATGTAACATTTGTCCTTATGTGTCTTGCTTATTTCACTGAATGTTTTCAAAGTTCTTCCTTGTGCAGCATGTCACAGAACTTCATTCTTTCATATGTCTGAGTAATAGTCCATTGTTTGTGTTTACCACCTTTTGTTTATCCATTCATTTGTTGATGGACGTTTGTGTTGTTCCTACCATTTGCCTATTGTGAATAATGTGCTATAAACATTAGTATACAGGTATCTCTTTGAGACCTTTGTTTTCTCTTTCCTTAAGTTTGCACCTAGAAGTGAAACCTTTTGAGAAAGTGCCACATTGCTTTACACAGTGGCAGTTTACATTCCAACCAACAATTGAACAGAGTTCCAGTTCCTTTGCATCCTCTCTAATACTTACTTTTCATTTTTTTTGTGTATGTATATATATATATGTGTGTGTGTGTGTGTGTGTTTAATAATTGCCATCCTTGTATATATTGTGGTATCTGATGGTGGTTTTAATTTGCATATTCCTAATGGCAAATGTTGAACATATTTTCATATAGTTATTACTATTTTTATTTCCTCTTAGGAACAATGTCTATGCAAGTCCTTTGCCAATTTTTTTTTTATTGGATTGTCTTTTTGTTGTTGCTTTGTAAAAGTTCTTCATATATTCAGGATATTAAAACCTTATCACCCCTATTTGGGCCATGATTCCCAGGAGTGTGAATCTCCCTGGCAATGTGGGACAGAACTCCTGGGATTCGCTGGGACCAGCATCATGGGATCGGAAAGCTTTCTCGATCCCATGGGGAAAAAAAAGGGAAAAAGAAAAATGAGACAAATTAAAGTTTCAGTGGCTGAGAGATTTCAGCTAGAGTCAAAGTTATCCTGAAGGTTATTATTATGCATTATATAAATATTCCTTTTTAGTTTATGCTGTATTGGAGGGCTGGAGGAAAGTACCTGAAACTATTGAGCTGTGTTCCAGTAGCCTTTGCTCTTGAAGAGGATTGTATAACGGTATAACTTTTACAGTGTGATTGAGAAAACCTTGTGTCTGATGCTCCTTTTATCTAGGAAATGGACAGATGAGTAAAAAAAAATGGATAAAAAATAAATACATAAATAATTAATTGTGTAGCTTGAAATACTAGTGGTCAATGAGAGGGAAGGTAAGGGGTATGGGATGTATGAGTTTTTTCTTTTTATTTCTTTTTCTGGAGTGATGTAAATGTTTAAAAATGGTCATGGTGATGAATACACAGCTATGTGATGATATTGTGAGCCACTGATTGTATACCATGTATGAACTGTATGTATGTGAAGATTTGTGTATAATAATATTTTAAAAAAAGAAATAACAGATTAATCATGTTAGAAGCATGAATATAAATAGAAGAAACTCCTAAAAGAGTGAATAGCTCATAGTTGACTTTATGGAGCAGCAATTAGTAATGAGATGAGTTGGGACAAAGGATTGCAGTTTGTTATTGTAAACCTGGTAGAATTATTTAACGTTGACATATGTATAACAGAAATAAAATTCACATTTAAAAAATTAAAAAAAAGCCTTATCAGATATATGGTATGCAACCATTTTCTTCCATTCTGTAGGTTGTCTTTCATTTTCTTGATAATATTCTTTAATGAACAGAACTTTTAAGTTTTGATGCCAATTAATCTATTTTTTAAATCTGTTTTTGTTCATTCTTTTGATGTCATACCTACAAATCCATTAGTGAATCCCAGGGCATGAAGATTTGCTCCTATGTTATCTGCTAAGACTTAAGTTCGTCTATTGAGATCTTTTATCCATTTTGAATTAATATTTGTAAATAATGCGAGGTAAGGGTCTAACTTTTTGCTTTTGCATGTGGATATCTAGTTTTCCCAACACCATTTGTTGAAGAAGACCATTCTTTCACCATTGCATGTACATAATCCCCTTGTCGAACATCAGTTGACCATTGATTTGTGGGTTTATTTCTGGACTTTCAGTTCTGTCCCATTCGACTGTGTGTCTATTTTTTGCCAACACCACACTATTTTAATTACTGTATCTGTGTAGTACAGTTTTAAATCAGGAAGAGGGAGTACTGCAAATTTGTTCCTTTTCAGAATTGTTTCAGCTATTTTGTAGTCCCATATGAATTTGAGGATCAGCTTGTCCATTTATGAAAAAAAAAAAAAAAAGGCTGTGGGAATTTTGACAGGTATGACATTGAATTTTCATATTGCTTTGGGTAATATTTACATCTTGATAATATTGTTTTCCAATTCATAAACCTGAGAGGTCTTGCCATTTTTATAGATCTTCTTTAATTTCTTTCAGCAATATTTTGTACTTTCCAGTGTCATTTAAATCCTTGGTCAAATTTATTCCCAGATAAAAACCACATACAAAAATCAATTATGTTTCTATATACTAGCAGATAACAATCTGGAGAGGAAATTGAGAAAACAATTAAATTTACAATAGCATCTAACATAATAAAATATCCATTTCATTTTGATTGACATTTCTATGGACATCTCTGTTGAATGAAAACCTAGGCACAAAATTCCTGTACCATGGGTATACATACGTTCATTTGTAGGAGACAGTATCAAACAGTTCTCCAAAGTGGTTGTTCCAATTTATCCTACCAGCATTGTCTGAGAGTACTAGGTGCTGCAGAATCTTGTAGTCTTGGTATGGTTAGTTTTTTCCTTTTAGCCACTCCAGTGGATGTCCAGCCATATCTAATTTGTGGTTTCAATTTGCATTTCCGGGATGACTAAAGAGATTGAACCCTTTTCATGATTTTGTCAGCCATTTGGAAATCTTTTCTGTGAAGTGTGTGCCCAATTCTTTGTCTATTTTCTAATGCTCTGTCTACCTTTTTCTCATTAATCTTTAAGAGTTCTTGGTTCCCTCTATATTCTGGATATGGGACTTCTGTTTTATGTACCATTTTCTCATTGTGCATTGTACAATTTCAGGGTCATGACAATGTCTTTTGAAAAAGCAAGAATCTTCATTTCAGTTGTAGTAAATTGATTACATTTATTCTTCAGATATTCTACTTTCCTGAACCTGTATGAAGGCTATGGTAACAAATTACCAGAGACTGGATAGCTTTAAGCAATGGAAATTTATTCTCTTATAATTCTTGAGACTCTTCCAAGGTATTGGCAGAGCCACGTACTAGGGGGGGCATCCCTCCTTTCTTGTTCTGGCTGTGATGGTCCCAGTGTTTCTTGGCTTTTGGCCTCATAACTCCAGTCTTTACCTCTGTCTTCACACGGTGGTCTTCCCTCTGTATCTGCATCTCTTCCCCTCCTCTAATAAGGATATTTGTCATGTTGGATATCGGCCCACCCTACCTAATTCAGCAGGAATTCACCTTATCTTGAGTAAGATAAGGCTATATTTCCAAATAAGATTACTTTCAGATGTACTGGGCGTTAGGACTTCAGCATATCTTTTGGGGACACAGCTCAATCCATAACAAATTCCATGTGTGATTTTATTATCTTCCTTGGGTTTCGTAGGGTTTCTTGAGTTTATGGTTCCATGAGTTTGGCCCAGATTCACACCAAGAATCCTGATGACAGAGGAGCTTCAGATTGTTGGCAAGTATCTACAATTCCATCTCTCTTTGATCTTAAACTTCAGATTCCTATTTGACTCAGCAGTTCTCTGGCTTTGGATGGTTGGATGGATGGATGGATGGATGGACAGGCAGACAAGCAGGCAGACACTATTTTATTTTGTCTTTTTTAGTTTCTTTCAGTGGAATTGCTTGTCTGCCTACTTCAAGCTATTCCATCATAAGCCAAAGCAGAATTCAGAAATATTTTTTATTGTTGTTAATTAAGAATTCTCCTCATTTTTTTACCCAAATTTACTTTGTTTCTCTAGAGAGAGAGATACTAACCATTCCTAATTCATGATAAGGTATTCCCTGGTCCAATGTACCAAGCAGCAAATAGAAACAAGAACTCCTTCCTTACTGGTGTTTCAAATGCCAGAAATAAAGCTGTTCTTTAATATATCATATCCTGGAGAGGAAAAATAATAATTGTGTTAGATTCTCTGGCCACCAGCATGGATTTAAAGAAGTAGAGATAGCTGCTTCAAATCTTAATAAGGTGTATTTATGGAATGGAAAATAAATATATGTATGATGTATGTATGTGTGTATGTCTGTATATTTGAATTTACAAAAGGACTAGACCCTGGTCATGTTTCAAATTTTAGCTCAAGTATGCCACTTTCCTTTTTTATTAAGAGAGGAAATAAGAAAAAAAATCTTTTATTAGTTTGCTAGTACTTAAAGAGCAATTTATGACAATTGATTAATGCAGTTAAGAACTGAGATGGCTAATAATGACATTGGAGACTAAAATCAATAAGAAATAAGATATAAGTGTGTGTGTATATTAAAAAAAACAGTATCTTTGAATTTCAGAATATAGGATCCTGCTCATTCAGTTTGTCACTTCAGATTGCTGTAGATTAAAACAAAAAATTTGAACATGAACTTAGAAAAGTACATAATCGTACATCCCTTTTCATGAACTTGGAGATGTAATGTTGTATAACATACCCCCTCACGTGCAACCTTTCTTCATCAGGTGGGACTATGCAGGACACTTAATGAGAAATATGAGTGCGTGAGAGAAAGATAACCATAAAACATCACAAGGGAAAACAAACAGTTTAAAGTCATGAGGGAATTCATGTCACATTTTCTTAGATTAGTGATGTGATGATAATTGAAATAGAATGATGGATGAGAGGTATATAGTTAAGCCGTCTGGAATTTCTGTGTAAAAGCATCTGTCACAAGGCAACTCGAATGGGTATCATGGAAATAAGATTCCAATCTGTTAGTTTAGAGTTACAGTTTTATAAAAGAAAACACAACTTAAAAATATGGCTTCAGTGTTCCTTTCAAAATACTTAAGAATAAGTACATCAAACTCCTAAGAAAGAAACAAAAGGCAAAGGTTAACTTCCTCCTTATACTGACTTTTGAGTTGAGAATGACTGGTTACTGTCAGACAGAATATGGTTCTTCAGATTTCTGTATTTTCATGTTGCAATGTAAGCTGTGATTATTTTATTAATGACCTTTTATATGTTACATAATCAGCTGTTCAGTTGTCTAAGTGTGATTGAGATCTGAGGTTAAAGAATAAGACCTTTTGAGAAATTTGAGTTCATATTCTGTAATTGATTAATTTTTTTTTTTATTAGAGGAGTTGTGGGTTGACAGAAAAAATCATGTAGAAAATAGGGAGATCCTGTATACCCTCCCCACAATTTTCCCTATTAGTAACATCTTACACTAGTGTGGTACATCTGTTACTGTTGATGAAATAATATTATTATAATTATGCAATTAACTATAGTCCATAGATTACGTTAGGGTTCACTCTTTACATTGTACAATCCTATGCTTTTTTTTAAATGTATTCTAGTAATAGGTATACAACCTAAAACTTTCCATTTTTAATTGCATTCAAATATATAATTTAGTGATAATTATACTGACATTTTTATGCTACTATTACCCCACCATCTATTACCACCACTTTTCTATTATTCCAAACAGAAACTCTATGAATTAAGCATTAATGACCCATTCCCTAATCCCACCCTTGTTCTGGTAACCTGTAGTCTAGTTTCTGACTTGACCACTTTGTTTTTTTCTAATTATTTTATATCAGCGAGATCATGCAATATTTGCCCGTTTGCATCTGGCTTATGTCAGTCAATATGATGTCTTCAAGATTCAATTGTGTTGTCCCATGTATCAGAATTTCATACCTTGTTTAAGATTGAGTAATAGTCCATTGTATGCATTTACCACATTTTGTTTATCTATTCTTGGGTAGATAGACGCTTGACTTGCTTCTGCATTTTGGCTATTGTGAATAATACCAATGTTGTGAACAGTGGTGTGCAAATATCTAACGTCAACTCTTTGGGGGTAAATATCTAAAAGTGGGATTGCTTATTCATATGGTAATTCTGTTCCTCCACTCTGCTTTATATAACAGTTGCACCATTTTACTTTCCACTAAGAATGAACGGGTGTTCCTATTTTTCTACATCCTCTCCAGCATTTGTTATTTGAAATGCTAGCTCAGTATGGTTTTCATTTGCATTTCCCTCATGGCCAATGATATTGAGCATCTTTTCAAGTGTTGTTGTTACTGTTTATTGTCATATGTATATCTTCTTTGGAGAAATGTCTTGTCAAAGTTTTTACCTATATGTTAATTGGGTTTTTTCTCTTTATGTTGTTGAGTTGTTGGATTTCTTTATATGTACTGGATATGAAATCCTTATCTGATATGTAGTTTCAAGATATGTTCTTCCTTCTGCATGTTTTTTTATTGTTATGATGAAGTCCTCTGACACACAAAAGTTTTTAATATTGATGATGTTCCATATATATATTTTTTCATAGGATGCTTGTGCTATTGGTGTAAAGTCTAAGAAAACATTGCCTAACACAAAGTCCTGGAGAGGTTTCCCTCAGTTTTTTTCTAGGAGTTTTATAATTTTGTACTTAAATTTAGGTCTTTGGTCCATTTTGAGTTGTGTTTTGAATATTGTGTGAGGCAGGAGTCCACTTCAATCTTTTATACATGGGCATCTGTTTCTTTGAGCACCATTTATTGAGTAGAAGATTCTTTCCCCATGAAATGAACTTGGCACCCTTGTCAAAAGTCAATCTGCCATAGGTATAGGGTTTATTTCTAACTCTCTATTTGATTCCATTGGTCCAGATGCCTGTCCTTGTGTCGATGCCATGCTGTTTCAATTACTGTAGCTTTGTAATAAGTTTTAAAATTGGGAAGTTTAATTTTGAGCTTCATTCTTCTTTTTCAAGATGTGGTTTTGGCATTTGGGGCCTCTTACCCTCCTATATAAATTTGATTAACTTTTCCATTTCTGCAAATTTTGATTGGAATGATGTTGAGTCTTTAAATTGCTGTGTGTAGAATTGAAATCCTAACATTTAGTGTTCCAATTCATAAACATGGAATGGCCTTCCACATATTTAGGTATTCTTTAATTTCTTTTAGTTATGACTTGCAATTTTCTGTGCAAAAGTCCTTTACAATCATGGTTAACTTTAACCCTAGATATTTGATTATTTCATTTGCTATTGTGAATGTTATTTTTTCTTGATTTCTTCTTTAGATTGTCATCACTAGTATAAAGAACATACTGATATTTTCATGTCAATCTTATACCCCACCTTTGTGCTGAATTGGCTTAGTAGCTCTGATCACTTTGTTGTGGATTTTTCTGGGTTTTCTGAACATAGGACCATGTCATCTACATATGGGTAAAGTTTCATTTCTTCCTTTGTAGTTAAGATGCCTTTTATTTCTTTTCTTGCTACTTTTCTATAGATAGAACTTGTAGTATAATGTTGGAAAACAGGTGATAGTTGGGCTCCTGATCTTGTTCCTGATTGTTGAGGGTAAGTTTTCAGTCTTTCACCTCTGAGTATAATGTTAGGATTGAGTTTTTTCTTATATGCTCTTTACTGTGTTGAGGACATTTTCTTCAATTACGAGTTTTCTGTATTTTTACTAAGGAAGTGTGCTGGATTTTATCAAATGCCTTTTCTGTGTAAATTGTGATGCTCGCATGTAGGTTTTTGTTTTGCTTGTTTTTTATTTTTCTGCTCATTCTGTTACGTTTGTATATTACATTAATTGATTTTTTATGTTGAACCAATAATTATTATTTTGGTAAATAATAAAAATTATTACCCACCTGGAATAATTCCCACTTAATCATAGCATATAATTCCTTTAGTATAATTTTTTATTTGGTTTGCTAATATCTTTTTTAAAGTATTTTTGTATCTACACTCATAAGTTATATTGGACTGTTATTTTCATCCTTTGTGATATCTTTATCTGGCTTTAGTATTAGAGTGATGCTGGCCTCATAGAATGAGTTAGGAATTGATGCCTGCTCTTCAATTTTTTGGAAGAATTTGAACATGATTGGTGTTAATTCACCAGTGAAGTGAACTGGTCCTGGGCTTTTCTGTTTGGAGGTTTTTAATTACTGATTCAGTCCCTTTAATAGCTATTCAGATGTTGAGATCTCTTTTTCTTCTTGAGTCCTTGTTGGTAGTTTGCATGTTTCTAGGAATTTTCAGGTTTCATCTAGGTTATTTAATTTGTTGGCATACAGTTTTTCTTAGTATCCTCTTATAATCTTCTTTATTTGTGTGGGGTTGGTAGTACTGTCTCCCCCTTCCATTTCTGATTTTGGTTATTTGTGCCCTCTCTCTTTTTTTTTCTTTATCAATTCAATGAAAGGTTTGTTAACTGTATTGCTCTTTTCAGAGAAATATATTTTAGTTTATTTTATGTATTTCATTTATCTCTGCTCCAATCTTTCCATCCTTCTGCTTGCTTTGGGTTTAGATTGCTCAGCTTTTTGTAGATTCTCTAGTTGTGAGGTTAGGTCTCTAATTTGAGAGCTTTCTTCTTTTTTAAGGTAATATTTAGTGCTATAAATTTCCCTCTCATCACTGCCTTTGCTGCATCCCATATGTTTTTTATGTTGTATTTTCATTTTCCTCAAATATTTCCTGAATTTATCTTGTATTTTCCTCTTGACTTATTTGTTTGTGTTAATTTCCACATATTTGTGAATTTTCCAGTTCTCCTTCTGTTTTTTTTTTTAATTTCTACCTTCATTTCACTGTTGTCAGAGAAGATATATTGTATGACTTCAATATTCTTTTTTATTTATTGTGACTTGTTTTGTGACCTAACATCTGACCTATCTTGGAGAATGATCTATGGGCACTGGAGAAGAATGTGTATTCTTCTAATGTTAGGCGAAGTATTCTAAATATGCCTGATAGGTCTAGTTAGTTTATAGTATTGTTCAAGTCTTCTATTACCGTATTGATCCTCTATGTAGATGTTTTATCTGTTATTGAAAGTGTTATGTTGAAGTCTCCTACTACTAATGTAAAACTATCTTTTCTCCCTTCAAATCTGTTAATGTTTGCTTCATATATTTTGGTGTTTTGGTGTTAATGCCATATGTATTTATAATTGATTGTCTTATTAAATTGAGCTCTTTATCAGGATGTAATTACTTTCTCTGTCCCTTATAACAATTTTTACTTAAAGTCTGTTTTTTTCATATTAGTATCACTACCCCAAGTCTCTTTTGTTTAATATTTCCATAGTATATTCTTTTCTGTCTTAACACTTTCAACTTTCTTGTGTCTATGAATATAAGGTGAGTGTATTATAAGTAGCATATGGTTGGTTCATGCTTTTCATACATTCTAAAAATCTCTGCCTTTTGACTCAAAAGTATAACCCACTTACATTTAAAGTAACTGCTGATAATGCAGGACATTCTTCTTACATTTTGATATTTGATCTTTATAAGTTTTCTACCTTTTCAGTCCCTCAATTCCTCCATTACTGCCTACTTTGATATTTGTGTTATAACATTTAGACTCCTTTTTTAATTTCTTTCTGCATATATTTTTCATGTTTTCTTTGCAGTTACCAGAGGGCATTAAACATCCTAAATCTATATATTCATATTTGATTTGATACCAAATTAATTTCAGTAGCATATACAGACACTGTTTCTATACCCCTCCATCTCCTACCTTTTTGATGTCTTTGTTACAAATTATATCTTCATACATATGCCACAAATCATATATTTATCATTACTTTTATGCATTTTTATTTTAGAAACTGTAAGAGGTCAAAAGTGGGGTTGCATACCAAAAACTACAATGTATTAATACTTATATTTATAATTATCCATATATTTATAATTATCCATATGGTTACTTTTATCAGAGGTCTTTTTTTCCTTTATGCCACTTTGATTTACAGTGTGAAACATTCCCTGTAGCATCACTTTGGTACGTATGTGGCTTTTTGTGGCATATTTTACCTACATGAAATGCATCAGGAAATCTGGAATCGAATGAAAACTTAAGAAGTTACAGCTGAATAGTGTGAGTTGTGATATGTAACATTTTCATAGCTCTTGACATAGCAATTTAATATAGACTTTTAGCATATTGACTAAAAGGAAACATTCACTAAAACACAGTAGCATCTATGTGACTATGCTAATGATTAACAAAAATTGGGATCAAATATCCTCAGTGACAAAAATCTTCATCATCACAATACTGAATCCAAATGTAACTCTCAGTTACTCCTGTAGAGGCTAAAAGGGGAGTATGTAGTATAAGTGAATGATCCGAAAGGGCGTGCTCTATCTACCACACTCATCGGTTCGTTTACAGACTCTGGGCAATTCTTGTTCATATCTTGCCATAACCTAAATCCAATGGAAGGAAGACAACAGGATTCTTTCAGATACCATTTTCTAATGCCAATTTTATTGCTGAATAGAATGTCAATAACAGTGGAAAAATATAGATTTATTTAAGTGAAAGATCCTTTGGGATTGTAAAAGTTGTTGTTAGATATTTAAAAATCTGTCATGTAAAATATGCATTAAAGTTGTTCTGTATGGTCCTAAAGGGTAGATCTACACAAAGGAATGGGTTTTGTAATATATCCTTTCAGTCACTATAAGGAAGATCTATGTTTATTGTCACCAGAAAAGTTCAAGTAAAGATGGACTACTTGCTGGGTGTGTTGCCAGGAAATTAATGGAACGGATGTTTAGATCCAATCCATTTCTTTTAATGCCCCTTTCCATTTCTTAATTATATAATTTTAGTTTCTTTCTTTTTTGGTTTTGTTACAACAGAGGGAAAGCCATTTTCTCATTGTTATTGCTGAGTTAAGTAGATGTTAGGCTTCTACAGTGTTATAGTTTTAAATTACTTTGAACTTCACTCTCTACATTGGAAGTTCTTTCACTCCACATTTGCCCTTCTTTACAAAAATGCAGGCAGATAGAAATAGCTTGATATTTAAAATTTCTAGTGTCCTGGAGAGGGTTACCTTTGAATTAAAATATTTTCACTTTTAACATTATGTGCATCTTAAATCCCAGGGAGGTGGTTCTACAACAGCCATACATTTATTTTACAGCAGTTTGTGTTAATTCAGACCCTACTTGCCCTTCTAATACTTTATTTATCATCACATTAAGAATAATGTTAATGGTAGATTGTTGTCTTTGCATATTTCTGCATATTAAAAATATCTGCTAACATTTTCTTACATTGCTGAGTGAATTGATTTATACAAATCTATGTCTATTCTGAAAAAAAGTAGGTTATATTTTAAACCGAAGATTCTTCTCCTTTTACTATTGTTCCATTTAGATTTGCATATTTTTCTATACCGCCCCCCTACACACACACTTTTTGGCCAAGGGTGGGATGTGGGTGTTGGGGAAATTATGGAGAGTGATTTTTCTGGCAGGTTGTATTATTTTCATGGGCGATTCCTAAGCAGCTATTGATTGCTCTGTGCAGTTATCTTACAGCCAAAGCCTCATTTAATTCTTGTCAATACCCTGGAGGTGAGAGGTTTATTTATGATGATCTTGACTCTGGTTACAAAAGGTTAAGTGAGGGTGCTAAAGGCATGCATCTTGTACCCGGTACAAACTAAACAAGGAAATGCTCTTTACTTTCAGCAATATAATTAATTGGGGAGAAACAATAAATATAAATGAAAGTGTTTAGTCCCAAACACACAATCATATGTAACCAGTTGCTACTCTATAGCAGAACTTCTCAATTCTAACGCTGCAGTTTTAATTAGAATCATCTGGTGAGCTTTCAAACATTATCAAGGGGCCCTATCCCTAAACACTCTGATTTAATTGAATTTGGATTGAGCCCTAGCATCAGTATTTTAACATCCCCAAGTGATACTCATGTGTAAGGAGGGTTGAGAACTATAATTCTCTATACAATAATTGAACAGGGCCCATGTGTAAATGCAGTAAAATCCTGGAGGATTTAGCTTAGGAAAGCATTATAGGAAGGTAGAGGAGGGGATGTTTTGTGGTAACGTAAGGGGAAGGGCATATTTTTCTTAACTTTATTACAGTCAGTATTCATGGGAACATTGTTTGCTGAGACTTAGTGTTGAAGTTGAATGCAAGCAGGGTAAAATATATATATATATATATATTTATGACTGGAACTAGAAATATAAATTAATACATTAAGAGAGTAAGACCAATTAAATAAGTGGGGATTTAATCTACTTAGAGCAGGAATGTGCACTCACTGCGGCTTTTCAAATTAAGGTTGTAGAATGATCACATGAAGCTTGAGGCATGTTTTCCTGTTTTCCTAGAAAGGGAAATTCAGAAGAGAGACAGAATGTTGGTGTTAGAAAGGAAAGATACATTTAAATAAGCAATGGAAGATGGTGTTTGAAGGAGTGAGAAAAGATAAAATGTAAAAGTGAGGAGGTGATGGATGACTATCATACATCTAGTATTTAGTGAGCTGCTACTACTTCTTTGTTTTAGATGTTTTAAAATGTTAAGCCAACCAGGTTGAAGTTGTTATCGATATTTTATTACAAATGAGGAAACAGAGTCTTAGAACATTTAAATTATTTGTGCAGGGCCAGGAAATTAGAAATAGATGATGTTAATACTTAAATCTAGGACTTTCTGATCCCAAACTTAGCTCATTTCACTACATTGCTTTTCTACCAGATCCCACCACCATAAGAAGGACACATAAAGAACCATGTTAATTAAGAACTATTAACTTCACACATGTAAGGCAACAGATGATGATACATTTCTGGACATTGCTTTGCTGGCCATCCTTTGGCCACTAGAGCACAAGTCATGTAGGTTGCAGGAGGAAGAAGAGAATATCAATAAATCATGTAGCATAAAAGCAGGGAGACAGAGAAATAAGCATGCTTTTAGCCTCAGTAGCCAGTATGACTCTGGTCATGCTAAGAGTGGTATTGAGTTATTTGTAGACAATGTAGACAGTGGTGGGGAAACACTTCAAAAGTGGGGGATGAACCAGAAACACAGAGCGAATCCTGGACTGTGTACTTCTCTCCTGATGCCCAGTGAACTAATTCAGATCTCAGTTCCGTTATCACCTTTCTTGAAGCCTTTCAAGAAGCCTCTGAACATACTACTGATCACTTCTTCCTTCTGACCATCACTGCTACTCTCAAATGCTAATGCATAACTGACTCCACTAGGTTCTGACCTTCTTGAAGGTAGGAAACATCCTTTAATTCTGCTTGACTCCATAGCACTTGGCACAGGACATTATGCCCTGTTAAAGATAAATGCATTATGGACAAAGAATAAAGTTTTGCAAACTCTTCTAGAAGGACTGGGGAGAAAGGAGGAATATTCAACTTCTTCATCTGAAGAGTTCCTGATATTCTTACAAGTAGTTGGGACAACCAATTCAGTAGGCTGAGCCCTTGATTTTGGGATTCAACACTATGAAACATCCTGGCAAAGGAGAAGATAACCTAAGTATAATTATGCCTGAGAGTCAGCCCCAGAGAACTTTTGTTGCTCAGATGTGGCCTCTCTCTCTAAGCCAACTCAGCTGGTGAACTCACTGCTCTCCCTTCTATGTGGGGCATGACTCCCAGGAATGTAAATCTTCCTGACAATGTGGGACAGGATTTCTGGATGGCCATGACCCAGTATCATAGGATTGAAAATGCCTTCTTGACCAACAGGGGAAACAGAGAAATGAGACAAAGTGAAGTTTTAGTGGCTGAGAGATTTCAAACAGTCAAGAGGTTATCCAGGAGGGTATTCATATGCCTTATATAGATATCCTTTTTTAGTTTATGGTGTATTGGAGTGGCTGGAGGGGAGTGCCTGCAGCTATTGAGCTGTATTCCAGTAGCTTTGATTTTTGAAGATGATTGTATAATGATATAGCTTTTACAATGTGACTGTGTGATTGTGAAAACCTTGTGTCTGTTGCTCCTTTTATCCAGAGTATGGACAGATGAGTGAAAAATTATGGATAAAAATATATAAATAATGGGGGGGAGGTAAAGGCTAAAAAATTGGGTAGATTGAAATACTAGTGGTCAATGAGAGGGAAGGGACTGGGGTATAGGATATATAAGATTTTTCTTTTTATTTCTTTTACTGGAATGATGCATATGTTCTAAAATTGATCAGATGATGCATGCACAACTATGTGATGATATTGTCAGCCATTGACTGTATATCATGTATGGACTGTATGTGTATGAAGATTTCTCAATAAAAATACTTAAAGAAAAAAACTAACTGCAAAAAAATTTTTAAATAGATTAAAAATAGATGAATTAATGGATTGAATTTTCTTCTTTTCATTAATGATATTTACTAGGTCCCATAGTGTGCCAGATTTGTGATTAAAAACTCAAGCCATAATTACATTGCTTACTTTGAAATCATTTATTTACCGCTATACCTATTAACTATTTTGAAAAGCTGGTCATATTTTTAAATAGATTTGTTTAATATTCAAATTTAAGAATCTGAACTGGATATTGCTGTATTCTGCAGATAATCAAATCACAATAAGAAGGCCCAAACAATAATTTAATTTACTTATAGTTCTAACTATATGGACAATAGAGAGATAAGTAAAATATTGTCTAAATTTAGGAAATGCTGCAGTTACAGTTGGACTATTATTAATTTTCCCTCTCAATAATGAATCATTGAGATTCATTTTTCCAAGTTTAAGTAGCTGCTACAACTAAGTAATGAATAAATACAAATAAATTATGGTTAAGCATGTAGGCATACTATTCCATATGTAGTTGGAAAAAATGCATAATTGAAAAAAATACATAGATGTATAAGAAAAAGAAGTATTCTAAAGAATGATGTTAAAATATATGCATCATTTAAAATTACCCAGTTATCCAGTAAAACTGATTTGAGATATTTGCTTCTTTAGTCGCCATAGGAGCCTTTTTTTTTCAAGTATAAATATTCAAAACATTCAAGGATTACTCTCTTATAAAATGTGTATAAGCTGTTGTCAAATCTTTAAAAATTTGGGTAGGGGAATTGTATAAGAAATTACTAGGCTGACTTGGTTTGATGTTTAGTAATACGTTTAAACTGCAGCGAAGTGGGGTGTGTGGGTGGTTTAGCAGTAGGATGTTCGCCTTTCATGCAGGAGACCCAGGTTCAATTCCTGGATCATGCACCCCCCCAAAAAAATTTTTAAAAAACTGCAGTGAAGTGAAACTGAGAAAGGTATAGATTACAGCACTAAACACTCATATCTTCTGAATGTGTTTTAACATTTTTCTTGTACAACTTTTACGTTCACGTTTGCATTGTTATTTAATGAGATTTTGTTCTAGTTAAAATTAAATATATATATATATATATATATATTTCAGAAATTAGAATTTAGTGCTCTAGATATATTGGGCTTTCAAATGTCATACGGCTTTTGAACTCCTTATCTATTTTTCATTTATTTTTAAGTCTCATTTGGATAAAAAAAAGAGAACTTATTCATAATTTGGTTGTTTCTTCCAAACTTTGATCCTGTTGATTACAGGAACATTAACTATTCTTTCTGAGTAATATATTTTGGGCTGTCATTTTCTGGGTTTTATAGTCACAGCAACTTGCAAAGGTGATTCATTGAGAACCTGTTATTTATTTTTTTATTTTTTTACTACTAGGAGATAATCATACATAATGTATATATGCTAGTATATGTGATATATAATATCTCTACCATATTATATACTTTTACATATAGTATATATTATATTGAATATAATATATATTATGATATCTACATGTACTATAATAAATATACTATATATGCTATAGTATATTTAAGATTGTGTTAATATTATTAGATTGGTCTACATAACATATAGTATATTATATACCTCAGCTAGTTCTATTTGCTCACATACACAATACAGTATTACTGTTATAATATTAGGTTATAGATAGCATATTACATATACATATATACTAAAATATATTCAATAGTATGGTCTATTATTTATTATGTATATGTATTATTTACAGATAATCATATATTTAAACACACACACATACACACACATGTATGAAGGTAAAAAATTCAAGTGAAGAGGCAAGAGTTGATCCCATCATTCCAAGTATTTTTCCAGGCAATCCATTTTGATATCTTGATCTTAGGTCTTAAAATCTCAGTCAGACTTAGGACCTGGAATTGTTGCTGTCCTCATTTAAGCCACAGTGGACAGTGGCCATTGGGTGATGACAAATGAAAGATCTTGGAGCACCCAGCTGCCTGACTGTTCACATTCACCCCAATCAGCCAATTAATTCACAATATTGCAATTCTATATTTTATGTGATTGAAAATTTTAGATTTCACTTATTATGTTTGGGCAGAGTTTTAATATACTGAAGCTGTGAATTCAGGTTCTGTCTATAGGTTTTTTTTAAACCTTTATTTTGAAATAATTTCAAACTTACAAGAGAGTCACAAAAATAATGCAAACCTCATACAGAGAACTCTAGCATACCCTACTCCGACCAGATACCCAGATCCATCAATTTCTGTTTATAATTTGTTGTCTGGGGTCACCATTTATTTAATAGACTGTTGGGAATGAAAGTCATTGCTGTTTAAAATTAAATGAGATTCCATTTTAATTTGTGAAAGTATGCATGAATGTCTCATTCTGCTTTTCATATAAAACAAACAAATTTAAACCAAAGACCTCAGCCAGTTTTGTTTGCTCACACGTCACCAAAGTACAATGTATTAATTCAACTAATGATACATAAAAAGTTTTTATTTTAAAATTAGCTGTTTTGTTGTGTTTAATCACCATGATTGACATAAATGTGTATGTATCAGATATACATTAAGAAAGCACATATATTTTATAATACAAATGCCTTTTAGAGAATTATATAGGCATTTGTTTTTAATATGATTGTGGTGGTTGGGAGCTATGGATTCCAGAAAAGCATGTTCTGAAACTTAATCCATCTCTGTGGGTATGAACCCATTTGTGCTGGTTTGAAACTGTTATATACCCCATAAAACCCATGTGTTTCAATCCTGATCCAGTTTTATGGGGCCAGACCTGTTGTTCAGGGCAGAATCTCTTGATTAGGTTGTTTCCATGGAGCTGTAACACACCCAGTTGTGGGTGTGACATTTTGATTAGATGGAAATGTGACTCTGCCCATTCAAGATGAGCCTTGATTCCTTTACTGGAGTCCTTTAAATGGGGAAACATGTTGGAGGAAGCTCAGATACTGACGTTTGGAGATGCTTGGAGTGCTGACAGAGAAAGCTTAGATGCCAAAATGTAGATGTTTGGAAATGCAAAAGCTCCAGGAGACACCAGAAACTTAGAAAGCTGACAGAAGCTAGACAGGACCCAGAGTCCAGCACACATCACCATGTGCCTTCCCATGAGATGCTAAGCTAAGAGAAGAAGCCCAGAGTTTTGCCCCAGAGCAGCTAAATCAGGACCCAGAGATACTTAGAGAGGAAGCCGCTGAAATCAGAAGCTGGAAGCAATGAAACCAAGAACAAGGGCCAGCAGATGCCAGCCACGTGCCTTCCCATGTAACAGACATTGGCCTTTCTTGATCAAAGTATGTTTCTCTGGATGTATTAGTTTGAACATCTTTATGGCTTTAGAACTATAAATTTGTTACTTAATAAATCCCCTTTATAAAAGCCAACCCATCTCTGGTATATTGCATTCTAGCAGCATTAGTGATCTAAAGCAGCATTATAAACAGGACCTTTTGGTGAGGTTATTTCAGTTAAGGTATGGCCCAACTGAATCAGGATGGTTCTTAATCTGATTATTGAAGTCCTTTCGAAGCAGAATGAAGTTCATACACAGAAGGAAAGCCACAGGAAGCAGCCAGAAGCTGAAAATCAATGAAACCCAGAAAAGAAGGGAGAAACCAGGAGAGAGAGGTCGCCATTTACGCTGGCATGTGACAGCAGAGCCAATGACCAAGGATTGCCA
Organism: Tamandua tetradactyla; assembly: GCF_023851605.1. Lineage (NCBI taxonomy): Eukaryota > Metazoa > Chordata > Mammalia > Pilosa > Myrmecophagidae > Tamandua > Tamandua tetradactyla. The sequence continues at coordinate 106,893,996 of NC_135329.1, forward strand.
ACAGCCAACTCCAAACACCTAAGTCTTTTGGAACTAGCATCGCCTTGATGGTGACTTTATTTTGGACTTCTCCCAACCTCAAAACCATGTGAAAATAAATTCTTGTTGTTTAAGTCAACCCATTGCATGGTATTTGCTTGAGCAGCCAGAAAAGGTTGTTTAAGTCAACAACCCAACAATGGGTTGTTGTTTAAGTCAACCCATTGCATGGTATTTGCTTGAGCAGCCAGAAAAGGTAAAGTATGATTATGACTGTATTTTGCTTCCTAGAATGTATAGAATATCCAGTTAGCATAACAAAGAGTTATATATATTTTTACTTAGATTTTCCTTCTGTTTAACATCTTCCCTATGTTTCGAACATAAGTTTGCTGATCAGATACCATGAAACAAATGGAGATAGAGCTAATAAAACAAGAATATGAACTCTAATAAGTATCTCTAGCATAATAAATAATAAATATGCAAGTTATAAAAGTTATGCCTTTGGTGGAAGGTAAGGAGAGATGCAAACATTTTTACAGAAATGATCTCCATCCACTTCTATTAGAGTCATGAATTCCAAGACAGATTATATGAATTCTAAAAACTGAGTTAGTCAAGTCCATATAGGGAGAGGAGACCATTGGAAGAAGGCATTTACCTTCTGGTGTGTAGGGACACGTGCGCTGCCCCAAAGAACTCTGTATTCCTTCAAGTAGATTAAGGAGACTTGGTGAGGTAGCTAAGTTAACACAGTACAGTTAGTTTTAAAATGGTGACCTACCAAAGGTGACCACTCAGAAGTAGTCTCTATTTTCTTGCAAGATTCCAACTCCCTGCTAAAACTTATGAGGGCAGGAAAAAAAACTTACTCTGGAAGGTTTATATTAAGACATTGGCCACATTTGTTGCCTTCCTTAATTGCTTAATCTTTGTGAATTATCTCTTTGAAAACTACTTTTGAACAAGTGAAAATGGTATTTCTGAATTCTGAGTAGGTCTCTAAGATGCCAAAAGTAGTTTATGACAATAAGGCCTAGGAAATTATGTATTCCTTAACTAGGTTTTTAGAATAAACCATGAGATAGGCCCAGAAGTACATAAAGATAGTGGAATTCTATTTGCAGTGTCAGTGTTTCAATATTTTATGAAATTAGCAAAGCTTTATTGTATTTTCTGCCTGGGTACTCAATTGCATAAAAGGCATAATAAATAAGAATTCAGAAGCAGAATTTTGTTGTAGAGGAAAACAAATTAGAAATAGTAAGGCAATCATGCTCATATATATTTTATTAATTTATGCATTCTTTATTTGAAAATTTGTCAAGATATGCTTGGGTTTGATATATAGAATAACACTGAAAGTTTTAATATTTTTCTCTATATACTTATTCCTTCACATAACTAAATATAAAAAAAAATTGCCGAAAGCTGTTCTTAGGATATTCTCCCTCATTATAATAACTGAATAGTGAAGAGAATTGAAGAATGTTTGCTTTCTCTAACTGTGGGGGCTTTTTGTATTTTGAAGAAATTTATCACACATACTCTTCTTCCATTTCCACATTGTAATTTAGAAGAGTGAATGAAGATTATTTTTGGCAGGTTTAAGATTTTAGGTAAAGTAATGAATGAGGGAAATGGAATGGACTTCCCTTTCCAAATTGCTGAAAGTTCACATATCGAATTATCTGAACCTATGTCATAGTCTGGCTGTAAACACCATTAAGACTGTTTCTGAGTTAGAAACAAGTATCGATGGTACACATATACCCAAGGATGGATTTGTCATGCTTAGCACATATAAGTCAGCTCAGCTTTGGCTGGGTGTACAGAATGGGGTAATGATTAAGTTTTCAGTCTATGAAACTTCACTGGGAAAGGGGAAAGAAATGTTGCTTGCCAAACTTTGGCTGATCTGCAGAAACTAGAATAATAAAGTCACAGGAGGCTGGGTCTGTAAGCAGAGGTATGCACCAGATGCCCAGACTGCTTATGCCAGTATTCATATTTTTAAGGATGCTTGAATAGCACTATCACAGTTATCTCCCCTTAATGCCTGGGGGAAAGTTTCCCCTATATCTTCCCAGAAGCTTGTATAATGGGAATATAATTCTATTATGCATATTCTTCTGTCTTTTCTCTTAGCAATTTCAGTTATTTTTTATTATCTAAATGAGTGCGCTTGTTGCAAAATTTTCCTTTTGACATGGCCATCCTCCCATTCAGCATTATTTCTCAGCCTCTCTTCCTGAAGAATTGTATACTAACAGAATATTACCCCAGGCAAAATAAAAATCCTGGAGAGGTAACTCCTAAAGCAAGCCAACCAACAAATCAGATTATGCCAAGTTTTGCATAAATGCCTTTCTGCATGTCCATTGTTTTATATACTTTTCTCTCTGTATTCCTTTCCTGTGCTAAAACAGTCTTTCAAAGATTTGTTTATATCTACAATGAATTTGTGCAAAACCTAAAGGCACTAAAAGAGATTGGTAGACGTAATGTCATCGTTGTCATTGTCATCATGATAATTAACATCACGCTATATACTGAGCATTTATTATGTGTCTGTACTTTATTATCTCACCACTTTTAATCATCACATCCTCATTATCCATATATTTAGACAAGGAAGCCAACACCTAGGGAGATTAAATTACTTATCCAAAGACAGCTGATAAGGGCAGACTAGAATTCAGATTCGAGTTTTTTGCTTCCAAACCAATGTTTTATCATGATTCATACAAGTAGACCCTAATCAGATATATTGATGCTGCTATATTGTTAGACATTTGATAATTTCCCCAATTTTTACCACCTCTGTGGGTGCCATAAATATCTCCAACCCTAAACCATCTGTTCAGGCCAATTACAGTTCAGTTTAAGTAACATTTATGGAGTACTTATTATGAGTAAGGTACTGTTCTAGGCATTAAAGATTCAAAAATACATGAAATGATATTGTTTTCCTTGACTAAATAAACAATCCAATGAATGAAACATTAAGACATTATACAATTTTAAATGTATCGAGTAAGTGTTTCCTTCCATTTATTATGTCTTAGAAAAAAGTACCTATGTACAAATATCCTAATAAGTGCTGTTATTAATAACCTAGAAGTATTAAATAATTATTCTTCTAACCCATGGGCCAGTTAGCAGAAGATAAATGACCAGAAATATCTAATGTTCTTAAATTGCTTTCGAAGAAACCATGCCTTGTACACAATAAATGCCAACATAATTATTGATGATATAATTAAGAATCTGACCTCTTAAGTAAAGCAGACATCCAATGAAGTAATGTTTATTTCACGAAGTAAAAATATGTTTCATTTTGTCTCAATGCAGAAGAAAAAGGAGTATACAGATTTCATATGTCTATATTCTATATCTTTTATTACTTTGAGCATACAACTTGAATTAAATGGAACAATTACTATTATGAAGTATTAAGGAGAATTTGGCAGCAATGTAAAGACATGTTTGGAATTTTGAGACATTTGTTTAAGTTTACTCCTTTTTTTTAACTTATCGCAAATGATATTATTTATACAGTAAACGTTATTTAAAATGTTGATTTTTTTTTCTGAAGTATTTGAGATTGGCTAGGAAAATGCCAGTGCCTAATTGAATTATCATTTTAACTACTAAATCGGTTTGTAAAAGATAGAGAAATGGAGTTTATTCTACTTTAGAAGTAATTCAGTCTAGAAGACATCAACATCAGCCTTAAGATGACATTAGTGAGATACAGTATGTACAAAAATTAGAGCAGAAATCCATATATTCCTGTAGTTTATGCCACCAGTGTAATTAATCCAGGTGAAAGCATTTTTATAAATTATGTATGCAGATTGCTACGTGACATCAGTTTGACTTCAATAAAATCTTTAGGATTAAAACTTCAATGTTCAGTACATCACCATTCTCTTTTTGTAATTATCAGCCTTATTTCCATTTGGAGACTTTATTTCTTTTATGTTCATCTTGTTTATTGAGGACTGAACTAAGCTTTTACAAACTGTGTATATCCTGTTTGGATCTCAAATGCTGGTGGATAATGAAACATAATCCAAGCATTATTTATGTGCTCTCTGGTCTATGATATTGTGATCCTATATTTGAAAAGTTTGTGAAATAAATTGGAAAAGTGGATGCACAGTCATTAGTTTAGGTTCTTAATTAGTTTGCAACATTTTGATGAGAAAATGATATATTATGATTCTTCCCCAGTTCATTGCTGCAAAACTTTAAAGTAGTTGTGTGGTTTGGCATTTTAATATACTTCTTCAATAGCAAAAAACTAGTCATTAGACCCCTGCCATGTTCTGCAGAATTGAATGGGAGCAGTTTAATAGCCAAGGGATCAAAGCATGGGAAAAGACATCAACTTTTTTTAGGGAGAAACAAATGCTGTGGTCCTCCTCCAAGATATTACATATAATCAGGGATGTTTGGCTGCTTTAAAATGTTCTGCTTTTGTAGAATTCTTCTCTAGTATAAAAAGTTTTAGTAGATGTTAGCTAACTCTATATAGTCTGTATAGATCCTGAGATCGGCAAGAACTGCAACTGCTACAGTTGCAGGCAAGTGACTGAGACACAAATGAAAGAGGCAAGTACCTAATCAAGTAAAAGGCAAACTGATCTTGCCTTGCTTGTACTTCATTCAGAGGCAAGCTTAACAAAGTCCTGGGTAAGCCATGGTCTACAATTTCCAATATGTTACTGTGACAATTATACCATAATATTAACTATTGTATTAATAGTTAATATATTAACTATTATGTATAAGCCCTTTTCCTAGAGGTTTAGGTTTATCAACTCACTGAATTCTCAAAATAACCCGTGAATAGGGGTGCTATCCCACAGGAACTATTATCATCACAGTTATCCTACGAAATAGAAATACTCATTGTACAGATGACAGAACCAAGGTATAGGGAAGTTAAGTATCTAACATATGAGTGGCAGAGGAGGAATTTGAATCCAAGCAGTTTGACTCCAGAGTTCCTTAGGTTATAGTGCCTGTCAGTTAATGTTGGAGTTAGGAACTTGACCTGCTTTCCAGTTAATGCTGGCATCTCAGTTTTGGCACATTATATGCATCTATCAGGGTAAATATAATTCGTGCCTTTAGATGGGTTAATCTCTTTCCCTTTACTCCTCAGTCATTCCTTCCTCCAGAATTTAGTGAGACCTAGAAAGTGCCAGACATTGCACTAATTGCTAAATGCAATGTTATAAAAGATAGTCTCATCTTCATAGATTGTCCATTAGAGATAGATAATGCATGCACATTGTTTTCATAACATCTCATATTGTCACTATGGTGTGGGTTCACCATTGTTACATTAGTAAATATTTGCCATGGGAAAGCTTTACTTGAACACATGTGGAAAAACTAGTAATAGTATTATATACTAGGACATACATATAGAATGAATTATAATCAAAATTTTGAAATTTAGGTCCTGATATGAAATTTAAACTCATTAATTTACAGCAGGCAATTCATTTTCTATTCCTTCCTTAAAATTTTGCTTTTTAAAAGCAAACTATATATAGCACCAGAAACAGTATAAAGGATAAGTTCAGTATTGGATTTCAGCAAAGTTCCAAACTTTGCTCTGCAAAAGACAGTGTTAATGCAGTGAAATGAATAGCCACAGACTGGGAGAATATATCTGAAAGTCACAGTTCTGACAAAGGACAACTTGTAAAGAAATCTCAAGATTCAGCAATAAGAAAAACACATTTTAAAATGAGCAAAACATTTGATGACTTAAAACAATATATGAATAGCAAATAAGCACTGTATGATACTTAACATCATTAGTCCTTAGGAAAAGGCAAACTAAAAGGACCATATATTGAAACTACACACCTATAGGAATGACTAAAATTACACAAGCAGACAATCAAAAACAACGACAAGAAAACTGGCCATACCAAGGGTTGGCAAGGATGCAAAGCAACTAGAGCTCTCATGCATTGCTAATGGGAATATAAAATGGTGTAGCTACTTCGGAAAAGAATTTTGTAGTTTCTTGTAAAGTTAAATACACACTTACCATATGACCCAGAAATCCCGCACTTGATTATCCAAGAGAAATGAAGAATTATATTCACACAAAAACCTGCATATCAGCTTAATTCGTAGTTACCCTAACCAGGAAGCAACTCAAATATTTTTCAGGAGATGAGTGGATAGATAAAATGTGCTAATTCCATACAATGTAATACTACCCAGCAATAAAAAGGAACGACCTATTCATACAAACAGCAATATGACTGAACTTAACATGCATTTTGCCAAGGGAAAAAGGCAAGATCCAAAAGGCTCATGCTGTATGATTACATTTATATAATATCCTGGTGAAAGAACAACAGCAGTGAGAACAGAAATTTGGGGACAGAGAACAGATCAGTTGGTTGTCAGGGATCAGTGCTGGGGAAAGAGTTGACTACACTTGGCAGCATAAGGGAAATTTGGGGGGTGATGCAACTGCTCTGTATCATGATGTGGGTGGTGGACAAGACTTTCTGTGTTTATCAAGGCCTAAAGAGTAAATTAATTGTTATGCAAATTTAAACATATAAGTGAAGATAAATAATGAAAAAAAAATCAAATTGACATGTTTTTTCTTTCAAGACTCTTCCTGAATTTCATGCCCCTTGTCTTAGCTATTTTATTTCTAAAAATTTGTACGTAGGAAAGTAATCAATGATGTGGTCAAAAATATTCTTTATAGTGTTATTTGTTGTGAATAAATTGAATATCTCTTAATTATACAATTATAGTGAGGTAGGTAGGTAAAATTATGACACATGTCCCATGTAAGATGTTAAAATTATGTTTCTGAAAGTTAATTATGGGGAGAAATCATGTTACTTTATTGAGCTATCCAGTCTAACTTTAAAGTATTGATTTTCAAATATTTAAGAAATTCCTAGACAACTTGGAATACTTTCTGAAGGCATACCTCATATTTAAGCTGAACCAAATCCTTTTCTGAATTGAGAGATAGATGATAGAGTGAGTGATATTTCTGACTTCAAAATCATTTTATTTCCTCTTAAATTTTTCTAGCTAAGACAAAATTGGCCCAAATAATTTTTCTATTTGGAATATCCTTCATCCCCACTTTCATCAATAATAAAAAGGTACATTATATATAAAGGATGCTTTTCAATTTCCAAAGTGTTTTTTTTACATCAGCCTCTGATCCATCACCAGACACAGCAATATCATCAGAGATAATAGGTTTGTGCTACTACCTCATTCATTTATATGAAGCACCTGAGGCCTTGAGAAGCTTAACGGTTGTCAAAAGTCACATCTTTGGTAGGTGTCAAAGGTAGAACTCAAATCCAGTCACAACTTCTCATCAAACATTGCTCACTATAATGCCCTGTTTATTTGTTCCAAAACTTTCCCTTTTGAAAAAGTAATTCTTGCATTACAAAGATCATTTATTCTATTGTTGTTTGTTCTGGATTCATCTTTTAAAAATTGTAGTCTCTCTGTAAGACTCTCATGAGAAAACCACGTTTCATATTGTATTTTGAAATATATATCACTGTGCTTTACTAGTTTCTTCCTCCCTCTTGGTTTTGAGGCATCTGCTGTGACTGAAAGAATTAGGATTATTCTACCTCAAATTCAAAGAGTCAGAAAAGAGTCAGTGCCCCAAAATGGAGCCTTGAAGCTCATTTTAGAAATAATGGTGGCCAAAACCAGGTTTTCAAATGCAAGAAGTAGAGTTTATGGGCAAAACATTTTTAGATTATAAATAGTTCCCTTCAGCCATCAAGAAGGAGGGTTGAAGGACTCAGTATTATTTTAGAATAAACTCAGATCCTACATGGGTCAGTTTCCTGGGTCAGAATGGAGAAACCTGGAGAGGAAATAAAGAAGAGAGTAGATGGAAGAGGGTCCTGGAATCCCTCTCATCCTGCTGATGATATCCTTTTCTGTGGAAATGAACCATAGAAATTTCAGATAGGTTGATTAGAAAGCAAAAGCAGAGAGGGCAGTGTTTTATCCTTGTTTGAAAATTTGGGCAGAGACTCTGCTCTACAGGGTCCCCACACCACAGCATAAAAGAATGAGGTGTTGCAGTGAAGAAATGATGTTTTTTGTTTGTACACTGCATGGGTTTTAGCTAGCTGCTACCCAAACCCCATCCTGGCCTCCCAGACATTTTTTATGGTATGGGGGATATCCCAACATCCCTAATAGCCCCACTGCAGGATGTGGACATGATTGCCCCAGTTATCTGCTCAGAGTCAGGATTAGAATGGTGTAAAGTAGGTTGGCTAGGAAATCAGAATCCATAGCAGGGACCCTAAAAATTAATAATGGATGCAGGGACACTGTCAAAGATCAGGTAATAATGCACAAATTACAAGTCCATTGAAATAGCTCTGTAGAGAAACAGTAAATGAATATCCAATATTTCTATACAGGTGTTTCTCCTACTCTTGGCTGCCACACAGAGAGAAAGGAAGAAGGGAGAAAGAGGAGAGATATTGAAAAACCGAGATTGCTTAACTCTGAAAAGATTTAGTTTTATCATAGGGTGCCAAGTTTCTTTAAGTGCTGTCTTAGTTTGGCAGGGCTGCTATGACAAATACCACGCAATGTATTGGTTTTATTAATAGGTATTTATTCCGCCACGATTTTGGAGGCTAGAGTCTAAAATAAAGGTCTCAACAGGCCATACTTTTTCTCAGAGTCTGTAGCTCTGTGCTGACTTGCCACCATCCTTGGAGTTCTTTGGCTTGCATCTCTGCCTCTGTCATGGGGATCTGCTTGGCTTTCTCTGATTTCTGGCTGCTTCTAATGGACTGTGTCTGACTTTTCTTTGCCTTGGAGGATGCCAGTTGTATGGATTAAGGTACATTCTGATTTAATTCTGTACCATCTTTTTTATGAATCTATAGTTTGAGTAATAATAACATTTTCAAAGGTCCTATCTAAAAATAGGTTGACACCCACAGAACTGGAGATTAGGATATGAACATGTCTTTTATTGGGGACATGATTCAGTCCCCCAAAGTTGGATACATTTATCTTTTTCCCTTTCTTCCTCATCCCTGGCCACCCCACTATCAAGAAATTGGGCCTTATGGGCAAGTTGAAATTATTTGTATAGGAAGATAGAGCAGTTTTTCCTATAAGTCATAGTAGTTTCCAAATCTTTTGCACACATACATAAAAAATAATGGTTACTCATCTGTGTGAGTGTGACTGAGCCCAAGGGAATGTGATGTCTAACTCTAAGATATTTTGTTATATTTTTACATGTTTCTTTTTTGAGCACTTCTACTTTGTACTAAATCTTAAGGTCTTTTATCTGCTCTTTCATACCCTCCTTCACTCTGAGTAAGGCTTAGCAGAGTGTTCATGAGCTGCTCAATAAAGCATTGTGATGAAGAACTGGGCACTGTACCAGACTGAATAGGTCCAAAACCTAGCTCCACCATGTTACTTATGTTTGGCCTCATAATTTATTCAAGACTCAGTGTTCTCATTTATAGTGATCATAGTGATAGCAAAGTTTAAATGAGTCAAGTAATATGTAAATCACTTAGAGCAGTAACTGACATGTACTACATGCTATGTACATCTTTACAGTTATTAGTGCTTTGAGGATTCAATTAGTTAATGTGTGTATAATATTATAATACTGTACCAGGCACATAGTAAATGATTAAACTGTCAGCTGCTATTATTATATTATCATATGCTAAGCAACTTGGTAGAGCTGCTCCATTTGTCAGGCTACCGCAAAGAGGAGTTTGCTTCTGAAAGAAACTGTTCACCTGCTGTGTAGATGCAATTTCAGTGTGCTCCTGGCCTTTGCAAACGTGTTCATTTGGGAAATATTGTTTTCTTTTCTTTTTTTTTTGTAGTGGTTATTATTTCTTACCAAAAGTATTTTCTTTTGAGTTTTCTCTTGAGTTTTCCCTCAAGCTTTTTTTAGCCTTTGCTCTTGTGATCGCTTCCTTTTCTTTTATCCCCTTTTAAGGTTTCATTGTTTTTCACTTTGCAAGCTTCCTTGCATCATTGTTATATCTTTTGCCAATGTTTGTGTCATTTCTCTAATCATACGTTGTCTATACTATTTTTGCTGAATGCCCCGACTTTGTTCTTCCCCTATTGGTCTTGCATTTCATCTCATCCCTCCATCTCTCACATTAGTTCTCTTTTTCATCTGCTTACCTTGTATGTTCTTTAAAAGAATTGTCCTATTCTGACCTATCCCATGCTTGATTCCTGGATAATCAAGGAGCCCATTTCTTTGTCCATAGGCTAAATTTTCTGGCAGCTGATGATGAATTATGTAGAATCTCCTCATTGTAGTTTAGCATTACCTTAAAGCAATGTGATGAGAAAGGCATATGTGAGATATGGACGAAGAGCCAGTACAGCATAAGAGACACGAATATAGCTTGTAATATATTACAGACCTGCATTCCAGGCCCAGCTCATGTGCTTACAAGCTAAATGACTTGGAGCAAATTTTTATAACTTCTCTGTACCTTGTATGTAACAATAGTGACAAACTCATGATGTTAATATGAATATCAAATAAATTGCTCTGTTGCATGTTTAGCACAGAGTCTATCTAGTCTGCTCTATGCTTTCCCATGTACCAGGTGCTACTGTGCTTTTATTGCAGTTGTTGATGTTGTGTTTTAATTATTAATATTATAATACTTAATGTCAGGTTTCTTTTTTTTTTTTTCTTCCTATATGTGTCATCTAAATAGACAAATCAACTTTAAATTGTGAAATTAGTAAGCAGAAACATGAATTGCATTGTTGGCAATATGGCGATGTTGCAAATAGCTTCTGTTCTACATTTATTGGTTTGAAATATAAACATTTCCTTAGATGATTAGGGTCTTGGTCCAGAAGTAGCCAGAGGATACATGCCCTTGAGGAGGTAACATTTAGATTAAGAAAATGGAATTAAGTGTATATGAATTCTGCTAAATTTGCTGTGTTCTGGCAGTTGATATCTTATTCAGCTGTAGGCAAGCATTTAATCAAAGTTTATTGGCATTCTTTTCTGAGATTTAAATAGGACATAAAATTTTATGACATGTAGAGTATTTTCGATAACTGCTTCATTATTTTCTATAGATAGTGTGATGGTATACAAGGGGAAACATCAATAAAGTACCCAGTGTGCATAATTTTCAGGATATTATGACAGTTTGAGGTTTGAATAATAACAAAATACTGGCATACTTTTCAAGTAGCATTGTAGATTTGTGGATATCTGGGTTTTTCTTCCCTTATTTTCCTGTTTTACCCATGTCTTCATCTTTCCTCTTTTTGGACACTTGCCGTTAGTTCAGAAAATTAATAATTACAGATTATGTTGGTTTTTTCAATGGTTATAAAGGTAGATGGTAGTTCATAATATTAAATTCAATTTCCATAGAAGTCACAAAACGTAAGTGTCACATGATATAGGATATAGCATATTATATGTCTTAAACATTTGTTTAATATAAAAACACCAAACTCTGTTAACTGCATCAGTGTTAAATGTATATGGCTATATGGCCTTGAGGATATAATGCTGAATGCAATAAGCCAGTCACAAAAGAATAGCTACTGTATGACTCCACTATCATGACATGGTGTGGAGGTAAGATCAGAGGCTTATAATGCAGAATATAGGGGATTTAAAGATACATAGATGCCAGAAAGGATGAATAGTTAGCTAATGAGGTTGAACTCAAATGTAGAGGAATAGAAGTGAAGGTGGTTCACTAGTGGATCTATAAGTAATATTACCATACTGGAGGTGAACATGATTTAAAGGGGTTGTATAGACCCATGTATCCCACTGATTAATACTACAAATATAAATAAGTTCCTGCATGAAAAAAAAATGCACATAGCTGTTTGACTTGTAATCACAGAGGGTCTGCCATGAGCTATATACAGTGTATCTGTAAATAATATGTACATTGAATTGAAAAAATATACATTCTTAGAAAATCAAATGTATTTTTATATTTAAGAATTGTTCTTTTAACCTAGTACTTGTGCTTTGAGCCAGTAATAAGCAGGCCTTCATGGTTCCTATGTCCTGGATCTGGTCACCTGGCCATCTGTGCCATGGTCCTCAGAATCATGAACAAACAGCTGTGGTGAGATCAAAGTAGCCCCATACTCCATATTTGCTGAATTGCCACTGGTTTATGCAAGGCTACTCTACAAAGAGAGAACTTGTAGTTTGTCATTATTGATCCAAGGGAGCTTGATCATGGCTGGGAATAATTTTATAGAGTTCTCTTGAAGGATGAATTCAATTTTCCTCTTAAATATATTCTATTTTATTATGACATTATATTATCAGAGCTTGTGAAACTCACTTTTAATGGCTAAGTTTCTGTCCCATAGGCTGCTTTATTTCCTATACTTGCCTGAGATTTCAGTTGGTCTCATTGATCCTTCCAAGAGAATGAGAGCAGTAAAGCATAAATGTTCCTCTTTTAAGATGGGTTCTCTCTCTGCAATGAAAAGATAATTATACCAGTGTAGATGGCCGATGACCTTATATGGGCTCAAGTACTTTCTTTTTGGCTCTTAAATCATTTAGAATAGCCAACCATATCAATAAAGTGATCTGGATAAGTATAAATACCATTAAATTTTATGTGAACCAAAATGTGAAGCTGTTGGTTGTTATTTGTACACATATATGAATGGTAAAACAGTACTTTCCATGACTGTGACATAAATATCTCACTGCTTCAGATGAAGAAGTCCTAAATTTTTTTGTGGTGTACATGTTTGTAAACAATGTTTGTAAAATTTGCTATGTACTGAGAGTGGACTCTGTGTTAGGCACCTTGTTATAAGTGTTAGATACCTTGTTATACTTTATTTCTAATCCTTAGAGTAATTTAGTAAGGTAAATATCAGTATTCCATTATTGCGGATGAGACAATGGAGGTTCTAAGAAGTTAAGTAATATATTCAAGAAGGTAGGTATGGTGCTGGGATTCACCTGCAGTCTAGGGTCCCATTGTGCTGCTTCTCTTTTGTAATATTTTTTGTAAATAATAGCTCACGCTCAAATTCTGGGATCTGTTTATGACTATTTGATCAGCCTTCCTAATGGAAGTCTAATCTGTTTGCTCACATTTCTGAATTAGCCTGTAAAGCACACTCTCAAAATGTTTATAGTAACATTAACATTTAATTGCACTGAGGAAATGAGTAGATCAGTTTAAAAAGAAGTTTAGGTTTTAAGAAATACTTGAGCACCTGCAGTGAATATTGAGGGTGGTGAATGTGTGATGACTGGTGTTCTAGTTTGCAAGCTGCCAGAATGTGATATACCAGAAATGGAACGGCTTTTGAAAAGGGACTTTAATAAAGTTGCAGGATTACATGTTCTAAGGGTGTGAAAATGTCCAAATTAAAGCAAGGCTATAGAAATGTTCTATCTAAGGCATCCAGGGAAAGATACCTTGATTCAAGAAAGCCAATGATGTTTAGGGTTTCTCTTTCAACTGGAAAGGCACATGGTGAACATGGCAACATCTGCTAGCTTTCTCTTCAGGCTTCTTGTTTCATGAAGCTCCTCTCTGGGCATTTTCCTTCTTCATCTCAAAGGTCTCTAGCTATGTGGGCTCTAAAGCTTTTTCCAAAATGGGTCCCTCTTAAAGGGCTCCAGTAAGCAACCTCACCTTGAATGGGTGGAGACACATCTCCATGGAAACCATCAAATCACAAGTTACCACCCACAATTGGGTGGATTATATCTCCATGGATAATCAAAGAGCTCCCACCCAGCATATTGAATGAGGATTAAAGGACATGGCTTTTCTGGGGTACACAACAGATTCAAACCAGCACAATTTGGGAGGATGTTAAATGTGTGTTATGGCAAACCCGAGCCACTCAAAATTTAAAGGAGGCAGAAATATAACAAAACTTGGTTTCAGTCTTAGTCATTCAGACTAAGTTATTGATCTCTAATAACTCTACCAAAATGGTCTCTCTCTCTTTTTGTCATGCACCATCAAGTATTAACTGTCTTCCAAACACTTTGTACTTTACTACCACCTTACCACTGCTGACAATTCCATTGCCAGAAATGTTCTCCCCCATTGCCACTGATTTGCAGCCTTCCTCACTCCCCGTTTTGAAAGCTTTCTTCTATGGTCATTCGCCCATAGACCAGTCTCTTCTCTGAACCACTAAATAAATATTAGTATAGGGACTATAATAGTATTTTATCCCATCATATGCCTTGAATAGAGTATATGCTCAATGAACAGTACTTGATAATTTTTTAACTGTTGAAACAAGGTGTTTTATTTTTTTCAAAGTGTATTCAGGCAAATACCAAATCTGGAAAGATAACCCTTAGTCAAATGCAGCTAAACCATACTACATACCATTTTCCTCCTTGGAAATTTAGAATGTAAGTTGACATTTTCAACATTCTGAGGAATTTTTCAGTAATGAGACCATTTTATTGTTTTTAACCCGATATTTCCCAGCTTTTCCCTGTCTTTTTAAAATAAGACCTCTATTAATATCTCTCATTTCTTGAAATGTTCTTTGTAAGACACTACTTTAAAGTACTTTGTGTAAAAAACATGCAAATAATATGCACAAATGTAAAAATTAAATTTTGGTTAAATCCTAGTTGGACTTTTTTTTGGCCTGCTTGCTTGGGAAAGCTCTACCCTTCAACTTTATTGGTGTGTGTGTGTGTGTGTGTGTGTGTGTGTGTGTGTGTGTGTGTGTGTGTGTGTGTGTGTGTGTGTGTGTGTGTGCCCATATGCTGTGGAGTCAACCTGAAAATAGATTGAGACTGAAAAGAGAATGATTGGAACTGGTCTTTCAGTTTGATTATCTGCCAGAGTCTCTATTGCTTCTCATAATATGCTTGAAAAGTTTTATTTGTACCTCAAGGGCAATGAGCCTGGCCTCATTTACAAATATGAATGCAGATACTAGCAGTATACCATCTTCTCCTTTAGGGAGTCTTGCTCCCTGCCAGCTTGTTTTATTTACTTCCTCAGAAAATGAATATCCATCTCCCTAGTATTAGATACAATATGGTTGATGGGAAAAGCAGAAGTTCTGGAATAAAATAGTTTGGATTTGATTTCCTGACTCAGGCCTGTGTGATCCTGAGCAAATTTTCTTTTCTGAAACTCTGACTCCCCACCTATAAAATGGAACAGATCACACCCACCTCTGAGCTCCTTATAAGGAGTGAATAATATGTACAAAGCCCTTAACACAGTGTTTGTCACATAGAAGCTCCTCAATAAATATTAGTCTTCTTAGCAGTTATATTTTGTTTTGAGCAGATCATGACAAAGAAAATTCCACAGGCATAAAGTCACACGTACAAAACCTCCTCTCTTATATTTGCCATTCCATGTTTCATGTCAAACTATAAAAGGTATCACTATTCTTTCGGTCCTCTGTTTTCATGAGGACGCTGTGAACTGGGGGAAGTAGTTAGGAAAGTTGAATTAGTATCTATACAGACATATGTTTGAATTCTAAGAATACATGAATAAATAACTTGAGAGTTTTTTAAAATCACTGAAATCATTTGAAATATAGCCATGTGTGCCAGTTTGAGTCTGTTGTGTATCCCAGAGAAGCCAAGTGCTTTAATCCTCATTCAATATTGTTGAGTGGGATCATTTTGATTACTTCCATGGAGATGTGACCCACCCAGTTGTGGGTGGTAACTGTGATTAGATGGTTTCCATGGAGATGGTTTTTCACCCATTCAAGGTGGGGTTGCTTACTGGAGCCCTTGGGAGCCATTTTGGAGAAAGCTACAGAATGAACAGAGCCAAGACAGCCACACAGCCAGAAATCTTTGGAAATGCAGAAGGAGAACATCCCAGGGAATCCTTATGAAATGGGAAGCCAGGAGAGAAAGCTAGCGGCCTTTGCCGTGTGCCTTCTCAGCTGATAGAGGTGTTCTGAACCCATCGACCTTTCTTGATTCAAGGTATCTTTCCCTGAATGCCTTAGTTTGAATATTTTCATGGCCTTAGAACTGTAAACTTACAACTTAATAAGTTCTCTTTTTAAAAGTCATTCAATTTCTGATATATTGTATATTGGCAACTTACAAACTAAAAGACCATGTAACTTAGAATTGATGCTGATACTCTTAACATCTGTTCAGTATAAATCACCATTCTCTGTTATTGTGTATTTTCTGGAAAATTTTGTACTATGATGTGATATCAGAGGACTGTAAATAGTATTTATAGAAAGTTACTGGATCAATAGCAAAATAGGGAATCCTTGATATTTGGAATACATTAGTGCCATATTTAAATATATTTGATCTTGGTTCAGTATTTCATTGGATCATTCAAAGGATGAATAGAAGCTATGTTAAGTGAGATACAGGACTGCCTTTCAAATTTTGACACATCAGATTATATCATTTTAGACCTTTGTCCATTGCCACTGTAGTTTCAGGCTATTAACCATTATGCATAAACAGAATAAAAGACTTATCATGTGATAATCTTGCTTAAGATTACCTATTTGAAGTTGAAAGGGCATAGAAGAAAATTAGAATTATAAAATTCTTCTCTGGCAATTGAATACAAAGCTGGATATGAATTGTCATTTTCAGGCCAGCAGACTATTCTGATCTCCGTTTTGCAAAAAAAAAAAAAAGTATGGTTGTTATATATGGTTGTCAGTCATGTCTGTCTCCAGCCATCCATTGCTAAATTGTCCCTGAAAGAATCCAACTTTGTCCCTATGAAGGATGACAGATGGGAGTTCTGCTGTGGTATCTGCAATTCTAAATGCCAAACGATTCCCTGGCAGTTCTCATTGATGTAAATATTTTGAAAGGCTAGGCAAAGCATCATTTTTTGCACTCTATTGGTTTAAACACCAGGTGAAGTCTTCTGTTAAGCTGAAGTAATAGAAGGAGCCTGAACCTAAATGTTCCTTGGA
This sequence comes from Tamandua tetradactyla, assembly GCF_023851605.1. Lineage (NCBI taxonomy): Eukaryota > Metazoa > Chordata > Mammalia > Pilosa > Myrmecophagidae > Tamandua > Tamandua tetradactyla. Next base: position 106,910,988 of record NC_135329.1, read on the forward strand.
CTGGTCTCAATTATTCTTTAATTATCATTTGTCTTGATCTGGTTGATTACAGAAGAGGATGTATCAGAGAGTTTCTGCCCCGCACCGCCGCCTCCTGAGCGGTTGGCTTGTGAAATTCCCTGCCGAATGGATTGTGTGGTAAGCGAGTGGATGGAGTGGTCACCCTGTTCCCAGTCCTGTTCAAATAAAAACTCAGATGGGAAACAGACCAGGTTACGGACTATCCTGGCATTGGCTGGAGAAGGTGAGTAACAATAAAGGTTTCAACACAAGAGTCAGTTCTTCATGGGTGAACCTCAGAATCATGGTTGTTCTTTTTCCCTAATAGTCATTGAAAAGTTCATTTTAGGGATGTAGCCATTCAGAGGTGATATCTCTCTTCCCTGAATCCAAATTTAGAGTTTTCTTTCCATGCATGCTTTTTTTCCTTAATCCTCTAGTTTATCAATGCTGTGTTCCCATATTTATATGAATTGTTTTAACCCATATCTATTTATGGACCATGAAATTAGATGGAAGGTAGGCCATGGCAGCTCAGCAGGCAGAGTTCTTGTCTGCCATGCCAGAGACCCGGGTTCAATTCCTGGTGCCTGCCCATGTGAAAAAAAAAAAGAAGAAATTAGATGAATATCATTTTTCAATATTTGTTTTCAGAAAAGGAAGCAAAGTTTAGTTGACATGTCCAGTTTCAATTAGCTCATGTATTTTGGATTATAACTGTAATATTTCTGGTAAAAAAAAAAAAAAAAAAAAGACTGCCAAATTAGAAATCAGGAGACCTGACTTCTTGACCTGGAGTAGCTAATAACACTGGCCACTGGCAAGCTATGTAATCATTATGCCCTGGTTTCCTGTTCTGTCATGCTGGCGTATTATGAGATGAGGAAACATGAAAGCTGTGAAGGTGTCTTTAAGCAGCTAAAAAAGTATTATGGGAATGTCAACAGGTGATATCAGAACAAATTAGAGAAGCAGATGTTGCTATTCTTTATAGCAGTTGTCCCTGTCCCTGAACACATGTCATCCCTTTCATGCCCTCCTTGGCTCCCGCTGCCTGTGGCTCAGTTAGAGCAGCAGGGAAGTGTGACCACTGACTGTGAGGAATTCCTTTGTAAGTGTGATTCTGTCCTGTCATCCTGAGAAATGGGGCCAGGGTCAAGATGAATGAAGCTTCTCATATTCGTAAGTGCAGTTGCTTCTACTTCTTGTGTTTCATATTTCAGGAAAAGAAAATAGTAATATTTAAAGGAGGAAAAATAACAAGAATGACAAAATCAGGTCACAAATCTTCCTGAGCATTTGGCACACTTGATAAAACATGGTAGCTTGGAAGAGTAGGAAAAGATCAATATTTTAAATTAATATCACTTTTTACATGGATATTAAAATGTGAAAGAAAAGGCAGTAATGAAATTTGATTGATTCACCCAAGAATGTGTGGGTGTACATCTCATCTCCCTGACAGTGGGTAGCACACTCTGAGATACTATTTCAGAGTTTAAGGATGGTCTGGATTTCTTAAATTGCAGTAAAATGCACACCTTGTGGAGGATTGGTGTCTCAAAACGGATCTCTGAGAAAAAATAATGCCTCTCTTAAGAAAGGGAAACTGTACATAGGTATTGTGTGTATGTGTGTGTATGTATGTGTGTGTTTTCAACCTAGTATCACTTCAAGCTCATGTGCTTTTATATTTAACTGACAAATGTATGTAAGCATGGTAATATTAAAAGAAAAACAGGGGTGCAAGGATACTTCAGTGGTGGAATTCTCACCTGCCATGTGGGAAACCAGGTTCGAGTCTGGGCCCCATACACTCTGGGGTGGGGGTGGGTATACTGTTGTGAACAAAGTCCCCTGTGACATATTACATATCTGGCTCTGTGTGTATATGCATAGATATAGAGATACATATATGTAGGGTGACATTTTTTTAAAAAGCATGTTACTTTGATATTTATCTTATGATTCATGCCCCAGAACTGGAAATTTGAGTAAATTTTTATTATCTATTCAACTTGGGCTGCTATCTGTTATTTAGCAGAGAAAAGGGCAATACAGTTGTCTCCATGTATTACTTGGAACGAAAGCACCATGGCCTTCGAGTGGAAAGAAGGGTGTTGTTTCTTAGGCTCTTTGAAGGATAGGACAAAAAGACCAACCTTCTAGACTGTTAACACAGCGACAGCCCAAACAGGAACAACATCAATATAACAACAGTGACAGCTATGACTATGTATTCTCTTTTACTTTTGTCTTTGCAGGTGGAAAACCATGCCCCCCAAATCAGGCCCTCCAAGAACATCGTTTATGCAATGCCCATTCCTGTATGCAACTTTCCTGGGAGACCTCACCTTGGGGGCCCTGCTCTGAAAATACATTTGTATCTGCCCTTAATGCAACCATTGACTGGGATGGAGAAGCAAGGTGTGGTGTGGGCATCCAGACGCGGAGGGTCTTCTGTGTCAAGAGTCACATAGGACAAGTGATGACTAAAAGGTATTATCAATATATTACTAGAAGTGCATATGAGTATGTGCAACCAAAAGCATTCAACAAGCAACTGCTGTATCTGGATCTGTGCTATAGTAACAGGGCTTTTTTTTTTTCTTTTTTCTTTTTTATAAAATTTTGACTCATAAAGACTAAAAATTATTCCTTAACAAAGAAAAGTACTGTTACAATCTGGATTGTTAGTGAAGTTATAGGAGTGTATTAGTTCATGGATAAAAGTAAATAATATCTGAAAGTATTGAATTGTTTCAATAATCAAACAAGTTTCTCTCACTGATTTCCGTATCTTTTACTCTTTTCCAATCACATGATTAGGTCAACATGAAGGTAGATTTTGTACTTTGAAAGTATATGTTTGTGTAACACTCTTCTTTAGGCCCCATGGATCTTTCCTGCAGTGAGCAGACAAATCCAAATAGCTCTTGTGTTTTGACTGTTCTATACCCACAAGTAGGTTATAATTACATCATGTTATACTCTGCAGGTAGAGATATAAATTTTTAATAAGCAATAAGAAAACCATCAAATTTGGGCATGGGACCTAGGCTATAGATATCAAAAAGAGTCAAGAATAATGCAAGGATGGGGAAGAAAAGGGCAGTTTGGCTGGTATATTAGCTAGGGTTCTGTAGAGAAACGGAATCAGCAGGAGATATCTGTAAATATAAAATTTATAAAAAGTGTCTTACATAACCATGGGGATGTAGAGTCCAAGGTCTGTAGTGCAGGCTGCAAGCTGGCAGCAATGATGAAAGTCCTCAGTGAACTCTCAGGAGAAGCTGGCTGGCTGAAGCAGGAAGAGTGATTGTCTCTTCTGAATCTTTCTTGAAAGCCTTCTAGTGGCTAGATTAAGCATCACTCATTGCAGAAGACACTCCTCTTAGCTGATTGCAAATGTATCCATAGCAGTCAGCTGTGAATGCAGCCAACGTGGTCATGATTTAAGTCCATGAAATGTCCTCACAGCAAGAGACAAGCCAGTGCTTGCCCAACCACACAATTGGGCACCACTACCTGGCCAAGTTGATACATGAACTGGAGAGCTCAACTATAGGAGTTTCATCTCTAGACTAAATAGAAGACATAACTCTTTCTCAGGCTCATGGGAGAAGGCTTGTGGAGATGCAAATGGAAGGGCACATGCAGTCTGCAGAGACTGGGTGTGAGACCTGTTGATAGGGATTCCCCAGGAGAATGTTTGAACTAGTCCCCTTCCTGTGATAAAAGTTTCTGCCCCACACCATGGAATCAACAATCCATCCTGACCAAAAGGGGGAAAAGAAGTGTAACTAATAAAGTATCAGTGGCAGGAAGAATTCAAATAGAGTTGAGAAGCTCCTCTGGAGGTTGCTCTTACACAAGCTTCGGTTAGACATTGCTACCTATAGTAACTTGCCAAACCTCAACCAAAACCATTCCAGCCAATCCTAAAGAACACCTAGGGCAATATATAAGATTCCACAAGGGTTCTATGTACTAGAGTAACTTTCTAGAAACCTACAATGTCCAACTGGGTCCCTGGACCAGATAAGTCCTGAAACCTAGCCCAGCCTCTCCAGAACATCAGATAGTTCCATTTCCCTACCCCATATTATTGACAGCCTCTACCAACATGAAAAAGTTAGAATGGCCATAGCCCAAATATCCCTAAAGAAAGGGATAGAAAGATCAAAGGTGATGGTGCAGTTATATAGAGAAGATAGGATTTAACAAATGAGTATGAGTGCCAAATCATTAAATTGATACCGCTTTTAGTTTCCAATATCTTAGACCAGCTAGAAGTAAAAACCTAAAATTATGGAGTTGTAACCCATGTCAATCTCTGAAATTTGTTCTGCAACTAATTTGTGCTGTGCTTTGAAATTTATTGCTTCTTTGAATATATGTTATTTTTCACAAAAAAGAAAAAAAAAGTTAATTGTGATGATATTTATTCCTTCTAGCCTTCTATTATTCTGGAGCAGCAAGAAGGAAAAATCTGAGAGGATGATATGATAGCCCATGACAAACTTGGCAATCTGTCCTATAACTCAGTGTTGAAGAGTGCTTTGAAAACTATTGCTTTTTCTTTCTTTGCTTTGTACATATGTTATATTATACAATTTTAAAAGTTAGAAAAAAAGCACAAAAACAATTACGAAGGAAAATAACAAGTGCTACAGTGAAAATAAAGCATCCATCACTTTTGCCATAGGAAAAAAAAAAGACCCTGCCCCAGTCACAGGGGTGTGAGTCACCAGGATGGGCTGGTGCAATTTTTTGACTAGTGTTACAAACTAGGCAACTTAAAATTTTTAAGCTGAACCTCAGAAAATGAGACCCTTGTTTTCTGTTTGCCATATTCTATGAGTATGAACTGAGATTTGGCACAGTCATTGCCGGACTGGTGGAAAATCAAGAAGAGAGAGAAAAGCTAATGCTCAGAATGATGAGTGATCAAGACAGAGCAAATGCTGGTAGCACCAAGCAGTGGGCCCACCCCTCCTAACTACACCTCTGCCGGGAACATAAGCAAATACCTTCACTATTCTGCCTAATTCAATCTAATTCTTTCTGTCTTGAACAACACAAATGCCTGCTTCATTTAACATGTGGCGCCATGGTAAAGAGTTCTGGGCTTTATCTTCACTCCTGCTAGGTTGCTTTGGTCACAAAATGGAAATAAAGCAAATAAGGTGGAAATAGTGCAGACTGGTCAATGCTGACCCTGCTGGTGCTAGGTGGCACTGCAAATAAAAGCAAAGGTCATTATAACCTGAAGTAAATCACAGCCAGTGACAGCTCACCTATCTCTCCTCCCCAGTGCATCTTCCAGAGGGCTAGGGATGAGTATTCGATATTGTTGTAACCCGGAGTTCAGCACAGTGCCTGGCACATAGGAAATGTGCAATAAACATTTTTGGAATTCATGAATGAACTAGACCTGTATGTAGGAGAGTAATGGGGTTTGTCCAGGATTGAAAATAAAGAATGGAAGGAAGATAGAGAGAATTTGATGTATATCCTTTGCTTCAAGAAAAATAATTTTGTCTACCCTGACAAATGTTGGCAATGGGAGCTATCATGAAGAGTAATTACAGGTCATGTCATACATATGACCTTTTGCTCTTTTTAATTCATAAATCTATTATTTCTGCTCTAGCATCTAACTCTACAGAGTTTTTTTGTTTTAATATCAACTTGTGTCAATTGTGGTTTTCAGTTTTTCAATTTGTTAGATAGCCATAACACCATGTGAGCAGATTGTATCACTAGGAGTCATAGCCAAATATGCACAATAACATTTGTATATCACCTGTCTCAATGATATTCTATTTCATGGGGTTATGGTAAAATACTGAAGAGATTTATAAAGGCACTTACTTAGCAGTATGAGAACTCGTCTTAACTGGGAAGACTTGCACGTTGGTTTTGTTTGGCTTTATGACCTAATTTTCACGTGTTTTAAAAAAATATGCATGAAACCTTAAGATGAATATACAGATAAAAATAAAATAAATATGGCCTAGGTGGAGGAGTAAGGTCTACATAAAATGCAACAAACTACTATTCTTTATAGTGATGGAAAAATGTAAAGTCTGATTGTCTCCCTTCCATGAAACTTTTCACCTCTAGAACATGAAATGAAAAATCTACCTGGCATGAATGTAATTTATTATTTTCTTAGCAAAGATGCAGTAGAATTGAGAATGACACCAACTGACCAAATTTTCCACATAGTTTTAAGGGCTATTTAGACATGAGAAGTTGGGTTAACTAATCAAATAACCTTGTATTCCCTGATAGTTATTTTAAATTACAGTTTTTTCAAAGAAACCTCTGAGCATATCAACTTACTCGAAGATTGCCTATGAACTTAAAGATTTTTACCACTAGAAGGATGTCACAAGCACTAGAAGTTTACTGTTTAGACCATAATTCGTAAGCCAATATGTATTTGTTTGAAAATTTGTATTTGTGATTACAATATTATTATCATACAGTGAGCAGCCTCCAGTTTAGCTCTGGTTTATTGACACAGAAAAGTGATTCACATAGATGATTTCTCCAACACACTCGCTCTCTCTCTTACATACACACACACACACACACACACACACACACACACACACACACACATTGCTATTCCTTTTTGTACTATTAATGAGGCTAGAGACTTAACAACTTAGTTTTAATTTTTACTGTATGCCTCCAAACAACCCTACTAAATATGAGCAGTCTGCATGGACTTTAGTAAAATTAATTAAAATTCTTGAGGTTACTGAGATTAATTGAGGTAAGAAAACAATACCTAGAGTCCAGTGAAGCACACAGTGAGATTATCTACAATATATCTTTGCTCTGCCCTTTCAAAAAATAATAATAACTCTGCTTTTTCATGTGAATGCCTTTGCAGTGAAAACAGATCCCCTATTACTTGTACATTCCTTTGAGATGGGGACAAGGGAATAGAAATGGAAAGGAAGAAGAAAATATCCTAAAGGAAGAGTTGCTTTCTCATTAGGGTGAAAGAAGTCCCCATGGAATTGATGGGCTAAAAAAAAAAATATGTTTTTATCTCCAAGCCCATTGCCCTGGGAAGCACAGATTTCCTTGCAAGTTCTTACATCCTTGGTTTGGCATTTTGGTTTCCATGTACTAGAACTTATCATATCCAAAAATGAGAATCTGATTGTGTACAATTGAGTCAGAAATGAGAGCTTGTTGGGATATTTCTGGGATTTTGTTGAACTATTCAATGTTTTTTTTCAGTTGTAATGTACAGAAAAAATAATGATGATTAAAAATACAAAATTCAAGGGCTTCGATAGTTACAGATAAGACATTTTCTGCCTTTAATGTGGAGCACCTGGCATTTTGTGAGATATGGTAGTAAATAACTCCATTTAATGATTTAATGTTTAGAACATTGACACGTTTGGCCCATCTAGCTCAGAGAGATAAGCACAACTACCACTCAGTTGGATGACTGACCAAGGTGATGGAGAAATGTGTGCCTGCATCTTGATTATGGGAGAATAACTTAAAAAAATCCCAGGTCTTTGAAGCACTAGTTGATGTAGTTCAACACAGTGCTTTGAAGGAGCTGAAGTCTACAGGGCGAGCAAAAGACAGTAGATATTGAGCATTCCAGTGTAAGTCTAGGAAAATATATGGGCTGAAATGGAATACGTTCATCCATTTATTGAGAGCACTGCCAATCCAGGATAAAAGCATCACATTAAAGTGGGAAGTGAAGGCAAGGGCCATACTTTATTTACCAACTGAAAAAGCAAATCCATTTGTTTCCCTGGGATTTAAGGTTTCAATTTTGTTTTAGAAATGGCTGGAGAAATGAGCCTAATATCCCTCAGAATTTATTTGTCTTTAGGCTTTAATAGCATAGACTGCTACTCAGTCATTCACTTGCAACTTTTAAATATTTACTAAGAGTTAAGATGTGAGATTTTTAAGATATGATATAAAATGGAATATCACCATCAAGGCATTCAAAATTAATGTATGTACAACATGTGCTTACACACACAAACACACACACACACACACCAAACCAGTAATACAAAAGATGTTAAAAAAAGACTTCCTTTGGTCAATGACAATACAGTGATATAAAGAATAATCTTAGTATTTGTAAATGGAGAAGGGGGCACGCAAGTTGCTATGCACAAAGAGAATACTTTTGCAGATTAAGAATAAATTTATAGACAGAAATTGGAAATGTAATGGTTCTTCTTGAAGGGGTAGACATCTTTGAAGAAAAAGACAAACCTTCTTGGCAGAATAAATGAACAAATAGACAATTTTCTGACTATAAGGTATATTTTTCCCCTATCAGATCAGAAAGCTCATGGCTTTCTGAATAGGTCCTCATTTCATTGCCTCTTGAAGAATATATAATTTGAATTTGACCTTTGCCATTGTGGGAATGATATTGCTTCTTTCTTGTGGACTTATGGGGAAAATATAGAGAGGGAATATCATTTTACAGAAAGCTGGCATTGTCACAGTGAGCATTTGTTGTGAGTGATGCTAATTATTGGTAAATAAAGTAGATACTATCAGTTCCTTAAATAAAATTAACACATAGTGTTAATTGAAGTAAAGAATACCCCTGCAATATAAGTAGCCCTCTGTGGAAACTGACACCTAACCCCACAAATATTTTACGAATGCGTGAGTGAGAGTAATGGGTGGGTAGAGGTAGGAACCCCAGGTCTCAGTGGGCACACAGGGAGGTGGCATTACTTAAGTTGTATTTGGATTTTCAACCATATGTTAAGAGAAGTTTGGGAGGAGTTAACATAAATAGCAGTTGCATTTATTCTTAGTAGGCTAAGAGTATGAACATAGGACTTGGGAATAATTTCACTGTTTTCTGCTATGTCTACTAAGGTAGGATATAAATTTTCTTCGCAAGAGTATCCTGTTTAAATAATACCATGTCCTCATAGAGGTGCTCTTTCTTTCTATTATTGTTTTCACTGAATTGACCTATTTGATAAGCAGTTTTTATTAAGGATGATTAACAAGAATGCCACAAGTAAATAATTTTTGAGTGATTTTTCTGTGGGTATATATATTTTCAATTTTAATTTCTCTGTAAGTATTACATACTCCATGTTAAAAGTAAAATAACAAAGAGGGACTGATGAAAAAAGCACCAGGCCCTCAAACAATTCATTCTCCAGTTGTATTCCCACTTTCCAGATACAACTACTTCTTAACAGTTGCTGTTCTTTTTTTTACCTGTTTCTCTGTTTTGACTGGGTAAACAGTCACATGATTCACCAATCAAAACAATGGGCAAGGTAAACAATAAGAAGTTTTTCTCCCACTGCTGCTCCCATTTTTTTCTCTTTCCATCCACTGCCAACCATTTTATTGCTTATTAATCTGCCATATCTCTATGCTGATATAAACAAATATAAAGTATATATTCTTATTCCCCCCCTTCCTTTCTGGTTGTTACCTCTTGCTCTAGTTTGCTAGCTGCTGGAATGCAATATACCAGAAACAGAATGGCTTTTAAAAAGGGGAATTTAATAAGTTGCTAGTTTACAGTTCTAAGGCCAAGAAAATGTCCCAATTAAAACAAGTCTATAGAAATGTCCAATCTAAGGCATCCAGGGAAAGATATCTTGGTTCAAGAAGGCCGATGAAGTCCAAGGTGTCTCTCTCATCAGAGAAGGCACATGGTGAACATAGTCAGGGCTTCTTTCTCATCTGGAAAGACTCATGGTGAGCACAACGTCATATGCTAGCTTTCTCTCCTGGCTTCCAGTTTCATGAAGCTCCCTGGGAGGCATTTTCCTTCTTCATCTCCAAAGCACTGACTGATGGACTGTCTGCTTCATGGTGCTACAGCATTCTCTGCTCTCTCTCAATCTCTCATTCTCTAAAATGTTTCCTTTTTTATAGGACTCCAGTAATCCAATCAAGACATATCGTCACCTAATCCAGTTTAATAACCACTCTTGGTTGGGTTACATCTCCAGGGAGATGATCTAATTATAGATTCAAACATACAGTATTGAATAGGGATTATTCTGCCTTTACGAAATAGGATTTTGATTAAAACATGACTTTTTAAGAGAACATGCATCCTTTCAAACCAGCATACCTCCTAAGTCTAAGTTAGATATAATTTTCATATGCCATTAATTTCTTTTTCATTTATCAATTTAAAATGTTTCTCCTGTGATTCCCTCTGGTAAAAGGCAGTGAGCTTTAGTTCTTTTACATTAACTACTCTCCCAGTCTCTCAGAATGTTAGTATTCTGTTGTTTGGTTGGTTAGGTCCTTTCCCTTCCCTCCCCTCCCATCCCCTCCCCCAAATTTGGAGAGTCCCTTAATTTGCGTATTGGTCATTTTGTATATATTTGGCAAACTTTTATGAAAATTTTCATCCCTTTTTCACCTCTGATATTTTCATCCATTATTTCCTCATTAATTTATCCCTTTTCTCTGTTCTCTCCTGTGGGAATCTCTATTAATTAGCTGTTTAAACATGTTAAACTGGCATTTTTTCTATCATTTTTCTCCAGTGCTCTGTCTCCAACTGTCTTTTGGCTCATTGCATGTTATTTCAACACCTCTGTTCATCATTTGAAAATAGAGATTTTAAAGCCTTGCAGCGTTGTTGTTAGAAATAAATGAAAGAATGTTGGCAAAGTACTTAGCTGAGAGCCAGGATTTTCAAACCCTTACCAAAGTTCATGCTGCTAACTTTATACTTGCTGCAAATATCCAAATATGTATTGCAGAATCCTTTCCTCTTTTTCTTCTCAGCCCTCTATCCTCATAAAACAAGCAAGCAGACAAATGAAAACTTGCTTGCCATTTTTCTGAGACTTTAGTTCTTCCAAATGATTGTAAATTCATTAATAGTATTAATTCCCTCCCAAGTATGAACATTAAATTAATTAGCATTTGAAATGTTTCTCTTGTTACTGCTAGTTAGTATATTTGTGATTTTCTGTCTTTCCCATCTTTCTTACTCCTAGCTTATCAGTCTACCAGTTCTATAGAGGCACCTGTTAATTATTAAAATATTCTAGAATTCCATTAATAATCAATATTGTATAGTATTTTAAGTGGCCTTCAATAATTTTTATTTTCATGTGTGTGCATAATGCCTTTCATTTTTGTATTTTCCTCCTCTTTTTTTATAGTATATTAGTAATTTGAAATATTACCCTGAACAAAACACTTTTTTAAAATGTCTTTATTTGTTCTTTCTGAAAAAACGTTGGTTTATTTAAATTAATGCAGATGGTCAGATGCTTAATTGGTGCTTGTTTTACCTTACAGATTGTCTTTGTTGTCATGTACCCATAACTTTCATTAGTTATAGGATTGTTTTTTTCCTCTTCTAGTGAAACGTTTTTTGATCTCTGCTTCTAGCTCTGCTTCCAGCTGCATGCCCCTGGACAAGTGACTTTATCTCCCTGGGTCTTTCTTCCCTCATCTATAAAATAAACAAAATGTTCTTAATATTTTCTGCTCTAAAATTCTTTGGTTCTATGTTAAACCTCTTTATCCAAGAGGCATTGATATAATCTCTCCTCATTGGCAGATGTCCAGATTCTACTCGTCCAGAAACTGTGCGCCCTTGTCTCCTCCCATGCAAAAAAGACTGCCTCGTGACAGCTTTCAGTGAGTGGACACCCTGTCCAAGGCTGTGCCAGTCAGGTAGGTGGGTGTGCTTCCTTCCCAAATGTTCTGATTGTTTTGCTTCTGCAAATTAAGGGAAATATTGTGGGAATAGAAACATCCTTCTTTCCTAGTTGCCTGTCACTCAAGGAGCAAGATTTGTAAAAGTTTAAAAATGAAATCTTGAATACTTAGATCCATCAGAACTTGGAAAAGAAAACATTTGCACTCACTACGTGTCATAATTTCACTGGCATTTATTGTAGGAGTAATTCCCTTCTACAAAACCTGTTGTGCATTTTGAATATCCATTCAAATTTAATTCCTTGTATAGCATCATCACCATCACAGTCTCTCTAGGGTTCCTGTGTGTTTGGATCCTGTGCTGGTCTGAAAGTATTATGTACCCCAGAAAAGCCATGCTTAGTCCTAATCCAATCTTGTTAGGGCAGCCATTTCTTTTCATCATGATTCAGTACTATAGGTTGGAATCTTTTGATTAGATTTCTCCATGGAGATGTGACACACCCAATTGTGGATAGTGATCTCTTGATTAGATGGAGATATGACTGCACCATTCCAGGTGGGTCTTGATTAGTTTACTGGAATCCTTTAAAAGAAGGAAACATTTCTGAGAGAGCCAGAAGTGAGAAAAATGACAGAAGCCTCAGAGCCGACAAAAGCTTCACAGCAAAGCTAACACAGATGCAAACATGTGGAGAACAGAGACACAGATGTTTGGAGATGCTTGGAGCCCTGCAGATGTTAAGAAAGCAAGAACCTAGACAGAACCAAGGAAAACCAAGAGATAAAGCCAGCTCTGGAGAAGTAAAGTGAGGAACCCCCGCGGAACAGAGGTTGGAAGCTGCAGAGCCCAGGAGCAAGGGACCAGCAGATGGCAGCCATGTGACTACCCAGCTGACAGAGGTGTTCCAGACCCATCAGCCTTTCTTTAACGACTGTAACCTCTTGTTGATGTCTTAGTCTGTTCACTTTCACTTCCTTAGAACTGTACAGTTATAACTTATTAAATTTCCTTTATAAAAGCTGTTTCACCTGCCCATGCCAAAAAAAAAAAAGAAAAAAGAAGCCATTTAATTTCTGGTATATCATATTCTGGCAGCTTGCAAACTAACACAGATCCCAATTCCAGGTAACTTCATTAGAATCTGAGACCTTAAGTCCTGTGCTTTCATCACTGAGAAATGTAAGCATGTGGAAAAATAAGGATAGATATATTCAGAAGTGTTGAACAAGTACAGAAACCAGTAATTTAAGATGTGTATTTCTTTATTCCAATGACCATGCATCTGGTATATTTCAATTGCTATGGTCCTGGATTCTTGACACCTAAATCCACAGGTTCTCTTTGCTAAAGAGACTCTTTTTCTTAGAACAGGTCTTTTCCCCAAATCTGATTGTATTCTCCTTATGAATTGGTTCGTGGAGAAATAGGATCACTCCTGGTCCTAAAGTTCCATTTATGCCTAAAATTTAGAATTAATAACTTCGTCTGTTTTCCTTACTCCTACATCCTAGGCCTTGGTCCTTTGGACCTTATTGCTATGGTAAAGAAAAGTAAATCCAAGAAAAGGAGAGAGAAAAAGAATACCCTGGTGTCCAGAGTAAAGGATTCTTATCCTCTCATCTCTGGTCTTTGCTTGATGTCAAGCAGGGTAGGGTCCTCGCTTGTTGCACAACCTCCTGAGTGAAGAAGAGGGAAGCGTGCTGTTCCTTGGAGAGAGGACTTTATTCAAACTGAGACCATTAACACCTTTGTAGAAGATTCTGCCCACAAGCATCTAGACTCCCATAGAGACTCACCTGTAGAAGGACTTCATGGGCATGGCATGAAGAGGTGGCCAGCATTGACATAGGTTTGAATGCCTCTTTAATTACCTCCCAGTGACTGGCAAAGACGTAGTGACAGCTGTTCAGAGATGATCATCCACATAGCCGTGTATTACATTGTTGGGGCGCTAGCACAAAGCTTTTGTAACAGTGCCGTTTCATAAGAAGAACTACCTACTGGCAGCCAGAATTTTGTGTGGCAGTTATCAAGGTTCTGCTGACACTTTAGGAAGGCATACTAACTTTGTTTGGTGACCAGGGATTACTTCATCTACTTCTATTCCACATATTACTGCTACATTCAAAAACATTCTCTCCGCTGCCTGCAAGTCTTCCCTCAGAAGTGGCTAAGAGTGGAGGAATCAGGGTATGTGAAATAACTGCTCGTCAAGTAACTTTTATTTCACTCCAGCTTCCTAACATTCAATTAGGTATTTAAATGGTTGGCATTGTAATAAAAATAGTTCAAAGCCTCTGCGGTCTCTTCTTGCCTCAGACTTCTCAAGCCTAAATAGTTTTTTCATAGCCTGACAGCATGGGGACCTGGAAAAGCAAAGATTCAATTTTCCTCTTCAGTCCTATTTACCTTTGTGCTTAGATTAGTCCCTGGGACTAAGATAGCATTTAATAAGCCTGAGGGCTATTATGTGTGGGAGAGAATATCTGGACCTATAAATCTGTGGTTCTCAAACTTTATTGTGCATCTGAATCACCTGGGGGTAATATTAAAATGAGGATTTCCATCTGCTTGACTAGAAATTCCGATTTCCGTAACTATGGGATGGATCCCAGAAACTTGCATTGTAAGAAGCTCCCCCAGAATGGTGATGCGCCCCCTCCTAATTCTGATAGCAGAAGACCATATAGCTGTGAACAAACACTGCTGGACTCTGGCCATGTGGCCCTTTGTTTAGCTCCTTGCATGTGCTAAGTTCTTCCTAGTTAGAGACGTCATATTATGTGATGGCCAAGAGCACAGACACGAAGCTGGGTAGCAGGGGCTGGATTCCCAGGTTCAGTGTGTGACATTGAACACATTGTTTTGTGAAATACCTGATGATATCTTTTGCTCATTTTTCTACTGTCATCTGTACTTTTCTCATTGATTTGTAGGCACTTGTTTATTTTTAAGCTGATTCTTTATATAGGTGTGTTTTTTCCAATTGGTTAATCTCTTTCTGCCTCAGTTTCCTCATATATAAAATGAGTATAGTGTTCACACCTACATATAGGGAAAGAATTTATACCACTGCCTGGCATTGAATACGTACTGGGAAAGTATTTTTATAGTGGTTCAGTGCCTTTACACATGCTGTGGATGAGGCCTGCCACTCTCCTCAACGGCCCCTCTCTGCTGGGGCCTCAGTCTACACATCCTGCAGGCACCTGCTTTTGTAGTGTTTCCTCAGAATGCTGTTTTCATCTCAGATTATGTTTGATCCTGTGCTAGATTGAAATGTGGCCCAGTTTAGACATGTTCATAATCTTGATTTGCATTCTTGTGAGTTTGAACGCACTGTAAATTGGATCCCTTGAAGATGTTATTTTAGTTAAGGAGTGACCCAATTGAATGAGGGTGGCCTCACTCTAGATTACTAGAGTCCTTTATAAGCAGAAGAAATTCAGATGTAGAGAGGAAGCTGCAAGGAGGAGCTGTGCATTGGAAGTCAAAGGAACCCAGAAGAGAAACGAGAGGACATCACTATGGGATGGGACAGCTAAGGAATCTCAAGGATTGTGTCAAGCTAGGACCAGAATGTTGCAGACTTTGGGGAGAAAGCATCACTTTGCTGATACTTGATTTTGGATTTCTAGTCTCGAAAATGTGAGCCAATAAATTCTCATTGTTTAAAGCAACCATTGTGTAGTGTTTAGCATAGAAGCCTGGGAAACTAAGACATAGCTCCTTTATGGCACTCAGCATGCATATCCTTCTTTAATGTCAGCCTCGTTAAGTTGTGGTGCATGAAGATGCAGGCCACTTCTGTCTTGTTCAGCACTGTTCCTTAAACTCAGCGTAATATGGGACATACAGTTGTCAGTCAATAAATATTTTCTGAATGGATAGTTGTCCTATGAAGATACAGAAAGGTATGGATTTGAAGCCAGGCATTTCTTTGAGAGTGTTCTTCCACAGATATTCTGGAAAATGAAGCCCTAGAACACCACTTCTCAAACTTAGATGTGCATAAAAGTCCCTTGGATATCTTATTACAGCGCAGACTCTGATTCAGTAGATCTGGATGGGGCCTGAAATTGCACCTTTCTAACAAGCTCCCAGGTGATGTCTATACTCTGAGTGGCAAAGCATTGAGTAGGTGCTTAGTTTGCCAGTGTGGCTGTGACAAATATCACAGACTGATTTTGTAGGCTAGAAGTCCCACATCCGAGTATTGGCAGGTCTTGCTTCCTCTGGAGTCTGTAGGGTTCTGGGGGTTTCTCCCCCATGTGGCTCGCTCGCTCTCGCTCTCTCTCTCTCTCTCTCTCTCTCTCTCTTTCTCCTCATGTCTGCTCCTCTCATATCCATTGACTTCTGACTTCTTCCTTGTCCAATTTCCTTTGCTTAAAATGACTTCAATAATATTGGATTAAGGCCTCATTCATTTTGATCGTACCTTAACTATTAACAGCACTTTCAAAGATCCTGTTTACAAACACTTATACCCATAGGACAGGGGCTTAGGATTTGAATATGTCTTTTCTCTGGGAATGGAGATCATTAGAAGATCCTGAGCAAGGCACTGACATGGTCAAGACTGTGAATGAGAAGTGTGGATTGGGGACAGACCAGCAGGTGGGGGTGGAGAGAAGGGGTTAACCTAAATAAGGAGGTAAGGAATAGCATTCCGAGGGGATGACTGGCCTGAAAAGGGAGTCATCTAGGCTGATGTTAGGTGGAGGACCTCTTTTCTACTGCTGTAGTTTCAGGGTTGGGTTATCAAAGTTGAGAAGAAGTCACGTCAGTGGTTTCCAAACTTTGCTGCACAATGAAATCACCTAATTGTTCAGAATCTCTGAACAATTCTGATGCCCTGTACCCAGACATTGGATTTAATAGACATAGGGTGTGACTTGGTCATCAAGATTTTTAAAAGCTCCCAGGTATTTCTAATGTGCAGCAAAGCCTGAGGATTACTGGATTATATGAATCAAAATACAAATCCATTTCAAACCTCTCATAAAGCCAAGGTGGTTCCAGGGGGTCAAGGGTAGTGATTTCTGAGTTAGAGAAGATGAGCTGTATTAGGTTTTGTTTGGTTCTGTCTGGGTCCGTGAGCTTAAATCCTTATGGCTTAAAGGTATTCTCAAGTAATTGAGCAGTCTCTAGCTAGTAGATATTATGCTTCCTTCTTCTTATTCCTCCTCCTCTGAATCTCTTCTTAAAATGATAGTCCCACATTCTTCTAAGCAAACCAAGCACTATCAAACTGTTACCCTGTTATGCCTCTCCAGTTTTTTTTTTACATGGGCAGGCACCGGACACCGAACCCGGGTCCTCGGGCATGGCAGGCAAGCATTCTTACCTGCTGAGCCACCGTGGCCCGCCCTCTCTCTCCAGTTTTTAAGGTACAGTAATAAATTAATCAAATTATCAAGAACTGGAGGTTTCAGTGGTAGAATTCTAACCTGCCATGCAGGAGACCTGGGTTTAATTCCTAGTCCATGTATTTCTACCCCCCCCCCCAAAAAAAAAAAAAAAACTAACACAAACAAGCAAGCAATCCAAACAGAAAAATAAACAAACAAAACATTAAAGTGGTGCTGCAATAAAGGGATACTCATATGGAAAAATAATGAAATATAGCCCCACCACACAGCATACAGAAAAATAAAAAGCTTTAAATATTATTAAGAACCATTTCTAGTTCTTTCCTTGCTATTTCCTCCCATATTTTCTTCTATCTATAAGGCAAATTATTGTCTGAAGTATCTAATGCATTTAATAACAGCAACAGTTTGCTGAGTGTAGTGGTTCTTAGCTCTGCAGACCCTTTTCAATGCACAGATGTCTGAAACTTGCCTCAGTCAGAATCTCTTCAGACTGAAGGCACATCTGCAATATGAAAACATTCCCCCGCTCTTTTAAGTGATTGGGGATAAGAACCACTCATTTGGTGCTTTATATTTTACAAGGTACCTTCACAAACATTTTAACCTATGTACGCATCATTGAAAACTGTTTGCCTATGTTCTGGAAATTAATTATCTTAGCCACTGCTGTCCAAACTATCAGATCTTGTGTTTTTACTTAAGGTCACAAATCAACAGTTTTTCCAAGTTTCTATCAAGCTATCTTTAAAGCTTCAATTTTTAATGACATGAAACTCCAAATACAAAAACATGAATTAGTACAATGCTAAACCAAAGTTTTAATCCTTAATACAGTGTATTTTTGAATAGCCATCAACTGTCAAAAAACAGTCATCAACTGATGGCCATTCGTGTTTTGACTATATCTCTAGTTATCTTTCTGTCCACTCTCAGTGGGTTACTTCCAAAATAGTTCACTTTAAATAATAATGCACTTTAAAATATGGTGAAATTTAAAACGTGAAAAAGATCCATGGAAGGGAAAGATATGCAGGGGATAAAGTTATTAGCTTGGAAGATAAAGTGTGGCATATTCAAAATAGCTCTTCCTATGAAGAAACCATGGTGCTAAGTATAAATTGTTTGTCGATCTCGGTAATTGATGGCTGAAAGAGCCCCTTTATCTTTCATCGCAAAGGGGCAAACTAGATGATAGTACCATGAAGCAGGAAGGCCTAAGGCAGACTGCTCCTGGAAAATGACAGAAAGACTTATTGGGTGACGTCTTTTTCCTCTTGCATCATTTCTCCTGGAATTATGTCTTGAGTTTCTGGTACCAAGGACAGTAACTTTTTTTTAATGTTTGTTACTATTTTGTGTTCTTCAGTATCTATTCCTCTGTATGCTGATATGATGGTACTTGCCATACAATAACATTCACTTGTTGGTATGTCTATATGTTTCCTGGACGGAGTGTGAAATTTAGAAGGAAGGGATCTTGTGATTTTATTGATGTGTTTCAAGGCTTATCACAATTCCTGGCACTTGATAGACTTTGAATGAATGAATAATGAACCCCATATCTATACCCCAACTCGTTCTTTCATTCTTAAACATTTTCCTTGCATTTAGATGAAATCACAGCATTAACAGATTATTCAAGGTGTCTAGGCCTATTAAGGAAAGTGGTGTTGGTTATTTTGAATATCAGATAGGCCAAGAACAGCCTATTCTGGACTTCAGAATTTGACTCACTCAGATGCACACAAACACTTTCCCTCTTTAGTTACCCCTTTCAGGCATGCAGTCCTTTCGTTAGCTCACCTGTACCTTTGTATAATAGGGCACTGGGCAATAGAGTGCTAATTTACTCTCCAATAATGAGAAGTCCACTGGGTATGAATGACTTAGGCTTTGGGCCTGGAACACTAGGCCCCAACATGATGTTGAATGTGATCTAATGCATTTTTTTCCTTAGAAAAATGACTCAACTTAAATTGTGGGCTATGTTATCTATTCCAGTGTTTTTGGAGTAATTAAATAAAATAAGATCACATATATTGCCCTAGCCCCAACCTGGATTCCTTTGTTTTTACAGGCAGCATTAGGGGTGAATTGTTCCCTTTTGTCTCTAATTTAAAGCCCCTAGATTACTACATAGTTCTAGTGCTCAATAAATATTCCTGATATTTAAGTAAGAGGAATGACTTACACTCCTATAAAAGGATTTCTGCTGATAAAATTCATGAAAGGTACCTTCTCCCTATTATAGGGGAAAAAAGTTAATGGATAAAATTCTTCTAACTAAAAATTCTTTATCTTTTTTTCCTCCCATGTGTATCTTCCTTAAAATTTAGTACTTATCACTATTAATACTCAATATATGATATTATCTTATTTGGTAGAAAAAAATAGGACTAGAGATTGATGTACATTTACAAGGACCTGGAACCACAGTGTCATGCAGCTGGAATTTTCTTTACCGTCTGCGATGGCGCAGGAAGTAAGTCTAATCATACATAACTAACATGTGAGGGACCCCATGCTCAGAAATATGAAGGAAATGGTCTAAGGTTATTCAGCATGTTAGAGACAGAGCCTGAGTCAGAATCCAGATACCTCTGACTCCAGGATTTATCTATTTTCACACCAGGACAAATTACCTCCTGCACCCATAGGTACAGCTCATCTTGCTTGTTTACTAACAACTTAAGAATTTGAAGTCTGCTACCCTCTCACCAAGACCTAGGCCTTGCACATTACAGAGTACACATTACTTTCTAGAATGCTATCTTATTAATTTTCACGACAGTCGTATGACACAGGAAATGCTATTTTATTAGTCATGTACTATAGATGAAGTGAAAATCTCCTCAAGGGAAACAGTCACGGTCTCACGATTCGAAAGGAACACAAATAAATCAAGAGACACTCTTCAATGGCACTACATTGCCTGGCTGATAACATCGTACAGTTATAGAAGGTAAAGCTAGACAAGTTCAAACTCTTTTACTGAAAACCTATAACTGCAATAAAATGCTTCATCTCACTGCTTCCTATCAAATTAATAGAAATAGCTATAATTTACTGATATGCATTATTCTATTTAATTTTCACCTGTACCCTTTATGGAAGAAGTTATTACTCCATTTTATGTGTGAAGAAGAAATCAAGTCTTAGAGATGACCCGAGGTTGCAGAATTAATAAAAGGCAAAATCATGGTGGGATCTTAGGTTTGTAACATCTGTTGAATACTCCCAAGACCTAAATCCTTGCCCCCTCCACAGAGTTTGTCCTGATTCTTCAGGTGTCACTAATTACTCCTTGCTCTTAAATCCCATAACTCTGTCTGAATTACATTCATTCTAGTTATTGGTAAAGGTCTTCCTCAAGGAATATGAATGTCTTGAGGGCTGGAACTTACCTTTTCAGTCATCCCCAATAGTGCCTACTATAGAATAGTGCTTTAAGACAGAATAAAACTCAGTATACCGATCAAATATATACATGCCAGTTAGAACCAACCAGCTTGAACAAACCCAGTAAACCCTCAAAAGGAGAGTTGTTTTTTGCCTTTGCGAGTAAATTTCTTTCATTAATGATTTGTGTGGCTTACTGAAAGCACACACGCAATAGAAGGTATGGCACTTAGAGAATCACATTTGACTCTGCTTGCCAGGCAAACATGGCTTAAAGGGAAATATATTCCATTCTTTTATTTATTTGTTTGCATATTTATTCAATAATTCATTTATCTGTCAGCCTATGTATTTCTTTATTATTGTTCCACAAAGTGGTGTGATATCTCATTGGAAGCAAAACCTATTTAATTGCTATTTCCTAAAAGACATTTCCCACTGGAATGTCATATTTTAACAAGGGTTACTGGCTGAAGTAGAGGTGACTGCTTTCAGCGACATAGAAGAAATACAATACAAGAATATATAGGGTTTCTTTTTTTAAAATAAAACACAAGGGTATAACATTGAGATGCAAAAGTAAGGTCACATGCAATCTTTCAGTTGCCTAGAGTGAACCAAGGGTGAAACTTAGAATAATTTGAACAAGTTTCTGCAAGTATGTTCTAGGACTTTCCAGCCCAGAATTACCTGGGATGTCATAACCCTCAGAAATTCTGATTTTAAAGTCAGGACCTGAGCCCCAAAATCTACATTTTTAAGCAAACTTTCTTAAAGATTCTAAGAAAAACTAATGTTTCAGAATCACTGAACTAGAGAAATATTTACTTTACTATTGAACAAAATTTCATTTAAGAAATGTGTAATGAATACCTAATAAATTGTTCTAATATAATTGATTTTGGTTTTCAAAGATCAAAACTGTTTAAGCTACCTGAGGCAATGAAAAAGGTGCTTGTTGGGAAGTTATTACAAGAAATCATACTGATGCCCAAGGTTAGAAGAAAAATCAAATCAATTTGGACCTAATGGAGACTAAGAATGAAAACAGGAACAGAGGTACCTCGCTTCCTCTTGTAGGGCCAGTGTGATTCCCCCTGTTTCTGTCTCTCTCTGTGCATCTGCTTCCTGCCCCTTCTAACTGGCTTTCTCTGAAGCTCAAACTCTCATAAATAGCAGGTACATAGCCCCATAATGGTTACACCAGTTCATATGTAATCATTTAACTCCAACACCTAGCATTGACATAAGCTTCCATTCAGGCTCTTTATTCAACTTAGAAGGAAGAGAATCTGGCAGCCCAGGTTGTATTTTTGTACCATATCACTCAGTCACTCAGCAGCCTGGGCACTAGCGTCCTCAGGTCAGAGTCCCATCTCCAAGCAAGGGGTCAGTGAGACACAGAGGCAGCAGGGACTCAGTGCGGGAGCATTTCCCTATGATGGGGCTGTGAAGTTTGGGCACTGAGACTGACCTCCCAGGACCCCCAGCTCATCTCTTTGGGGGACGGGGGGAGTGATAATTCAGAATGAGACTTGTTCCCTCCTATCATGAGGGAGCTCCAGATTCTCAGATATAGGCAAAAAGTACTTACAATCTGCTAGCATGTTCTCAACTCAGAGGCCATCATCTTTTGACTTCAGAGCCTGGGTTGGGAAGCAAACTCCTGTAAATTTGGTAGAAACAGAGAAAAGGAATAAGAACCTGCAGGGAATATAAATATCAGATAATAGCACCTACTTGTGGAAGGCAAACTAGGTGGGTCAGATTTTTTACTTCAAACAACAAAAATATGCAGTGTGTGCACTTAAAATCGTATCAAAATGCGTGATTCCTATTACTATTCTCTCGTGTTGGTTGTCTTATTCAGTAATTCAATAATAATTCAACCAATAATTCAAACAAAGACAAATAAAAAAGCAAAGAGAATAAACAAATGTAGAAATTGGTACATGAAGCAGTTATGAAACCCACTGTTATGTCTCGTTAGTTTGCATCTAACAGGTGCTTTAAAGCACTATTCATCTCCTTCACTGGGCAATCAAGCTCATTACCATAAATCAGCCCTAAGGCCACATGGATATTTATAATGATTTATTGCCACCAGTGGTGGCAAAATCTGTGCGTTTTTTTTTTTTTAATGGGAATGCTTTCTTTTCAAAATGCTTTTCCTTCTTACTGAATTTGTTCTCCTGCCTAGAATTTCTCTGTGAACAATCCAATATGATCCTTATTTGCTTTATGGGTGGAATGGTTTGCTTTTCAGAAGTCAGAGTACCCATTTAAATTAGGATTAATTTACTTATTTGTTGGTTTTTTACCTTTCATGCACTTCCTATGAAGAAACAGGATATCTTTATTTTTTATTTAGCTGGGGTGTTACTTTAAGTTTATTAAATCATCTTGTACAATTAAAAAGTATAATTATTTTACATTTCCTTGGTTTTGGTCCCATTTTAATATGATTCTAAATTAGAATGTGGTTTCTGGAGGTTTTGGACTCCCTGGATTAGCTGATATGATAGTAGATTCATAAACTGTTTAATTTGTATTACCATAACAAAGCCTGGAGTTAGAGATTGAGTTAAATTGACAAAATCATAAAATGTCAATTTGGAACTCTGGATTTTATAAGAACAGCAAATAATTTGTATATAATAAAAAATCAGGATATTATTAAATGCATGCTTAAAATGAAGTACATTGCTCATGGTTTAGACAAACAACTTTTATGTGTCCCTTCATAGAAGGAATCTTGAAGTTCCTTCAAAATTAGGTTATGGTACATAGAAGATTCAAATAGAATATCTACTGAATGACATTCTTTTAATGATATGGAATAAAATATCCAAAAATAAGTGTGCCAAGAATGATATATTCTCTGCCCTTTGATATCTTTTCAGGTTAAATTTAATTGGTTCTGAGATCTAAAATGTGGTTGTCTTAACTATGTTTTCAGACCTTATGGATGCTAACCACTGTAAGAATGCAGAGCGCATTGAAGTGGTGATAAGTTCTGTTGGAAGTGTATTTTCTAACTTGAGCCAGTTATTTCCTCTCTTATTGCTGAATGACGACAATGTTTATTGCATTGATATTTGATGACATCTGTTTAGCACTTTTAATTATCTTCTGTCTTGAGCTTCTCTCTAATCCATCCATGTATAGCAGAAAGAATTTGAACTTTTGAATCTTACAGAGTTGTGGTGGACTCCCAGTTTTGCCACTTCTTAACTGAATGTCCTGAAATTTAGTCAATCTCTGTGTGACTCTATATGCTCATTTTAACATAGATGTAAGATGTAATATCTGTAAGGTAATTTATTTTGAAGGATATTACTATCCCATGTAAAGAGGCTACTCAGCAGTAGTTATAATTCATTTTTTGACTTCAATTTGGTATTTAGTGCTCCCCACTCAAATAAGAGATAAGATTTAAGATCCGTAAGCATTCAGGACATGAAAATAATTAATTTTAGAAATAGGAAATGTGTGTGCATATGACATTTATTTGTGTAGGTGTAAAACACAGACACTCTGATGAGCAGGGCAGTAATAGAAATGCAGTAAATATAATTAAATTGCATGCGTGGAATACAAATTATATCATACATGAACAGCAACGTCCTACAAGGTCTTGGAGGTGGAGGAGGTCTGCACTAAGACCCAACTTCACCCTACTCCCATGCCCAAATTCAGAACCAGCTGAGAGTTCAAAATATCAGCTTATTACAGATAAAACTACATTTGAAATTGTAGTTTGGGAGGACAGAAACAATGGGCCTGTTCCCAAAATTAGACAGACTTAGCTAGGGTGAGGAGAGTCCAGGTACAGGGACAGCTATGGATGTGTGTCCTCCTTCATATAAAGAGTCATCAGCCTGGGCTTCACCTTCATAGATTGGAGCTATGCACCTTTGTGAACTCAAGTCCTCCCTTCCACAATTCCTTTACATCTTTCTAGTTATCCTGGCCTCGTTTCTGACCAGGCTTGCTTCAACTTGTTCAAACCTTCACTTGCTGCTCCTTCTCCCTGAAATGCTCTTATCCCAACCCATTGCATGAATATCTTTGCAACAGCACTTTGTTTTCAGTTTAAATGCCATACCCTCAGAGAGTCTTTCTCTGGCTATCTTATTTTAAAATCCCCCTTCTCCCTGCTCTCTTTTTTGCCATTACCTTATGTTACTTTGCTCATACCACTTAACCATTATCCCGACTAGAAAATAAGTTCGGTGACTGGTGCACCATTGAATCACACTGGATTTTTTGTGACTGGCACAAAGTAAGTGCCTAAATATTTATTGAATCAATGATAATGGATGTATACACCATTAATTAAATAAACATTTTTGTAAGGTTTACTATATACCAAGTTTTGTGTCAGATACTAGTAGTAACATTAAGATGAATAAGGTAAGGTTGCTTCAGTCAGGGGGCTTTTTATCAGAGGATTCAGTCTTGTAAACAAATTTTTCTGTAACAGGAATTTGTACAAGAAATTATGGAGCCAAAGAAAGGGACGTCTTGCTCTAGCTCAGGAGTTGGGGAAGGTTTGGCTAAGGAGGTAAGATTTGGTAAATGGGGAGTTGCCAGACAAACATGAGCTAAAAGTACCTTATAGCAGAAAGGATTTGTGTGGAGAGTCTTGGTAGTATGAGAGAACATTATAATTGAATGAATTACAGGCAGCCCACGATGTCTGGGATTCATGATTCAGATTAAGAGTGGTAAGAAATAGGGGCTAGAGGAATTTGCAAGGGCCAGCTCAAGAAGAGCTTTATGCCATTCTAAATATTTTGAATGTCATCTTGAATTCTGGTGGAGCAGTTTAAATTTTAAGCGTGGGTGTGATAAAATCAGATTTGTGTTTTATTTTTTTAGAGTTGAGATTCCAGAAAATAATTAGATTAGAAAACATTGGAAAGCAGTGGGAAAATTGGGAAGACATTCAATTAACTGGCAAGAAATTAAGATCATCTGATTTCTGGAATAGAAAAATGTGATTGCCAGATAAGTATGTACATTTCCACAATTCTACACCGTTTAATAGCACATCTTATGACCCACATTGTACCCAGTTCTTTGTCCCATGAAATTCATATACCTGGATGGCTATACAAACCTTCTCTCTTGCTCAACGAATTTAAATGTTAAGACAGAAAAAAAAATCAGTAAGCATTTTCAGAAGGGTAGAATGGAACAAACCCTTCCTCTCTCCTGAGTATGTTCTCCCAAGGAGTTAAATGGTCCCAAAGAACTAGAAGATTTCACAAAAGCCCCACTATCACAATTTGTTTTCAGGACTGGCTACCTAATTTCCTGGGCCCAGTACAAAATGAAAATATGGGGAGCCTATTACAAAATTATTAAGAAATTCAGAATAACTACAGCAGAACATTCAACTAAGGGCAAACCCTTCTGAGCGTGGGATCATGGGAGTCTGCAGTGACTACATGCCATGAGGTTACCACCTGGTCCTTAGTGGCTTTTCCAGGGGACCAATGTCCTAACAGGATTTGGGTTTTGATTGATGGGAAAATTTGCCATATCCAGTGGAGCAACACATTAACCCAGATTATTTTATTGGATTATAATTCTAGAGAGGGATTGATTTGGGCCCGAGAGGGGCATCCTTTGGTCACAGGCAGCAAAGCAGAGCAGTTAAGAATGCAGATGCTGGGAACAGACAACTTGGGTTTCAAACTCTCTCTGTCTTTCACTGGCATCTTGAATAAGGGAACTCTTGGCCTCCATCTTTTCAACGCAAAATGGGGATGACAAGTAACACTTTCAAGGTTGTTATGAGGATTAGGCGAGTCCATTCGTATAAGGTGTTTGGTACCTGACTAGAGCATGGGAAGTGCTTGGGCTTTATTTCTTATTGTGTTGAAGACTGTAATCTGGATTTTAAATCCAGAATTTTTGATTTTTTTGTTGTTACAGGTTGTTCTAGTTTGCAAGCTACCAGAATGTGATATACCAGAACAGGAACAGCTTTTAAAAAGGGGATTTAATAAGTTACAAGTTTACAATTCTAAGCCTATGAAAATGTCCAGACTAAGACATCCAGGGAAAAATACCTTAATTCAAGGAAGGCCCATAGGTAGTAACACCTCTGGTTACTACCAGCTGGTAGTCACGTGGCTGGCATCTGCTGGTCCCTTGCTCCTGGGCTTCATTGCTTTCAACCTCTGTTTCAGTGGAGGTTCCTCATTTTGCTACTCCAAGGCTGGCTTTCATCTCTTGGCTTCCCTTGGCTCTCTATAGGTTCTGGTTTGCTTAACATCTCATGGTGATGTATGTTGGGCTTCAAGCATCTCCAAACATCCATGTCTCTCTTCTCTGCCTGTCAGCTCTATTCTGAAGTTTCTGTCGGCTCTGTCATTTCTGGCTCTCTCTCCAAAAATGTTTCCTCTTTTAAAGGATTCCAGTAAACTAATCAACACCCACCTGGAATGGGTAGAGTCACATCTCCATCTATCAAAGGTCACACCCCAGAACTGCACATGTCATGTCTCCATGGAGATAATCTAGTTAAAAGATCCCAGCCTACAGTGTGGAACCAAGATTAAAAGAAATGGCTGTTCTCACAAGATTGAATCAGGATTAAAACTTGGCATTTTGGGGGTACATACTATTTTCAAACTAGCACATGTGTGGTACAGATATCTCCAATAAGGGTGAAATTTGTCTTTGGATGAACTATATTAATTTTAATATAGTTGAATTTATTTGTTTACTTTGGTGTTTTTTTTTTCTTTAGTGTGTTTTAAGGTATATTTCCTATCCAAAGGCCTTCTTCTGAAACCTTTATTTCTGATTCTTTAATAATTGATTTTTATGTATGACATTAAGGAGGAATCCAATTTCTTTATCCAGGTGGAAAAACTGACCTCCTTTCCTGTTACCACCACCTCCCACCCACCCCACCACCCCCTCCAGTGGTCCAGCCATGCTTGTCTCCCTTGGTCTTTCAGAAATGTGCTTCTGTGCCTTTGCACATCATCTGCCTAGAATTCTCTTTCCCTTGATATTATATAGGTGGTCCCCACCTCTTTCATGTTTTTGCTTATATATCCCTAACCCACCAAGGCTTTTGAAATCTAAAATTACCCTCCTCTCTAACATAGTCACCATATTTCCTAGCACCCCTCCTGGTTTGTTTGTCCCCACAGCATCTAATTAATTATCATATGAAACAATAAGTATTTAATTTATTTTTGAATAGTCTTTGTCCCTCCAGTAGAATGTCAGAGGGCATAAATGCATTATTCCTTTTATCTTCTGTTGTATTCTTAGTTCTTAGAACAGTACTATATTTTAGAGTATTTCATTATTCTTCTACTGAACAATATACAGAACCTATAAACAATTTTCATAGTTTTTCCTCCAAATAGAATAGTTGGACCTCAAACTCTACACATTTATTACTGTAAGCATCTGGTTAGGAAATTTCTGGGTGATTTCTTTCTTTTATTCTGTTCTTTCCAGAATCAAGACCAAGACAGACAAGCACCATCTTTATTTTTCCCTGTTGCAGGAAGATTTCTTCTGGTCCACTCCAAGGGATACCAGATTACTTGGGGGCCAGTAGGGGGTCCTGACAAAACATCCCACTGTGCTCTGGTCCTAGGCTTTCCCCCCTACTTCCTGCTTTGTCACATCCTTTAAAACCCAGGCTCTCAACATCTGTGATGGAGAGATTCCCTGAGGGCTAGTGCTCAAAAAAAAAGTCCTTTATTTCTTCCTTTTCAGCCATGCATTTATAAAATACTTTAAAAATATTTCAAAGAAAATTGCAAGGGAAACAAAAGGAAAGTTGGGGTAACCAATAGGACATATCAACCCTGTGTAGCCTTCAACTTTATTTGGATTTGGAGTCAGATAGAGATAGTGATAGAGGATAGAGGATAGAGATACAATCCTGGGATCCTGGGAGACAGCTTAAGTTAAGAAACTCTTTGTGTTACTGACCATGAGGGGCTTAACTTCTCCTTAACTTAACTAACCTTTAGTAGGCTTCTCCTTGTCTGTAGGACCCTCCCTCCCTCTCCTTGGCCCTCATGAAGATCCAGATAGAAAACATTTCAGAAAACATTTCACCTGCTGCCACATGAGCTCAGGAAATAACCTAATGTAATGGACACCCTATTCTTGGCCTCTCCCTCTAACATTTTCCCATTAGCTCATCCTACTCCTCTAAAACTCTCCTGATGTCTGCTTCAGCAGAGTTAAGCCCCTATCCCATCTTCTATCATGAGAGCATTCTGGTCTCTCTCTTCTTCTTTATTTTGTATACCTTTGACTAATGTCATCCTTGCCTATTTCACATTGTCCAGGGCAAATTTTTCTTTGACAATATGTACATTTATGTAGGTTTATATAGATACACACATATACTCTATAGCAGTTGGGATATTTATTAGTATCTTAGAAGAACTGTTACTAATATTTTTATGTTATGGCTGTGTGTTGAAAAAAGAGCCCTTAATTTTTATAAATCTATTATGAAATATTTGTATATTTTCAAATGAAATGATACGTCTGAATGTTCTTTGAGATATTTGGTTGTGTGTGTGAGTGACTAGGGATATAGATGAAACGAGATTGACCAACTACTGAAAATCATTGAAGCTGGCTGAGAAGTACATTGTGTTCATTTGATATGTTTAAAATTTTCCATAATAAAAGGCTAAAATTTTTAAACATCATTTAAAAACAATTGGCGGGAGTGGTTTGGTGGTATACTCTGTCATGTCATTAGAAACTAAAGTCTCCCCATCTTTCTATTTAAAAAAAATTTTTTTTAGATGACTAGATGTTCATGCATTCATTTTCACTCATTCGTCAATTTATTTATTCAACAATCATGTATTAGATGCCCTGGTGGCAGAGAGAGACAAGAGAAGGACAGAATGCAACATGACATTTCGTAGAGGGGAAGGCATGCCTGCAGACTGCAGAGAGGGCCACGTGGCTGAGGGCAGTGTGGAAAAGACTTCTTGAAAACCGGGACTCTTCTATTTAGTAGTGAAGGAAGTGTAGGAGTTATCTAATGAGAGGAAATGTGCTTAAATTGTCTATCACACTCGCTGATCTGTAACAACTAACTTTTTACCTACTTATTATATTCCGAACCTGAGCTAGATGCTTTGCATTCCGTTATCTGATTATTCCTCTTTCACGCTCCATAATAATATTCACTTACCGTGGCCCTTTGAGGCACCAAGAGATAAGTAATTTTTCCAGGTTCACAGACCTGGAATTCCAGATTCACTGATTTTAAAAGACATGCTATGATATCAACATTAAATCAATATAGGAATTTCAAAAGCTAGTGACTTTGTGTTGATGCTGCAAAAATGAGGAGGTTGGCAAGCCGGGTACATGTTCCTCATGCAGAAAAGGGATGGGAGTCTTTGTCTACATTGTGCTAAAATATACAGTTTAAAATGAAAACTTTTATTTTGCTTGGTTTGCCTTCACAGAGACATTTCCCCTTAACCATTATAACAAAAGCAAAAATTTTAATATCACAACTGATATTAATGCGTGAGTAATTTTCTTCCTTCTTAGCAGTTTTTACATGTAGAAAAGGCCTGGAAAGGACATTGCAGACAGAGTTAGCACAGGCCACATGGTTCAGTCATAGTGATGGGTGGTACATTTAGAACATGGTGTCCTCTAAGCTATGCAGCGCAGTCTCCTTGAAAAGATGGAGGGCGCTCCAAAAATCCCAGGCTGCCAGCTCCACCTTCCTAGGCTTCATCCTCTCCTATGATACATAAGCTTGACCTGAGGTCCTTTGTCCTCTCCCAGTCAGTATTCTGCTAGACATGAGTAGCATCCTTCAATGCCCATTGGGGCATACAGCATTAATAGGTAAGGGCAACACAAATTACTATAAAGGGTTTTTGTAATTTATAGTTCAGTATGCATGTCTAGTAATGACAACGTATCTTAAGATTACATCTTAAATAGATATTTATGCCCCAAGAAACCTTTCTGTAGCCAGTACAATATGGAATTCCAGTATATTTCATTTAGTCTCTGTGCTGATGGATTACAAGATATTAGGAAGCCCTGTAGCAGGCAGTCACCAGACATTTCATCTACTAAATTGAAAAGGGGTCAGTATAAGGACAAATAAGTCCCTGCTGTTTCAGCATGCATTGGCAAGAAGTGAAAGACAAGTGCAACTCGCCATTATAAATAGCGTTGTTAACCCTCCTCATTTATAGTACACATTTCCAATTATATCTATTATAATGTTTTTAGCTACAGGGCAGGTTGCATTTTTTAAATGTGTTGCAAGCAGTAATGATTTAGCTTATGCTCATTTGTTTTCTATTGGTTGGTTAAGCATACTGCATTGTCTTTTTTCCTGTTTTACATATTGGATGAATAAGAGAAGCTAGATTTAAATGTGCTAAATTAGTGGTTCTCAGCTTTGAGGATTTCTTTAAACATACCAACTCTTGGGGTCCACTGACCAGGGATTCTGGAGAGTTAGGTGTTTTCAGAAGGATCCCATGAGGTCTGTTATGCGGCCAGGGTTGAGAACCACATAGGTGGACACAAGGAGATCAGCTGTGGATGATTTCAGATGTAATATTTAGAGAGGGAGAGGGAGGGCTGTACTTAAGGAGGGTCACTCTTTAATAAGGTTAGCTTTCAAAACTGAAGATATTTCAAGAGCAGGAGTAGTTGGGAATCAAAAGTAGAGGCAATTTGTGCTGGTTTGAAAGGATATATGTCCCCTAGAAAAGCCATGTTTTAATCTAAATCCCATTTTGTAAAGGCAGAATAATCCCTACTCAATACCGTACATTTGAATCTGTAGTTAGATCATCTCCCTGGCGATGTATCCCAATCAAGAGTGGCTGTTAAACTGGATTAGGGGAGATGTGTCTCCACCCATTTGGGTGGGTCTTGAGAAGTTTCTGGAGTCCTATAAAAGAAGAAACATTTTGGAGAATGAGAGATTCAGAGAGAGCAGAGAATGCTGCAGCACCATGAAGCAGAGAGTCCACGAGCCAGTGACCTTTGGAGATGAAGAAGAAAAACGCCTCCCAGGGAGCTTCATGAAACCAGAAGCTAGGAGAGAAAGCTAGCAGATGACGCCGTGTTCACCAGGTGCCCTTCCAGCTGAGAGAGAAGCCCTGACTGTGTTCCTTCTTGAACCAAGGTATCTTTCCCTGGATGGATGTGTTAGATTGGACATTTTTATAGATTTGCTTTAGCTGGAACATTTTCTCAGCCTTAGAACTGTAAACTAGCAACTTATTAAATTCCCCTTTTTAAAAGCCACTTCATTTCTGGTATATTGCATTCCGGCAGCTAGCAAACTAGAACACCATTGAAGAAAGTGCCTGGAAATCATAACTATTGCATAGGTATCTGTGGGGAGTGGTGCCTATGATAACGAAAAAGTGTTTATTTGCCTTGACTATCACACTGGTTGGCTTATGCAACTGTCAACGTGGGCTTCTCCATCAGAAGCCTTTGTTAGAGGCATGCATAGAGAGAAAGAATTTTCAGTTCACTGGTTAGTTTTTATATATATATATTTTACATTTCCAAACTGCTTTAAATCCCGTTTAATTAGGCATTCCTAACTGCTGTCCTGTGAATTGGCTTGGCAGTATTACCCACATAGGACTAGTAAGAAAATTGAAGCTCTGAAAGGTTAAGTGAATTGCCCAAGGTCATATAGCAATTCAGTAATGAGCTGGGATTAGAAATCAGAGCCCTGAAGAGCTTGTCTATTACTGGATCCATTGAATTTGGCCTCTGTGGCAAAATGACTGATGATTATGAAAATTTAAGAATATAGAATATATTTTTTCAGGCAACATTTCAAAATGAAAGGAGGATATGGATATCCTGGAGCCTATTTTCAACATTCCTAGGAAGTTTAGCAGAAAGGCTTTGCAATTTTGATTAATTTCATCCATATATAGATAGGGTCTTTGGTTCGATGTTCATTTTGAAGTACTTGGGGGTCTAGGCCGGGAGGGAATTGTGAGGGAGGAGGCTGCTCTTGATGTATCTGCTCTATAAATGAAGCTCCAAGATGAATAGGAGGGAAGTATATAAAAACTTTCTACTCACAGTTCTTCTAAGGCATTGCATTTTTCACCACTTAAGCCCTCCATTTCTTCTTGAACAGAGAGAGAACATATGGCTTGATGGCCTTCTGATAATAAATACAAAGTTTATATTATCATTTCTGAAAGCTTATAAAACTATGGAAGAATTCTACATTATTACCCATCCATCAAGTTTCATTTCTGCTTCCCTGGGGAGACTTAGTAATGCATATATATGTAGTACATATGTATATATATATGTACACATTTTATTATAACACACAGCACCTGGGAAAGTTTCCTATGTATAGCAGACACCCAATAAATATTTATCATCAATGGCAACATGACATGCCGTGAATGTTTCCCTCTGAGAACTCAGAGCCACAGTATCAGTTTCTCTAAATAAGTGGGAAATTGTGGGGCTGGTGGTATGTCCCTGGTTTTGTCCCTTTTCAAAAAGTGAAATCATCTCTGAATCTCAACAGTGATTGTGAAGAAGACAGAAAGGAACATTCCCTTCTGGATAATGAGATAATTGGTAAAGGGAATGCACTTTTTTAGGGGATTTAATAATGAAGAAACTCAGGCTGCCCAACATCATGCTGTGCCCTTTGTCCATCTGTAGACTTGACTTAGCAACAGACTTCTTAATAACCATTTGGAATTTTTGCCAACTGACAGTTTTCTTTTCATAATAATACTTGACTTTTATTAAACACTCATTCCCTTTAGTTCTATAGTACCTGTTTGTGCTGTTTGTTTCATAACAACACATGTAAAGCAGTTCCAGTCAGTAATTGAAGATAAGCCCTATACTCTCATTTCCCTTTAATTTTTAATTTAATGATTCATGCAAGTGTGCTTGGGACACAAAGGAGTCATCTCTAGATGAATGAACTGCTAACCCCAGCAGATTTCTGTGGCTAGAAATAAAAAAGCCCAAGGATCAGATTGCATAGAAAATGCTAAGAGCAGTGTTGTGCCTACCTTTTCCACTCATTGAAAGTACAACTCTCTGCTGGCATGAGAAGTAAAATGTGTTTATTTCTTACATTCTAACATGGTCTTTTTTGGGGTGATCATATACATTTTCATACAAAGTGGGACCCTTGTATGAAGTGAAAGGAGGTGCTATTAGTATTCAAGCCAGGACAATAGATACTACCACGGACGCTCCCAAGCAAGTAGGATATATGTTCACATCATCTATTCTTCTCCAGTAATGTGAGAAGGTGGTTGTAGGTGCTATGTGCCTTGCAATTGTAGTTCGATTTACCAGGAACAGAAAGGGAATTTTTTAAGCCACTCCTAGTCTACTCCTAGATGCACAGATCATGGATGAGACCTGGCTCTGAACATAGGATCAGTTTGTCACGATTTCTTTCTTTTTTTTTTTTTAACTAGAAAGAGCCCTCTACTGTTGAAGCTTTCCTTCTGGTTTATTTATTTTTTCTTCTCCCCTTCTATAATGAATTCACATTAAGCTAGAGAAAACCACATAAAGTGTAGGTACTTTATATCCAGTATCTCATTTAATCCTCACAACAATCACGTGAAATAGAAATTTTTATTTGACCTCTTTGACATCTAAGGAATGTGGCACAGTTGAAAGAGTTACCTAAGGTCTAGATGTTGCTAGAGTTGTAACTCAACCCCAGGAAGTGTATAGTGTATGGTTGTGGGTTATAAGTCTTAAAACTTATAACCCACTCATTCCATCCTTCTGCTTCAAGGAATTAGAGAGGAATGACCAGCAGTTTTTTGTCTTTGTTTAATGACTTCCTGAATGTGTAGTAAGGAGGGAGAAAGAGAGCACCAGTGTGAGAACCAAGAGTTAAAGGTTATCATGAGGCAGTAAGTCAGCTATCTGGAGGAAATCGGTATCATGAAGTATAATGCCCCCCACCCACCCAAGGTCTAATCACTAAAGTGATGTTTGAGAAAAAAGGGAAAGTCCTAAAAAGTTAATTTTTTTTTATTCTGCAAGTGGGAATTCTGCAGATTGGCGCTGGAATAACTGCCATGTGTTGCTGGTTCTTAACTATCTTGTATCTTTTTTTGCAAGTTTCCTCGCCTCTAGAAGCCCTTCGCCTGTGTGCTCATCTGCAGCCTCATCTCTCCTGTCTGCCAGTGCTTAGGTTCATCCTGCTCTACCAAGCACTTATGTTTCCCCTATCACACATTTCAGATCAACTGTAGATGTAGGGAGTTGATTCTTTATTCCAAATCATTGATTGAATAAGTCTGACACCAGGGTGCGGCACATATAATCCTTCAAACTCAAGTGATGTGCCCTAGCTCACCTGGCCGGAATCACCCAGAGATGTTCTTTCCATTCTAATTTTCTCAGCCTTTGCACTATTTTTTTTTATTTTATTTTTTTCTGGGAAAGATTGATACACACATTCATAGAATCTGTAATTATCTCTCAATGTTTGTAGCCCACCAATATATTTTCTATATTAAATATAGTTCTTGATCTTTAAATTGCTGTTTTCTCTACATGTTAGTTCTTTTGACTGTAATTAATACCTTAAGTGTAATTATGCCTAATAACTTAGTGGTAATAAGATGTGCAGAATTTGACCCCTTTGTTTATTTGTCATAATTATGTTTGCAGACAGACTCTTTAATTTCTTGAATTTTTCAGTAGGCTAATGAAGTTGGAAGCATCACTTACAAGGCCCTACAAATAATGTTTCTATTGCCACTGAAGCCTTCTATCAACAAGGTGCTATTGTAGAAATGATCAGAAAGCAAGAGGCAACTTTGGGGAATAACAGAGGAATTGTAATAAGAGCTCTACCCCCTTGCCTACCCCTTTCCTTTTCCTTACCTTATTACAAAGTCTCTTTCAATGGAAAGGTTATGGCTTTGATATCCCTCAGGCCTTGGTTTTAGCCTTAGCTGGAAAGTTTTGGGGCAAATCATTTATACTTCTTCCATCCTGAATTTCTCATCTTTTCTTATCTGTAAAATGGGCATAAAAATAACAACCTTATAAGGCATTGTAATACTAAAATGAGAGCTCTTATGCAAAATTTGCCGAAGAGTATCTGATAGAGATCAGGGTGATAATACATGGAAACCTTTCATTTTATTTGCACTTTGTTTTAGTTCACTAAAGCTGCCAAAATGCAATATACCAGGAATAGGCTGTCTTTTAACGAGGGGGATTTATTACTTACAAGCTTAGAGTTCTGAGACTGTGAAAAGTGCAAATCAAGGCATCATCAAAACAATACCTGGACTGCTCTGTCAGATGGCAAGGCACATGGCAGCTCTGCTGGTCTTGGCATCGGCTAGTCTTTCCCTTCTTTTCCAGGCCTTGTTGCTTTTAGCTTCTTGCTTCCGTGCATTTTTCCCCAGAAGCTTTTGTGTCTTTCTCAGCTTCTGTGTGTTTCTCTGAATTTCATCCTCTCATAAAGGACTTAAGTGAGAGGATTAAGACCCACCTGGTGCTCACCTCAGCTGAAATAACCTGATCAAAAGATCCTACCCACAATAGGTTGACACCCACAGTCATGTATTAGCTTTAAGAACAGGATTTTCTGGGGTTCATAAAGCCTCCAAACCATCACACACACACACACACACACACAAGCATTCTAAATTTTACTTACATACTATAGTTGTAGGTAACTATGACTATCCCCTCTAACTATCTGCTTCCCAGAAATCACTTTTTTCTTGTGTATTCAAAGGAAATACAGGCTTTGCTTGACATCCCTTCCTGGGAGCTTCCACTGACATTTTGCTTATCTACTTTTGCTTGCCTTCAAACCATGATGTTGAACACAGCTTCAGTCTTCCACTTCCTTTGATGCTAGTTACTTCTTAGATTTCTGGAATTTTTGTCCTCCCTTGAGGCCAATACCCTCATTCTGGCTTCTGGGTAGGGCTAGAGTAAGATCATTTACTGTTCCATCCCATGTGTCTGTGCTTTCTGTCCTTGAATTCCCCACACCACTATTATCCCAAGTCTGCATAACAAAGTCTGTTCTACATTTGGTCATAATTTGAGGCACTTACATCATAGGGAGCAGAACAATCTTTTAAAATGGAATGCTAAATATGGCCATTCCAAAGCTAAAAGTAAAAGAAACACAAACACACACAGAAACAGAGCTTCTTAATTGTTACCTTACAAATTCTCATATGATTTCCATGTCTCAACATACTCCCTCTATCTCTCTTTTCAAAGACACACACTTTTTCTCTTCATTTTTGCACAGTTCCAGTCATTTTCTTCTCTCAAAAACCTGACCTTATTGTTAAGGGTTTGTTTTCACCCTGGAATCTATCCTTCTCAATCTCCATCTAAAAATCTGTAGTATAGTATAACCAATGAAATAAATTCCCCAAACTTTGAATTATTTGATGTGGAATAATACCACAAAGGCAGAGTACATCTCTATGTGTGTGTGTGTGTGTGTGTGTGTGTGTGTGTGTGTGTGTGCAGCATGTGAGGGTGAGGTGTTATCCATACTCTAATCCCCTTCAGGGTCTCTTTTACAAAATGAGGTGAAGGCATGCCTTTTCATTTATTCTGTCATCTTCTAATCTTTATTTCCAGTATCCTGAGAAAATACTTGGAATAGAACACGCATACCACATGTACACTCATATACACATCCTAATGACAGACAATAATTTTCAGAGTAATTACAGTGTAATTAGAATTAATTGGGAGTGGGGGAAGAGACTTTTTCCTAAAGGCATAATTATTTACAAAGATTATGTCCACCCCAATGAAGAAAGCTTTTTAATTTTTTTTTTAATTTGGCAGAATTGTTTAACCTGTAGACTTTTTTCTTTCTTCCTTTTTAACCTTCTGTTTCTATACTTTTTAGAAGGCCTTAGCTACATTTTAAAAGATAGTCAATTTTAACATTTCCTCTGTCAAATTGCTCCTTTCACTTTATTAACGGGTTCTGGAGGGAAGATGGTGGCCCGTTCAAATTGGGTAACTGGAGAGAATTCAGTGAAAAAACTATTTGCAGAGGAATGGACCGAGTAAGCTAACAGGGTGTTTCAGTACCTGGGCTAGTAACAGCAGGGAGCCTGAAATTTCATCACCCTCAGACGTGCTAGGGCAAGAGGAGAGGCAAGTAGTAGAACCTAGAAGTAGTAGCTTTAGGAAAGGGCTGCTTCATAGGAACTGTGCCTTTTTGTAGAGGTACGGTGCCAACTTGCAGTGATCCAGAAAATGGAATCTGGAAGAATAAGTTCTCTAACCTGTCTCCACTTGCCCTCTTATGTCCTTTCAGTGTGTGACGTTCACTGGCTAAACCCAACCAAAGGCCAATGGAGAGTAGAGTCACTGATAAAGTCTTAATGGTCAGTTTCTGAGTACACAGTTGGTTAAAAAAGTACAAGGAGAAGTTCTGATGGTAAAAGCTCCAGATTCTGTACATCTCCTTAACTTAGAGTTCAAGGTCATGAATTATACCGGTGTGTGTGTCTCCTTTCCTCCTCAACAACTCATAAACATGATAGAAAAGGAATTTTAAATACTGAAACCCTTGTCAGAAATAGGAGAGTCATCAGTGGGTAAGAGTTTCAAAGGCATTTATGGAAGACAAAATGTTACTGCCCAAAGACTGGAAGAGCAGAAAGTGATGGCACAGGAGAGGAGGTCATAGCCTAATTTAATGGACAGGTGGGTGGCAGAAGAAAACCGTTTACCCAGAGGCCTCTGCCGAACCTTGGTGGCTGGCCATATGGAGGACAGGAGTGAGGGGTAGAACTGAACAAAATGTGGGTTATTTAAAATCTTTAACCTGTAGAGGAATAAAAATAGCAATGCGATGATTTAAAAAAATGAAAAGTGTATGCAAAGTAAATTCTCATCTATTGTACAGAAAGTCAATAGATAATGTCTGAAGTTAATAAATCAAAAATAATAGTATCAGCACATTACTTATAGATTTGGATTAGCCACAGGAAAACTAAATACAGAAACAGTTAAAAGTGTTCCTGTGGAGGAGGAGGATGGGGTTTAGCAGAGCTCAGGTGGGGGGTTGTTGCTTCTCATTATAAGCCTTTTTGTACTAAAACTCTTTTTTAAAACCATGTACATTTATTATTTCACTAAAATCTCCTTTTTCTTCTTTTGTTCTGCTCCACCTAGTTTACTAGCTTTCTGGTAATTAGCTTCTTAACAGGTTTAAGTCCATTACCTATTCTAAACCTACCAATTAATTCTATTTTCTACTACCTCACACCCCCTCCCATTCCCTCCTTTCTTTATAAGCCTCCCCATGCTCATTGCTCCTTCTCTTCCCCCCTTGCATTGTGCACACTCCAAGCCATACACACAAACCTTCCCTTCAAATGCAATCGTGTGCCTTAGTTTTTAACTTCTATGCATTCTTATGTTTCAGTGCCATTTCTTAAACTGTTGTTGTTTTTTGGCCTGAAATGGCTTCACCATCTTTTTTTCTCTTCTCTCTTCAAGGTTCAGAATTAACTCTGCCTCTTTGAAGAGCTGTTTTTGGTTTCTAGACTCAAAGATAATTACTTTTTCTTCTTTACTCACCAAGCACTATATCACTGTTTGACACATCTCACACTCTACAGTGTCTTAAAATGCATTGTGTAAATACCTGCCCCTTTTCCTTTCTGCTTAATTGTAAGCTCTGTAGTTCAGGAATATGCATATGCACATCTAGTACAATACCTTGCACATTGTAATTAAGCAATTTGCTTCAGTTGATTTTCAATGAGTGTACCAAGTGCATGCAATGGGGAATGAATGGTCTCTTCAACAAATAGTGCTAAGAAACCTGGATATCCACATGCAGAAGAATGGAGTTGGCCACATATCTCATGCCTTGTATGAAAATAAACTCAAAATGTATCAAGAACCTGAATATAAGAACTAAAGCCATAAAATCCTTAGAGGATAACATAAGGGTAAATCTTCATGACCTTGAGTTGGACAGTGGGTTTCTAGATATGATGCCAAAAGCATGAGTGACAACAATAAAACTAGATAAATTGGACTTAATTAAAATCTTAAATTGTGTATTAAATGATATTATCAAGAAAAGAAAAAGACTACCTACAGATTGGGAGAAAAGGTTCCAATATATGTCTGATAAGGACTTAATATCACAAATATGTAGAGAACTCTTAGAACTCACAAAACAAAAAGACAACCCAGTCTCAAAATGGACAAAGTAGTATGGCTGTTCCTCTAAAAGTTAAATATAGAATTTTTTAAATCAGCAGTTCTACTTCTCAGTAAATACCCAAAGAAATTGAAAACAGGGGCTCAACCAGATACTTGTACACGAATGTTCATAGCATCATTGTTTACAAGAAGCAAAAGATGGAAACAATCCAAACGCCCACCAGCAGATGCATGAATAAACAGAAAAGGTACATGTACACAGTGGAATATGATTTGGCTATAATAAGGAATGAAGTCCTGAGACATGCTTCAACATAGATGAAACTTGAAAACATCATGCTGAATGAAATAAGTAAGGTGCATAATCATACTCTTTATGCATATCTGGAAATATAAATTTGTTGAGACAGAAAGCAGATTAGAAGTTACCAGGATGTGGGGCTGAGGAGAGAAGGAGCTGTTGCTTGGTGGTCATGGAGCATAAAAAAAAAAAATTGCTAAACACCGTAATAATAATTGACTTTTTATTGTTGTTGATTCATAAGGCATCAAAAAATGTGCAGTCAGTGCCCTAGCACATTAAAGTGAATACCAGTTGTCTTTTTATTGAGGTGCCTATTAATTGTTCTGCTTATCAGCGAAACTGGTAAGTATACAATGTTTCCTTCTTTTGCAATTTTATTTCCTCTCCCTTAAGTTCCAATTACAGACATTTTGTGCCAGAGTATGAAGAATAAGAAATCTGTAAACTAATACCTGTGAATAAATATGTTACCTAAAGTATTCTTTTTCTCTAGCAGTGGTGGCATTAGAAAAAGTAGACTTTTTAAGAGCCTTTTAAGTAGGCTTTTACAGAGAGGGAAATTCCTTACCCAGGGGAGTGAATTGCTAGTAGTGGAGCCAGGTCCTTGGGCAGCTGTTTGTGATCAAGCAGGGATTCTATTCTGTTGACTCTCAGATCCTGCCATGAAATTCTTATGCTGTAGGCAATGTAGATCCTAATTTATTTAAAGCATATTAAGACAGTTTAAAACACTCCTTACATATTACAACACATAGATTTGAAGTGGTAATTATGAAATATGATACACTGAGCTCATTGAAGTTTAATTGGTAACTCCTGAGCTTTGCTTGTTATTCTCATTTCCTGTTGTCTTTTCACAGATATTTTCTTCGTCTCTTTTTCTTTTATCTTTTGGCTTCCTAAGCCTGGATTGTAATGTGTATCCACAGAAAAGGGCACTTTAATTGTATTTTTCCTCTACTTCAGGGAATTCCACAATTAAACAGTCTCGATACAGAATTATCATCCAAGAAGCAGCCAATGGAGGCCAAGAATGCCCAGATACCTTATTTGAAGAGAGAGAGTGTGAAGATGTTTCATTCTGCCCCATTTATCGGTAATTAGTTACCTTTTCAAACAATCATTAGACCTCAGTATAATTCATGACTGGCTTTATTTCACATAATATATAGCTGTTTAGTGAGAAATAAAGAGATAATGTTGTATGTCCTCAAACGCCTCAATGTTTTTTCCATCTTACTTTTAATATATTTGGAAGGAGCAAAGACCACAGACTTCTAATCAACAGAAAGAAAAAATACATACTCTTATTTTAAGTTGGTTGTCCGCCTTCTGCTACCCAGGCATCCTTCAGGATCCAGCGTCCACAGCAATTCAGGATGATCCTTTCCTCATTATTTAGATAGATTCTGTCAATCTATCCATCTGTCTTACTTACTTACCCTCATTCTATGGTTCTCATCCTGAAACCTTTAATCAAAAAATAAGGCTCAATTTGTGCTTCCTTTCCTAATTATTGATTTTAATTCAAAAATATTTTTACTTTTCACTTTTTATTATATACACATTTTAAGAAATCACCTACTTAGAAAAATGCTTAACTTATGAGTAAATATTTTAGAAAGAAAATGAGTAACTTTTAAGCAGTGTGTATTCCTATAAATTCCTTCTTCTTTATTTATAAAAACAATACCTGAGGTTTCTGTGTTTGATTATAAACCTTCAGTCTTTTAATCATTTAATAAAGTTTGATTGACTTAAACTATATATGGATTAAGTTCAATAACTGTTGGATTTTATTAATTTGTGAAACTAGCCCATGGTTTTGAATATCATATGGCTATCAGCATACTTAAAAATGCCTTTAGCAGGGCAGGCCATGGTGGCTCAGCAGGCAGAGTTCTTGCCCTCCGTACTGGAGACCTGGGTTCAATTCCTAGTGCCTGCCCATGTAAAAAAAAAAAAAAATGCCTTTAGCAAAAATTGCCTAGGATTTCATTTTATTATTTGAAAAACTGTATCTTAAGGCTGTGGAATTCAAGGAGTAATTTATTCAGTAATTTATTCTTTTCTTCTTCTTTTTTTTTTTTTTTTTTTTGGTATGCCACCATTGCCTGCCCTCTTTTCTTTTTTTTTTTAAGAAGACTCCTCACATCATATAAAACTTAGGGTGTCACTGAAGTTGTCTAAATTATTAGCCATATTATCTTCCTACATTCCCATTATTTCTATGTGGTGAGCAATTTGTATAAGATATAAATAAATACTGGGAGCAGACACAGACGTGACCAGTTTGTCCTCAATAACCACAGGCCCTTGTGGAAAAATTCTCAACATTCATCCTTTTGTGCCATATAAATGTTGAAACTTCTGAGCCCAGCAAAAAAGCTCTCAAGAAAAGTATTGAAGTGAAAAAAACTTAGTGAAATCAAATAATATTAGACATTTTTATGAACCCAGGGCTGTTATAATCAGAGAATATGTCAGTAGCTATTGGTGGGATCTTCCATTGTATTGTCTACTGTCTTTACCCTCTCTTGTTACACTTCAATTTAGCCACTCTTGTTTGAACTAGTTTCCATTATTGACCTCCTGCCATTTCTCCAAGGATCATTGTATCATTTCTCCCCATGGGTATTTTAAAATGTGTTCAAATTATCAGCAAGATTCTCTGCTCCCTAGTGAAATGTCCTTGAGTTTTGAACAGTATGTTCCAATTTAGGTTTTGCTTTTCCCTTATAAGTATGTTAGGGAGGCAGGTATCATAAGAAGCAAGTTAAGGTAGTCCTTTATGATTCTCTCCTTTTTTATTCCATTAAGTTTACATATTCATAAGTTTACCAAATTGAAAAAGAATCAGAATATCTGTATAATTTTTCCTATGAGTTTGAATTTCTGAGCATGTTAAATTAGTAAGTAAAGGGGAAGACAGCATGATTGCTTTATGCCTATATAAAATTGAGACTATGGTGTTGCCAAGAGTCTTGGTGAATGTCCAGGAACTTGGGACTGGCAACTGACCTGCACTTATATGTGCGATTTTGAGCAAGTCACTTGGCCTCTCTGAGCCTAACATCCAAAAACCGGGAGTTTAACAAGGGAGTCCTGAAAATTACTTCCTAGTCTTTTATGCAGCAAGCTAAACTAGATTGGGTTTGTTGATCTCATTTTCATCTAGAAAACCTTTGTACACTCAACTTAATCTGAATAACTAAAGTTAATTGAAAACTTGGACTAAAATCCCTTATCATTTTGATGTCTGAAAGGTACAACTTTGCAAAAATAATGTGTTTTAGAATTATGCCTTCTACGCCTATGCATGTACAAAGTAAATTTATAAGTATTTAAAGTTAATAGTTGCTTTCTTTAAACCAAAGA
Organism: Tamandua tetradactyla; assembly: GCF_023851605.1. Taxonomy (NCBI): domain Eukaryota; kingdom Metazoa; phylum Chordata; class Mammalia; order Pilosa; family Myrmecophagidae; genus Tamandua; species Tamandua tetradactyla. The sequence goes on from NC_135329.1 coordinate 106,954,375, forward strand.
GGTTTTTTTTTTTTTTTTTTTTCTTGTTTAGCTGCTTCCTTATTTATCCCCATCTTTTCAGTTATTATATTATGGAGGCCACTTGAATGAGGTCAGTGGTTTACTTTGTGTTTCTGCTTCATTTTTTGAAGTAGCATCTCTTTTCGGAGATATTGGCTCATGTGGAAACATCTAAAATACAACAAATGAGAGCAGATTCTAAAGTTACACACTTGAAACTTAAGTTTCCTCAGTCGTGAGACAATTAAGTTTAAGGATACAAATTACACAAGTCACAAATAGATTTATTGTCCTGACAAAGAAAAAATGTTGTAAATCTGGACCTCCTCCATTTCCTCTAAGAAGTAGAAATCTTGATATTTCATAAGGAACAGGTCCATTCCTATTCTCTAAGATGAGAAAGGTCCCTGTGGTTCCCACCTCCTTGTACTTTATAACCTATTGAGATGTTTGAGTTATTTCAGAGGCCTAGAAAGTTCCTTATAAAAACTTTGAAGCCGAAGATCAAGTGTAAAGTTATGGACCCCCAAACTTCAGATGTTCGCACCTTGTTTTTTTTTTAGTACTCCAATGGTATATAAGGGTTGTCTCTTTTTCCCTTTAATTTTTATTTTTCTTACCAATTCTAAGTTCATAAAAACTCCGCCTTCTAGAGTTGATCTGTGGCTATGCTTTTTATTGTCACTTTGCTGTGTGAACTGAGGTTTATGTACAAAATGTCTACATTAAGAAAACAATTATTGCATTAATCATGAATCTGAGACAAAGTTGAGTATTGTCATACTTAGAGATTGTCAGAGCTTGATTTTATGACATTGGCTTCATATCCATTGTCATTGAATTACCATCGTGGTTTTGGATTTCAAACTCATGTTTCAGGTATTTCCTTTGTATGTCTGTTATGGTGAAATTTCCAGCCCACTGTTTTTTGTAATCACAGGTGGAAGCCCCAGAAATGGAGCCCTTGTGTCTTAGTGCCAGAATCTGTCAGAAAGGGAATAACTGGCAGCAGCGAAGCCTGTGGAAAGGGGTTACAAACAAGAGGTAAGGTAAACATAGTTACTATTCAACTATAAATTAAAATTATATTATTTTTATATTGTGCTTATTTTCACATTTGAATAAGCTTTGATATTATTGGGTCAGGCTATTAGTTGACTGAGATCAAACACTTAGAGCGATTAGAACATCTAAAGGCTGAAGGAATGTGGCAAAATATCTGTCCTCAATTGAAATGTACTCCAATGTTAAATTTGCAAATGCAAGTTGGATATTATCTTAAGTAGCATATATCAAGATTAGACCAAACATTATATATTATAGGTGCTAATTAAATGTTTGTTGAATGAATGAAAGAAGAACTTAATGAATTCAATAATCTTAACAGTCATGGCTTAAACATAATTGTATACATAACTTCTGTATGTACTGTACATAATATACTTAGATGGGAGTCATTATAATTTCTCTAAGAGGTTATGAATAGACTTCTGGGTATGAATAAAAGTGGGTTTTATCTTCAGTATCCAAAAGGAGTGGCAAATATTGTAGAGAACCTGTAATCAGATTTCCAATGTAAATCTCTGAAAAGCACAGAGAATCATCAGACTGATTACTTTTTTGTTTTATTCATAATCCAGGTGCCAGTGATATGAGACTTTGATAAGAAGTGCTTTGTTCATAAAATATGACCATTTTTTTAGCCAAAGTGATGTATGTAGTATGTCAGGGGCCATCTGCATTATTACTTGGTTTTTAGTGTTCTTCTAAAAGCATATTTAGAATTGAGTTCTCTTCCTGCTGAATAGTTTATAATTTGGAAATCATGTCTCTGTCATAATATTTAGAGTTGTGAAATTGATTAGTCAGGCAGTTTGATCTAGAACTGTCATGAGGCTATAGAATACCTCCATGTAAATTAGAAGAAGGGGCCCCTTCTTTAATATAGTTTACTTCCATGTGTCAGAAACTTGCTGTAAAATGTTATAATAATACTATATTGTTATTGCAAGACTTTTGCCTTTTTTTTGCTGAACAATTACTATAAAATGAACACCTTTTATGTGAATGGAGCCCCTTTAAAAATGAAACCGCTGTGCACTGCACAATTTAACTCTACATGGTGACCTGGACTTTGAGAATCTATGATACTAAAGTATAATGATGGTTGTTTAGCAAAGGTCTCATAATAGAGACATTTAGTAAATTCTGTAGAGAAGCTGCTCCTAAATTATGTAAAATCATAAAAAGTAAATTATTATTGCCTTATTTTTTCTTTCCTAAGCAAATTTTTCTTTGGGTTTCAAATTAAATGGATTTCTATTTGGAGGCCTGATAGTTCTCTGGACTAGGCAAATGAGCTACTTGTTTTTAGCACTAACATTAGAGAATTTCTAGTGTTTAGCCGGTGAGCAGTTTGCATTTTTTAAATAATAGAATGGGTTATCAATTTTAAAATAGTGGAAGAAAGACATTTATACCACATTTTTTTTCCTAAAAATGCTTTGAAACCAGTAAGGAAAACAAAAAACAGTTACACAAAATTAATTTTTTATAATGTTCTTTATAAAAACACTTCATACAATAAGAAGTACCATAAGCTCACCTTCAAGCAAAGCAGGAGTCATCTGTTAGTGAGAAAGTAAGTAGAAATAGGGTAAATTACTTGGCAAAGTAGGATTATATATAAGTGTTGGCAGATTGAAAGTTTGGAGGCTAGAGAAACCAAGTGGCTTGGCCTGGAGAACTCCAGAAAGCACCATGCTCTGCAAGGGTTTGGATGTATGTGTGTGCACATGCATGTGCATCTGCGTGGAGAGAGTGAGAGAGAGAGAGAGAGAGAGAGAGAGAGTGTGTGTGTGTGTAAACATGTTTAACCCCTGGTTACAAACAGAAGCTTTTGAAAGTCTGAATAAAGAGCTGTAATACCAACCCATTCCACCCAACAGACCCTCTCAGTTCCTCATCTTCCATCCTGCACAGCCAGATTCTTAACTGCTTCCTTTCCTTATAGCAGGCCACAGATTTATTCTCTGTGGATATAGAATCAGAGAGGTTCTGAACTTTGGGTTGATAGGCACAGAGGAGAGTAGAGATGAAGGGCTGGACTGAATAGGAAATGATGAGACACTCGGTTCCCTTCCTCCAGCCAGTTTCACCAGATTGCCAGGTCTCTTTTCCCAAATCCACCCCAGACAAGAGACTGTGTCATTTTTTTTCTCTGGAGAAACTAGCCTACAAATGTAACAGGTGCCTGACTTCTCATTGTCACCCACTGGAAGACAATTGCCCATGCACTTGTACAGCAGGCCACTTATTTAATCTCCCATTATTAAAGATAAATGAGCAATAGTGGACTACTTCAATATTTGAAGAAAAGCTCATATGAAAGACCAAATGCAAGCAAAAAAAGAGGAGAAGGGAAAAGCTGGAACAATAATTCCAGGTAGTTCTATACCAAATTAAGAGTTTATAGGAAAGTTGAAGAAAGATTTTAAAAATCAAAAGGAGATAAGAAATAATATAAGAAAAGTTCCCATTATGGGAAATTTTAAGTCTCAGAATGATTGAAAAAGACCCAGATCAAGGGCATCCTTGTAAAATTTCAGAGTATGTGAGATAAAGACATGATCCTAAAACTTTGCAGAGAAAATAAACAGCATATCTCCTACAAAAAAAATTTGATTAATAATATCTTGAATGTCTCAACAGCAAAACGAGAAAGAAGGAAATAGGTTAGTGCCTTGCAAATGTTGAATGAGAATGATTTTCAACAGAGAAGTTGATATGAATTATCATTCAAGTATTAGGATAAAATTAAAATGTTTTCAGAAGGCAAAATCTCCAAAAACTTACCCTCAAAGCATCCTTTCATCAGAAACAACTGGAGGATATGATCCACCAAAGAGGGGTAATCAGGAAAGCTACCTAAAAGAGAGACCATGAGAATTCCCAGAGAGCAGGGGAAGGTAAGTTGTAGGACCAAACTGTTCATAGGTCCAGAGAGCAGTTCATGTAAGTGGAAGCAGGAAGTCCATAAAATGCCTGGATGGAGGGCTTGAGACAGATGATGCAAAGACTTGGGTTATCCAGTAAGTATGACTTGGAAAATTGCATTGAGAAGCATTTCACAAGTGTGGAGGGACTAACCCAGAGATTGAAAGAAAGATTTGCAAATAAAAATGGAAGCAACTCTAGGAAAATGCCTAATATTGAGATAAAGGTTGGTGGAACTGTATGTATATGTTTTTAGAAATGAAGGGCACAAGAAATGGGGAAAAAAGTAAATAATAATTGATCAAAAGTGGGGATTTTTCAATACGTTTCAGTATGTAAATTTATTTTACTTTTTTTAATTAGAGAAGTTGTAGGTTGCTGAAAAATCATAAAGCAATAAGAATTTCCATATACCCCTCTTATACATGCAGTTTTCCTTATCATTTCCTTAACATTTTCATTAGTGTGATAACTTGTGGCAATTGATGAAATTATGTTATTATAATCGGAACCCATTTCCCATATTCCATAGCTTATATTAGGGTTCCCTGCTTGTGTTAAACCGTTTTATGTTTATTTAAAATTTTATTCTAGAAACCTATATACAACCTAAAATTGCTCCCTATTAACCACGTTTAAACATACAATTGAGTGGTGTTAATTGCATTCACAATGTTGTGCTACCATCACCACCAGTCATTATCAAAACTTTTCCATCACTCCAAACAAAAACTGTATCAGTTAAGGATGAACACCCCATTGTAGTTTATGACTCTATGAATTTGTATATTCTCATTATTTCAAATAGGTGATATCAATTTGTGAATTTTAATGCTATGTAAAACCATTATTTTGATAAGGCATTTTAAACTCATTATTTAACAGATAAATATTTATGTTCTGAAAGCATGTATTTCTGAATGTGTTGTAAATGGCTGGAAAAGCTAAAGAAGTGTATGTGGGAAGAAAATTTAAGCTGAGAGAAGAGAGGGGTAGAGGAATACTTACCTGTTTTATACTGTGTGGAGAGGTTTCCACTGGTCTGCATTTCTCACTAGTTCTCATAGAAGGAGTCTCGTTTCTTTATGTGGATTGTTATTGTTATTAGTGCCTTTTAAAATGCAATTTTATTGAGATATATATAGTCACATGCCATAGAATTAGTCATCCAAAATGTATAATCATTGGTTCACAGTATTATCATATAGTTGTGTATTTGTCATCACAGTCGATTTTTGGACATTTTCGTTACTCCACAAAAATAAAAATAAGAGTAAAAGTAAAAAAACACTGAAAACATCTCATAACTCTCTCTCCCCCTATTATTTGTTTCTTTTTTTTTTTTCTTGACTCATCTGTCTGTATACTGAGAAAAGGGTGTATGAGTCTCAAGTCTCATACAGTCAGTCACACCTTCAAAGCTCAGTGACGGAATTCTCAACTGCCATGCCAGTGACCCAGATTTGATCCCCAGAGCCTGCCTATGCCAAAAAAAAAAAACCCCAGAGTCATTCAGTCATCTTCAAGAATCAAGGCTATCAATTCAGCAGTTTTAGATATTTCCCTGTAGTTGCTCCAGTACACCAAAAACTGAAAAGGTATATCTATGAACTGCATAAGAATAACCTCTAGAATGACCTCTCAACTCTATTTGAAATCTCTCAGCCACCGAGACTTTTTGCTTCATTTCTCTTCCCCCTTTTGGTCGAGAAGGCTTTCTCAATCCCTTGATGCCAGGGTCAGGCTTTTCCCCAGAAGTCATGTCCTATATTGCCAGGGAGAGTTACACCCCTGGCAGTCATGCCCTACATTGAGGGGAGGGCAATGGGTTCATCTGCAGCTTAGAGAGCCTACATTTGGGCCATAAAAGAGGTTCTCTGGGAGTGACTCAGGCTTCGCTTCTCCTCTTCAGGAATAAGTTTCACAAGGGCAAGCCTCAAGATTGAGGGCTTGGCCCATAAAATTGGCATCCCCAATGATTGCAGGGATATCAAGTCTTCCTCAGGTGGGGAAGTTTAATATTTCTACTTTTTCCCCCAATCCCACAAGGGAACTTTGCAAATACATTCTCATCTTTTGCTCAGATTATTTGGGGATGTACTGGAGCATCACACCAACCAACAAGCTCTCAGTCCTATGCAAGGTTACATGTAGTTATGGTGTTCAAATAAGGTGACCATACAAGTTAGATCGGACAGTGTTACCAAAAATGCAAATTTTGCACCAAATAAACATCTTTTGCTTTGGTATCACACAGATATTGAAGTTTTAAAATAGAGTCAATATCATCCTTTACCCTTTAGTCTGATTTACCTTATTCCTACCTACATCATCTTCATTTATATCTCTAATTGAATTCTCGTCACTCTTTTTTTTTGTTTACCAGCATCTACAGGTGCCCCTTTTATTAAGATCTTAAATTTTGCTTCTATAGCTTCTTGAGGCAAAAGCAAACAAATGCAATTTTTTATTAGCATCATAGTTTTTTATAACATTTGCAAGCAAATCCGAGACAGATTTTTTCAATATTTCAACCAGTGAAAAAATTGCTTTTTCAAAAAAGAGCAGTAATTGATGACAATTTCATTTTTCCCCTTCTGTGCCTTTTTTTAAATATAAATATTTTTACTTAAGAAAATGAACAATACACTTAGAACCACCAAAATGGATATCTTAGCTTAACCATAGGCATATATAAATAAAGTATCCATATAATCATTGTAAAACCTATGTTTACACAGTGTTTTATAAACCAGTTTAAGAGACAACAAGGAAAAACTCTATAAATTCAGATAGCAAAGTTCTTAAATTCTAAATATTAAACACTATCTTAAATACCATTTGTTGATCACTTTTGTAGTGTTTTTAACAATTTCTATATGGGGTAATGTTGACTGTCATAGTTGCAGAACTCTAGCTCTGATTTTCAGGTGTCACACAAATACCCAAAGTTCCAGAAAATGACCGGCTTATACAAATAGCTCACCATCTCAGAATTTAGAAATAAATTATGGAATAGATGTGACTTCTCTAAGAGCTTACAATCTAGGAACCTTTATGATAGGCCTTCACCTGATAGGCTATACTTTCAAATTCAGTTCTCAGAGTTTGCACATTATTGTTAGTTCATATTAGTGGAGTGTTATAGTATTTGTCTTTTCCTTTCAGACTCATTTCATTCATCATACTGTCCTCAAGGATCATTCACCTCTTTGCATGCCTCACCATTTCATTCCTTCTTGTTGCCATTCAATATTGTATTGTATGAATACACAACTTTCCCCCCTTTCATTCCTCAGTGGGTGTACCCTTAGGCCACCTCTATCTATTCTGAATTGCGAACACCGCCACCGTAAACACCAGTGAGCAAAGGTTCATTCCTGTACCTGCAAACAGTTCCTTTGACTTTGAAATCCAATGGTGTTTGCCCTGCAAATTTTCCTTCCAATTTCTCCCTATGGATCTTATGACTGTACCTCCTTTGCATATTGGCACCAGACAACTTGTTTTGAGATTCACAGGTCTACAGCCAGAAGAGAATTTTTTGCACCTTAATATTGTTTAAGGTGATGCATGTAGTTGCCAAGTTGATAAGGGGTGGACATGTGGAAGTTAGATTCAGTTGTCAACTTGGCCAGGTGAAGGCATATAGTTCTGTTGCTGTGGACATGAGCCAATGGTACATGAACCTCATCTGTTGCTGATTACATCTGCAGTGGGCTAGGAGGCGTGCCTGCTGCAATGAATGATGTTTGACTAATTGGCTGGTGCTTAATGAGAGAGCACAACGTAGCACAGCCCAAGCAGCCCAGCATACCTCATCTCATCACTCACAGCTCAGCCCAGGCCTTTGGGAATGCAGAAAGGAATCACCCTGGGGAAAGTTGTTGGAACCCAGAGGCCTGGAGAGAAGCCCAGCAGAGATTACCCTGAGCCTTCCCATGTAAGAAAGAACCTCAGATGAAGGTTAGCTGCCTTTCCTCTGAAGAACTAATGAAATAAATCCCCTTTTATTAAAAGCCAATCTGTCTCTGGTGTGTTGCATTCCAGCAGCTAGCAAACTAGAACAGTTGCCCAATGTCTTCTTTATATCCTCATCTCTTTTGCCATCTCTTCCCTCAATTCATTGATTTGATTCTTTACTTCTTTTAGCATGTTTGATTGTACGTTAATTAGTTATTTCAACTCCTGTATCTCATTTGAAGTGTTAGTTCGTTCCTTTGACTGGGCCATATCTTTGTTTTTCCTAGAATGTCACATAATTTTTTTTTTATTGGTGCCTCAGCATCTGATTTCCTGATTACTTTGAGAGATCATTTTCAGTCTTTTACCTAGGGTTTTCTTGTTGTTTGGCTTTGTTTTCTATCTGTTTTTTTGTTGTTGTTGTTATAAAGTTCAACTTATTCTAGACCTTTAACATAGCTTGTATTTAACTGTTCAGAATTTTTCAGCTCTTGTTTTTCTTTCTTACCCTGACTGAATGGAACCCTCTTTTTTTTTTTTGTTTAGGGTCAGATATCACTGAGCCTAGTTAGTTTTTCACAGATAATACAGGACCAGGTCTCAGGAGGAGGGTGTAATTAGTATCAAATTTCTCTGGGGATGAGACCCAGCAGGTTGTTAGAGATTTCTATAATGCCTCTAGACTCGGTGCTTTTTCTGTCCTTCCCAGCAGGTGCTGCCTGTCAGCCTTCAGCTCTCCACTGGTATCAAGTGGTGTGGTGCCTTTCATTCTGAGCTGACCCTATGGCTGCCAGAGGCATGGTTGAGACAGAAGCAGAGGTAGAAGAAGTGCTTAGGGCTTATCCCTTGGGGACTGAATTCTCTGACTGAGGTCTACCACTTGAGGTGAACACCACCCCCCACCCTTTTCTTGGGGAAGATGAGCCCTTTAGGGAATTGTGTTCTTCACTTGACTTGTTTCTTAGTCCTTCAGACCTATCTTAACTCCACTCTTGCCTGGATCAGGGCCGACAATTGAAAATGCCTGAGGGTTTGTTTATGTGCTACTTAGAATGCTTTAAAAAAAAAATTTTAATACTCTTTTCAGATTCATTCCCCAACCTCCAGCATTTACCACTCAAGAGCCAGTGTTGGTATCTGCTTCTCTGTGCCTTGAGGCACAACCCTTTTCCAGTATTTTGAGCTGGGCCCACTCCAAAAGCCTCATATTTTTGTCAGCCCTGCCTCTTCTGCTGCCCCACCTCCTATCTGATAGGAGAAACCTCAGGATTCCTTTCCTATTTGTTCTCAGCTTATCTGTGCTTGGAGCTTGTATTCAGTCCTACAAAGTTGTTAATTAAAACTGCAATTGGAGCTTGGCTGGACCTGCCTTCCCTTGCTCTCAGCAGAGACTGCTTGTTTTTCCCACACAGAAATGTTTCCAACTGAGCCTGCCATGCCAGTGGGTGAGGGTCACCAGTCTTTGGATTTGGGAGGCTTTATTCACAGTTCCTTTTTGTTTAATCTTGGCCCTTCCACCTATTCCACACTGTGTGTGATGTGTGTTCACTCACGGATGTCACCCAAACAGTTGTTCCAGACATTTCCTGACTTTTTACTAGTTGTTTTATAGGATGAACTAAATTCCACACCTCCCTATGCTGCCCTCTTTCCCTGCCCCCTTGCTCTGCCCCCTCTATTAGTGCTTCTTATCTGTGAGGTCCTTATTTTTCTCCTGTGAGGAACCTTATCCATAGGAACTCTTTGAGGTATGATGTTGATCAATTCGAGGCCTGTGTTTGTTTTTTCTAGTTCCCTGGAGGCACTGCTAATCTGGAGATATATTAGGCTTAAATTTCTCTGATGATTTTTTTAGATCAAAGAGAGAGTACAAATTTAGATCATGTCATGAGAAGGCCAGCTTGAAATGATAAATTCTCACAAGAGATTTTTTCCTGTCCCCATCTAGTGCTGAGATTTAGACATGCAGGTGGCCTTTTCCTTTCCTTTATTTGTGGTCCTATTTTTTTTTTTTTTTTTGTGGGTGGGGTTGGGGATTTTATATGATTTTCTGTATCAGATATCAGGCAGACCTTAGATTCTTTTCTCCTATGCCTTAGGAAGCCATGGAAGTAGAAACTTGGGATCTTCAAGATTCCATAGAGACTCTTAGGACAAAAGTGGTTTTCCTTATCTAAATTGCCCATGCTTTCTCTTTGTTTTGCATCTCTATGGATTTCTTTCTTTAGGGACAGCTCTGAAATACATTAAGACAGTATTATTTCTCTATTTTTTTTTTCTTTTATGTGTAATTGCTATGGGAAACAGTAGCCCTTGTTTTAATACAGTGTTATTTTGCTGAAAAGCTTTCTTGGTTTACAGTAAGAAGAAATTTATTTAGTTCTCCTTTAATTAAAAAGGAAGAAGGAAAGAAAGTAGAAAGGCAGCTAGAATTACGGCTGTAGCATCAGACCTATGCCATTTCCATTTTTAGTAGTTTGGCTAATACTTCAAAGACAGCCAGATATTCTCTCTGCCCAGCTTCTTGTGCTTAATCTGAATAAAGAAGGGAAAGGGTTAGGAGCTCAAGTGCTTTTATAGCAAGTGAAAGTATGATAGAAAGAAATGTAACTAGGTTAGCATATTTTGAAGAAACTACCCTTGCAAGAGTCAAACTTTAGTATTAAAAAAAAAAAGATGCAGCCCTAGGAAGGAAGTAGATTTGTCTTTGGACAATTCTTATTTTGCTGTGCTTTTTTTAAATTTTACTGAGATTATATCAAAACTGACTTATGGACTTTCCAGTATATTTCTTATGGGCAATAGTACTTTTTTCTCATTCCTAAGTTTGCAAGTATACTTTCTTATCAGCAGAAAGACAAGTATGCTGTCTTATCAGTAGAAAAACAGAAAGACACTGGAGATCACATTTGTCATATCTAAGATACCCCTGACCTCCTAGAATACCTGTATTCTTTCTAGGTTTATTTTCACACAACATTGTCTTTGTGGACTAAAGGACACAGATCTTGAATCCCTGTTGCAACTTTTTGTTCTTCCTTAATTGGTTTCTGTCACAATGAGACAGTCTGTCTACACAGTAGTTTTGATGGAGTACATTTGCTTTCTTTGCATGCAATAAATCTCTAAAAGGAGGTGCTTTTCCAGAAAATGCTGGGCAAAATAATTCTGCACCATAATAAATTGTGGTTTACCATCATTTAAAAAAAAGGAGATAAGAGTGTTAGAAATAGAAAATAATTGAGGAAAAGAGTAGCTTAAGCAGTATAGCGATAATAGCTAATACTCAAAAATGAAAATTCATATGAAATACATATTTGGGTGTGTGTCTGCCATTTTATCAGGGTATGATTCATTCACAAAGTATTTCAATGTTTATTTTCTTAGGCTTTTAATAAGTAATTGTTCCATGAGAATTGATTTATATGATTGTTTCCAAACTCTTTCTTATATAAAACTATATATCCATATTTTAACAAGGTGAATATCATTTTGCATGAACTGAATTTAGGGGAAATTACTCATATTTTACTCTGAAGACACTAATTTTCTGGCTAAAAATTGCCTTTCCCTAATTATGTTTGCCTTCATGGAGAGAAAGGCAGAGAATAAGTTGCTAACCTACTGTAAGCTCATTACCCACCTTCTATCCAGAATGTACACAGAAATACAGTAAAAAAGCATATTTTGAAATAAAGAAGGGTTTCCAAGGCTTGTCAGTAAAATGGCAAAATAGCTGATCAGTTAGTCATGTTCTCATTCTAATGCCAAATGCCCTTGGGTTGTAGGAGATGAATAGATTATGTCTGGATGTTTGGACTTTTTATTCATCAGATAAAGGGAATCATAGTCACTTTTACTTGCACAGGTTTTATTCTCTGTCATGTTTCTCAACATATATCGCCAATAAGTCACTTCAGTAGATTTAGAAAGGAAAACAAACACATATACGTTTTACCTATGACTGAGCAACAGCCAAAGACAAAGGTAATCGCAGCCTTTTATTTTTTGTTCTCTTTCTGGTGTGGGCAATGGAGGGAAAAGGCTTACTCAGAAGGAAAGTGAGGTAGCTTCTTCTATTGACTTCAGTTTACTTGGATATAACAGAGTTACTGCCCAGCTGTAGAGCTACAACTAAGAGCTGTGGGCGAGCATCTCTCCCCATAGAGACTGGGGAGCATCTGTAACCTGCCCCAGGGCTTCCTTCCACAGACATAACTTTCTTAAATGGACAAAGACATTTGGCAGTAACCTTCCAGCTGATTTCAGGAAAGAAGGACAAGATACCACTAATGATCCCAAATCTACCTGTTGGAAATTTTAATGTAACTAACTACCAAATATTCATATAAATATACTATTTGCAATAGTTTTTGTGAGAACATTGTAATGTGACCAGTGTTCATCTCATAGGAAAAGGTTACCAGACCCCAATATTTCTTTAAAAAGGTGGCTCTTTGGGGGAAATTCTAACTTCAATTCTGACTCTGGCACCAAAGTATCCTGTTGGAAGAGATGGTTTTCTTTATTAATTTATCTTACTGGTTAGCAGCTGTTTTAGTTTGCTAACTTACAGAATGCAGTATACCAGAAATGGAACAGCTTTTAAAAAGGGGAATTTAATAAGTTGCAAGTTTACAATTCTAAAGCTGTGAATTGTCCCAATTAAAACAAGCCTATAGAAATGTCCAATCTAAGGCATCCAGGGAAAGATACCTTGGGTCAAGAAGGCCAATGAAATTCAGTGTTTCTCTCTCAGCTGGAAGTGCACATGGCGAGCATGGTGGTGTCTGCTAGCTTTCTCTCCAGGCGTCTTGCCGCGTGCTCCCTGGGAGGCTTTTTCTTCTTCATCTACAAAGGTCACTGACTAGTAGACTCTGTGGTTCTCTCATCCTTCTGTCGTGGTCTTGCAGCTCTCTCCTTGTTCTCAAAAAGGAACTCTGTCCAAAATGTCTCCTCTTTCATAGGATTCCAGGAAACCAATCAAGACCCACATAGAATGGGTGGAGACACGTCTCCATCTAATTAAGTTTAATAACCACAATTGATTGTCATAGCTCTGTGGAGATAACCTAATCAAGTTTCTAACCTATAGTACTGAATAGGTATTAGAAGAAACCGTTGCTCTCACAAGATTGATTTGGATTAAAATATGGCTTTTCTAGGGTACATAAATCCTTTCAAACTGCCACAGCACCTGATATCAAAATGATTGATTATAGATATTCTTAAAGAATTTAAAATGTCTAAATATATATTTTTAAAGTGTGAAAAGAAAGATCAGGTTAGGATGTAGAAATTAAATTAAGAATATAGGGAACTCTCTAAACTGAAATATTCTCAGATTATAACAAAAGAATAGGTTTTATAATACTGTGGGTGTTGCTTTAGAAGGGTGAGTATTGGATTCAGAGCAAAGATTGCATTTTAATGTAAGTGAATAACGATTCTGGGAGATATATTTCATTTCCTTTGAATGTTACAGGCTACTATTAGTTTTGTAGTTTTCGTAGTTGCTGCAGGTAAATAGGCACATTTAAAAAATTGAAGCTAAATTAAAAATAAATATTAAAGTAGGTGAGCAATCTAAGGCATGATCCTTTAGTAACACAATGTTAAGTTCAGATTCATATCTTTCTTGTGCCAGTCTTTCTGTGTTTTAATTATAAGCAGTGACATAAAGTACAAAGTAACTCTTCCTTCTACCTCCACCCCATATCCCCAGCAGTTATGTCACTGATGAAATGGGTATTGAAGTGCAGAGGTAGAGAATGGAACATAATGTTTCTTCAGTTGGTGAATCCAACTATTTGCTGAACATAGAGCAGTAATTTTATCTTCTGGCTACATGGCTCTCAGTTAAGAACTACCTTCTCTTCAACAATGTTAATATGAATTTAAAAGTCTACATCAAATGGTGTAAAGGTAATAGGATTATACGTTGCTTGTCCAGGACCAAAATTCAGTCTCTTCAGATAGATGCCAATCTCCTGGCTTTCCCCTTAGCACTCAGCTTAATTGAGTCAAGATATTCATTTCTGTTCAGCCCAGGAGCCCTTCCTTGGATTGTATCAGAAGGAGATAATGTTTTTACATTGTTATTTATATTTCTAAGGAAAGTAAAATCACCAATACTCCTGCTACTTAGCAGCCAGAGAAGAAGGAGCTTTCACTTGCTCTAGAGGCTCTAAAAACTAAGAGAACATCACGATTCAGCTGCGCCACTACTCTGCATTTAAGTCAGTAAAGCAGTTGGCAAAACGGGGCCTTTTTAGGGCAACCATGGCATGAAGGACAGTGGGTCAAACAAACATCTTCTGTCCCAGTTGTATGAAGAACGAGAAGTAAAAATATACTAGTTGATTACACTCAGCAAATATATAGAAAGATCATCTTCGTGGTAGAATATTGAAAGTAGAAACTGAAAAAAGGAAGGTTGGGAATCATGGAAGCTTTGAAAATTATCCCAGAAAATGGTTTGAAAGCCTATATTAATAGAGTGACTTTGGGAATGGATTAGAAAGCATACACGCAAAGACCTTTTAAGAAAAAAGTCTGTGGAGCTTAATAGCTGATTTTATATTCAGCACAAAGGATAGTGATGAATTAAAAGGACTTGGAGGTTTTAGGCTGATGAGTGTGGGACAATGATTGATAGCATTGATGTAAATGTATACAAATGTACCTGTGCGCACACACATACAAGCATATGGATGTATATCTGTCAAATATCTTCATCTCTATCTCTCTGTCTCTATGTATGTATGTATGTATGTATGTATCTATCTGTCTATCTATCTATCCATCTATCTATCTATCTATCTATCTATCTACCCACCCACCCACCTACCTACCCACCTATCTACCTACCTGCCTACCTTATTTATTGATTAAAGTATCCAAGTAGAAATATCCAGTTGTCATTTGGAGATATATTACTTAAGTATGCAAAAGTAATCCTTTCTAGAAACATGACATATATTTTGAAATCATCTGCTTAAAAAGATGTAGTCAATGTCAGTTCTTTTCTAGAAAAAGCATAGAGAAAACATATGGGCCTAAGACCTCGAGTCAGCCTGGTGCAAAGAAACTTCTTTGACTTTGGAATTGGAGCGATTAGGGTTCAGATCCTGGTTTTCTCTCTCACTATGTGTATGACCTTGGTCAAACTACTTAACCTCCCTATGCTTCAAGTTTCCCATGTACAGTGGGGTTAATAATACCAGTTCTATGCTGTTTACACCAGGGTTTGTAATTTATCAAGAAATGTTCACTCCTTTTCCTTTTTAAACCTCAGAAAATAGCATCACTTAAATATAAGGGAGAATGTAAATATTGTGAAACACTTTTTTAAAAAAATGAACATAGGTGAGGGGAGAGATTCATTGATTATCTGGGGGCAAAAATGTTCTGTGGTCCAATGATTTTCCTTTTGAAAATTCTTGATGTAGAATTAGCAGTTTGAAGGTTCTTTAAAGTGCTCCAGTGAAGAAAGCTATTGCATTTTCTTTTAAGTACAGTTTTCCCAAACTGTTTTGCCCACAGGACTCCTTTTTCATGTGATACCATCTAACATCTTTGTGTTATTCAGAAATGTTGTATCATAGATACCAATGAGGAGAAATTTTCATGAAGTATATGTGTAGTATTGTCAAATGCTTTAAAATTATTGCATAGTAGTATGGAAAAGAGCATCTGCAATTTTGTCTCCTCACAGTAATTATGGGTAAAAAAAAAAAAGTCATAGTTTAAGGAACAAGGACTGAGAGGAAACAGATATTGAGTAGATGACTTACTAGATTATTTGTCAAAGAAAAGTAGGAAAGAAGTAGCATTTTAGTAAAGAGTTAAAGTAGAACCACCCCGTGCATCTATGAAAACAAACTTGAAATAAGTAGTGGGCAAATACATCGGAGATGTTAGAAAGGAAGGAATGCTAGAATGAACAGGATTCTGGGGACAGGAAGGAATGTGAGTGAGCACAGAGGTGAACTCTTCCCAGGTTTAAGCTCTAGAGATGATCTGCAGGTCTTTATATCAAGGGAAACATCTCTCTCAATTCCAGACTAGAATTTTTGCGGCTGAACATCACCCCGAGAAAATACTGATAGGTCACATTCGTTGTTTCTATGTGATCTTATTTTCTACCTTCAAAAATGAATTTTCTTCCTAAGTTTTCAAGCTCATGTTGATGCATCTCCACCTATCCATTAATACAAAGAATCACCAACTCCTTAAAGTTCCACCTTCCTAAGGTCTCAACACTCTGTTCCCTCTTTTCTATACCACTGTTAATGTCTACCTGAGTATTGTAGTAACCTCTCAACTAGTCTTCCTCTAATTCCAGGAACATCTCTTACATTTCCAAACCACATTCTGAGGCCAGGATCATCTGTGTAGAATATCTCATCTCATTGTCACTCACTTGCTCAAGAATTTTTAGCAGCTGTCCTTTGCTCATTCAAAGCCCATTGCCATGTGCTCCAAATGTCTTCCTAAGCTCATAGACTGTTTCACTTCTCCCACCACTGTCTCCCAGATTCCCCATCTACCAGTCCTTGCCAGGTACCATCCATAACCGCAAAATAGTCCTCAACTCCTTGCTTTTCCCAACCTGGAAATCTCCTTCTTCCCATCCTCAGGTTGTTGAGATAATTCACGTCCCCCATAGTCCCATCTCAGATATTACCGTCTTCTCCGCATAATTCCATTGTCCCATTTCCGTTGAGCACAGCTACACACTGAATTTTCTCCATATTGCTTATCTACTCTCTTTCCTTTCCCCAAAGTCCTTACCATGCTCTCAGAATAGGAGACTCACTTCTGTTCTGCCATCTTACCCTTCTTTACAGATCTTTTAATGCTAAATTGTAATTTTTGGTTTATTTAACTTTCTTTACTAATTACCTGTAAAATCATTGTGGGCAGAAATAAATTGTGGTACATTATCTCCTTATGCCATACACATATTATCTGGCACAATCTAGGCACCTAGTAAATACCTAGAAAATTAATGTCTTGGTGCTTATCTTTTTCTCTTTATCATGGAATTCTAATTAATGTTTCCTTTTTTTCTTTTTATTTTGGAAAGGGTTTGAAATATACTAATATGTGTATGTATCACTCAGATTAAATCATTAATTAACATGAATGTTAATTAAGTTATTAACATTCTTTCACGTTTCGTTTATTCTGCCTCTTCTCTGCTCAGTATCATTGCCAATATTTGCTCACACATCTCAGATGTAGTTTTTTATATAAGCATGCCATTAGCTTCATTTTTCTTCCCTTTTTTTTTCATTGGAACTATAGAACAACAGGGTTTGTTGCATATAAAACTCTAGCACAACCAGCAATATTTTAACAACAAATACAAAAAAAATTATGTGAATATTTCAAATAAATATTTTTAAAAATTTTACATTTTTATAGTACTATATTGGAATGACAGATTCTTAGCCTCTCTAAAAGATATTTAACGCACAAATGCATCTGTATTTTTCTTTGTGTTTGTTTTCTTTATGAGATTTCTTTGGGAATTTTATACTTTGCTATACATAGTACTTCCCCCCTCTCAAAAAAAAATGCAAATACCAAATAGGGATGTTGAAAAAACATTGGTATTAAATAAAACATCTTACCATACTAAAATAAGAAAATCTCTATTTAGTGGAATTTCCATACTTATATTTCTTTAAATGCTGGGGTTCATGGAGACTGATTTGTTTCCATTAATATCTGAAATCCCCAAATATTTTATCTTCATTGATGAGCTAGATTAGAATTTGCACATCCATATAATATATGACCTGACTTCTTATACCCATTGAGGATTGAGTTCATCTTTTGATTTTTAGAATTATGCATGTTTTATGGTGATCAGAAAGTGATGGTACAACATGTTGACCCAGCACACCAGAAGCAAATACTATTATCCTCCTGTAAATGGATCAAGAATTTTTGGAGAGAAAATAATCCACTTAAGGTGAAAATGACTTTTCTTCACACATTGCATATCACAGATTTCTTCTGTGTGCTATGCATTGACTCATAAGCTCCTAGACTAGGGAGAGAATTTATGCCATCATGTTTCCAAATTAATTAAGTCATCTGTATTATATTCAACTAGACATTTTTGCTAGTTTTCTTTATCTTGCTTCTTGTTACCCTTGTGGGTTATTTTCCTTGCCTTCATTTATTTCTTAAAAATTATCTTGTGTTACTTACTTGGTTATAATGGGTCTGTATCCTGTTCAACCCAATCTGGACCTTTCTGTGAAGTAGAAATATTCTACAGCATAAGGGACCAACGTGTGTTGATAAGCCTCTGTTAATGGAACTATTGAAGCTAGGTAGTTATCTTTCAGGAATGATGTAGAAAGCAGTCTTTTGCTCTTTCATATTCTGGGAATGAGAGCAATGCAGCTACCATAGGCTCTAGACTAATAAAGCAGATAAAATATTTTATGTTTTGTATAATCCATTTTTAGTAACGGTTGATTAAATCCAATATTACACATATTAAAAAAATACTACAATTGAATTTTAAATAGAAGTTTGTACAAGCAAATACTTTGCACATATGGGGTCAGAGAGATTTTAGACATTTTGAAGACTCTCCCTGTATTAGTTTAAGTTGCCAAAAGCAATATATTAGAAATTGAATGGCTTTTAAAGAGAGAATTTAGTAAGTTGCAAATTTACAGTTTTAAGGCCATGAAAATGTTGAAATGAAGGCACCAAGAAGAGGTTATCCTCACTCAAGAAAGGCTGATGTTCTCTGAAACACCCTTGTCATCTGGGAAGACAGGTGGCTTCTGCTGGGATCTCTGGCTTCTGGCCAACTCTGAAAGCTTGGAAGGCACGTGGGGACATCTGCTGGCTTTCTCTCCTGGCTTCTCATTTCATAAGGCTTCCCTGGGGACATTTTCCTTCTGCATCTCCAACGGTCTCCAGCTGTGTGGGCTCTGAAGCTTTTTCTAAAATGTTTCCCTTTTTAAAGGACTCCGGTAAACTAATCAAGACCCACCTTGAATGGACAGTCACATCTACATCTAACTAAAAGGTCACACCCACAATTGGGCATGCTTCATTTTCCTGGAGATAATCTCACCGAAGGTCACGCCTACAATTGGGGGTGCCACATTTCCTTGGGGGATAATCTAATCAGGGGGTTTCCGCCCTGCAATACTGAATCAGAATTAAAGGACATGGCTTTTCTGGGGGTACACAAGACTTTCAAACTGGCACACTTCCCATTACCTTTATTATTATTGTTGAAAGTAACAACTGTACAGAGTCTGTAACATTAGGGTATAGCATTAAGTTACAGTCATCTTAACCTCCACCTGTTTGCTTAGCAAGTATTAGGAGCAATCTCTAATGACTGAGAATTCAAGGATATTGTGGCTTTCACACTCAGTGTGTGAGACACTCCAAAAACAGCCTCTCCCCAGTCAAAAATTCCCTTCAAAGCAGCTTTCCTGTGATTGGCAGAGCAGATTCCAATATTGAGCTCATGTTTATTATGACTTTGCCTTTCCCATTTCTATCTCCATTGAACTTTGTTATGCTTGTGTGCATTTTGTTTAGATTGGTTGTCTATGGCAATTTCTATATTTTAAAGCAAAAGTTTCATCATGACTCACTGCATGACCTTGAAGTTAAAATTGTATATCATTTTCTCTCACACTCTTAGACTGAACTCAAGGTACGTAGCTTCTATAGACTAGGTGATATTCTGTAGCAATTTTACTAAACTGCTTTGGCGTGGTCTTTATTTAAACATGTATAAATATATGATTTACATAAGAGTATTGACTATATTTTGTGCTACTTTGAACTGTGATCAGGTTTTTAAGATCAAGAAATCTCAGAGGGCAAGCATACAAAATAATCAAATTTTAGTGGAACAGCCAACTACTTTATTAAGATGCAGAAAAATATTGGGGAGTTAGTCATTTATTGAAAAATATTGTTCAATAAAAAATAACAATTTTTTTAATCCTTCTTATCATACTTTAAAAAACATGGACTTACGGACTTAACTGGTTATTAAACTTAAACATTATACATATTTTAAACTTTGAATAGTTCCTATTGTATCATGGGTTTTTCTCTATTACTATAAGAAATTGATTTTAGCACAAGTGAACGATAGATATTATTTTTTAAACTTTTTTTCTATATAAATTCTTATATTTTTGAGAAATTGCTTTTAAACCAGAAAACATGGTGTCATATGCAATCTTTAGCATCTTTTATCTCATTTGAGAAATAAAGTTTTGAACAATGTTTCTTACAGAAGCATTACTCTACTTCACTGTTATAGGCTTGATGAAAATATATTATCTAAATCTGGAGTGAATAGGAACAGAAAAAGGTTGATTATGCTTTCTCAAAAATGTATTTCATGGATTGAATTGTTCTTCAACATTTTATATACTAAAGGAAATCAAATAGGATTCAAAGTTTAGCATTTATAGACTTAATGCTATTTTAATTGCTTATTATCCATACTCCCCCCTCCGACCTCTATAAGTTTCCAAATCAAAAGAAAGAAAAAACACATTAATTTCTTCCAACTAAAATATCTATACATTATAGCAATCTAATTTAATCAGCGAAGACAGCAATAATGTAGAACTTATCTGGGGAAGTTATTTTGTGATTTACAAAAGATCATGAAAATTTAGAAACTTTCCTTCTGTCCATCCTTTTTTTCTTCCTCTCTTCCTCTCTTTGAATGATAGTTGCACAGTATGACACCCCTGTTTCATTGCTATTTGAGTAACAGAACTTAGTCTAATGATTAAGGGATAGATTTTTGCTCCTATCCAGCTATTGTGCATTAGAACTTATCCACATGGAAGATGAAATTTTCAAAACTTACTAGCCAGTTCTAAGTGGGATAGAGGGAATTCATTGTACCCAACATGTAATTTGTACTGTCTGAAATTCTAGAGATGGATAATTCATAAGAATTCAGGAGATGATGGCATTGCTGTAATCGAAGGCATGTGCTAGACAAAGTAAAGCAAACTCAGCAAAGAAGAAGCATTCGTGTTTGTGATTATGAGTGGTCTATTGATAGTGAAATATGGGAAAAGTAAAAGCATGGTCAAAAAAGTGTTCATTCAAAAGAATTGAAGTGAGCTCTTTTGGTAACTGAGGAGAGTAGAGAGCAAGGCTGAGACACTAATGAGATTAGAAATAGTAGGGTTTGTGCGGAAAAATGGAAGTGCGAGAAACAATTTGAGTGGCAGTGGTGATAATGAAATATGTATGGTTTTGCTAGGTATGGAGTTCTTTCTTACAATTCTCAACAGTAGCAAGAGGAATTAAAGTCTGTTTTACATTAGAAATTATAACCTTGTAATTCATAAAGCAATATAAAAGCCTGCCTTCCCCTGGCTTCTTAGAGAAATCACCCCACCTGGCACTACATGGTAGCTGGCCCATTAATGTTTATTATGGACGTTAAATGAACTGGCTCCAGCTTCCTTTTGACCTACTGCTCTTGCTTTTGCTTTCCCGACTCCCAGAAGACTGGCTCTGGGCTTCACTTTTCAGTACTTGCTTCTGGCATTTCCTGGCTGTTAGCATGATTGTTTGGTCATTCATTCACTAGTTTATTTATTAATTAATTCAACAAATATTTATTGAGCACCTGCTACATGATTAGCATGCTCCTGGATGCTGGGAATACAGTAAGAAACAAAACAAAAATCCTGTAATTCCCAGAGCTTATATTATAGTCAAGGGAAAGAGATTATCAGTAAAATAAATAAATGATGCATGTTTGTTGTTGGAAAGAAATGAATCTGGAAAAGAGATGGGGTGGCAAGAATGATATCATTTTTAAACATGTTGATCAGAGAGGTTCTTGCAAAGACAGTGACTTGAAAGAGGGGAGGGAGTTGAAGAAAACTTATATTTAGAAGTGCAGAGCTCCAGGAATGGTAAAGAACCTGTTACATTCATGGAAAAGCAGCAAACAGCTTGAACAGAAAAATCTAGGAGTAGAAAAGGGAGAGATGAGATTACAAAGTGGGGGGAAAGGAAGGAGATTGTGGAGAGCCTTGCAAGAACTTTGGATTTTTACTCCAAGTGGAATGGGCATCCATTGAAAGCTTTAACCAGAAGGCTGAAATTACCTGACTTCGATGACTGCGGAGTAGATAATAGACTATAATGTGAAGGAGCCAAGCAAGATCACCAGTTAGGAAGCTATTAGAGCCATATAGGGAAAAGATGATGTTGATGTGGACCAAGGTGCCACCATAGAATTTAAGAAATAGTCAGATTTTGAATATTTTTAATAGGGTTGGCAGGATTTGCAACACAATTGGATGAAATTATGAGATAGAGCCTATCCTAGGATGACTACAGGTATGAGTTTGGGAGTCATCAGTACATAGATGATGTTTATACCATGAGACTAGATGAAATCACTGAGGGATTTTGTGTAGCTAGGGGAGAATCCAAAGACTGAGCCCAGGCTAAGACATTGTCGTAATGAAGAATAACCATCGAAGAAGACTGAGGAGTAGAGGCCATTGATGTAGAAGGAAACCCAGGAGAATGTGAAGTCTTGGTAACCAAAGGAAGGAAATATTTCAAGGAAAGGGAGGGAATGACTGCTAAATATTATTTAAAAGGTAAGACACGTTGGAGATTTGCCTTGAAGTGTAATAACTTGAAGGTCATTGTTGGATCTTGACAAAAACAGTTGTGTGGAGGTGGGGAGAAGTTTAAAGAGCACAATCCCAGTGGGCTCGAGAGAATTGGAAACAGTAACTGGGAAGAGAAAAAAAAAAAACTTTGACAATTTTTTATGTGCAGGAAACAGCTGGGTGGTAACCGGAGGGGGAAGTGAAGTCAAGGGAGTGATTTTTTAAATTGTTGTTTTGTTATTGTTCCAATATTGGAAAAATAATATTGGTGAGAACGATTCTAGAGAGACTCTCATGATGAAGAAAGAGGAGAAAATGGCTAGAGGGATGTTCTTAAAAGCAAGAAGGAATATGGTTTTGTTTTTAACTTTTTCTGTATTAAAAATAGCTGTTGGGCCATTTGAAAAATAGAAGGAAAACAGAACAGTATAATTGAATCCCTTCCCATTCTCTCCTTCAACCCTAATCTCAATTCATAAAGGAAACCCAAAGTAACTAGGAGTATATATTTCAAGAAACAACTGGAATATCCACACAGACACACAAAGAGAAACTTTGAAGTATGGGTTCATATTGTGCCACAGCCTTTGCAATTTTGTTTACTGTTGGTAATACAGATATATTTCCTCATCAGTATATGTAGAAGTTCTTTTTTAAATGTGTATTTAATCTTTTTCCTTGATTATAAATTTTGAAACTTGTTGGTTAAAAAAATTGGAAAATAAAGCAAATGTACATCATATAAAGAAAACACATTTTTTCTAAACTCACTTCCTAGAAAAAAAAGCTATTGACATTTTATTTTAAAATGTCATTTTAGTTTACATTAATTTAGCAGAAGGAAAAGAAATAGCAGTTAACATGAGAGAATTGCTGTACTTCAAATGCTTTTTTCAAAAACAGAATTATTTGATCCTCGAATGTTAATCTAAGGGTTTTAAAATATTTATTGAGAGAAACATTAAAAAGTTGGGGTTATGATTATAATTTTAAGTGTTTCTTAATGATCATATAGTTATTTCCATTTAGTAATGGCTGGTCAATTATCTCCTAAAAAATCAGAATACACTACAGATGTCTAAAATGAAACTAAATCTCCCTGATCCTTTAAAATTAATTTAACTAGCTTAAGAAATATCTGTTGAGCTGACTGTATGTTAGGTATCACTTTAGGAAATGAAGATGTTGTCATTGGTTATGCAGGCAAAGGTCTTGCCTCATGTAGCTTATAATCAATTAAAAAATAAGAATAAATTTCCAGATATAAATCTAGATTTTTATTAATAGGGAGAGGTTGCTCTGAAAGCAGAATTCATATAAGTGATGAATGATAAATGATTTTTTGGAAAAAATTAATAAATGATTAAATAGTTATTATAATTAATACCTATTAAAATCACAAAACACATGACTTCATATTGTCATTAGGTCCCCTCATACCTCTGCAGTTTATTTACTACTATATGTGTACATATGTTTTTCAGAAAGTTCTGGTATACTGTTGTTAATTGCTTCAAATTATACCATATTTAGCTCATTTCCCCTATGAGCCATAGTTCTTTTTTAGAGATTATTTTCTTTTCCTAGAGTTTCTTTCTGTTTATTTGTTTAACAAAGGTTGGTATGTATGTTCCTTAGCTATCATGTATCATACTTGTACTTGCAGAATCTTGATCGTGCAGTCTGTGTAATGATGAACCCTGTCTTCTTAAAGGCATGTGCTTGGAGCTCTCTAGGTCTTCTACACGATTATAAACTAGGATTGAACTCAGGTTTACTTAGATTACTACTTTCTTTTCCTTGGATTTATATTTAATTTTGCTTGGGTCATTTTTCTGAAGGAATCCTAAAGCGGATATGTTTCCTGAGATTTTATGTGCTCAAAAATGACTTTATTTTCCTGTCAAACTGAAATAACAGCTTGAGTATCGAATTCTTGATTTATAGCAATTTCCCCCTGAGTTTCAGGTCAGAAATCATTGCATCAGTCAGGGATCAACTGAAGAAGCAAAATCAGCAGGTGGTGATTTGTTACAGCGATTTGGCTTATGCAATTGTGGAAATTGGTTAATCAGTCTCTATAAAGCTGTTCTCTGTGCCAGATGCTGAAGCTTCAATGACATCTATAGGGCAGGCAGGAAGGGGAGATTTGAGTGGGCTAGTACTCACCAGCTCTGGTCAAAGCCCCAGGAGAATGAACTGAAACTCATGTCTGTTCTTTCTTATCTTTGAACTGGGCGAAGAGGGTATTGTTGAAGAGGTTATTCTGTGAAAAGCTGGGGTCTTGGTTCCAGAGACACACAACCCAACAGGGAAAGTAAAGGAGAGTCCAGAGCCTAGATGGTGACATGTGAGCAAAGTCCTGCCGGAGGGAGGGGATGAAGCCAGCAGGCCTACCAGGTGAGTCCACAAATCAGTAACAACGTGTATGAGCTACACCCCGGCCACAGGTACCCTTTTCCTACTCAAATTTCTAAGGATCTCGCTGGTGGCCAATCTGACAAGAAATATATAAGAAAGGGAATTCTAGGAAATGTAGCCAAGTTGACAAAACATACCATTACACACATACTTTTTTAGGTAGCCTGCTTTTGTGTCCACTTTTATTCCTTTTTCTCCAGCCTTTTGAGATTTTTGATCCTTGGAATCTTACCAGGTCTTGCCAATTTATATGTGTCATCATTCTCATCCTCATCTATAACACTTAGTATTTCAATATTTATTATTTTGTTTTTATTTTAATTTTCATTCTGTACTTAGTGAGCCATTTGAAGACTGAATGTCCCTTTAGCTAAGATGAATTATATCTTTTCATCTCTGTTCTTTCTTTCTTTTGATATGAATGTGTAATGTGTTCCTTAGAATTCTATCTAATGTATCATAATTTTTCTCTTAATATCATTTTTTCCTTTGAAATATTCTTAATTTTTTTCCAGATCTCTGGTATGATTTTTAGCTATGTCTAATCTATTTTTTAAACAACTTTTCTGATTATAAATAGAATCATAATTTTAAATTCTATACATTTTCTTATTTCTTGACTTTTCCTTTTCCTAAAAGTGTTTCTTAGGGGGAAATTTTTTGATGGCTAGATAGATAAAACATAATATTTTCAAGAAACAGCCTTTTCTTCTTTAATTGATGCAATGTTCCTTTAGACTTTAAGGATAGAATTACTGCAAGTTACCTTCTGTAATCTGCATTACCTCTGTTCATCTGGACCTTTCTCTATTAAACTATTAATTTTCCTTATGTGTCCTTGAATTCATGTTTATATAATTTGAAAAATGGGTTTTGCATCAGTTTTACAAAATATAAGGAAGGATTGCTTTGGGATTAGCAGCTCTTCGGGTCTGACAGCATGTACACACCCAGAGCATGGAGCTATTACGGAAGACAGAGCCAAGGAGAAAAGCCAAGCCCCAATGACGTCATTTGAGTCTCATCTTTTGAGTCTTGAAGCAAGATCTAGATCCCAGATTTTTCAGTTATATGAGGCAATAAGTCTGCTCCTTGGATAATTAACCTAATTTGAGTTAAGCTTTTTGTTGTTGCAATGAAACATGTTGACTAATAAATTCAAAATGTGGTATGAATATCTTTAACAAATGTTTATTAATTAGAACTCATTCAGGAAATACCTGCATGTAACCCATGTTGTGAGTTATAAGCATGTAACCCATATTGTGAGTTATAAAACTGTTTTACTCTGGACAGATTTGGGATGTTTTCCCTTTCTCTGAAGATGTCTGTGCTAACATGCTAAAAGAGCATTTGGATAGAATGTTTAAAAGTCCTTGTGCGTTTTTGCCTTGACATCACTTGATCTTCTAAAATAAGTAAATTAGTACAGCTTATGAATGAAAGTAAGTTAGTACAGTTTATGGTAAAAGTACTTAGGTTGCTTCTGCAAGTTAGGTAATTGCGGACAATATAGTTTTATGAGAAAAGTTTATGAGAAATAGACTTATTATGCAATTATCAATAAACACCATTTGAACATCTAGCAATGATAAAGAATATTCTATTTTAGTATCTGAAAGACTTGAAATGACTGCTCACTGAAGGTTTTGGAAAATAAAAATAGATCAGAAAACTACTATAAAACGTAGTCCCATTTTAATGTTAAAAATAATACCAAATCAATATTTCACAAAGATAAAAGAAAAGAAAAAAAATTGAGATATACCAAACACTTATATCAATATCATCTGGGAAAAAAACTTGTCAGTTGCACTCAGGAATACATTTAAGACTTAATAAGATATTTATAAATGATTTCAATTTATATTCCAAATCCTATAGACTTTTCTGGCCATGGTTTTGCTTTTACTCTTGAAATACAGGTTATGTAAGACCTTCCAAGTGAGAGAATTAAAAATCCTTAATTATCTGTTGGGAGTAATATTAATGTAATATTAATGACACAATGATTAGAAATTCTGCTTCTTTTCTGGCTTACTTTCCCCTACCCATCCTTTCTTCCACCAAGTTTGGTAATATGATGCAACTTGATCATCATTTCTTCAGAGCAGTTAGTTCTTATTCAGATGATTAACTTCTATGAACCTAATTTTTTTAATACTTTGGAAGATATTATAAGCTAAAACGTGGGAGGACAAGAGAATAAACCAGCATCAGGCAAACTGAAAGCAAATTCTAAACTTTTCTTGGCTAAGTAACAGGTTATTTTTAGCATAGAATTGAGAACTGTGGCATTCTGTTAAGATTAAACATTTAACCTTCATATGTCCTATAGCTTCTTGGTATCAAGCTATCGATTGTGGTAAATTTTTCCCACACATATTGAATAAACAATGACTATAACTTCTAACAGGTCTGAGATAATATATACCTCTTTTCTATAATTGTCGATATATTTTCATGTAATGATATGTTTTTATCCTGAAGTAATATATTTTATCCAAGTAATAATACCAAGATGAAAACAAGACTATGGAATGCTCATAAAATACCAATTTTTTTAAATGTTGAAGCAAAAGTTTAATAAAGAATTCTCAAATTAACCTGGTAGAATAAACATATTAAACCTGAAAATATGTGTACAATGGGGGGACTTACTCTATAAATGTTAAAACATATTACAAAACTGCAGTATTACAGCATTGAAATTATTGGTGCCTGAATAGATGATCAAAAAAAGAAAATAGTATCTAGAAACAGACTCTCACATGAGGAATTATGTTAAGTAGCATTTCTAACTGTGGGATATTTCAGGATAAATTGTTAGCTACTTGGAAAGCAAAACATTGGCTCCTTACTTCACTCTCCCTCCAGATATATTCCAGCTGAATATAATAATTAAATTTAAAATTTTAGTGCTGTAACAGAACTTTAAGAAAATATTACAAACATTTTTAATGAGAACTTAGCCTTTACAAAGTTTCCATCCAAATCCCAGGAATTGGGACTGAATGCTGTGAACTAGAGTCGTATCTCTAACCAATCACTGTTGCTTTCATTGGTCAGACCCAGCTCTGATACCCAACTCAGGGCCTGCAGGGTGGGGTCAGCATCTGCTGAATGTGAGTATGGGGTTAGGCCTCCCAACCCCCTGCAGAAAAAAAGCCGGCTTCTGATAGCAGAGAATGGGGAGTGAACATCGGGCATCAATAGCATTGGAAAACCATGATCCTATTTTATTCGAATTTCTCTTCTCCTTTCCAGTAGAAACAGCATAGGAGTTGGAATCTAATTATCTGAGTTTGAATTTGCCTTTACATTTACTATCTATGTTGCTTTGAGTCTAACTTTTTTTTTCATCGCATAGTTGTGTCCTCATCACCATGATAATTTTTAGAACATTTGCAGAAAAAGAAATAAGAAAAAGAAAAAACACATACCCCTTATTCCTCCCTCTCTTGACTTCTAATATTTCAATCTATTTCAATTTTTTTTACCCCTTATCCCGCCCCTCCCAGTATTTGTTAATTTTTGTTCTTATGTTTTTGCTGTTCTGTCAATACCCTGGATAAGCAGAGTGTCAGCCACAAGGTTTTCACAATCATACTAGTCACTGAAATGGAGTTATACACTCATCTTCAAGAATCAAGACTACTGAAATACACAGTTCAACAGTTTCAGGTACTTCCCTCTAGCCATTTCAATACACCACAGAGAAAAAAAGGGGTATCTATATAATGCAAAAGAATAAGCTTCAGAATAACTGCTCGACTCTGTTTGAAGTCTCTCAGCCAATAAAGAGAAAATTTATTGCGTCTCTTTTCTCTCTGCCCCCTTTTGGGAAAGAAGGCTTTCTCAATCCCGTGATGCCAGGTCTTAGCTCATTCAGGGTGTCATTTCCCATGTGGTCAGGGAGATTTACACCCCTGGGACTCATGTCCCACTTAAAAGGGAGGGCAGTGAATTCACTGGCTGAGGGGGCTTAGAGAGAAAGAGAGGCCACATCTGAGCAATAAAAGAAGTTCTCTGTTGGTGACTCTTAGGCATAATTATAAGTAGGCTTAGCATATTCTTTACCAGAATAGGCTTCATGGGGGGTGAGCCCCAGAATTGAGGGCTCAGCCTAAAAAATTGGTTGTCCCCACTGCTTGCGAGAATATGAGGAATTCCCCAGATGGGGAAGTTTAATATTTCCTTTCTCCCCAGTTCCCCAAGGGAACTTTGCAACTCCTTTTTTATTCTCTGCCCAAATTACTCTCAGAAGTATTGGGGCATCACATTAACCTACATCAAAAAGATCTCACACCCTATTCAAGATTCCATGTAATTGTGGTATTTGCATAAACTGACTTTACAAGTTAAATTGGATAATGTGCTACCCAAACTATAAATTTTGCATCAAATAAACATCTATTCCTTTGGTCTCACACGGAAGTTGAAGCTCAATATCCCAGAATTTAGAAATAACAAAATTCCTGAATAGATGTGACTGCTGTAAGAGCTTACAACTAGGACCCTTTACAACAGGCCCAAACCTGATAACCTAAACTCTCGACTTCAGTTTTCCAAGTTGGTTTATTATAGTTAGTCCAAATGAGTGAGGCATGTAAATATTTGTCTTTTTGTTTCTGACTTATTTTACTCAATTTACCGTCCTCAAGGTTTATTCACCTATTTGGCATGACTCACAACTTCATTCCTTCTTGCAGCTGCCCAATGGTCCATAGTATGTATACACCACAATTCCCCCTTCCAGTCTTTAGTCTTTGTACCCTTAGGTCACCTCCATCCATTGTGAATTGCAAACACTGCCGCCATAAACACCAGTGTGCAAATATCCATTCTGGTCCCTGTTCTCAGTTCCTCCAGGTATATAGCCTAGCTATGGGGTTGCAGGACCATACGACAGCCCCACTGCTGGCCTCCTTTGCAATCACCACACCACCCTCCAGAGGGGCTGCAGCTCCCAGCTTCCCTACCAGCAGTGAATAGGTGCAATTCTTTCTCCATATTTTCTCCAGCACTTGTATCTCTCTGCTCTTCTTTAACAGTTTTAGTCACACATTGTACAGTCCATGAGTTGATCTTATTAACCTCTCTGTTCCACAGTTTGCCCTTCTCTAAAATGTGAATAGTGTGTCTCAGAGGATGATAGGAAGATTATATTGCACTATATATGAGAAGGTATGGTGTGTGGCACATCTACAAATAAGACCTATAAGCAGAGTTTTGTAACAGAAGTGACTTAATGTCTTACCATCTTTGACCCTAAAATTTTTACTCTCTCTTAGAGTGTAAGTCCTAACATAGGGTATCTCTAAAGAACTTAACACCAAAGAATGTTCTTCAACCTGGGACCTTTGAAAAACAAAACAAAGCAAGGTTTTGTTTTTGTTTTTTTCTGTTGTGTGGTATGTGTATATGTATGCATACACACACACACACACACGTCTTATATATTTCAATGAAGGACAGGTCCTAAGAGCCAATTCCTCCTGAATAAGACACTAGTAGTTACACCACCCATTTGGAATGCTCTGTTCTGTTTTGCCGCCTTCCTTCATGAGGATGGTCCTGCATCTCACATCTTATCTCAGTATGATCTGCACCGTGTTCTTCAGGCTGCTGACTTCCTTCTTCACGTGATAGTGGCCATGGCTGTATTTTCATTGAAGATTATATGTCTCTGTTCCCCCTGCTGTGGGCACAAGAGGAATGGTATGAAATGTTCTGGGCAGGCAGAGATATTTCCTGTTAGGAATCCCTCAGTGAACTTTCTCTGCCTCAATATTAGCATTCGTCAGCCCTGTTAGTCTGAACTGTTGCTGTTTAATCACTTCATGTTCAATATTGTGTGTACTGTAAAAGCATTTTATAAAGTAGAGGAACTGCACTGATGCAATCCCCTCAATGGCTGCTCTTTCCATAAGATCTACTCAATTTAGTTCTTGGTTTGGATTTTTCCTGTTGGTCACTGTGGCAGAGACTTCTAGTTACCTGTGCTGTTTTCATTTTCTTCTTTTTCCTTGATTTATTTATTTATTTATTTTTAAATGATTGTTTTTTTTTTTTTTTAAGTCATTTATTGATTTTTCTTTTTACATGGGCAGGCACCAGGAAATGAACCCGGGTCCTCTGGCATGGCAGGCAAGCATTCTTGCCTGCTGAGCCACCGTGGCCTGCCCCTTGATTTATTTTTTAAGGACTTCCCAGTTTAAAAACAACAACAACCTTTTATCTCAGACTTCCTAGAAGATAGAGGGGACATATGAATTATAGGCAGCAATTTGGGTGGGTTCTTTGACATATCTTTGAATAAGGCTGACTCCACTTGCCCTTCCTCTTCCTCTTGCCTGGTTCGTAGGTGGCTCTGTCGGCGCTCCAGCTGCCGTCTTGTGGCCTTGGTGATGGAGCACATACCCTCATGTGCAGAGCAGAAAGACAGAAGGAGCCTCAGAGAGCTGCTCTGTTAGCCTCAGGTCACTGGTCTATGGATTTGTTTTGCAAAGGAGAAGAAACTGTAGAGAAAATTTAATGTGCATGAAGTCACTGTTGTTAGATTTCTGTTATGAGCAGCTGATTACAATTCCTAACTGATAGAGACTCCCATACAGCTTCTTCCATTAGTTTCTTGTCGTAGTACCCATATTTAATACATGATCACACAGAAGTCTTAAAATGGTTTAATTAATCACATTGTCACCCAATTCACATACTTCAATATTACATGTATATTTTCTTTATGTATTGATTTATTTTGTTACATAGCACAGCATTGTTAACCATTTTAGCCTACTGTATCATATGTATGCCAAGCAAAAAATTTCCATGATTCTCTTAAGAGAATCATCCAAGTTTTTTTTGAAATATAATCTTTTTGAAATACATACATTCAGTAAGATTTATCAGCATTTTATGAAGGAAATAATGTTACATGCAAAGAATTTGTCCTTCTCAAAGTCTGTTAACCTTGAGTTAATTTCTGTTGATAAGCGCCATATTGAAATTAACTATAATATGTGGGCTAGTTTTGTGGATATAACTTTGTGCCAAATATGGCATTTTTTAAAACTTTTTTTGTGTATAATATAACATATATACAAAACAAAGAAAGAAAAAAAGCAATAGTTTTCAAAGTACTCTTCAACAAGTAGTTACAGGACAGATCCCAGAATTTGTCATGGGCTACCATACTGATCATCTCAGATTTTTCCTTCTAGCTGCTCCAGAATATAGGAGATGAGAAGGAATAAATATTCTTTTATCATCACAATTGACTTTTTTTTCTTTTTTGTGAAAAATAATATACATACAAAAAAGCAATAATTTTTGAAGCACTCTTTAACAGGTAGTTACAGGATGGATCCCAGAGTTTGTCATGGGTGACTATTCTGTCACCTCAGATTTTTCCTTCTAGCTGTTCCAGAGAGGTCATGCTTTTTATATAAATAAAAAAAAATAAATTTTATCCTATTTCTTGGACTCAGATTGTCATTTGAACCCATCAGTCTCTAAATAAATGTTCGCAAAGGTGATTGGAAAGAGATGTATCCAAATTAGTCCAGATTCCCTAATTCTTCCCTGTTCTGATTTGGGGCTGCTTGTTTCTTTACCTTGATTGCCCTTCCCCTTCTTCTTTGCATGATAAAATCCTGTATGTCCTTACAAGCCCAAATCAGATGGCACTTCTATGAAGCATTCCACGCTTCCAAGATAGAATTAATCCTTTGCTTCTCTGACTTCCCAGAACATCACAGTCAAATAGTATTGGGTTCTGTTCTAGTTTGCTAGCTGCCAGAATGTGATATACCAGCAATGGAGCAACTTTTAGAAGGGGGAATTTATTAAGTTGCAAGTTTACCGTTCTAAGGCCTTGAAATTGTCCACATTAAAGCAAGTCAATAGAAATGTCCAAATTAAGACACCAACAAGTGGTTGCCTTCACTCAAGAAAGGCCGATGAAGTTCAAGGCTTCTCTCTTAACTGGAGAGGCATGTAGTGAACATGGCGAAGTTTGCTAGCTCCCCAGGCTTCTTGTTTCATGACCTCTCCCAGGGGCATTTTCCTTCTTCATCTCCAAAGGTCTATGACTGTGCGGCCTCTAAAAGGGACTGTTTCCAAAATGTTTCCTCTTTTAAAAGATTCCATTCCAGGCTCACCTGGAATGGGTGAAGTCACATCTCCCTCTAATCAAAAGTTAATATCCATAATTGGGTGAGTCACATCTCTATGGGAAAAATCAAAAAGCTCCCAGCTAGCAATATTAAATGAGGATTAAAGGACATAGCTTTTCTGGAGTCCACCATAGATTCAAACCAGCACAGGTTCTAATTCAGGCTCTCTGACTTTGAGATTGTGTGTTCCTTGAACAAGTTAATTCTTGAGTTTCTCATCTTTAAAATAACAATAATAATACCTATTCCATAAGGTGACTATAAAGGTTAAATGAGATTAGTTATGTAAGATCTTCACAAAGAAGTCAGTCTACAATTAGACC
This sequence comes from Tamandua tetradactyla, assembly GCF_023851605.1. Lineage (NCBI taxonomy): Eukaryota > Metazoa > Chordata > Mammalia > Pilosa > Myrmecophagidae > Tamandua > Tamandua tetradactyla. The sequence goes on from NC_135329.1 coordinate 106,987,930, forward strand.
CCCAAAATAGAAGCTTTCATCATCCTTCCTCCTTTATTTAACCTTGTCTGAATTGTTTATTCTACTTTAGCACTTAACATATGCTATAGTTAAGAGCATTGTATGTATTTGCAGAATAAATTTTGTACAGTGTAGGACAGGAAAAATTTCTTACCCATCTCTGAGTGTCTTACACTTAAACTATGAATAACTCACTTACTGAACAGAGTAAGTCCAAAGAAAGTATCTGTTGAATGAGTTATTGATTTCATATGCTTTCTGCTTAGTATATGAAGATTGTGTGCATTCAATTCTTAGCTATTAGGGTGAAGTTAAGTGTCTGATAATGAAGCTGCATAATCTTTTCTGGTGTTCTAGTCCAGAAGGGATGAGAATACTTTACCATGATACTGAATAAAATTAACCAGATGGGAAAGGAACTCATGATTGTGTCTTCATTAGTCCCATCAATAGCTGAGCCAACCAATCACAGGCACCACAGCATTGAGGCAATGTAGTAATCCCAGTGTGTAAAGTGGATTCCTGTGTTTGAAATGCATGTCAAGTGGTCGGCGATAGGAAAATCAGGTCCTCACAGGCCTTCAAATGAACACTCTGGAATGGTAATCAGTACCTTCCTTTCAACAATCACCCAAGAAATACAAATAAGCTAACCATATTGTGTTGTTTTAGTCCATGCTGAATTTCATGGAGTATAAATTCTTGTCCAATCTAAGCACATCTGCTCATAATAATTAACTTCTGTGCCTTGTAAGCAGAAAAGCAGCATCAGCTATACAGTGAGATGCATTGGCTTTATTTCTGTTTGTCATAATGATTCATTGAGACATTAGGGGGAAGCAGATGCTTTCAAAGCACTCCAACACACTGCGTTGTAGCTGCCTTTGCACTGCCATTACTCCTCATATGTTGAATTAAGCAGGGTTTTAAGGTTGTAGAGCATTAAAGTTGTCAAGTATTAATACCACTGTGGGAATATAATTTTGAAACCTTAAGAAGTCATTTGCCTATTCCAAAACTCACTTCCCTGTGTCTCCATGGTGTGGGATCATAATTTAAACTCTAATCTCAATTTTGAGTAGAAGCTTTTATAAAGTTGCAAATCACTGAACTGAAAGTTCCTGTGAAAATTTGAATTCCAGGCCCAGATCTATCACTTTTTCTGCCAAACACAAGTAATAATACTTTGCCAGTAGAGTTGTTATGATGATTAAAATGAAATTCTAGGAGTAGACCACATAGCAGAAAGCCTGACATAACAGCTGATAAAAGGTATTTTTCAGACTGTCCTGACTTATTACATGGATTGTGTATTTAGTAATCAAGAGATCCTATGAGGTGGGTACTGTTACTGTAAACATTTTATGTATGAGAAATCTGAACCTTAGAGAAATTCACTTCACCAAGTCTATTCAATCAAGATTTGAGCCTAAGAAGTCTCACCCAAAAATTAGCACCTCACAAATGCTAGCTGATCTTTGACTAAAGCTGAGACAAAAACATATTTTCAACTTCACTTTTGATGAGGCATTGGTTAACCATAGACTTAGCTAAGGTTGTGATAAATTTGATAGGATTTAAGCAATGACCTAGAATACTTTCTGATCTATTTTCATTTCAATACATGGAACATCTCCATTTCTTGCAGAACATCAGCTTGTTGTCTTGTTAGTACAGAAATCTAGTTTTAATTGGTGTGGGAAGACGTGGAGTAATACTTTGTAATCTCTGTCATAAACACATCAAAAAATATTATTGATTTCATATGCCTTCTGCTTAGTATATGAAGATTGTGGCTTCATTAGTCTGCTGTATCAACAGCTGAGCCAACCAATCACAGGCACCACAGCATTGAGGCAATGAAGTAATCCCAGTGTGTAAAGTGGATTCCTGTGTAAGAGTTGTGAGAACTCTTTCTCACAACTCTTACAAAGGAAAGTCATTCCAAAGCTCCTAATGAATGGCCAACCCTTTCCAGCCATTATTTATCTCCTGGACAAGCTTGCAGGTCCAAGCCGGTCAACACATAGTTGGGCACATAATTATGCAGAAACTAAAGGAATGTAATGATGCAGAATTCACAGAGGTTCTGATAGGTCGTGCTCAATCTGAAATTTTGAATAAACAAAAGCTATGAGTTGGGAAAGAAATAGAGTTAAAAGGAATTTATACATTAGAAGGAAACAATACAGCATGGTTGAAAATGAGAGAAGAATGGAACAAATATGATGGTAGATACAGAAGTGGCATGATAGAGACAGTACTCAGCCATGAACGAGAGAATGAGTAGCCTGATGCTCTGGCTGTCATGGAGCTAGTGACTTTTCCCATTAGATGCCTGGTGTTCAACGTATCCTCCTATTAGTCCCTAAAATCTTTCTTCTGTTCTTGCCTGATATCATAACTTTATAGCATTCTCCCACTTCCCATTGAGACTTCTTGAGTGAATCTCTTTTATTTTCAGACAAAAGAATAACTTGAGGCATTTCATTTTCCCTGTTGGTGCTGAGAGATAATACGGCATTATGGAGAGACATCTCTTCTTTGACACTGATTAGCTATTGAGGGAGTGAGGGGGGCTATTTTGATTATTAGCAACTAGGTGAATCTTTAGTGCCTTGTTTTTGTGAAAGAATTTGACTAGAAACTGATGACAGTTTGCCTCTGAAGCAAACTGCCAACAAAGTGCAGTGAATTTGTAATTTTGAAGGATACCAATTCTATAAATTTCAAAGATGAATATTCATTATCTTATATGAAAATATTTAGGTAGATGGATGAGATTCTATGTGACAATGGTAAACATCTGGCTCTAGCCAAGTAAAATACCACATTATTGTCAGAAGCAATGCCTTTCACTTATTTGCATGCTTTTCTTAAATTATATTCATTTTGAAAAGTGAATTTTAAATAGAAAAATGTATCACTCTCTGATACCATTAACAATAAGAGGTCACTAAATAGACTTTGCATTTAACATGTAGGTGATCTTTTTCCCTGTTGTCAAAACTCTTAGGTATATAGTGTGTTTCAGAGAGCTTTAGCTGGGAAGTTGACACAGTGATATTTTCATTTCACTTATCACACTACTTTGAAACTTTTGATAATCCTGTGTGTCCTAAATACCCCGAGGCAAAGATCAAGCCCGTTTAGCTATACACCCATGGGGATTGTGTAGTTGGGCACCCATTTGGCACTCGTCAAATGTTTGTTCGATTAATGGGTAAAATATAGAATAATGATATTATATCTGTTCCCTAATGAGTAATATAGCCATGGTGGTATTTACAAGCCTTGAAATAATATTCTTAAAGAGATAAATATAGTCAGCCAGTAATTCATGAAATTCATCATGTTTATTTCATTAAATAGCGAGTTACTAAATACTGTGGAATCCTTTCATTCATTGTTTTGAATTTTACAGGGTATCTTGTGAAATAAAAAGACTCTATAAGTCCTACCCTCAACATGATTATAGGTAAAAGGTATATAAATGAGTTATATTATTAACAGTCATAGTATTTATAGTGACTGCTACTTCTAATATTGATTCTCACAGCAAAGTTTTTCTTCCTTTGTTAGTTATGAACAATCAAAGAAAAAGTGTGTAATCTAGTAGAAAAATAAATTTTTTATAAATTCTATTTTTCTTGTAAAGCAAGGATAATGCTCATGAAATCAAGGGCATAAAAAAATGACAGGACTGGTGAAAAATAAAGAACCAGGAAGACAAATTAAAATTATAAGGCAGAACAAAACCAAAGTTCTCTATTACTAGACTTTTTCTAAGGAGATTTATTCCAGAAAGATGAAAGTGTCAGACCTTGAGTCAGCTAGATCAAGCATGCCTCTTCCTTGTGAAGAAAGGTCAACAAACTCCATTTCATACTTATCTGCATTCAACTGTTTCTTTGATTTCCATGATTTCATATGACAGATTTATTTGAATTCAGTAGTCTCATTTCTAATGTAGCCTTTGGTTTTGCCAAAAGCATTGCCATTGAATGGTGTGTCTATCAAGATTTCAAGATGTTTTGTAGAATGAAGTATTCATTAGGCAGGCAACTACAGATTAATAAGAAAGGTTTTCTCTGAATTTTAGCTCTCTTCTCCACCTCCTCTTCGTTTAAAAAGATCCACTTTTGGGTTGAAAAAGGAAAATCTCCGAAATGAACTGAAAGCAAGCAGCTGACTTCTACTTTAGTTTGCTTTTCATCTGTGGCTTTAAAATTTTTCCATTTTGGCTTCCCATGGAGAAGAGCAAGGACAGCGGTAAAAGCAGTTTTAAAAATACCTCTGCCCAACAATATGGTACCACAGAAGGAAACCTGTTTGCTACATTAGTCAGACCTGCACTTTTTCAAATATTAGTTGCCTGACTCTGGTGGAATTATTTATCTTCCATCAGTTTCATGATCTGTAAAATGATGAGAGTAATAACACCTTAGAGAGTTGTTTTGCAAGTTAAATGGACTATCCACATGATATATTGTGAACAATACCTGACAATAAATGTTAGCTAAATTTAATATCTGTAAAATGGGAATAATGACTATTTCTTTTGTTTGGTAGAATAAAATGAGATAATATAATTTGGAAGGATGCTTTGGGCTGCAAGTAATTTTAAACCCTACTCAATTATCCTACTCCCCCATGTTAAGATTTAGTGCCTATTTCATTTTTTCTAATTCTCTTGACTCTGCTCTGTGTCATTTTCATCCACTGGCTTCCATGTGTCTATATAATTACAGCTTTAACATCTTATGTCACAACCTCCAAAAGAGGAGAGACATATCTTCCTGGTGTCCTCTCTTAAGAGTGAGAGAGTATTTTTCCTAGAAACCCTCAGAAATCTGCCTTCCTATACCATTGACTTGGATTAGGTCAAAAGTCTATTGCAGAATCCTTCTCTGTCACAAAGGACTATCAGGAAATGATTGTCTTAAGTTTGAGTTCCTGATCTAATAGGTATTTTATGGTCTATTACCTGTATACCCATGACACCTACCTTTGGCACTGGTAAGAGTCTCAGCTGATCTTGAGGCATGTTGTATTTGTTTGGTAAAGCTGCCAAAATGCAATATACCAGAAATGGAATGGCTTTTAAAAAGAGAATTTATTAAGTTGCAAGTGACAGTTCTAAAGCCATAACAATGTCCAAACTAAGACTTCCGGGGAAACATACCTTGACTCAAGAAAGGGCTGATGACATTCAGGTTTTCTCTGTCAGCTGGTAAGGCCCATGGTGATGTCTGCTAGCTTTCCTTCTGGGATTCTCGTTTCAAACAGTTTCCCCAGAGGTGTTTTCTTTCTGCATCTCCAAATGTATCTCTTTGTGTCAGCTCTGAAGCTTTTTCCAAAATAGTTCCCTCTTAAAGGGCTCTAGTAATCAATTCACCTTGAATCCATGGAGACACATCTCCATGGAGAACCCCTAATCAAAAGTTCCCACCCACAATTGGGTGGGTCACATCTTCATAGATACAACTTAATAAAAAATATCCCATCCGACAATATTAAATGAAGATTAAATAAGATGGTTTTTCTGGAGTATGTAACAGTTTCAAACCAGCACAGATATGATCATAGTGGGGAAGAGGAGATACCCAAAAGGAAATCAGGGTTCCCTTAGGAAGGGAAAGGGTGAATAAATAATGTGCACATAGCTAACAGCTTTATGGACATCTATGAACAGGCCTAGATCCTTGCCTGAAATGCGGTCAATGCTCAATATAGATGAATGTCTTTACCACCCATTGTGTTTTTCTCCTGGCTGTGCCACAAGAGATTTAAGCTCCTCCCTCCTGAAGGACTATAAACATGCAAGAAACACACAAGTAATCTTAATTGAAACAAGTTAAGTTCCACAGTGGCTAACAAGGCCATCTAGATTCCTAAAAGTAGTGGGTTGAAAGTAGCTCTGTAGTGTTTATTTTGTCTGATTATGATATCCACCCATACTCATACCTGTTAGTTCCCCTTTATTGTCCTCAGTAAAAATAGTTGTCAGTTCTTGGCTTTAGCCATTTGGAGGTATCAAAATAAGTAGAAGACATTGGAATGAGTTATCTTTGGAAACTTAAAATATAGTTGTTGAAACTGAAGATGTACAAGTGAACATGAATTGAATCATCACAAAATAGCAAGTAAACCAGTACAAATCGATATAAAACTGTCAGTAGAAAAGGCCCTCCCCCCTGACTAAATGCAGCTAAAAAATAGTATAAAAGGCTGTTTGTCAATCTGTTAACTTGTATGTCTATATACATCCTATTTCTTTGTAAACACTAGACTTTCTAAGAGTATTAAGTGGAGAGCAGTTTCATAAACACAGCAGGCATGTACAAATGTATTTTGTGATAAATGTTTAAGTGTGAAAGTAATAAATGCATAAAATCTCTCCGTGGGTCAATGCCAGAACACTTAAACTTGTTGATTCTTTCCTGGAAAACACATTTATCCCCACATTTAATGGTTTTGTTTCTATTTTACGAAGTCATCCTTCCTTCCTTTAGCTGTTAGTAGTTATTTGTCATTTCCAAGTGAAAGCTGAGTGTACTTTTTGTAACATTTGTGTAGTCTTCTACTGGAGACTCTGATTCAGACAGCAGGCATGTGTGTTGAGGAGAGCTGGGTCAATGTGGCCAGCCCACATCCCACTGCCAAGACCTGAGACATTCAGTGACATCTGCTGAACATTGTAGACTTCTCCATTAGTCTTGTCTGAGAACAGTGGCACCTATCAACTGCCCATTATATTCAAAATTTGATTGGTTGGCTTTGGTTTGTTACTGTTCATATTAAAAGCATCTAGTTATATTGCTTTTTTACTTATATTGTGATAGCGAGGCATGGAAACTCAGTATAATTTTTCTGCAATTAGTGGATCCAACCTCTGACTAGTACTTTTCCTATAATGCCTTTTTCCTTTTCCTTCTGTTCACTGTTCTCTCCTCCCTTTTCATTTTCTCTCCTACTCTGCCTCCTCCTTCCCTCTTTTCTTCCACTTCTTTCCCCTTCTTTTTCTTCCTTACTCTTTCCAAACCCCCTGCATCTCTCTTCCTTCCTCCTCCCCTTTCCCTATCATTAAATGCTTGTTGCAAGCTTGTCATAGGTAGATCAATAAAATGAGTGAGACTGTTTTTTATAATATGTATCTTTAAGTAGTCTCTGACTTTGGAATGTGTAAAGTTAGATGTAGTTAACACGTTTTCAAGCAACAATTTCAGAATTGTTAAAAAATGAAATTAATTATAATTCACAGTCATACACATGTATTTCTCTATAGCACAATAGTTAAACACTATTAAATAATTGTTTTAAATAAAAGCTGTCAGATTCTACAAATTTGACCTTTGTACTTCCCAGGTTATCCTTCAGGGGCCTGTTTTTGAAAAGTATCCTGGCATTTAGAAATGCAGATAGTCCAAGTTGACATTTTTTTCTCAGCTGAATAAATTTTCAAGACAGTGCTTAGGCAAAGAATTACAAAGCTGTTGCAATGCTTATTGTTATGGGGTGCTTTTGCTTTCTAATCAGGTATTTACAAGTAATTGTCATTTTTCACTGTTTCCCTTTCATAAGTAGAACATGGTTCTAAGATTTGACGTCTTATTTTTAGATTTATATATTGGTACAATTTATTAGATAAAGATCATATATTACTTTTAAAAATAAATTTTAGAATGTGACTAATTTCACTTCATTGAATTTATTTTACCCCATAAGAATTTCTCTGCTAAGAATTAGAAAATGTTCATGAGCAAATACATTCACCAGTCTCCATTAGCAATAGTATTTTGGCTGTTTTCTTACTCTAAGGCTTAATTGTATTGAATTTTATGATGAACACTTCTGAAATTCAATTTACAAAATTTCACTGTTAAGACACTGCTAATTATCCCATTTTTTTTGTTTGTTTTATTGTGGCAAATAAACAAAAGCAAAGCCTCTGTTATTCCTTACCTGAAACATGAATCAAAGAAACAGCAGCAGAATATATCTTATTAGCAATTATATTTCTATATACTAGAAGAAATTATATTTATTCCTTTTAAAAGGGGTTTTAGAAGGCTGGTGTTACGTCTAGTGATGGCTGAATGCTTTTGTATTCAGTGCCATACCTTCCCAAATCCTCTGAGCACAGAAAGTTTCAGTTGAGCAATAGGAAGAGTTTGGAGATTGTGTAGTTATATGTTTCCAAGAATGAGAGGAACTGCTTGTATCTACTCACCATAGTTTCCCAGAGAAGTATCAGGAGGGTCTGTCTAATAGGGGAAATAGTTGTGCAAATGGAACGTTAAGTTAATGCATGCTGATTCCGTCACCTTTCTTCCTCCTTCATCTCCAGCCCAGCAACAAACTTTTGACATGTCTATGTCAAAAGCTCTCAAGCTTTCTTCATCTCCACAGCCTCCACCCTAGTCCCAGCCACATTTCCATCTACTTTCTACTCTGCATCCAGAATAATCTATACAAATTGAACCATATTATGTGTTTGCCTAAAATCTGTCAGTTTTTTTTTTTCCTCTTAGGACAAAAATGCAATCCTTAAATAATAGGCAATGTCCAGCATGTCAGTGCTCCTTTCTAGGCCAGGAAGGCCATGTTTACACTCAAACTCCACTTTTGAGCCACATGGTCCTTTGTCAGTTCCTAGAATAGCATTGCTCTCTTCCACCTCCAGTCCTTTGCACATCTCTCTCTTCTTCCTAAAACACTCTCAAAGGCCCCTTCCTCGATGGGGGAACTTTTTTGTCTCTAGACTGTTAATGTTTCCCTATGGTACCCCATTTTCATGGCACTTATCACAACTTTCATTTATTTGTGTGATTATTTGATTAATAGCTAATCTTTAATGATAATGTGATAAGGCCCCATAATCAACTCCATGATGACTAAATTATAAGCTCATGTCTGTTGTGCTCACACCTGACTTCCTAGATCTAATATAATGCTTAGGAACTCTACTTTATGTATATATGAATAAATAGCTATTCCATGTGGAAGGAAAGTATTCCTTTCCATACTTTCCTTATGGAAAAAATTTTACTGTTTTACCACTAAAACATTATTTATAAACAGGCAGCAGGCCAGATTTGATTTGATCCTGAGGTCACAGTCTTCTGAGTCCTATTCTAAACAGTCCCCCTTCTTTACTCCAATGCTGGCAGCCAAGGAGGGAGGAAAGGAAGAGAGAAGAACATTAGGTAAATTTTGACTCACTATCACACCTCTTTCCCTCCCTCCTCAGCCCCTCCTATGCCAGTAGCAGCTCCACAGGATTGAGACGGTAGATGGGGAGTGAGAAGACAAGTGATGGGAGAGGAAAGGATAAACTCTGCCTCTTTCCCTCCATACCCTGGTTTCACAACTCAAGCCATTAATCCCTCCTCTCAACTTCATACCTTTGATGCCATATTCTACTGGACTCTTAAGCTCAATAATAGCTCCTCAGCATACCCCACCCCCACCCCCAAATGCTTCTTGTCCACACTTATTCCCTCGGCTCCATTCTTCTGTAGTTTATGCCCCAATAAATCAGCACCAGTGACTGAAAGAACGAGGACATCTGGTATGGACGTGTGTGGCTGGCTTTCTGAGGTTATTTCTGCATGTATTTTCCCCAGAAAGACACTGTTGTTCAAGGCAGTTAAACATGATTAGAATTAGATTAAGTATATTTCTATGACCTACCCCAAAAGCTTTTTTATTTTGGGGGGGGGGGGAATATGGTAAGTATTCGAAGAATCAAACTGAGTTAACCTTAACATATGAACTTTTGGAATATAGTATTTCATAAGTTGGAAATTGCCTCTTGACCCTGTTTAAACTAAGAATTGTCTAGTGTTGGGATTTTATGAGCACTCACAGGTAAAGTGACTAAAACATTGACTGTAAATAATAGGTAGTGCTGACCAAGCTAGAGAGTGTTCTTGATGAGCTCTGTGAGCAGCGTCTGATCTTCTGCCTCCTGCTGCTTCCAGGAAGGGTAAGTAAAGCGATACAGAACAGATTAGCAACTGATGCATCATCTATTTCTTGCTTCTTTTATTTTAACCTTTGCTTTATTCTCCTCTCTTGGAAGGAGTTTATCCTAGTCCACATCAAGTTTTCCTGCCAAAGTTAATAGCCCATGCTCACAACATCTAAATAAATCAGTAACCGTTGGTGCTAATATTGGTTAAGGGACAGAAATAATGTTTGGCATGCATTACATTAGTTAGACCGATTGGGACCAGATCGAGGACAGAAGGGGCAGTAAGATGATTTTGACTTGCAGTTATTGCCCTTCAGTGCAGTTTAAGTAAATAGATCAGATGCCAGTTTTGAAGATCAAAAGCCTAAGAAAGGCTGAAATATTGATTTCAGGTATTTTTATCTGCACAGAGAATAATGATTAGGATCCTAGCTGTACCACATTCAGTAAGAAACTTTCTTGGGTTTTAAGTAAAGAATAGTGCCCTGCCAAGTTTGAAATGTTTTGTTTCCCTGTCCTGTCCTTTCTTTTCTTATTAGTGGAGTTTTTTTTTTTTTTTGGTTTGTCTATTCGTTTATCTTTACTGACTTAAATTTTCTTCTGGCTTCATTCTGCTGATGAGTTGTTCCATTAGTGAACCATAGATGGATATAATTTGATGACTTTAATTTTCAAAGAAAACAGGTTCTTACTAATTAGAGAAGTATAAAAGTTTAATGATTAATTAAAAGTTGTATTGCTTTCTTGGGAGAAAAAGAGGAAAGTTCCCATTTATCAATACTTAAGGGTTAGTAGGGCCATTAATCACAGAGATTAGATCATTCTAAATATTCAAGGTGACTTTAATTTGGGGAACTATTTATAATTAAATACATATATATGACGTTAAAATTAATTATGTGCCATTACTGCAATATACAGAACAGATGCAGGAAAAGCTAACGTGTGCTTTAACTCTGTCTGCTACTCTATTTAAAAAATCTCTAGAAGCTATGCTGGAGCTGGATGACTGTTCTTCTTAGACTCCACTTCAACGTATATTTGTTTAATTTTCATCCCTTAGCCTCCTGGTCCAATCTGCCCTGGCCGGGGGTGGGCAGGATTTTTCATTAACCACATGGCAGCCAAGGAACCATCCTGTGTACCCAAGTATACTTCCTGGAGATGGTGATAGGAACTTCAGCCTCTTTTCCTTCCAGCCTCAGCTCCAGAATAGGCTGCATAATCAAACCAAAATCAAGATGTGTGTAAAACTGTCAGTGTAGATCAGTTGCAATAGCAGCAGTTCTTTCCACTATCTTCATCCTGGTGCTGGGAGGACAAAAAGCTGTGAAGAGATAAACCACAGTTAAGTTCCAAAGCCATGTTCTTAGAAAACTATACTGTTGATCTGTTTGGAGTTATATATCATTAGATGAACTTTGTATTGAAGCATTACATACATTAGTTTTTATAAAGGTCTTTAAAAACAATACATGAGTATCCTTGAGGAATAAACAGAAGCAACATTGAACCATACATAATGCTTCTCCACCCCAGTTTTATATATACTTTCTATTTTATTTTTTCTATTTTAACTGATTTTTGACCTACAAAAAAGTTATAAAATAATACACAGTTCATATAGGTCAGCTTCCCCTCTTGTTAACATCTTAAATAACCAAAGTACAGTTATAAACCAGGAAATTAGTGTTGCTACAATACTATTATTAATTACAAACTTTTTCAGATTTCCCCAATTGTTCCACTAAATTTTTTTTGTCCCATTAAAAATTTGGTCTAACTTTGAAACCAGGATCCCAAATTGTATTTAGTTCTCATACATTCTTAATCTTCCCCAGACTGAGACAGAACCTCAGTCAGCCTTTCCTTACTTCTCATGACTGACAATTTTGAAGATTTCTGGTCATTTATTTTACAGCAGGTCTCACAATTTTGGCTTTTCTGATATTTTCATCATGATTCAATTGAGGCTATACAGATTGGTCTAGAATACCACAGAGTATTGTGCCCTGCACAGCACATAACAGCTGGAGTGCATGATATCAGCATGTCTTATCTACATGTCTTATTATTTTGATCACTTTGTTCATGTATTTGGCAGATTACTCTAAAGTTACCATTTTCCTCTTATAAGTGTTTTGTGGGAAGTTATTTTGAAAATATTTCTCATAACTCTTTTACCTACTAGTTTTAGCAACTGTTAGTGATTCTTTTGTGTGGCAATCATAATTGTGGAATTTGTAAAATGTGACTTTCTACTTCCATCATTCTTTATTGTTTAGTCAAAATAATATTGTAATAACAGACTCTTCTCCCCCACCTATTTATATAATTATTTATATCAGTATAGACTCAAGAATGTATACTTTAATCTGAATTATGATCCATTAAAATCATTATTTTACCTTCCCATAATCTGCCAGATTTGGCCATTGGGAGCATCTTCAGATTGGCTCTGTATATTAACATTTTCAAAATTAGTACTATGTAACAAACAACCCCCAAACTCAGTGGCTTAATACTGTATGATTAGTTCTTTTGGTTCTGGGAGTTGGCTCTCTGAGCTGGGTGGTTCTCACTTGGAATCCCTTATAGCTTCTCAGTCAGGAGACTGTGCCGAAGCCCCTTCAGTTGCATGTGAGGAGCCTGGTCTGGGATTGCTGGAATAGCTGTGTGGTTGGTCAGCCAGCTCTGCTCCACACAGCCCCTCCAAGTTGCCTAGCTGGGCTCTGTTCTAGTTTGCTAGCTACTGGAATGCAATATACCAGAAACGGAATGGTTTTTTAAAAGGGGAATTTAATGAGTTGCTGATTTACAGTTCTAAGCCTGAGAAAATGTCCCAATTAAAACAAATCTATAGGAATGTCCAATCTAAGGCATCCAGGGAAAGGTACCTTGATTCAAGAAGGCCAATAAAGTTCAGAGTTTCTCTCTCAAGTGAGAAGGCACAAGGCGAACACAGTCAGGGCTTCTCTCTAAGCTGGAAGGGCACATGGCGAATACGGTGTCATCTGCTAGCTTTTTCTCCTGGCTTCCGGTCTCATGAAGCTCCCCGGGAGGTGTATTCCTTCTTCGTCTCCAAAGGTTGCTGACTCGTGGACTCTCTGCTTCATAGTGCTGCTCTCTCTGAATCTTCCGTTCTCCCAAATATTTCCTCTTTTATAGGACCCCAGTAAACCAATCAAGACCCACCCAAATGGGTGGAGACATGTCGTCACCTAATCCAGTTTAACAACCACTCTTGATTAAATCGCATCATCCAGGGGGATGATCTGATTACAGTTTCAAACATACAGTATTAAGTAGGGATTATTCTGTCTTTATGAAATGGGATTTTGATTAAAACATGGATTTTCTAGGGGATATACATCCTTTCAAACCAGCACAGACTTCCTTATATTTTGGCAGAGCAAACAGTTGAATTTCTGGTATGGTAGCTTGCTACCCCCAGATCAATGTTCTAAATTCCAGGGGATTGAGATGTAGGCCGCAAAGTTCATCACTTCTGCAATGTTCCATGGATGAAAGGTTCGCCACCAGTAGATTCCTCTCAATAGAGGAATGCTTTGCACAAAACAAAGGAAAGAAATTGATAATGGTCATCTTGGAAACAAACTACTACAGATACCTAGTGCTGATTTGAATTATTTTAATTGTAGTACCATTTACATGCATACATATATAAAATTAAGAATATATTTTTAATGCATTCAGTGATTATACATTACAAAGTCATAGTAATTGAGTGTAAGAAAAACTATAAAAGCAATATATTTCTAGCTAACAGTATTAATTTAAAGTGACAGTTGATGTTGTTTTGTTTCACTGAATCCAAGATGCTGATTATTCCATGGATGTGGTACTGAATGCTGCAGATAGAATAGGAGGTTTTGAATCTGACATGCCCAGATCTCATCCTGTAAGCAGGTTCTATGTATATGCTGCACAACATGAATTTGCTGAGAGATGGAAATGAAAGGGAAGAAAGGAAAGGTAGGGAGTCTGGTGGCTTTGGGGGTTAATAGCTTTTGGGAATATATTTATGTCCCTTAGTATCAGACAGTGATCTTTTCCATGAGTCTATATCAGATTGGCTATTTGCTATATGTTCACAGAAAGGATATATAAAAAAATATACCATTAGGGAATCTGTTTCTCTATAACACAAAGAAGTACCTGCCAGAACTATCTCTTAAAATTGATAGAAGACAAACTTTTTTTCTTAATATCTTTCAAAGACTTTTTGAAGATCGACCCCTAGGATTCTTCTTCTAAGAGCAGTGCCGTCATTCAGGACCTGTTTAATTAGAAATGCAGTCCTTCTGCTCAACCAGGTATAAATGTTCCTGGACGATGGCAAGCATTCAGTGCATCCAGAGTCACTGTGGAAGGTTTGTTTGTGTTAGATACAAAAATAACTACAGAGGAACACACCTTGCCATACCTGGGAATGAGGGGATGAATGAAGCAGAGAACAAAATGCAGAGCTGTTAAGGGCCAGATTGGGAACTGGAGTTAAACTGGATATCCTAATTTCTAAACTAAATAATGAAAATAAATTGTTCTTGACTTGTGGCTTGGGTTTTGGGGGGACACTTATGAGGCAGCTATTGTTAAGAAATTGGTCTCTCAAATGACAGGAATAAAGGAAAGTACTTTGAGCCAAGTGAGTCTTATGACCTGATTCCACCAGCAGCTCCGATACTGTGAGGAAGCAACTCTAAGGGACAGGCTGGAGAAGAGGTGGTATTCTTTCCATACATATGTACATCTCTTCCTTTTCTGCCTGTCTCTCTTTAGTCCTCTCTCTTTCATTCTTAGTGCCTAATTTAACAATATAGAGAGGTAGCATTGAATTAAAGAAGGAGAATGGGCTTTATATCAGTCCACAGATTTAATCCTGGATTCTATACTTACTAGCCAGGTATCTAAGGTTTTCTCTTTTCCTAAAGTGAAAGTATGATGACTATGTCATAGGGTTGTTTTAATATGAAAACATACTTGTTTAGAGTCTAGCACACTGGAAATATGCATCATATAGAAGATATTTTGTGTTCTATAGTCAATGCATATTGTAATCACTCCCCCATTACTGACACTTTATCTTGAACTGAGCTGTTACTTCCAGGACTTTCCTTTAATCAATTAGATACTTACCTATGATCCACTGCATACATTGTATAATTTAAGGAAAATTAAAACATGCCTTAAAGCTCCAACTTGCAGATGAAACATATCTTACAACTTATGTGCTAGGGATCTGAAAGTTTTAGAAGGAATTCAAAGTAGAATTATCTAAGTAATGATTCAAGTATTAGGCTGCAGTGTTTCCCAACATGGGCACTACTGTTGTTTTGTTCTGATCCTTAATACTGAATTCCACGTAATCATTGTGACAGCCCCAAGCCCTGCCGCTCCTATTCAAATTGTATCTAGAGGAGCACTGTTCCCCACAGTTCAGAACCACTGGACTAGATTTTATATTTATATATTTTTGCCACAGTAGCGGGATTTTTCCAGATGTTAGGCTGCATACTTACTGTAGTGTAAACTCCTACTCTTAGTCCTAAGAACTGACAGAAATGATAGTTTAAGTAATGCATAACTTTATTGTTTTACAATAAGATAGACCCTTGGTAAACCAGATATGACTAACATAAAGGACTAAATCAGTGGTGAAAATAATGGTCTCAGATACACATTCTAGGTTCTTTGAGGTGGCCTAATATATACATCTTTCTTCCTGATTTTTGAATCAATTGAGAAAAAAAGGCAATAGGGTAAGGCTCACAGGATTAGATATTTTACTTATTAAACTGATATTGGAGAATGTGCCTTATATATTGGGGCAAATGGGTTTCCTAACACTAGAATGACACAAACTTACTATCCAGTCATGACAAGACCCGACTCGGGTAGGCTTTCCCCTACTTACGGATATGGTTGCTGCCCCTCTAATATTCATTGCATGGATAAGGAGAACTGATGATTTCTGCACTCAGAGTCACTTTTAAGAGAGAAAAAGTGCCCACATTCTTCCCAACACCCAGTCACTTTCCTCTTCTCCAGGGAAGATAAGTGAGTGAAGAAGACACAGACCAGGAGTGTTACAGCCAGTGGAGCTTCCTTCATACGAAGAAACCTCACATTTTGAAAAGAATCATTTCCTCTAATATTACATAGAAAAGAACTACTGAAAAGAAGGGGGGGTCTTTGTATGACCAGTTTACTTCAACACTGTAATTACGTAACTACATGGAACCTTGATTAGGGCGTGAGATCTTGGTTTGTACAAGTTCATGTGATGCCCTGATATATCCAAGAGTAATTTGGGCAGAGAATAAAAATGTATTTGCAAAGTCCTCTTGTGGGATCTGGGGAGAAAGGAGGAGATATTCAACTTCCCCATCTGGAGACTCCCTAATATTTTCGCAAGCATAGGGACAACCAATTTAATAAAATGAGAGGTCAGTCTTGGTGCTCACCCCTCTGAAGCTTATTCCTGCAAAAGAGAAGGTAAACCTACCAATAATTATGCTTAAGAGTTACCCCCAGAGAAGCTCTTTTGTTGCTCGATGTGGCCTACTCTATAATCCAACTTGGCCATTGAACTCACTACCCTCCCCTATACGTGGGACATGACTCCCAGGGGTGTAAATACTCCTGGCAATATGGGACCTGACTCCTGAGGATTTGCCAGGACCCAGCATCATGAGATTGAGAAACCCTTCTTGACCAAAAGGGGGCAGAGAGAAATGAGGCAAAATAAAGTCTCAGTGGCTCAGAGATTTCAGAATCTAGAGGTTATCCTGGAGGATACTTACACATTATATAGATATACCATTTTAGTTTATGGTGTATTGGAGTGGCTAGAGGAAAGTACCTGAAACTGTTGAACTGTGTTCCAATAGACTTGATTCTTGAGTAAGACTGTATAACTATAAAATTTTTACAGTGTGACTGTGTGATTGTGAAAACCTTGTGTCTGATGCTCCTTTTATCCAGGGTATGGACAGATGAGTAAAAAATAATAAGAAGAATAAATAACTGGGAGATAAAGGATAAAAATTGGGTAGATTGAAATAATGTGAATTGAATCAGTGTGAGGGAAGAGTAAGGTATATAGGATGCATGATGAGTTCTTTTTTATATCTTTTTCTGGAGTGATGCAAATATTCTAAAAATGATCATGGTGATGAATAGACAACTATGTGATGATATTGTCAGCCACTGATTGTATAATTTGGTTGTACGTGTGTGGATATTTCTCAGTAAAAATATTTTTAAACACACACATATAGAAACAAATATCACCAATGTATTTGAAGCAGATTTTATAACATGTAGGATCAAACATTTATTTAGCTGACATCCTTCTATTAAAACAGTTTTCCTTTTACACTCACACTTTTTCCATTGATTACAACTGTGGATTTTGATTTATTTAATGGGCTACAATCAGTTTCAGCTATTATTGATGGCAATAGTGGGGGTGAGGGATCTGCTATAAGAGGGAGTCTGATATTGGGTAGCTCTATATAGAAAAGAGGTTGGTAATACCCAAGCTGAAGAGGGAATTCCCTCTTCAGAGACTGACTACAGGATCCTCAATTGGCTCCTCATCAAGCAACCTCTCTTTGAAAATGGTCTTGAATGCAATTCACAGAAGCATGTACTGACTTCTCTATGCCCCACTCTCAGGCATATTTTACAAACTGATAAAACAGATAGTCTAAATATCTCAACTATATACAGACGCAATCAGTTATTAGTCATCAACCATTTAAAGGAAAGCCAACATCTCTAAAGCAAGGAAGAAAATCCAATAAAAGGAAGAATCTGCTCCCAAAGAAAGGGGGTAACCAAGGTAATAAACTAAGAATAAAACAAATTTTGGTATTGGTCATCTGATCAACAGTACTGGCAACAAGATAATGGAAAAATACCCTCAGAATGCTAAGAGAATTGTATGCTGAACCCATATTCTCCTACAGATGTGTGAGGAGAAAATTAAAATTAAAAAACATAGACACACAAAGACTTATAATGTCTTCTATACATAGACTGTTTTGAAGGAATTAAAAGATGTGCTTCGGAAAAAAAATAATTTAAGAGAATAATTGAATGTAAGAAACAATGATACTGGAAGATATTCTCAACCAAAATAAGAGCTTGAAGAGAAAAGGAGAATACAGAATCCAAGAAATAGTGACTGTGATTAAAAGAGCAAGTAAAGAGAGATAAAGAAAGCTTTTATATCCACCATAGAGAACAGTCAGTCCAAATTTGAGCAGAAGAAAGGAGGAAACATGTAGATTCAGCGAGTGAGATAGTATGCAACATTAGGGAAGAATCTTAAGATGTAATCAATTCCAGTACTCCCCCAAAAAGGGGAGGGCAAAAGATTAAGAAAGGTAAACAAGACAAAAAAGAAATAGGTGTCTTCTTAGGCGCTTACTGGAAAGTGTTTACGTGATCTTAACTACAATTCCCCATTTACTAATAACTTTTAGAATCAACCTTTGGACGAACAGTCTGCAAATTAAAACCCATGTATCAAATCTGGCCCTTAGTATATTTTTGTACAGCCTTGGAGCTATGAATGGTCTTTACAGTTTTAAAGAACTGCGAAGAAGCAGCAGCGTTAAGAAGCAGGATATGAGATAGAGACCTGCATTGCCCACAAAGCCTGAAACATTTACTATATGGCCCTTTACAGGAAAAAAGAACTTATTGATCCCTGGTTTTACTCAAAGTACAAGAAATTATAGTTATGGAATATAAATGTTTATGAACTTTGGAAATGTAAAAGTACAGGTGACAGAAGTTGAGATATCAAGGGAGAAAGGAGAGATGAAGTTCAATCTAGAAAAGCTAATGCTTTTCTCAATTGAGGGAATTAAAATACTGGAATACTTATAGAGAAAATTGAGTAGGTATGAGTTAAAACTTATCATAGTGAGAAGTCAGTAGTGCCCCAATAATGAATAAAGAAGTGGCAGGATAAACAGAATTTATAGGTCTGGAAGTAATAACTAGAAGAAAGAAAAATGTGGTCCTGGAAAGCTGGAGAAAGAGTGTAAAATACTGGGGTAGGGGCAGCTACTTTTCATCATGCTTGTTTTGAATAACTTAAATTTGTTGATAATTATTTTAAAAAACAAGAAGAGGAGGAACATCATGCCATAAAGGAAGAGACACTTGGTTTAGGTTCCCTTCTTATCTCGGCCACTATCTAGCTTTATGATCATTTCTTCATTTGTAAAAACACATGGACTCAGTTTCCAAAATTGGGTTTGGACTTGTTAAAATGCCTGGAACTTTGCAACCTGTATCTAAGACTGTAGACTTACCAAATGACTTAATTAACATTAATTGTGTGAAAAATGCTTGTTAATGTTATAGTTCCATGAGATTTCCATGCATAGATATCTGTTCACTCCTAAGGCATCAGAACTAGTCCCAATCACTAAAAACAAATCACAGGAAGAAATTATGGACCTTTATTGAACTACACCCTAAATTTAACTAGGGCTTAACTTTACAAAAAAAAAAAGCTAAAGGGAATCCAAACCAGAATTTCACAGTAGCTGCACTTAAATTAGATCATTCATCATTTTGTTTGTGTTAATTCAACAGTACAGAAAAGTCTATATGGCGCATTAGACCCACCCTAACAGCTCTCATGTGAAGAAAGTTATTGTGAAAGAATCAAATGCAAAATGTCAGGGATATACAGTTGTTGTAGACACTCAACAAAAGATGTGATTAAAATGTCAGCAGTAGACTACTGAGATTCAGGTTACACAAGGTGGTGTCAAAAGTCAAGTATGATTTAGTAACTATAAAGCAACTGTTTGCCACTGAATGCCAAGTGAGAGTATCAATAACTGCAAGGCAAGATGTTCAGACTCATGAGTTCCTTGCGTTTTCAATTTTTCTTTTAATTTTCTGAGTGCTTGTTAATCATATGCCCTTGATTTGCAGTGTTCAATCCATTTTGTTAGCCTTTTATCATTTTAAATACTTACAGATTATGTTTCCATGGAGTGTGCTAGTAATGTCCTTATGTTGCACCAGCCTATGCTTTATGAGATAAACAAATGAGTAATTCAAGCTTTGTAGCGAGTATGTGTGTCACATAAGGACTCAGTCATAATTTCTGAATTGTCTGCCAGTGCATGTTAAATCATAGTGTCTATCTGAAACAGTGATAGTATTTCATGATCTGAGTAGAACAGGTCATTATTCTAACTCCAAACACTCTTTTTTCTTTTCTTTCCAATTTTGTTTGGGTTGGGGGTAGGGCAAAAAAAGTTCATTTTAATGTTAAAGTCAAAGTCAAGGCACAGAAACCTTAAGACTGTGTTTTTCAATCCTCTTGTCTTGCAAGTTTAGTTAACTTGTACATATGGACAGGTTATAGGATATTGTTCTTTAATTTTCTTGAGGTTTAAAGAGTGGTAATAATAAATCTCAAAGTTAATAGTGAAATAATATTTTTTTCTGGTCATCTAAAATGATGTCCTGAGTGGTTTGCATGTGTGTGTGGGCATACCCATGCGTGTGTAACTATTTACACAGATTGGGATAAAATTTGATAAGGTTGGTGATAAATTTTGTCCTATTTCAAAACCCTTTGCTTGACTCTGTGACCAAAATAAAAACCGAAAGAATGCTTCAGAAGCATTCTATCCCTTGGGAATGCATGTATGAATAATCACGGGCATCTTCAAATCAAACTAACTTATGTTTTCTATGGAGACATTATTTTGTGATTTTTAGCAGCATTTTTACCCATTTCTCATTCCCTTATGGAACAAAATAATCATGAAAATGAATATTATTAATTCATGGTGCTAGTTGCATTATATTTCAGCTAATTAAAGCCAGCTGGAAAACCATACCCCAATACTGTTTATAAGAATCATAGAGCATGCGCAAAGTTCATGAAACTCCTTAGCAATTTGTTAAATAATGTTCTAGGTGGTGTCTGTAGTAATATTTTAGAAAAGTCTATCTTTAATTCATGAATCTTTCAATTGTCTTAAAAAGTTACGCCAGGAGAGCAAAGCTGTCCAATACTCTTATGGTTATTGTAAACTCTGCTTCCAGTTATGATTTCAGAGTAAGCTATTGCAATTGCCTGCTGTGTTCAGCATTTTATTGCAACCATTTTTCTTTGACTCTTGAATACCCAGTTAGTTACCTGTGATAGTTATTTCAAATTTTTATTCTCTCCCTGTCATCTTTTAAATGAGCCCATACTTTATCAAAATTTTGCTCAGCGATCAGCCATTGAGAACTGTAATATGTGAAAGTCATAATAACAGAAGGAGCACCTGAGACTAAGAGGGAAAATGCCTTTGTAAAGTATCTGTCTTGTCTGCTCAATCTCATAACGTGTGGCAATTGTTAATTTTCTAAACTTCCTTTCTCATATTTCCGTTATGGAAAAAACACACAGATATTTGATAAGTGTCAAATATCTCTAACAACCTTAGAAATCAGGAGTTTCACATTAATTTAAAAACAAAAGAACTATTTCATAACTTGCTGTGTACCAAGGTAATGGAGATACAATAGAAAACATGGTATATGCAGTGCTGCTGTAAGAGATCTTTTAAATGGTGAAGTTA
Source organism: Tamandua tetradactyla (assembly GCF_023851605.1). Lineage (NCBI taxonomy): Eukaryota > Metazoa > Chordata > Mammalia > Pilosa > Myrmecophagidae > Tamandua > Tamandua tetradactyla. The sequence goes on from NC_135329.1 coordinate 107,009,551, forward strand.
GGCACTAAACAAATATTTATTAATATAACCCATTATGATTGTAATAAATTTTATAAATAAAAATTTCAGGGTATAATGAGTAATTTTAATAAGGCTGAGGAAACCTTGAAGATTTTCTTTAGGAAATGAAATTTAAACCAAGCCTCCTATGAGGGAATTCAATTGGTCAAGAAGAGGAGAAAGGGTATTTTCAACAAAGGGAATATTGCATGTAAATTCGTATGTAAAGGAGGGTCTCTGTGTACTGGAATTATTGAAAGAGAGTCACTCTTGCTAAATTATGAGTAGAAGTGGAGAGAGTGAGTAAGTGGTACAAAGTCAAACTATATCAATAAGTAGGGAGGGTGATGAATCATATAGAAGCTTGTAAGCTATATTAATGTACTGAGGATTTATAGTACAATAGGAGACCACTGCAGAGTTTTAAGCTAGAGAGTTGCATGGTTAGATCTATGCTTTCAAAGGACCACTCTGGCAGGAATGTGGGGGAATGAGTTGAGAGAAAGACGGTCCAATCTTAAGGGACTAGTTAAGATTTTTCTGGATTTTCTTGCCCATCAAGATATCAGTGGAAAGAACAGAAAAGTATGTACTGAAGACATGTTCAGGGAGTAGAGTATCCAAGACTGATTGGATATAGGGTAAAGGAGAGAGGAGGCCCATAATAACACCTAGGTTGATGTTGATGCTGTATGATGAGTTAGCCGCTAGAGTGGAGCAGATACAGAAAAGACAATGAAATCAGCTGGTTGTGTCAACTTTGAAGAGCCTGAAAAACAGCCCAGTGCTACTCTCACATGTAAAACTGGAGCTAAGGGAAAGTGTCTGAGCTGCAGATACAAGCCTGGTAATCACAGTAATTACCATTGGCCATTGAATCCTAAGAATTAGATCAGTTCAGCAGATCTAAGGGAGGGAAAGATGCCTAGTCAGCAAACATGAAACCATAAGACCATCCCTTGATGAACTCCAACATTAAAAGGTGAAGTGCCACAATATGGGATGATTTTTAGGTGATATTTAACAACATAGGTAATTAACAAGGTGTGCCTAACAGGGGATATTGGAAGTACTTCATTGCCATCATGCTCGCAGCATGAGGACACTGAGTAAATGGAGGTAGAAGGAAGATCCAGATGTAGGTAAGACAACTAGAAGAAGGGAAAAGATGAAGATAAGGTTTGCCAATTCCAAGTTTTGTTTAAAGGTGGCTTTTAAATGATATTGATAGTTTTTTTATAATCCGCCCTAAAATCACAAAACATTAGATTCTTGCATTATTTGTTCTCTCCTCAAAGTAATGATTTATCTAAAAAAAAGTGAAGAGAAAGGAAAAAGAAAAAAATTCATATAATAATAAGGGAAAGATTAATTCTGAGTGCTAGGCAGGACAAAATAGAAATCCTGCTCACTTCACTTTTCTCATTTGCCTGCATGATCCATATGGAAATTAAAGTGCAAATGACTTAAGTAGGATAGACCCAAGATTGCTTTTGAATCTACATAACTGAATATACCTCTTTTTAAAGAAGAGGCAAGGGCTTGTTTACCCTGCCCTTCCAAGCAGCTTGGCAGTTTCAGTCTCTATTGAACTTTTAGAACCTGAATTGGCTAGTGGATTGAGCAACTTAATTTTCTTGGCCTTAGAGACTCTTTAACCAGTCTTATTTTTAAAGTTATTGTCTCATGGTTTATGAGATTTACCTAGAGTGGGACCTACAGGATTCAAAATTGCTGCCATGGTTGTCACCCTCTTTCCGCTAGGGGTTCCTTATACATAAATCATCAACTCCTTTTTTTGTGTGTCCCTGACACTTTTCCCACAACTCACGAGGAATCAGTGATCCCGTTTGAAGCCACCTGGAGCAGTGCTTCCCAAACAATAGTTAAGGGAAACTCTTCATGGACATGTTTAAAAATGTTCAGAGAAGGAAAAAGTGTGCAGGAAAAAATTGTACCTTTAAATTAATTTCCTTTATTAAGCAGAAGTAAACAGATCTTCTTTTTCATTTGAACAGTTTAGATCTTTTAATATGTAAGTGTGTATTATGAGTTTTCAAAAGGTAGATTTGATATGCATTTTCTCCAGCAGTTTTCATGGCAGAATGAACCGTGGTGGACATTTAGAAGTAATTTTCCCTGGAATTCAGGGAAATGTTTAATTAACTGAAAAGAAGACCAGGTTCCTGTGAATTGGCATAGTTCTGGAATTCTGCTAAATTCAGGTCTTCTCTATTAAACAGTGGTCAAGTGATTCACTCATTCTTTTTTTTTTTTTTTTTTTTGGAAAAGACAGAAAGGTAGTGTTGTAAAGAAGTCAGGTGTAAGAGGGGATTTAAATAGTAAGAAAAGCAGAGTCAAAAAGAAGCTGCGTAGAGAGCGTGGTGGAGTTGCTGAATTAGGGAGAAACAGAGCATCTCATCTGAGTTTTGGCGGTTGCTTCAGGTATCAGAGGTACTGCCGCGTCAGAATCCAGATCATTGGATTCTGAATTATTGTGAGTCACTGTCCCCATTCTCCATGAGGTCAGGCTGTCCAGGTGTGGACAGTCGTCTAGGTCTCCCAATTCCCTGTGTGTCCTCTGCTACCCTAACCCAGCGTGCTTCTTTCTCTTGTAACCGGAAGAGTCTCCAAAGTAGGATTTGACTTCAATTCTTACCCTTGATGATGAAATGGATTTCTCTAAAAGCATAATACAAGTGAGGAGTCGTCCTTCTAGATTGTTTGTTTTCATGCTAGCATTCTTCAAAATTCTTTAACAATGAGATTTCAGTCGGCTTTATCCTTTAGATTTTTCTAGATAAAGGCTTGTGGATGAATACATGCACAGGAAAAGATCTTATACCTACTTCTGCCAAATGCAATAGAAACCTGAATCCACATAGAAGCTTTCTTTCTCCTTTCAGAAAATTTAGCCATCTTTGTTTTACACAATTCAGGAGATTCTACCTGTGGTTAGAAAAAGAGGTAGAGCCTACTTCAGAAGATTCGGTAAGCTGCAGCTATGGCAAAATAATAGAGCATATTTAATCACTCTCCACATCACTCTTTATTAGAGAAAGGGAGACTTATAACATATGACCCACTTTTCTGTCCCAGCTGGGTCTGATACTTTTTCTCCATCTCATTAATTCTATTTAGGACTGTGTAACTGGCTCTCCAGCCAGAGTTCATATTTCTCTCCCTTCTGCTTCCAGACAACTATTTGCATATCTGTACTGAAAGATTTTATCACATACTTAATATAGCTATTCGTATATATATTTGTCTTTCCCATGAGATTCTAATCTTCTTCAGGGCTGGAGAAGCATCTGATTTGCCTTTGCGTTCCCAAGACCTCATAGATAATAGCTGTTGAATATGATTAATGTAGCTGGAGAAAGCCTCTTTACTCTTGATATCTTAATTCTGGAAAATGCATAATGCTCAATACTAAAGTATTCTTACTAGTCTCTTGTATTCTTACAAGTCCCTATTTTAAGAGGAAAAGAAAACAGATTAAATTCCTTATGGCTACACTGCTGGAAAGAGCAATCACTAATAATCATATTTATAGTTTGGCCAAACGAATGGATTTTTCTTTAATACTTTTACACTTAAATCCTGTGCTAAACAATTTTAAATAACATAATGTTATCCTTAGTTTCTTTCTGGTGTAGATGGCCAAGTAATTGATTTTATATTCTTCCCTTTAAATGCCATGGGAATCATCTGGCAGATAGGAAATAGCCGGATGAAGTTGAGTTCTGCATACACGTTTTATCATCACTTTTGACTGAGTCATTTAGGAGTTATCTTTATGGTTACATATTATATTATGAAATCTGTGGCAATCTTGCATATTGTTTTATGGTTATAGAATTTAGAATCAGGGTAGGATGACTTTAGTTGAAGAGGCAGCCCATAAACTGAGTCCTATTATACTTGTAGGGTGGATTTCAGTTCCCTTTGGGTATCTGAGCATCCATTTTTTTTTATGTCTTGATCATCTAATCAAAAGGGAATATTTAGAATGCATTTTCATTTTGCATTAAATTAACAATGAGGCTTCAAACAGATGTTATGAAAGATTGGAAGTACTGTTAATAAAAAAAATAGCAAGAGATTGCTGCAGTCTAGCAAGGAAATTGCAAAGTAAAGAAAAGAATCAAGTAAAAATTTTTTAATAAGCATCCACTGTGAGTATCTTTAATAGCTTTATTTAAAATGCTTTGGGTTTTGATGGTTTATGAAAGGAATAAACATGAATGGATTTCAGACCTCAAATATTTACACGTTTTAAAGAATAGCCACAAACTTTAAAGGTTTTTAAGTGCTTCATGTTCTTATGGTGGTTTTATTGTTGATAACACCAGAGCAAAACAAATAAAACAGTTGCCATCAACTATAACACTGAAATTATCGCCATTTAAATACCACAAGGCCAGAAGATCAGAATGGCCCATCAAAGCTGTGTGTGATACAAAATAAGTAATAGCATATGATTAATATATATTTAACAAGGAAGTAAATGACTCAAACATAAGCAGGAATATTTCAATAAGTATAAAGGATTTCCTTTGTAAAGATATATTGTAACACCTTTATTTAAAAATATTTCAGTACCTGATTAAAAATATAAGAAATGTCAGTTTACTGTGTGTGTGTGTGTGTGTGTGTGTGTGTGTGTGTGTATACACACAAACACAGGGTAATACTTCTTTCAAGTCCCTAATTTAAGAGAAAAAAGGAGACATTAACCTGCTTATGGCTATACCATTGGAAAGAGCAATCACTTATATTCATAGTTTGACCAAGTGAATGGATTTTTCTTTAATACTTACACATTTAACTCCTCCATACATGTATGTCTTTGCACAGACCCCCCTGCAGGGGCTCCAAAACTGTGGTTAAGATTAAAACAGACTAGTAAATAATTCCCAATTCATGATTTTTAAATGAGCATATACTTTCCCAAGAGTTGCAAGTATAGTAACACCTTTTCTTTTTTCTAATTAGTTGATCTAGGAAGACTAGAATAGATCATTGGTTTGGAGCCCAGTCCCTGGAGTGATAACTGCTTGTCTTTGAGTCCTAAGTCTGTCATATAAAATCTACTTGAATTTGGAGAAGTTAACTGTTTTGCCTCTGTTTCCTTCTCTGTAAAATGGGAATATACTAGAACCCAACTATACACTGTGTAGAATAGTACTTGACATACAGTAAGCAAGCTGTAAAAATTTAGCTTCCGATTCACTTTTATATGTGTTCTTTAGTAGTAGGAAATCAAAAGTATCCATCTTGAAGCCTGAATTTTCTAAGAACCACAGGTGTGATCGTCTGTCAAGCCTGCACATTCAGTCTGCGAGATAATGGGCATCCATGGAGTCCGCTAGAACATACTAGCCTCTTATCCGTGCATAGAGTTTCTATTAAAGGCTGGTCCACTGTGTTGTCCCAGTAGTGTTAAATCTCACTGAATGTCACTGGTCCACCAGGATTCTTGTGTGAAGACAGTTCCTCCCCATAAGTGTGAATCTTGGCCAAGGATACATATTGTTGGGTTATCAAATTTGCATGGCTTCATGCTCAGTGCTTTAATTCTCATACACAGCAACATCTCAGGGCCATATCTAACTTAGGGTGCTTATTCATACTGATTTCATGATCCATCGATTCATGAACCAGAGCTGCAGCCCCCTTTTAGCTTCATAAATTTACCTTCAGATTAAACATCTTTTCCTTTTAAATTCTTAAATGCAAAGTGTCTGATAACCTCCCTGTCTGAATGTGAACAATGAGACTATGGATATCCCTTTTGTGGGAGCTACCTTCAAGTCCAAAAAGCTATCTGTTGTATATTGTTACTTCAGTGGTCCCCAGTGAATCACATATCCTGGTGTCCTTATCCTTGGTGTAGTCTCTGTAACATTGCTTCTTTGTTTGTCCATGCAACTTGCTTTAGCCAATAGGATATCAGTGAACATGACATAGCATAGATTTGATAAGTGCTTGCCCGTTGGATCTTGCCTTTTTGGATAGCTACTTCCACCAAATGGAAGCCAAGTCTAGACTCTTTGAGGATGCAAGGCCACATGGAAAAGGCAACAGCCCATCCATCCTAACTGTTACAGCTGAGCTCAGCCTCTAGCTGACCTTCTACATGAATGCATTCTCATGAGTGAGCTCAGACAGAACCAGAAGAATTACCCACCCAATCCATAGAGTCGAGGATAAAAGATAAAGCATTGTTGTTTCAATCCTTTATGTTTTGGGTAGTTTATATATAATAACAATAGTTCATTGATACCTACTGTTCAAGCTGAACTATTTTCAGTGACTTTCTAGCATCTATCTCCCAGTGAAGAGAAACGCATTCACATGTGCATACTTTTAATCTTGGCTTGGAGATGTATTATAGTATTTGTAGAATATTTGTTTAATAATATTTGTCAAAACCTATTAATGACATCATATGTGTATGATAAACTAAGTGAAATATTTAGTGAATATCTCAAAAAAGACTTTGCTGGTTATTGAGAGAAGGCAGCATTAGAGAAAATCTGAGGAAAGGAAAACAAATCCATAAAATTTATATTTTACACATAAACGGCTTCCATGTAACTATGCATCAAAAATATCCGTTTCTATTGTTTGGAAGCAGGGAAGTGTATATTGCAATGACCACACGTTATGAAGTTTGGTGACCATAGGTTTAAATCTTGTCATAAACATTTGCTATTTTGGGTTGAAATAACAGGCTTTCATGAGCTTTAGTCCCTTCATCTACAAACCAAAGACTGTCTTACTTAATTTATAGGACTGTTATGAGCATTAGACAGTGTATACTAGTTAGGTCTGTAGCAAAATGTTGGGTCTTCAATATCTTAGTTGTTGTTCAATATGTTCAGACCCCTCTCTTGGATTTCCCATTGCCATTTGCCACTTTTTTTTTTTTTTGCCATCTAAACATACTTTGAATAAAACCATTGGAAAGAATTGCTGTTTGAAACAAAAAGCAATTTGTAGAAAGTGGATAGTCTAAATTGCTCTCTTTTGAGGAATAATACACAACCTTACCTGTGCCCCCACCCTCTGGCCTTCCATCTCCAAATGTCAAGACCTTGATTGACACTGTTACAACATGAGACAAATACTAGTGATGATGAAATTGCAATAGCCTGGGCAGTAATAACTGTGGAAAGATCTGCAATAATAGTTTACTCTGCATCTCACTCTTACTTATACCTGTTAGAATGTTTCAAAGCGATGGTGAGGCCTTACTCTGTGTTTCAAATAGTCTCCTTCTAAGTGTGCATTTTAATCTTGCCACTTGTTCATATTTGAGAGCAAAATAGTTCTCCATTTGTTCTCTTGTGCCTTTACCAGTCTCCCTTTTTTTATGGTGATTTTCTTTTTTTTTGTTTAAGTGAGCATTTGTGCCCAAAATCCTGAGATACTGCCCCTTTCAAATATGTGAGAACATATAAGACAAGCTGTTTTTTCAGGATAGCAGATTTTTTCCATCAGTTTTTCTTCTATAAGGAATTCTGAGATTCCCAATGATCTTTCCTCATATACCCATTCCCTGAAAAGAGATGACTTTTTAAAATTGCTAGCCATGTTTCTAATGATAAAAATCTTTCTTTCTCCTATTTTATAAATTGATTTAAAATAGAGTGGACCTTTCAATCAGTGTTACAACAACATCCAATTTGTATAACAGATAATTTTTTTATCACGATTAAGAATTGGTTTATTTTGTAGACAGTAGATGTTTTAGGTATAAACTTATTACAGTTCTTCGTGTAGAAAAATATTTATTTAAGGCTGATATGAATATGCCAAATTAGTTTAACAAAATATCTTAAACAATTCAAGCCTATTATCAATTAAACGTAATGTCATAGGAAATAAGGGAAATCCATCTGGAGTACGGTTACCAGATAAGAAATCCTGCTCAGAGCTTCCATGACTTACAGCATCTTTCTCCTGGCGACATGTGTCTCCACATAGAGGTTCCAAGGAAGTGAGGTAAAGAGGTACCAGGAGTCACTTGAAGGAAGACTCTTTCAGAGCAGAGGCCGTATCTTATATTTTGGATGTCTTTCAGTGCTAAAACACAGTATCTCACACTTAGAAACTGCTTGGTACATGTTTGTTAAATGGTGATTATTACACCATGGCTATAGCAACTTTGCTTTTCCAGTTATCATGACCTGGTTGTCAACTTCCATATTTTGTTCATATTGATGTCCTTGATTGTACATGTATGGGTTAGTGGGCTGTCTGAATACCTGCTGCTATTTGCAAAACAGATTTTTACTTATGGACATTCATTACTGGTCCTAAAACAAATACTTCCTCTGCTAAAAACAAACAAAACAAATTCTTTAGATTCTGTTATCTATAGAGACCAAAGCCCTTAATTAGGCATTCAGGGCCTTCTATAGTTTTGTGTGGGCTTATTTTATAGTCCTACTTCCAACAGAACCTTTGGTTTTAACCCAAAGAAGACTAATTGTTCCTGCCATGCCCTTTCTGTAGAATGTCCTTCATCTTTGTATTAATCAGGCAAAATGTATCCATCATTCAAGATGGGAAAGTAGCTACCTCCTGCAGCATGTCAGCCATTGCTCAGTCTGGAGGTGGGAAGAGCTCCAGTTGGAGAGTGGACCAGGTTTGTTTGCTTGTTGACAGGTTGCATTTGAAAATAAAGCCTGAGGAGACTCATGGCAAGATTACAGAAAGACCAGTTTTATCTAAAAACTGTATGAGAGCTGAAATAAAGCAAAAGGAAGCCAGTGCCAAGGCATCAGACCAAAAGAAGGTAATGTCAAAAGGGATGACACTGAGATATGAACTGTGTCACTTCCAAGGAAGACCATCAAGAGGAGGTGTGGTTTTCGTTCCAATGTGCTGAAATGAAATTTATTTAGTTTTCTTTTAAAGTTAGCATCCAAATTGTAGAAGCTTAGACCACATCAGTTTATGAACAATGAAGTGCTCTTGGGTCCATAATTTTCAGCTTTGATTTTCTAATTTAGCCCAGCAAAAATATACGACTAGATTTCAGTACTACAAGCGAATTGTTTTCCACCCATTGATTCATTAATTCAGTAAACATTTGAATACCAATGTCTTGGGAGCTTGAATATGTTTATGGAAGGGGAGCTTTTTCCTCGTACCTTAATTCCCAGTTCCCACCTACCCTGAAAATACATTTACTTTATTGCTTGCATTTGGAATCCTGACCACAAAAAGATTGCCATCATTTAATTTTCATAATCTTCAAACGTATTTAAGTAAGTCAGGCTCTTACAATTCTGCTTGGAATTTCTTGGACTATTTCGTTTTGGGATAAATTACTGAGTCTTCATCATTTCGTTAACAGTGGTTGAAGTTCTCCCTATAAACAGACTATTAGGGTATCTGAATGTTGATACCTAAATGTGTTAAAGCAAAGTATTTTTATAATATTTTACCATTATCATACCCAAGCCACAAACTGTTTCCTGGTTGTTTTGAGTTGAACTTGCCTACTAGCCCTTCCTTTAAAAAAGAAAAAAAAAAAAACAATCTCAGACAGTATTGCAGATTTGCATGCCCTTTTCCCCACAAGGCTACACTGTTTTGGAAGGAAGCAGATACCACATAGTCACTAATGAGTTTATCTTGGCTGAGAATAAAATGAGATTATTTTGGCTTGAGTTTTTTAATTGCTGTCAGCAGCCTTTCAAATTGATTTCTGGCATCATTTGTTTTAGCAAGCATCAGTTGGAGGAGTAGCAATGCCCTAAATCCAAGAATCCATGCCTACTGCTTTGAATTTATACTGGACTGTTTTCCTTGTGACTTGTGAGATCACAGGACTGTAGAAATTAATGTTTCTCTCCTAGAAATGGAGAAATAGGAACATGGGTACTTTCTCCATACAGTAAAACTTTGTACCGAAATAAAATCTAAGATTAGGTGATACCTAATTCAGTAATATTTGGGGGTTGAGTATCCTGCAAAGAGCAGAACAGTTCCAATACGGAACATGAAGTGAGAGCATCCAAGCAGCCAGCTGCCTTTCCTTTATCCACAGCTCAGTAACAATTATTGTGTCTGTAGTTCTTGGCAATTCGAGCTAGTTCATCCTTCATTATGAACAAATAACCATTGCATTTCATGTTTATCATTTTGACCTCTGTTATCTACAGAGTTTTCTCTGTGCCCTATTCTAATTTCTACTGCTGTAGGTTAAAAGTAAATTACAGGGTAGGCTATGGTGGCTCAGTAGACAGAGTTCTCGCCTGCCATGCCAGAGACCTGAGTTTGATTCCTGGTGCAAAAAAATAAAAGTAAATTATAACACACATCTTACAAACTTCCTTCCCAACCAAACACTTAAGCTGTCAGAGGCCAAGGGCTGGGTTTCTTTTATGTTTGTTTTATCTTGTAATGTTGAATAGAGCACCTGACACATAGTAAGACATTAATAAAGGAACCGAATTAATAGCTTTCTCTTTTATTTTCACAAAGTCTGAGGAAAAAATTTCTGGCCAAGTTTTCTTATGCTTCTTGTGTTGAGAAAGATATGAAATAAATAGGCAGTATTGCTGAAGGACTAAAATACCAAATTATGCTCCATTGTTGTTTATTGGCAAAAGAAGATAAACTGGGAAATATTTTCCTATACGTAATGTATTCAAGACATATAAGCCTATGAAATTTATGACATATAACCCAATATATTGTGTTTTATTAAATCTACAATTTTATATGCATGTGAGAGTAAAGATGTTAGACTGATCCTGTTTGTTTCGTTACTTCAGCCATTCATTTACTCATTTACATTTTAGTTCTTATTTTTTTCCAAGGTTTACATGCCCTAATTTGAAAGGTCAAAGAGTTCTACAAGTTTTGGAATAAAAATAGTTCTATGAAGTTTGCCTCCATCAACCTTTTACTTATTTTAGATGATTATTTTGGTATTTAAACCATATCTCCAAATAATGTACTTGTTTTATGATTTCTTTTTCTTCCCTAAATATAAGCATCATCTATGGTATCTTATCCACTATGATTAATAAGGATTTGACTTTCATCTCAATCCACCACCACTATGCACGTACATTCCACATCCTCCCCATAAGTTATAATGTAGATCAGATTAATCCTTAGTTTTTGCTATTTCCACTTTAGAATTTAAAGTTTTCTTCATTCTGTTCTTTATTACTTGTCCATTGATTTAGAGCTTCCAGAATCATGATACCATTTTCCTAGCTCTCCCATTCTCTTTGTTCTCAATATGTTAAGCTCTCACAAGGGTTAAGTGAGGTTTGGAAAGTAAGTAGAAGTCAATTGAAATTTTGAACCTGCGAACTTCACCTAGAATTCCAATTCATTTATATTCATTATATAAATGCCTGCCTAAGTGAGGTAGGAACTTTTTAAAAAAAAACAAAATTGTAGACTGTTTGCATTGTATGTCAGCATTCTGCACCTACGTAGCAACATGTCACTAAGTAGAATGAAAACAAAATGATTATCCCTAAATGCTTGCTGTAGTACCAGCTGACTATGCTAATCTTGCAGGTTCTCTACAGAACCAGGAGAATGTTGTGTTCATGTGTATACCCAAAATGTAATCACTGAATGTTATTGCCAGAAGGGACTCACATCATCCTGGACCAATCCCTTCATTTTGCATATAAATCCGCTTGCCTCTCAATGAGCCTCTCCTAATCAGGTCATGCAGCTGTCCCAGGTGAAGCCAGAGTGAGAGCCCATCCATCCTCCTGACTGGCCACCTGAGATTGTGCTTGAATCCTTGTCATTGATATGAAACTCTCTGGCTAAAAAGCAAGTTATACTCAATTACAGTGAAACCTTGATGCAATTGTATAAAATAATTTACTAGCCAAATGATAGGGCCAAATAGTCATGGTAATTTGAATCATGTGGGTGGCCAGTACTACCTCACAGAAGTCAAAAGTATGAATTGTATATTGTTAGTCACATTAAAGTTAATCATTTTACAGTATTTAAAGGTAAAAATGGGTCAAGTTCCTGACTTAAAGAACTACTAATTGGTGGGAAATTTGCAGATTGTTTCTCCTTTAACTCAGCAAATTTTAGAAAGTAAACAATTCTACATGTGACATCAGAGATCATTTGATTTTGAAGTATACATCCAAACACTAAACAAATTTACTTAAACAAATTTAATTCCACATAAACGTAACATTGGTTATTGACATTGCAACATGAATCATTTTGGTTAGATACCATTTTCCTGGATAGAACTTTCAGTTGTAGACTTCCCTGTTGCATTAAAATAGATTCATTTCCTTCATGTTTTTGTTTTTTGTGCACAATTTTTCAAGAATTCATCTATATGTTATTTGGAGTAAGTTGTTTTTCATTAAAACATCAATTCTTATGCCTAAGCTGTATGATTAGTGAATATACAGCACATAAGAACAACAACCACATCTTCTGAATCCACCATTACTCAAACTGTTATTATAGAATGTTATTAAGTTTGAGATTCTGCAATAGAATGAAGGTGTGACTCATTTGTATTTGATAAAGAATGTAGCAAATGCATGCTGTCCTGGGAAACCTAAGAGATAATGGGGATAAATAAATATATTTTAAGACTACCATTGCAGAGTCTACAGAGGAAGAAATGGAAAAAAATCAAAACAAATGCTTTCTTGATGTGGCATCAGGTTTGTACATGAGATGATTTATTATAATGGTAGTAATTATGATTCCATGTAAAGCATGAGTACTAATCTCAGAGTGGCCTACAAAGAGGAAATCATTTGCAGGAAAGGAGAGTTCCTTGGATGAAGCTTTAAGTAGACAGATCCACAAGAAAATGTAGCATCCTTTGGTGAGTGGGAAAATCAATGTAGATATTGTGCTGATTTGTTTCTCTGTAGCAATTAGATCATTAATATTTCCATTCTTTGCAGTTGCTTTTTAATAGAACACCAAATTATTTTTAAATTCAAGTTTCACATCTCATTTGTTACTTAGTTACTGTTACTAGAATGATTATATGATACAAAGTTTAACTTCCTGACAAATGATACAGTATTCATTATCAATATAGCCTGTTTCATGGTAGATACAATTAAAATGTCATTTGTACACAGGCTTTTTCAGAGTCATACCACACATATTTCAAAAGTAGGTACATATTTTTTTATATCTATAATTCTGCAGTGATTTGGCCCAACTCTTTCCTGTGCCTTTATATGAAGTACAGCAGGTAACTAAAGCACTATCCATTTGCAAATACAGAGCAACTGTTAAAAACTAAAATAGTTAAAAACAGTCCATTTTTTCCCCTGATTTTGAAGTTGGTTGCACAACAGCTGTTTGCAGAGATACTGATGAAATTTATGTAAATACTGCCATATTCCTTCAAAAAGGAAATAAATCACATGTAGTCTGCGAATTAGCATATTTATTCTTTCACACCTGCCAAATATACATTTTCCTTATACATGTATATAAAATAGGGGTTTAAGGAACATAAAGCTTCTAGTGCATTGCATAGTTATAGACAATATTCTGTAGAATGAAGCATGTGTGATTTTTTTTTCAACTACGTAAAAGAAATGACAAAAAATTTCATGCAATTTAACTTGAAGACTTCATTCAGTATAAGACCCAGAATTTAGATGTGGGACATATATATGTAAAGGTATCTGACCTGGTGTATTTTTAGTGACTTCGAGAAAAATAACTTGGAAATACTAGAAAGTTGCTCATCATTTGTTCGTACCTTTCATGAGGCTATGATATGAAAAGAAGGAAATAAAAAAACAAAAACAAGAGCATGTTTATAAGGGGAATTAGACAATTTCTTAGCTGCCAGTTTTTAATAATATGGCAAAATATTAACTCTAACCTCCACTCAATGCTTATGCTTTCTGAATATATTCAAACACAGGTGGTTCATAGACATTGATATATTTTTGTTTTATTTTTTTCCCACATAATTGAAGTTGGTTGTCCTATGTAGATTTGAGCCTTAAACAAAAGTTCTGTTTGATATTACAGTTATATTTCACAGTTCAACTGACTGTGTCCTACCAAATAGGGCTTTGCAGAATTAAAGTCTAGGTGATTTTTTTTTTTTTTTACCTTAATGGAGAAAAGAATTTTAAAATAAACAAAACCTTCTAGTCAGGAGCATGGAGAAACAAACAAAAAAAACTGTATTAATGATAAAATCCCTGTTGATGGGCATAACTGTGAAAAACTTATTTCCATTCTTTCTGGAAATGCAGTGTGTATTTGATGTGATTTTGTGACATGACTTCTGAGCATTTTTTCTAAAATTCCTATATGTTACATTTATTTGTTTGAAATTCAAAACGTTTAAATTGTGCATTTAAAGATTTTATCATAGCTTTGTTCATAAATACTTCACATACCATAAAATTTACTCCATTAAAGTGTACATTTGGTGTTTTTTAGTATATTCACAGAATTGTGCAACCATCACCTCTATCATAATTCCAGAATTTTTCATCACCTTTCAAAGAAACCCTGTAACTATTAACAGTCACTTTTCACTGAATTGTTTTTGATGTAAGAAAGTTAACTGAGATAAATGGAACTAGCCTGAAATACTGTAAAACCAGACGGGATAATCACTGATCTATAAGAAAGCTTGGTTGAAATGAGGGCTCTTTCATATTCATTGCCAATGACTTTATTAAAATGATATTAGAATAATAACTGCCAAATGTCTTGCTGAATGTGGTGATATTTATATGTATTTATCATGATTTTCTTCAATACATGCTTTACTATTTCTCTGCAGGAGGAAAGGCTCACAGAGGCAATCTATATGGAAGGAGTGGCTAAGGAGCTTCCCTTGAAGCTGAATTTGCCTAGCATGCCCTCTGTTACTATTATTTATTTGGTTTAGTTTAAAGGAGTGGGTGCTTGGGAGCTAAGGAACTTGTCTTGCTGCTGAGTTAACAAGCAAGCAACTTTCTATACTAATGTATTCACTTTGGGTGATTTCATGTTGGCTAATGGAGATTATTGGAAGACTTAAGACATTCTAAAACCACTTGTTTTCATGTAAACACCCTCAAAGCATATTTTGCCCTAGAAAAGGTCAATTTAATACTTTTCTTCATCGGACTTAGAGTTCCAGATGGTTCTCCACTCTGCTTCTCCAAAGTTAGTAATTCTTCTTGTCTGGAGCCTGCCCATTTCCGGACGCAGCTAGGAAGTCTGACTTGCTGTCCTGTGATCCCCACCCCACCATCCACTCCCCCAACCCCAAATCCAGTCCTGATCACTTTGCTTCCAAGTATAGGTAGTTCCCTTGACTACAATTCCTAGCAGCTCCTTTCTGGAATTTTCTGCACCAGATCAGCAGGTAGAAACTAACTCTTGTTTCTTCCTCCTCTGTGACTCTCATCTTTATTGGCTGTGATTTAGCTCTAATTCATGAGTTGTTGGTCATTTTATTTTGGTCTTTTCGCTCCCTGGAACCATCTATTCTTGCCAGTGTTTTCCAGTTAGGAGGCAAACACCTTGAAGCTGAGAAGCGTATCTGTGTATATGTCTTTGGTTAGTTGGGAACACAGAAGACTCCACGATGCTTAATGAAGTCCTTAGAATGAAGTGGATGAGGATTTTTCAGCCGTGCCATTTTCTCATTATATTAGAACTTAGATAAAGTGCTTTAAAAGTTATATAGGGATTAAGTATACATTATTAACTTACTAAGCATTTATTTATTTGAAAATTTTTCTTTTCTGAGAGGGCAACAATAATTGGGGAATGTATATCCAACATGCAGAATGAGTTGTATCTTTCTATAAGCAAGCTTATAATTGGGCTCCTGCAGTCACACAGCTTCAATATGGTACTTAGGAGTCAATTAAAGCATGTAACAAGTAATTACAGGTTTATTGTTTAATTCAATATCTGCAATTCCTGCTGTTCCTCTCTAAAGTAGCATATATGTCAGTCAGCATGTAATAATAAGCACACAGGTTCCTCAAACACTAGTTTTGAAAAAATGAGGCCTCCAAATCCTGTGCTCCCACACACTGTGTACCAAACAGGGAGAGATCAAACACAGGAGGGAAATGAAGGTATCTGGGACATGGCAAGAAGTGGGTTTGACTTTCAAATTGATTTATTTGGATGATAGCAAGTAAACATGTCTTCTCCACTACTTACAAATGTCACAGAAATGGAATTGCTAGGACATCCTCCAAGTGGAATATAGATATGGAGTGGGATATTGGTTCCTCTCAGGTGTTGAAGTCCACCGGGGAATGAACTCTGTTTGATCCTTTAATGGGGGAAGTTGGCTTGATTTTGCTCATGTAGGAGAGACCTCGATCTCCATGCCTGGGAAGTGTTGGGCTTCCCTGCTTTACTTTCCCCTCCTTGGGCTCTCACCCCTGCCCCACACCAGAGCTAGCCACTCATGGAGAGCATTAGAGCAAACCCCGCACCCCCCACCTTGCAGCCTGGGTAGTTAGACACAGACAAGCTGGGAAGACTCTATTCTAAACTGCATCAGAGTAACCACAATCAACTGTCCACCTTAGTGGATGGCTGCCCATGAGCACTCCTATGCCCAGCAGCTCCAGAGTTGGCCTGGGTTAGGATGCATGTTGATTATGGTCTTTCAGTGGCACTTTTGTTTAATGTAGATGTTCATTTTTAGTTATATTTAGCTTATAATAAGAACTATGTCATCCCATCTGGTTTACCTAAGGATGCCCCAACAGGGTATGGGGAGAAGAGTTGTAGAGGGAGGTTGGGTGGCTGAGGGAAACCAGCCTGCCTGACTGAAAACCAAAGAATGGAGACAAAGTAAAGCAAAGCTGAGTCCCCCTCCGAAAGAAAACCCCTATGCACAAAACAGACAAGGCATCTGCAAGTATCTGGATCTAAGAAGTAAAGATCAAGAAATGAGAAACTGATATCAGAACCATCGAGTGGCCTCAGGAGAGCCCAGGGCGGGGTAGGAGACAAGCTCCTTTCCGTTCTTCACGTGCCTCGGCGCTAGCCCCGCAGGTGCAGGGAACGTGACCACCTGGGAGCAGCAAGCAAGCAGCCCCAGAGCGCGACAGAAAGACCGAGGCTGACCGAGGGGCCAGGGGGACAGGTTCTGGTGCGTCCGACGACCTATAATCCCCGAACAGCTACTAGGGGAGTAGAAACGATACAGAACAGCTCCCGGAGCCACGACAGAGATCAAAAAGACAGCGTACCCCATCCTGGAACGGCTGACTGTCTGGGAGAACCCGCTCCGGTGAGATCGCCGAGGGGCGCGGGCTTTCCCGGGCGGGACGGCAAGTGGCCGGAGTCCCTCCCCTCCTCCTTCCTGGGCCAGCTGGCAGAATTGGGCAGGCGGTCCCCTCAAGCCGCGGCAGCTGGCACCCCCACCACGCACGGCCCCCCGGACCAACTGAGAGAATTGGATCGGAAATCCCCAGGCCATGGAGAATGGTGACCGGGGGGTCCCTTCCAAACACATGACTCCCCGGTCCGGCTGGGAACGGTGCACTCTCCCAGGCTGCGGCGGCTGGCACCCTCCCACCACGCTTGGCGCCCCGGCCCAACTAGGAAATTCGGACGGGCGCTCTCCCGGGCTGCGGCGGCCGGCGACCCTCCCCGCATTCGGACCCCCGGGCCGGCTGGCACTCTTCCAAGCTGCTTCGGCTGGCGAACCTCCCCCACGGCGAGAGTTTTCCAAAGTTAAAGGACCCACAGCACCTTTTACTGGTGGGACCCGCAGACAAACATGTGCCACGAGCGCCACCTACTGGGCAGGATAAGAAAAACAGTACCCAGAGATTTCACAGAAAAATCTTTCAACCTGTTGGGTCCAACACCCAGGGAAATCTGACTAACTGCCCAGACACCAGCAGAAGATAATGGATCACGCTCAGAAAATTGAAAATATGGCCCAAAGGAACAAACCAGTAGTTCAAATGAGATACAGGAGCTGAGACAACTAATGCTGAATATACGAACAGAAATGGAAAATCTCTTCAAAAACGAAATCGATAAATTGAGGGAGGACATGAAGAAGACATGGGACAAAGGAGGACAAAAAGAAGAAATAGAAAAACTGAAAAAAACAAAGTAAAGCAAAGCTGCTGTGGGAGCAGGAAATGGGGAAGTCAAGCTAAAGATGATTGTGGACACACCTGCTTTTCTTTCTATTTTTGGAAGTAGATGAGGTAGGCTGGTTCTAATTGTGGTAGATAAAGCAATGTGTCAGAGTTAGATAGAAATGTTTCTTGGCCATGTTGTCGGCTGAATGATCCCTCCCACCCCACCCCCTCACAGCCCCAGATATCCAAATCTTAATCCCTGGAAGCTGTGAATGTTACTTTATATGGTGAAAGGGACTTTGCAGATGTGATTAAGTGAAGGCTTAAGGGAAGGTCGGGGAGATTAGCCAGAATTATCCAGGTGGGCCCTATAAAATCACAGCCATCCTTATAATAGGGACGCGGGAGGAGTTAAGGGTCAGGCAGAAGGTAATGTGCTGTTGGAGGCAGAGGAACAGAGAGAAAGAGATTTGAAGATGCTACGTTACTGCCTTTGAAGATGGAAGAGAGAGAACATGAGCCAAGGGGTGTAAGGAGACTCTGGAAGCTGGAAAGAGAAAGCGGATTCTCTCCTGGAGCCTCCTGCAGGAACTAGCCCTGCCAACACCTTGGCTTCTTTTAGCTCAGGGGAAAGTGATTTCAGACTTCTGATCTCCAGAGCTGTAGAGAATACATTGTGTTGTTTTAAGCTTCTGTTTGTGGTTATTTTTTACAGCAACAACAGGAAAGGAATATAGTGTGGAAACACATTGGCATAAAAACAAACAACTTCATGGGGCTTTCTTTAAACTAAACAACCAAGGGGGTTGAGCAATCAGCAAAGCAACTCAGCACCTGACATCTAGCTTCTTCCCAGACACACTGCACTAACAATCCTACCTCATACTGCATGGCAGGCTTAGAAGAATCTTTATCTATGTACAGCTAGTTAGTGAACCCTAAGCCATGGCAGTCACTTTTTAGGGCACATCAGTGAAGCCAGTCACAGGCTCAGTTCTTCTGGGCCATAGAATCTAATGTGGAAGCATGTGTTTGGCAGGCTTAATATTTTTTAAGGGCTTTTTGATACATGCTCTTAATGGAATCAGATTTCTCTGCATCCTGGTTTCCATTATGGCTTCAGGGAAAGAGACAGGACAGATGCCACTTCAAGGGAGATCAGTGTGATGCAGGAGAAACCCCTTTTAGACAGAAAGAATGAAAAACCTCTTCCTGCCAGGTTGGATGATAGGAAGAAAAAGAGAAGAGACTGAGGTGGGGAGGAGCAGAGCAGGAGTGTATGCTGTGGCTTCCCATACACCAGCGCTTCTGTGCTAGAGGTGAGGGGTTGGGATAAGGCAAAAGGGGAAAACAAAAAGGTTTCTGCTCCATGTCCTGTTGGAATTCTGGAAAGAGACTGCCCCATAGAAGGCCCTCACTCCAATACGGTATGTTTCCATCAGGGTGAAATCTCTGACCTGGGGTGACCCTACAGGAGGACCTTCCCTGAGTTTCTCATGGCACAGTCTCCAAAAATTCCCTCATGCCCTGTGAAGTAGCTGAAGTTACTGTCTGGCAGGCTTAACACGAGAAATGACCCTGAACTTTCTAGACCACTGATCACATGGGAAGCAAACCACCCCACAACATCAATACCAGCAAGCACTGGGACAGGTTGAACCTAGTCAGCTGTAGGAATGTGGGTCCTGGACGTGCCTGAGAGGAGATCAGTTGGAGGTCTTCAGCCTGAGACTCTCACCACTGTGGTAAGCAGTGACTGATCAGACAAGGGTCACTGTTGTTGTAGAGGCAGGCAGAGCCCCAGATTGCTTTGGAAGGACTGTCAGGCAGATCCAAATTTGGCTGCCACATGTACTCAGAAGCCATTTTGGGGAAGAGCAGGAGAAGTGGTTGAAGCACTAAGATTGCACATTTACCTGAAAAGAACTGTTAAACCAGAAGGGAAACTCATTAAATGGCCGAAACTGAGAACATTAATTGGCATTTTTACATTTCCTGATTACCTAGCAGGATGCAAGCTCTTAAAGAAGATTACATCAGTCCATAATTAAATAATTGGAAGCAGTTCTGCCCTTAGACTCAGCAAGAGGTGCCCTGCCCTGGCCTCTGTTCCTAAGAGGAGCCTGCTCCAGACTTCTTCCCTCTGTGTTCCTTCCTAGGGCTGGGACTGACTATCGCTGGGCTTAACTGTTTGAAACTCCAAGTTTTCCTAGAATTCAATATAAGAACCTGGCTTTTCAATGTAGCATGCATATATTTATGTTAAGGTAGGAGAATAGAACTGATTTTATGACACTTGTTAGTTTAAATGACCACTTAAAAACCTTGTGGTTGGTGATACATGACCTGCTCTTGTACTCTTACACTACAAGTGTCTTAGGAGTGGCCTGGTCATTAAATTAGTGACCTTGCTGTCCAGATGCTCAAAAGATAATAAGTGCTACAGGTCTTACCAAAGGGGGGATATAGAGTCCTCTGGTATGACTAGCAAGTGTGGGAAGCCAGCCTATCACATGAATTCAACCTCTGCACCTGTGTCATGGTTTCCCAAGCTCCTGGACAACTTCATGCTGTTTCCACTGGATCCTTCCTACTTTGAATCCATCATGTGCCATTCCTTCCAGGAAGGCTTCTCGAACTGCACAGTGGTTGAGACCCAGCATGTTCTCTTGCAGCACCTGAGTGTATTGAAATTTTGTTTCCATGGGGGATGCTTATCTGCATCTGGGGCCTTTGGTGCAGTCTGACATCCAGAACACAGGGCACACATGTTTGTTGAGCTGTGAAGTTGCTATCCATACCCGCTGTTCCTTGATGTGTGTGAAAATTGAATTATGGGCCTGAACTGAAGCAGTTCACTATTGCAGGGCAGTAAGCTCACAGCTCTTCTAGTTTTCTAGTACATCACCCCCATTTCCTGAAAATCATGACCTCCTGAAATAAATTCATTCCACCTTTTTTCTTCATCTATTAGAGTTGAACTCTGGTCAGAAGCAACTTCAGGAAAGTAATTTGAGTGTCCTTGGTGAAGGTAATGAGCATCGACAAATCTGAAGTAGCAGCTTCCATCTCTCATTTAGTCTCCCATAGAAGAGCATCGTTATCATAAGGCCAGTAACCCCTCCCCTCCTCGTATCATAATTGAAAGTAAGAAAAACTTATCACAGCACATCTGACTTTACAGGCAATGGGGAAGAAAGACCAACCATTTAGTAATAGCTAATTAAATTCTGCTGATTTTGGTCACTACTAAAAAATAACTTTAGACCGGCTGAAAATTCCAACAGGTCCTCGCTTTATTTTTTTTTGCTAAATTCTCAGATAATTTTACATTTCTTGTCAGGGTATTCTTTTCCATGTTGAAGGCATTTAAAAGAATCAGAGAATTGGGCAAAGCAATTTGTAACATTTCTTCCTACTCAACTTCCCCTTTTTGGTACCTGTCTACCAAGGCTCATACTGTAGAGTAAATAAGAGAAAGAGGAAGAATTGGACTCAATTCTATGTGTTATGTCCATTGCTGGGCACTGTGAATAGGAACATGTAACCTCAGGCATCAAGGAGAGTTTTATAATATCCCAGGTCGCCCTACCACACCCGCTTGCCATGAGACTGCTCTTATCTGACAGCCCTTGTCTTTGTGACTTGGCTCAGACACCTACTTCTCCATTGTGTCAGAAGGAGGCCTGGCAGGTCCAGATAACATCACTGAGTGCTTTCTTCACAGTTGTCATAAGACAACTGATTCCAAAAGTAGGGTCCTTCTGGAGTTACTTGGAATAATATTATCTGGGAGTAGAGTTTTTCCCAAATTAAAGACACTCTTATTCCAAGTCCAATCACTGGAATAAAATTAAGCATCTACCTGCCACAGTCTAGATAAAAATATATGATAGGAAGGATCTGAAGTAAATATTCCCACCCTTTCTTTATGGAAAATAACTCTCCCTGTGATACAGCATATGTATGCACATTTCATACATGAAATTCTTTGTTGATCTGCTTAAAGAAGGTGCCATTTTCTCCCAGAGAACCAACACAGTCGTCAGCTAGCACATTTGTGGCTAGAAATGATGAAGATGGAGATCCTGAAAAGAAAAAGTAGCAAAAGAGAAATATTTTTGCCTAGATTGTGGGCTGTGAGTGATTTGCTATGATCTCAAAGACCCAAGACTCCCGAGTTCAACTGAATGGCAGGCATCTGATAGATACATTCTCTCTAGTGGCTTATTTTTGCCTATCTGCTTATTACACATCCCTGATAGTCAAGATTTAAGTACATACTTTTCCCATCTATGCCATGTTTTTCCATGGGCTGTCACCACCAGGGAACCTATAATATTATGCTATTATCATCTGTTTGCCTGTCTATTACTGCTATCACGATTGCATCCTAGAAGACAGGTTATTCATTTTTGTATTGGTATTACCGGTTTCTGTGCACTCACACACACACATGACATATATAACCATACACAGCAGCTTATATATGCTTTGTGACAGGATCAGTGGATGGATGAAGCTCAGTAAGGTCTATTAGGTCAGAAGATATGGGTAGTAATGGTCTAGGACTGTTTGCAAGATCTGGTGCAAGGAGAGAGAGTGACCTTCATACAGTTTATTCCTCATCTTAGAGCAGAAGCCACTTCCTGTGTCTTATGTCCATTCCTCTTCTAATGAAGCCCATATTATTTTAACAGTCAGAAAAGCTTTGACACATGCCCCCATATCTTACTCAGATGTTAAATCCTCATGAGTTCAGCTTTAGCAGAGAGGGGCATGGTACCTGTTTCTCAACCTCAGTAACTGAGTTGTAAAGAAGAAAATATGGCCAGAATGCTTCTGTGCAAATTTTTATTCTCCTCTTATAAATTGTTTGTTAATCTTCATTCTTCTTGGAAAGAATTGCCATCAGGTCCTAATTTTCAGTCTCTGACTTTTCCTTGGATTCCACTCTTGTAGGTTAGCATATAAGACTCGTTTTTGTGGACAGTACACAGAATTCATAAAGTAGCACTTGGAAATACAACAGATGGCTATCCTTCAGAGAGGCAGTGTAGTCTTTGGAAGAGCCTGCTGACCTCAACACTGCAATTGAAGCGAGGCTCACGTCTCATTGTACTTCTTAGTATTCTAGAGGGTTTGGTGATATTTAGAAAGTTCTTCCTGAAGCAAGAACTGAGACAGGCTCTTCTTTCTTACACTCCGTTTCCAACAGCATTCTTCTTTATAACAGGTGATTATCACAGCAGTTCTGCTAATATATTATGCATGCTTGGTCCTGTGCTAAGTACTTCATCTTCAATCTATTTAATACTCAAAAAAATCCGGTGATGTATTAGTATTTTTCCCATTTTATGGATAAGTAATTAATTGAGCCTTAGGAGAGTTTACATAACTTGGCAAGATAACAGTACATAAATGGAGACCTGTCCTTAGTTGTGTTTGACACCAAAATTTTGTTTGTATACTGTACCACGTTCTCTGATGTAAGGAGACTATATACCCTTTATGTTGGTTACAGAACTCTATTGTGGGTTATAAAGGATTAATGTATTTTAAAAATATCCTCTGCCCCTGAGTTATACAATGGAAGGGACCTCTGAATTAGGTTGAACCTCTGGCTCTTGGATAACCTCATTTGCTTTAAAATGTTTCTCTTTTCATTTCTCTTATGTAAATGTTTTGTTTCCTTTGCTGGTTTTCCAGAACTGCAGGATTCTTGCTTGCTGTTTCTATAGTATTTTCCTGTCCTCTAGGGTAATTCAACATAGTCATTCAATAAGTGCTTATTAATTAAATCATTTCTTTTATAACAGAATACTCCCAAGATGGAAATTGTTTTATTTAACTTTTCATACTTGAAAAAATATAAGAATCCTGAACCTGAAGAAATCTGAAAACCATTATTCTTGACCTAAATTAATTATCACATGATCTGTCGCATGTCAGCGGTGACTTACCCTTGGTCACCAGTCCACGGTGGTGGGAACACAGAGCAGCAGTCATTAGGCTCACGTAGCTGATGGCTAGCTTCATGGCACATCTTTGCATGTGTTCTGTTGCTCATAGAGCTCTCTAATGTCTCTATTAGACTAGACTGCACCAAAGCCTTCAGAATGATAGATTTTATTTGCTCCACACTACCCTTTTAATGCAGTAAATGTATTTAGGGCATATTTGATCCTTGGGGTTATTAATGGTGATTATAAACATAGCATCAGCATCAGGTGAAGAGTCAGCCATGGCTTCCTCCTCACCTTTATCCTTCAGATTCTGAGGATGACCAAGGAGAACGTATGTGGCATGGAGAATGGGAGTGTTTACATAAATAGCTGCTTGGAAATCCATTACCCTGCATGTATTTAAAAAACAAGTATAAAGGATCATAATAACTGATAGCTTGTATTGAGCCATTGGCATATCACACAATGTTTTGAGAATTCTCACACCTCCTTCACATAGGTGCTCTTAATTATACCCATTTTAAAGATGAAGAGCCAAAGCATAAAAGATTTAAATAGCCTATCCCAATTCACAAAACTCCCATGTGTTTTGAGTTGGACTTTGTACTCATGCTGTTTGCCTGCAGTGTCTATGATTTCCATCATATGCTGCAGCTCTTCTTTCTTACTTGCTTGTACTTTTCTTTATTAATGCAAAAGAGCTCAAGTTTACAATATAGAATTTCATAAATCCAGAGTATTCTAATTTACATAAATGGCTTGTAAAGCTTTGGAATATCATTTTGTATTCCTCATAGCCTTCAATTTCTAGACTTCTTCAAAAGAAATGATAGAAAATAAAAATACTTTAAAATAATGTATTTGCAAAAAAAAATTCTCATTTGTATACATATAGAGGTTTACATTTCAAATAGCAATGCTTTAAAAAGTGTTATAAGACTCCTCTTCAGTGTTATTCAGCACATTGTTATCTTGGAAAAGATTAAGTTGGCAAGATAAAAATCCTCTGAATTGGCTCCAAATTGATTATCTATGCATGCAATTCAAATAACATTTGCTTCTACTCTGCTTAAGATAAAGTATCTTGCTGTATTCATCATTAATGGCTGTAATATTCCCAACAAAGGAGATGCAGGTGATGTTGGCTTGTTGTATGATGGATTTCATCCCAGATGTGGATAAACAAAAACAAAATCCCAAGCAAAAAAAAAAAAAAATCAAATTGAATAAATAGCTCCACCTGCCATAAGGCAGATGTACAAACTGGGAAGGGTTGTGTGCGCATTCATTGCTGTCTTAGCTAATTCCTCAGTCCTAAAGCAGTAAATGGGTTTGGCTTTCACCACTTCTGAAAGAAACAGATGCATGGTTTCAGATGGACTTGTTCTCTGTTATGCTCAAATTAAAGAAAGAAATTCAGAATATAAATTAATAGGCAACTGAAAAGAAGCCATATGTATACTAACCATATATTAGAGATGTTTTTATAAAAGGTTGTTAATATTGACCCTAAGCTGTGGTCTCTTCATTTCCTGGAACATGATAAATTTTAAAGAGCTGTAATGAAAATGACCCTAAGCTTTTGATTCTTTAGGGCAATAAACTCAGCAAATGTCCATTAACACACGCCATGTGCTAAGGTACCATGCCAAATGTGGTCAGTGGTCTTGCTGGATCAGAACCACCTGGAACACTTAAAGACAACTATCCATGGATTTCTCCCCAGAGATGCAATACAGTAGTCTGGAGTGATGTGATGGAAATTGTGTACTCTCATAGACATCCATGGTTAGGAATCAGTCTACAGCAATAGTTCTCAACTGGAGGTACTTATACTCCCCAGGGGACCTTCAGCAATTTTTGATTGTCACAACTGGGAAATGGTGCTCCTCAGCTTCAAATAGATAGGGGCCAGGCATGCTGTTCGAGATAGACCCTCAAACACAAACAGACAAAATCATGCAATCTGAAATGTCAGCAGTACGAAGGTTGAGAACTGCTGGCATAGGATATGTCCTTAAGAGTCCATAATTAATCAGGGTGATTAAAAGATGCTCAAAAGTGTCATGCATTCCTGATTGAATAAAATAAATGACAGTCTGAAGAATCAAATAAAATTAATAATTTCACAAATATGTTACTCAAGGTTATTAGTTAATTTTATAGTGTGACTAGGGACATTCTAGTTGAGAAACTATGTGAGAGAAACTTTGGAGAGTCACTTGCAATTGGAAGGATGTTTGTAATGGGAATTGTCTGGATAGAGTATGCCTGTGTTTGAAAAAAAAATGGTTTAACATTTTTAACTGATTCTTACATATTAAAAGGTGAAAAATGACTTCTATATAACAGAAATTCCTTCTTGAATACTGACAGTAAAGTGAAAACAGGAACACTTCCATAGGTGCCATTTAAACAAGAAACAAACAAAAATCACCTCCAGGAAAAGTTCAGATGATTTGTGAATTACTTTTTTAATTTTTTTTTCTGATCCCCATATTACTCTCTCTTACAAATTCTCTTTCCTAGTTTTATATCATCCCTAGAGGTTAGATGCTTACGAACAGGACAAGTAACAAATTACTTCAAATTGTTCTGGTTGCTGTCAACGCAGGGTTTGGATTAATAATGAAACCAATTAAATTCTCACACAAATTCAGTGGCAATAATACATTTTAATTTCCAGAAAGAAGTAAGGTTAGCTATGTTGAATACCTTGTACAATCATAGTAATACCCAAATTTTCAAGCATTAGGTTGAAAAATTTTTTAGCTATTTTGCTAAAAACAAAACAAAACAGCACCTGGTTGATTTAATCAAAATAATGACGAAAGAATCCGTGTTCTTTTTAGCTGTCTCATGTGTCTCAGATGATAATCAGCCAGCAGAAATGACAGAATGCCTCAAGCAGACAAATGGCATACCTCACCTTGTGCAAGAATGCAGGGTTCCATGTCGCGATGACTGCTCCTTCACTGCCTGGTCCAAGTTCACACCCTGCTCAAAGAACTGTGAATCAACCCGGAGTAGACGGCGGCAGCTCACAGGTAGGGCATACCTTTTATGTCTTGATCTCAGAGAGTTGTGAACTGCTGAACCTCCCATCTAGAAAGTCAGCTCTAGGAAGACCGGAAGACTTGTCAGGTTCCCCATCTACCCATGATGGTATCCTCAGTACCTAGAACAATACCGAGCATGCAGTATATGCTCCACTAATATTTGTGGAATGATTGAAAGGTGAACCATTTTATAGTGACAAAGTTCCTCTCCACATACTTTTATAAGCTTTACAGTCATAGAAATGTCAGTCTTTCTTTGAGTAATTAATGACAGAGTTCTTGGTGTTCTGCCATGCCAACATCTGAGCAAGCTTGAAAGCCAACAGTCATTGCTTTGGAAAGAACATCTAACCTATATCACTGTCTTTTGCTATTACCTTGTGAGCAGTTTGATATTTTCAAATTTTAGTTGTCTAAGGCAAAAATCAAAGCACATATACATAGTTTTTATGGTATATAATCAATTATTGTTTTCATTTAGATCTCCAAAATTTAAAGGCGATTGAAGGAATGAATGGTTTAAATCAGGTCCTGGAGCAGGTTTTGTGTTTGTTTTTTTGCTTGCAGTATACATAATTGATGCAGTATTATATTTCACTATTTGTCTAGAAGAATATACCAGAACTTCGCTTTACTGTATGTATATTTTTAGATGTAGAAAACTTAATTCAGGAAATGGAGGACCAAAGGAAAAATATCAAAAATAATCATTGACCTAATAAAATTAGCATTGACGTCCCTGAAAGATTAAGCGCATTAGCTCTCATGAGCAATTGAAGTATTAATTCTCTGGTTTCAAGGCCCTTTTGTTTGCGTGCACTGCTCTCAAGATTAGGATTTAAATTTAACTCATCCTAATATATTTCCTTAATCAACTAGAGCCTTCAATAGTATTTCTACCCACAAACTGGAAGGTGAAGGCTATTTCCAAGTGAAGGTTAAAAATAAAATCTCAAACACAGATATCATGTGCTCCCTCATCTACAGAAATCCAGGCTTATATCATTTTTTGCAACATTGTTTCTAAAATAAAGGACATTTTTAGTGAGAAACAATAGAATGGGATAAAATGTGTAGTACTGACTATATTCAAGTTCAGAGGGCAAATTAGCAAAGTTTTGTTGGGTGCACATTCATAATGCTTCGAGAACCCACATCCTAATGACTCCTGTCTATATGTTTGAAGTGAGAGAGATTTCTGTTAAAGGGAAAGAAAGTTTTAAATTGGTGGTCAGTTTTTTTTTTTCTTTTCTTTTTCTGGAAGGTCTGCTAATAATATTTTGAATGTGTAAAGAAAAAGAGAAAATATTGAAAATTCTAGGATATTTTTTTCATTTTACAACCAGGATAGTTTGTGTTGTGAATTGTTCAAAGTTTAAAGAATTTGACGTTTTCAAATGTGCTTTATGTAAATATTAAAGATCTCTTGTACATTTTCCTGCAAACTCTAACCCACGAATTACCCATTGATAATACCAGAAGGTAATAAACCACATCCTAACTTATCTAAGTTTGCAGTCTAACGGGAGATGTGGATAGATTTTTGCTATGGACGATTACCATGCAGGGCAGTATCTGCTACAATAGGTGGTGTACAGAGTACAGTATTAGGTTCCTCTTGCTGCTGTGACAAATTACCACACACTAGGTAGCTTAAAACAGCACAAATTTATTACCTTACAGTTATATTAGTCAAAATTCTGACAAGGGTCTCACTCTTAAAATCAGGATGCAGGAGTACTGCATTCCTTTTTGGAGTCCCTAGGGAAAATGTGTTTGTTTGTTTGTTTTGCCCTTTGAAGCTTTTCGAGACCATCTGCATTCATTGGCTTATGGCTTCTTTCCTCCATCTTTAAAGCCAGCAATGTTGCATCTCTGACCAGTCTTCCATAGTCATAGCTCACTCTAACGCTTTATTAAGCCTGTAAAGTTTCTCTGATTTTAAGTACCCATGTGATTAGGTTGGATACAAGTGGATAATCTTGATTAATCTCTCCATCTCAGAGAGTATAACCTTAATCATATCTGAAAAGTCTATTTTGCATACAAATAGCATATTCACAGGTTTTAGGGATCAGCATATAGGCATCCTTGGAAAGCCAGGATGCTGCCTACCATGCAAGTCCAGAAGAAAAGCACCTTTTCCAGTCTTGGGATATAGGAAAGTTGGTTCCAGGAAGGCTCTCAGGAGGGAGTGCTCTATTAGCTTGGACCTGAAGGATAAATAGGCATTAAAAAAAGCTTTAAAAGGAGGGTGGAACTGGTGAAAATTTCTGAAATAGCCCCATGCAAAGGCTAAGAAGTGAACCAAAAAATTTCTAGGAACTGAAAGATGCACAGTATGGCTGGATTGTAATGTGCCAGAGACAGAATGGTGCAATGTAGGCAGAACCAGATACTAAAGGCTCAGATCCCATGGAGCTTTGAGAACCATGGTAAGGAGTCTGAACTTCATGCTATGGGATATCACCAGAGTTTTAAGTAGTAAAGGATGTGATCTGGTTTATACCTTTGAAAGCTGGCTCTGACAGCAAGTTTGGAAACAGATATTGTGGTAACAATATCTTAGAGGAAGCTATGGTAGTAATATAGGCTGGAGATTGAGAGGTGGGGAGAGCTAAATGTGCTAGTTTGCTAGCTGTCAGAATGCAATATATCAGAAATGGAATGGCTTTTTTAAAAAGGGGAATTTAATAAGTTACAAGTTTATAGTTCTAAGGCCATGAAAATGTCCCAATTAAAGCAAGTCTATAGAAATATCTAATCTAAGGCATTCATGGAATGATACCTTGATTCAAGAAGGCCAGTGAATCTGAAGAAATCTTCAGGGTTTCTCTCTCAAGTGGAAAGGCACATGGCGAACACGATCAGGGTTTCTCTCTCATCTGGAAAGACACATGGCGAACATGGCATCACCTGCTAGTTTCATCTCCCAGCCTCTTACTTTGACAACATCATTCTGTTGTCCTTCTCTGCTCTCTCAGAATTTCCAAAGGTTGCTGCCTGGTGGACTCAGTGGTTCTTTTGGCCTCTTTGTGGCTCTGCTCGGCACTGCTGTGGCTCTCTCATCATTCTCAAAAGGCACTCTCTCCAAAATGTCTCCTCTTTTATAGGATTCCAGTAAACTAATCAAGACCCACATAGAATGGGTGGAGACGTGTCTCCATCTAATCAAGTTTAATATCCACAATTGATTGAGTCACATCGCCATGGAGATGATCTAATCAAGTTTCCGGCCTATAGTGCTGGATAGGGATTAGAAGAAACTGCTGCTCCTACAAGACTGGTTTTTCTAGGGTACATAAATCCTTTCAATCTGGCAAACTAAATATAGGTAGTATCAGTGGGAATGGAAACAAATTGACTAGATCAAGAGATATTTAGGCAGTTGAAATGATAGATGTTTGTCATTAATTAGATGTAGGAGATGTGATAGAAAGAGGAAAAAGAAAAATTATGATCTTTCTTTTCATTGATTCAAAGAGAATGAATTTGTATCCTTAACAGATTAAATTTGCTTGTTTTTTAGGTATGTATTTTCAGTCTGTGGCTCAGAAGTTTGGATGAAAGATCCTGGCTGAAAATAATAATTTGGGATTTAAGAGATATAGATGGGAACTTAAACTTTTGGTGTGGGTAAAATGTAAGATCAGAAGAGAAAAGAACCTCAGGCAGTACTTTGAGGAACCCCATCTACTTAAGAAAAGGCAGAGATAAAATAACTCAGGAAAGAAAGAGAGAAAGAGGAAGGGCAGAAGGGAAGGAGAGAGGGATAGAGGGGCAAGGGAGGGAGGAAGGAAAGAACAATGGATGATAAATATATAGACAGCCAGACATGGTGAAAGAGATGGCAGCATTGTGAAGTGAGGATGAGGGACAAAAAGAGAATGACTTCATGTAAATTGGAAAGGGTACTTCAAGAATGAGGGTGTGGTCAACACTGAACTATTGCTGAGCAGTAGAGTGTGAAGGATGAAGAATAAGAGATATTCCTGCTTCCATTTGTTTGTTTATTTTATTAGTTTGGCAGGAATTATTTCAAAAAATTGGTAGGCTCAGATTCTAAAGTAGATTGAGAAGAGAGTGGAAATTAAAAAGATGGAAACAGGGAATTCCAACTGTACTTTAGGGAAGTTTGGCTGGGAAGAGCTAGAAACTGGAGCATATTAAGTGCTGATAGGAAGGAGTTAACACCTTTTAATATATCTCTCAACCAGTAAATTCTCATGGCTGTGAGGACGGCAAGGGTAGAGGCAAGTGAATACTTCCAGAGTAACAGAGACACCTCTTAAGCTAGTGCCAGACCATTTCTGGTTCTACAGGAATCCTTCTTATTTGTGTGGCCATAAGTGTCATGACAGACCCTAGAGCCCATCATCCAGGTGACAACAATTATAGAATTGTGTGTGATCCAAATCATCTAACAATGAAAAGTTAGTCCATGTGTCAGCTTATATCAAGCATTTTCAAAACAGCCTAAAGACTAGATATAGACCAATGAAATTCCTACTTTTTTTTTATTGCCAGACAGAAATCTAGCTAATGACATTCAGTTGAGGAAATAAAAAATGGAATTGTCAGATCTAAGAATATCCTTAGTAACCTATAGGAAGTACATTGCAGCAAAGCTGAATCAAGTTATAGATGGATTGGAATCCACAAAACATGAATCCAGTATTCACAGCTGTAAAAAATGAGTCATATAATAACTTAAAGTTGGGATCGCAGCTAAACATTCCATCAAGTCATTTGGTAAGGTAAAGTCACATTCTAGACTACTTAACGTTAAAAGCGTCTCTCAAAACAGTAGTGAAAGCTTTCTCTTGGATTAAATTATCCAACAGGATTTGAGCACTTATTTCAGTTCATTGTTTGTTTTAACAATTGTGAGCTACCTGATAGCAGGGACCAAAATGAGTTCAGTTTTGTCCACTACATTGCATGTAACCTCCGTTCTCATGTAGTATCATTGTATAGGAGGATGTCACTTTGTTTCTGGAATAAACAAATTGTTTTTAAAAAGTTATTTGGGGAAAAAACACTAAGGTACTTAGAGACCACTTTGTTGGCTTCCCTGGCAAATGATAATTTCAAGGAGAATAGAATCAAGGTAATTTTATTTTCATTGGCAAATTGTAGGGAAAAATACTATTAAGTTAGTAAGAACTTTCTAGTACATGAGCCACTGTAGCAAACATTTCCTAAGTATTTTGCACTACTATCCATCATAAAACTATTTTTTAAAGTTTACTCAAATTTCACAGTTGCCCTGAGAGATGCTTCCATTTTCCTGAGATTTACTTCCATGACAAAAAAGGGAAAATAAAATATTTTATTTTATTTAAGATTTAATGTTCTAAGAGCCTATAATACAAATAATTTGAGTGACTTATCAAAACAGCAGATGTGAAATTAATATATCAATATGTCTTGCTGAAACAGGGAAAAGCAGAAAGAAGGAGAAATGCCAGGATGCGGACCTTTACCCTCTAGTTGAAACGGAACAGTGTCCTTGTGATGAATTTCTATCCCAACCTTACGGAAACTGGTCAGATTGCATTCTTCCAGAAGGCAAAAAGGAGCTCCAGCGAGGATTGTGGGTGCAAGGAGACACCAAAGAATGTGGAGAAGGCGTGCGCTTTCGAGCGATAGCCTGCTCTGATAAAAACGGAAGACCTGTTGACCCCTCCCACTGCAGCAGCTCTGGTAAGGGGTGGATGAGGGATAACAGATGAGAACATTGACGTGTATCCTCGAAGTTTATCGGAGGTCTAGAATTGGTCACTTTGTTCTTGAATAATTGTTTTAGTTCTCCTTTGACAATAACCGACTGCCTCTCATAAAATAGGCATATGAAATGCACACATCCAGAGCTCAGTGAGATCTAGAATGTGATTATTTTGGATGCTTGGCTCACCTCACTCTGTATTTCACCTTTGTTTATTGTCTCTTTGTATGCTGGCAGTGGGCACAGTTGATCTGCTCCCTTGAACATACTTTGTGGTGTTCTTCAGTGCTCTGTGCATATGCATAGAAGGAATCAGAGCTGGAGTTTCTTCCAATATATTTGTCAGAACACCAGTGAAGAAGTTTATTTTAAAAGTTTACAATATAGTATATGTACACCCCAAAATAAAAGGGACAAAGGAATCACTACCACACTATTATAGTTGTCAAGGTAGAACAGTGATAGGTTAGAGAAGCAGGGAGGCAATATAGAGAGAAATGCTTTAAAGATGTAATTTGGAGATAAAATTGACAAAATTATCCTAATTACTAATCATCTTTTTATATGTTAGTTGCCATTCATCTCTAGTTTTTCATGAGTAGGATTTTTTCATTAAGTATACAATAGTCATTTCTGGTTAAAACTGAAAATGTCTTCAAGAAGGAAGGGACATGGTAAACTCAACCAATTTTCAGAGCAATAGTAAAAGCTATGAGGGAATCTGAACCATTTTCCCAAAATGAAAACAATCCTTTAACAGTCAAGATATGCCATAGATTCATCACTTTTATGGCACTTATTTTACGATACATTGACTGCACCTTAGGAATATATCTTAGGGGTATGACTTATACCACTGTATCAAGGATAAAGAAAAACTTTTAGTGGTTACTAATAAGGGCATAGTATTTTTTTTTTTAATATCCATGAATTAACTTAGTTTTAAGAATTGTTTTTTCGTCATGGGCAAGCTAAGTCACAGATCCTCAATCTGGGTCTCCTAACAAGAAGGTAAATGCTTCATTCTTTTAAGCGCTTTATATGTCTTTGTCTTCCAACTGCATTTGAAAGACACAAAATGGAGCCATCTCCCTACTCTCATTTGCAGAATGGGTGAGGGATCATCTTCATGGATTCTGATGGTTCTTTGTGCTTTTATTTATGACTACATAATACTTTGTTTTTTGAAAAAATTATTTAAATTTCTAATTCTCTACCTCAACTGAGAGTTCCTTGCTGAGGTCCTGAGCTGAATCATGTTTGTCTCTCGATCCCCAATGCTTGACACATGGTTTGGCCCATCTCAATTCACTAAATGTTGGCTGAATAAAAGAAAGGACTAGTTTAGACAGGAGTCAATATACCAATGCCTATAGAGAGAGTCCTGAAGTGTGTGTGTGTGTGCGTGTGTGCGTGTGTGTGCATAGATCCTTCGGGTAGCTGTATTTAGTGAAATATGATCCATAGAGAAGTCAGCTATGTGCAGTATATGGTCAGACAAATACCAGACAACACTTGGTCATATTTTGCCCTTTGTTTAGTGGAAACAAAATTGCATTGCTAAAAATGGAGAGCTTTGGAAAGAATGGGAGCATGCCGAAAGATAATTTTCCAAGTAACCAGTGATAACTATGTGACTAAATGCTAATTCATCAAATTATAATGTGAAAATGTTATCTGTTTTATATCCAATTCTAGGTAGATTATGATAGATTTTGAAGGTAATTCACTGTCTTCATTCATGTTTCATCTAGAAATAACTTAGAATTTGCAATTTAACTCTATTACAGCAATTTCACTTATTTTTTTATCATACATAAATAGATTTGGATTGCAGGCAAAGCAGAAAGTAACCTAAAGAATCTCTTTGTGATTTGAAGAACAGTATCATTTCACATGTTTACAGAAAAAACACTGGGAAAAATGTATATGTATGCTTAATACATTTAGAAAGTTGATTTTCTCTGTGTTTGTGAGTTGAATTTTAGGTAACTGATCAATATCTGTTAGGGAAACATATGCATGCTTATGTTGGCAAACCTAAGAGAGTTTGCTTGGGAACAGAAAGTTATGTTTTTGTTAACCAAGTAGTTGAGAGGGCATTTGGCAAACTTTCCTGCAAAGATTTGTAGATATTAAAGACAGGAAAAATTCATAAACTATGTGATATCTTCATGAGTCTACCACCCAGAAGGGAGTAAATAATTATAGTTTATCCTCTTTCGAAGAAAAAAATAGAAACTTTTAGTCATCTCAATTTTTCCCAAGTGACTTAAATCCTCTATACCTTCATGTTTTCTGAGACATTGGAAGGCTCTTCAAATCACAAGGACAAGGAGATTTAAAATTAAGTTTGACAAGATGAAGAATATGTTTCCATGTTTTTCATATTGGGATTTTACTTGTTTTGTTTTTTTAAAAAAAAACATGATTCTTCCTATAACAGTTCATATACTATTGCTACCTTAGTGATGCTTTTCTCGTAACCTAATTTTTTCCATTCCTGGGCCCCATTGGTCCCCCTTAAGTTCAAACTGCTCTGACCTTTTATTGAGGTTTACAACACCATCTCCTGTGTACTCTACTGACTCAGTCCACCCTCCCTCCAACCACTTCTCATATTCCATGACAGAAATCTTTCCAAAGGTAAATTTAGTTACCACTCTTATATATATTTTTTTCTTTTTTTTTCTTTTTTTTGCATGTGTAGGCACCGGGAATCGAACAACCAGGGTCTCCAGCATGGCAGGTGAGAACTCCACCACTGAGCCACCGTTGCCTGCCCTCTCATATGTTTTAGGTTCTCAGTGGATACCCAATACCCAGACCCCTATGAATAGGATGCAGCACTTTTTATGATCTTACCCTTTTTGTCCACTAAAGCCTCATCCCTCATCCTGCCAACCCTGAACCCAGCCATTCTCACTTGCACATCTCAATACACACCATTCACGCTCATGGGTTTTTTTGTTTGTTTTTACCTGCTTTGCTTTTATACTTTCCTCTTGCTATGATTTAATTTTCCCCCTCCTTGCAACCCAATTCTCTAGTTGACTTCTAATATATTTTCCAGATTTAATTTAGAAATGTCACCTCTTCCATGAAACCTTGCCATTCAGCTCCTAAAACCCACTAGAACCTGAGAATATCTGCTTTATGTCTCTTAGCAAGATGCTGGTCCCCAATCCCGGCACTTCTCACATTATGTCTTTGTGTCCATCTTTCCACAGAGGGCTCTCCTCTGTGCTCCCTAAGGGAGAACTGTATCTGCCTCATCACTGTATCATCACAAACAACTGACCAAGTATTAGCACCTCACAGATACTCAACAATTATTGACAAATCACAGAATATGAATCTGTGCTTATGAGGAAAAATTTTAAGGTAGATGTATGCATTAGTTTCCTTTGGCTGCTGTAACAAATTACCATAAACTTGGTTTATAATACCGTACATTTATTCTCATATTTCTGGAGGTCAGAAGTCCAAAATAAGTTTCACTCCAAAGGCTCTAGGGAAGAATCTCTTTCCTTGCATTTTCCAGCTTCTCAAAACTGCAGTCCCTGCATTCCTTGGCTCTTGGCCCCTTCCTGCATCTTTAGAGCCAATATTTTAGCATCTTGCTTCAGTGTCACACTGCCTCCTTCTTTTCTCTCTGTCTCCTGTCTGTAAGAGACTTATGATTGCATTTAGGGCCCACCCAGGTGGTCCAGGATATCGCCCCATCTCAAGATCCTTCACCCAATCCTATCTGTAAAGACGTTTATCATATAAGGTCATATTCACAGGTTTCAGGGATTAGGACCTGGCTATCTTCAGGAGCCATTGTTCAAAATACCACACTATGTTAAGAAACAGTCTGTCTTTGAAGTTAAAAAGTCTTAAAGATGTACAAATAAGGAAGTATCGGAAGCTTCTCTTAAGTATTAGAAGCGTTTACATGGTTTCTTCTCTTTTTCTTCATGTGTGTAAAGTGCCTACACATGGTACTTAAGATAAACAATGTTATAAACTGGAAAATTATTGGGCACAGTATTGATGGTTAGAATATTATAATAAACCAGTTTATTATAATAAACCAATATTATAATAAAATATATGGTTTTTGGATATATCCTTGAACAACAATAATATGAGGGTCTTTTGGGGGGAGGGTTGGGGGTGGGGAGCCCACTATCTCCAGGTCACATAGCTCTATCTTGTTCATGTCTTTGTTGTATTTTTAAATTTTCTCTACTTAACAGTTACTGGAGACAAGGGCTTATTGGTAAGATCTCATTTGAAGAGATGGTCTGCTGTTAAAAAGGTCTGGACACTTGTATAGTTAAAGAATTCAAGTAATGCAGAGTTCCACAGGGAACAGTGGTTTATCACTCATGCATTCATTCATTCTTTGCTTTCTTTTTATTGAGATACATAATCACATACCAAAGTGTGCCATCAGTTGTTCACAGTATGATCATATAGCTGTACATTCATCGTCACGGTTGATTTTTGAACATTTTCATTATTCAGGAAAAAAAAAACTGAAAAAAAAGAAAAAAATTAAAATAAAGGTAAGAACTTACCAAACCATCCCATACCCTCCACATCCTCTTATTGTTGTTGTTGTTGTTTTTCTTTTTTTTTCTTGCTCATCTGTCCGTATACTGGATAAAGGGAGTATCAGTCACAAGGTTTTCACAATCACATAATCATACCTTAAAAGCTTTAGAGTTCTTCAGTCATCTTCAAGAATCAAAGCTACTGGATTACAGTTCAACCCTCTAGCTACTCCAGTATATTAAAAACTGAAAAGGGCTGTATATGGATTTCATAAGAATAACCTCCAGAATGCCCTCTCACTTTATTTGAATCTCTCAGCCACTGAAACTTGATTTTGTTTCCTTTATTTTCCCCCTTTTGGTCAGGAAGGCTTTCTCATTCCCACATTGCCAGGGAGATTTACACTCCTGGGAGTCATGTCTCATGTAGGGGGAAGGGCAGTGGGTTCACCTGTGGAGTTGGTTTAGGAAGAGGGGCCAGACCAGAGCAACAAAAGGAGTTCTCTGGGGATTCTTAGGCATAATCATAAATAGGAATAAGTTTCATGATGGCAGGCCCCCAAATCAAGGGCCTGGCCCATCAATTTGACATCCCCCAATGCTGACAAGAATATCAGGTCTTCCCCAGGTGGAGAAGTTTAATATTTCCACCTTTTTCCCAGGTAATTCAAAGGGACTTTGCAAATACTTTTTAGTCTTCTGCCCAGATTACTCTGGGGTATATTGGGGCATCCTACATGCCTGTACAACCCGACAATCTAACTCCCTATTCAAGAACACCTAATATGGTGCTCAAATAAGCTGACCCTACAAGTTAATTAGACAATATGCTACCAAAAATATAATTTTGTACCAAATAAAGATCTCATCGTTTCCCAGGCATTGAAATTTTAAAATACAGCCAATATCATCCTTTACCCTTTAGTCTAATTTATCGTAGTCCTACCAAGATCAACTTTATTCATATCTCTAATTGAAGTCTAATCACTTTTCAAGTGTTTTATAGGGTTGTGCTGACATTCATAGGAACTCTAGCTCTGAATCTCAGGTATCATGCAGATAACTAGAAGTTCCAGGGAAAGACCAGGTTATACACAAATAGCTCAGCATATCAGAATTTAGAAATAACAGCTACAACTCCAGAATAGATGTGACTGCTGTAAGAGTTTACAATCTAGGAACCTTTACAATGGGCTATCACCTGATAACCTGTGCTCTCAAATTCAATTCTCAGAGTTTGCACGTTATAGTTAGCCGAATTAGTGAAGCATTGTAATATTTGTCTTTTTATTTCTGGCTTATTTCACTCAATTTACTGTCCTCAAGTTTCATTCATCTAATTGCATGCCTCACAACTTCATTCCATCTTGCAGCCACTCAGTAGTCCAATGTATGTATACACCAGGTTTCCTACTTCCAATCTTCAATTGTTATACCCCCAGGCCACCTCTGTCTGTTGCAACTGGGGAACACTGCCAGCATAAACATCAGTGTGCAAATGACCATTTCTGTCTCCACTCACAGTTCCTCCAGGTATACACCTACCTGCAGGATTGCAACATCATACAACTCCATGCCTATCCTCCAGAAGGACAGCGCTACTCTTCTTCCCTGCAAACAGTGACTAAGTACATCTCTCTCTCCGCTTTTTCTCCAGCACTTGTATCTCTCTGTTCATTTTTGTTTGTTTATTTTTTGTAGTTGTTTTTTTAACATTTTATTTTAATTGTGAAAAATAACATATCTACAAAAAATCAATAAATTTCCAAGTACATTTTAACAAGTAGTTATACAACAGATTTTAAAGTTTGGTATGGGTTACAGTTCCACTATTTTTTGTTTTTTCTTCTAGCTGCTCCAAAATACTGGAGACCAAAAGAAATATCAATATATTGATGAAGCAGTCATATTCATTGTTAAATTCTATCTTCCCTATCATACTCTTCCTTCTCTTTTTCTTTTTTGTGAAAAAAAAAACATATTTACAAAAAAATCAATAAATTTAAACGTACATCACAACAATTAGTTGTAGAATAGATTTCAGAGTTTGGTGTGGGTTAAAATTCCACAATTTTAATATTTCTTTCTAGCTGTTCTAAGGTACCTGAGAATAAAAGAAATATTAGTATACTGATTCAGCTCTCATACTCATTTGTTAAACTCGACCTTCTCTATAACTCCAGTATCACCTTTGATCTTTCCCTCACTCTTTAGGGATATTTGGACTATGGCCATTCTAATTTTTTTCATGTTGGAAGGGGCTGTCGATAACATGGAATAGGGGGATGGAACTAGCTGATGATCTGGATAGGCTGGCCCCTTTGCATTTCAGGGCTTATCTGGTCTAGGAACCTTCCTGGAGGTTGGAGGTTTCTGAAGAGTTACCCTAGTGCCTGGAATCTTTGTAGGATCTTAAATAATACCCTAGGTATTCTTTAGGATTGGCAGGAATGGTTTGGTTTGGGCAAGTTATGAAGGTAGCAGTGTCAAAATGAAGCTTGTGTAAGAGTGACCTCCAGAGTAGTCTCTCAACTCTATTTAAACTCTCTCAGCCAGTGATACCTTATTTGTTACACTTATTTTCTCCCTTTTGATCAGGATGGAATTGTTGATCCTATGGTTCCAGGGTCAGACTCATCCCTGGGAATCATCTCCCATGCTGCCAGGGAGACTTTCCTCTCTGGATGTCATATCCCAAGGATACTTTTCTGTAAAGTAAATCCCAATAACTTACTTTATAGAAATAGAAAAGCAGCGATTTCACTGACAGAATTGGGCTTAGAGAGCGTGAGGCTGCATCTGAGCAACAAAAGAGGTCCTCTGGAGGTGACTCTTAGGCATACCTATAGTTAAGCTAAGCTTCTCTGCTACATACATAAGCTTCATGAGAGCAAGTCTCAAGATCAAGGGCTTGACCTAATGTTTGATATGGTATCCAGGGTTTCTCCAGTGGTAAAGTTTAATAGTTCCATATTGTTTCTCCCATCCCTCAAGTGACTTTGCCAATAACTATTCATTTTTAAACAGATTTATTCACATATCCTATAATCCAAGCTAAGTAAGAAATGAGTGGTTTCTGGTAAATCACATGCCTTCACCACCACAATCTATATGAAGATATTTCCATTTCTTCCCCAAAGAATAATACCATATCCCTCCCCAGTATACCCCACTAATTGACATCAGATTTGGCATACTGCCTTTGTGCATTCAGTGGAAGCATATTAAAATATTAATGTTAACTATAGACCCTAGTTTACATTGATTGTATTTTTCTCTCCATAACATCCCACTTATAAAACCTTGCAATGTGGGCTTTCATTTTTTCTCCCTCATGCAAAAACATTCTTATGTTTGTACATTTAATCACCATCATTATTCACTCTAGGCATGACTAAGTTATACCATTCTAGTTTTTATCCTCTATCTTTCCTTCTAGTATTAAACATGCCCTCAGCCCTCCTCACTCAACTGTACTCACACTCAGCTTTATTCAGTGTACTTATTTTGCTACCATTAGATATTATTATGCTATCCCTTTCTGGATATTTACAGTCAGTCCCGTTGAACATTCTGTACTCCTTCAGCATCAAGTGTCCAATCACTACCCTCTTTTTACCTTCTGATAACTTGTGTTTTCAACTTTAGCTCTCAAATTCACTGATTAACATTACTTCATATTAGTGAAACAGTATTTGTCTTTCTGTTTCTAGCTAATTACACTCAGCATAATGTTATTAAGGTTCATCTATTTTGTTACATGCTTCATGACTTTATCCTGTCTTACATCTGTATGATATTCCATCATATGTTTATACCACAGTTTGTTTAGCCACTCATCCATTGATGGACATTTAGGTGTCTTCCATCTCTTGGCCACTGAGAATAATGCTGCTATAAACATCAGTGTGCAAATGCCCATTTTGGTCCTTGCCTTCAGTTCCTACAAATATATACCTCGTAATGGGATTGCTGTGTCATATTGCAGTTCTATACTTAGCTTTTAGAGGAACTGGTAAACTGTCTTCCAGAGCAGTTGCACATTCTACATTCCCACCAACAATGAATGTGTGCTTCTTTATCCACATCCTCTCCAGTACTTGTTGTTTTCTCTTGTTTTGATAATGGCCATTCTAGTAGGTGTGAGATGATATCTCATTGCGATTTGGTTTGCATTTCCCTAATATCCAGTGACGTTGAGCATCTTTTCATATGTTTTGAGCCACTTGTACTTCCTTTTCTAAAAAATGAGTGTCCATGTCTTTTGCCCATTTTTTATGTTGTCTTTTTGTTGTTGAGCTGTAGAATTTCTTTATATATTTTAAATATTAAACCCTTATCTGATAGGTGGTTTCCAAATATTGCTTCCCATTGCATAGTCTGCCTTTAACTTTCCTAACAAAGTCTGTTTGATGCACAAAAGTGCTTAATTTTGAGGCGATCCCATTTATCTGTTTCTTTTGTCATTGCTCACACTTTGGGTATAATATCTAAGAAACCACATCCTATCATAAAATCTATAAGATATTTCCCTGCATTTTATTCCAAAAGATTTATGGCCTTAGCTCTAACATTTAGGTCTTGAATCCATTTTAAGTTAATGTTTGTATAAGATGTGAGGTGGGGATCCTCTTTCATTCTTTTGAATATGAATGTTCGGTGCTCTGGACACCATTTATAGATGAGGCTGCTGTGTCCCAGTTGAGTTAGCTTGACCACCTTATCAAAGATCAATTGTCCTTACATAAGAGGGTCTATTTCTGAACACTCAGTTCTATTCCATTGGTCAGTACATCTGTCTTTTTGCCAGTACCGTGCTATTTTGGTCACTGTAGGTTTTTAGTATGGTTTAAAGTCAGGT
Organism: Tamandua tetradactyla; assembly: GCF_023851605.1. Taxonomy (NCBI): domain Eukaryota; kingdom Metazoa; phylum Chordata; class Mammalia; order Pilosa; family Myrmecophagidae; genus Tamandua; species Tamandua tetradactyla. The sequence continues at coordinate 107,051,801 of NC_135329.1, forward strand.
AGTGTGAGACACATACCCCCCCCCCCACTTCATTTTTCTTTCTCAAGATTGTTTTAGCTATTTGGGGCACCCTACCCTTCCAAATAAATTTGGTTATTGGTTTTTCTATTTCTGTGAAGTTGTTGGGATTTTAATTGATATTACATTGAATCTATAAATCAATTTTGGTAGAATCTACAACTTAACTATATTTTATCTTCTAATTAATGAGCATGATATGATCTTCCATTCATTTACTTCTTCTTTGATTTCTTTTACCAATTTCTTGTAGTTTTCTTTATGTAGGTCTTTTGTGACCTTGATAGAATTTATTCCTAAATGTTTCATTCGTTTGCTTGCTTTTGTGAATGAAATTCTTTTCTTGATTTCCTCCTCAGATTGCTTGTTTCTAGTGTATAGAAACACTACTAATTTTGGGGTGTAGATCTTGTACACTGCCACTTTGTTGTACTCATTTATTAGCTCTGGTAGCTTGGCTGTAGATTTTTCAGGATTTTCAACATATAATATCTTGTCATCTGCAAACAATGAAAGTTTTAATTCTTCCTATCCAATTTTGGTGTATCTTTTTTTCTTGTCTAATTACTCTAGCTAGAACTTCCAGCACAGTGTTGAATAACAGTGGTAACAGTGGGCATCCTTGCCTGGTTCCTGATCTCAAAGAGAAAGCGTTCAGTCTTTCCCCATTTAGTATGATGTTAACTGTGGGTTTTTCATATATTCCCCCTACCATGTTGAAGAAGTTCTCTTCTTTTCATATCCTTTGAAGTGTTTTTTTTTTTTTTATCAAGAAAGGATGTTGAATTTTGTCAAATTCCTTTTAACATCAAGATGAGAAGATCATGTGGTTTTTCTGCTTTGATTTATTGATGTGGTATTAATCATTAATTGATTTTCTTATGTTGAACCAGCCTTGCATACCTGGAATAATCCCACTTGGTTGTGGCATATAATTATTTTAATGTGCTGCTGGATTTGATTTGTGAGTATTTTGTTGAGGATTTTTACATCTATATTCAATAAAATGATTGGTCTGTAATTTTCTTTCCTTGTAATATCTTTGTCTGGCTTTAGTATTAGAGTGATGTTATCTTTACAGAATGGGTTACATGGTTTTCCCTCCTTTTCAGTATTTTTAAAAAGAGTTTGAGCAGGATTAGTGATAATTCTTTCTTGATTGATTGGTAGAATTCATATGTGAAGCCATCTGTTCTTGGATTTTTCTTTTTTGGGGGAGCTTCTTAATGACTGATTCAATCTCTTTACTTTTGATTGGTGTGTTGAGGTCTTTGGTTTCTTCTCAAGTCAATGTTGGTTGTCTGTACTTTTCTACCAAGTTGTCTGTTTCATCTACATTGTCCTGTTTATTAGTGTATTGTTTCCCATATCTCCTTTATTTCTGCAGGGTTATTAGTTATGTCCCCTCTCCCACATCTGGTTTTATTTATTTGCATTCTCTCTGTCTCTCTCTCTCTCTGTCTCTCTGTCTCTGTCTCTCTGTCTCTCTCTCTCTCTGTCTCTCTCTCTCTGTCTCTCTCTCTCTCTCTCTCTCTCTCTCTCTCTCTCTCTCTCTCTCTCTCTCTCTCTCTCTCTCTCTCTCTCTCTCTCTCTCTCTCTCTCCCTCCCTCCCTCCCTCCCTCCCTCCCTCCCTTCCTCTCCCTCCCTCCCTCCCTCCCTCCCTCTCTCTCTGCCTGGCTAAAGGGTCCATTGATTTTATTGATTTTCTCTAAGAACCAACGTCTGGTTTTGGTGCTTTTCTCTACTGTTTTTATGTTCTCAATTTCATTAATTTCTGCTGTCATCTTTGTTATTTGTTTTCTTCTGTTTGTTTTTGGTTTAGCTCACTGTTCTTTCTCTAGTTCTCCCAAGTGAACAGTTTATTCCTTAATTTTTGCTGGTTCTTTTTTTGATGCTGTATGACAGGGTCACATTTTGTTCTTTTATCCGTGTGAGTATTCCGTTATTGCAGCATCATTTGTTGAAATTTTTTTGTTTGTTTTTGTTGGTTGGTTGATTTGTATGTTTGTAAAGTACATTGGCCAGGCAGTGAATTTTTTTCTTTTTTAATATAGGTATTTAAGGCAATACATTTTGCTCTCAGCACTGCCTTTACTGCATCCCTTAAGTTTTGATATTTTTGTTTTTACTTTCTTTTTCCTCAAGGTATTTACTGATTTCCCTTGTAATTTCTTCCTTGGCTCGCTGGTTGTTTAAGAATGTGTTGTTTAGCCTCCATCTATTTGTGAATTTTCCAGTCTTTCACCTGTTACTGATTTTTACCGTCATTCCATTATGATCTGAGAAAGTGTTTTGTATGATTTTGGTCTTTTAAAATTTATTGAGATTTGTCACCCAACATGTGGTCTTTCATGGAGAATGATCCATGAGCACTTGAGAAAAATATATTATCCTGCTGTTGTGGGGTGTAATGTTCTTTAAATGTCTGTTAAGCCTAGTTCATTTATCCCGTTATTCAAAATCTCTGTGTCCTTACTGATCCTTTCTCTAGATGCTTTATCCATTGACAAGAGTGATATATTGAAGTGTCCAACTATTATTGTAGTGGTGTCTACTCCTCCTTTCAGTGTTATCAGTGTGCGCCACATGTATTTATGTCTCAGTGCATAAATATTCATGATGTTATGTCTTCTTGATGAATTGTTCCTTTTATTAATACATAGTGTCCTTCTTCGTTCTTTTAATTGTTTTACATTTGAAGTCTAATTTATTGGATCTTAGTATTGCTGCTCCCACTCTTTTCTGGTTGTTGTTTGCATGAAATATCTTTTTCCAACCTTTCACTTTTAATCTGTTTTTGTTTTTGTGTCTGAAGTGAGTCTCTTGTTTGTAGCATATGGGTGGGTCCTATTTTTTTAAATCAATTCTGCCTGTCTGTGTGTTTTAAATGAGAACTTTAGTCCATTAATATTTAATGTTATTACTGTAGAGGCAGTACTTTCTTCTATCATTTTGTCTTTTGAATTTGATATGTTGCATATTATTTTTTTCTCCTTTTACCCTTGTTGGTAGTCTTCCTTTCTACACTCTTCTCCAGACCTCTCCCTCCTGTCTTTTCCTATCAGCCTGTAATGCTCCTTCCAGTATTTCTTGTAGAGCTGGTCTTTTAATCACTCTCTCAGTGACTGTTTCTCTGAAAATATTTTAAACTCTCCCCCATTTTTGAAGGACAGTTTGGCCTGATATAGAATTCTTGGTTGATAGCTTTTATCTTTCAGTGTCTTAAATATATCATATCATTTACTTCTCACCTCATGGTTTCTGCTGAAAAATCTGTGCGTAGTCTTGTTGAGCTTCCTTGTATGTGATGAATCGCTTTTCTTTCAATTGTCTCTTTGTCTTTGACATTTGACAATCTGATAGTAAGTGTCTTGTAGTAGGTCTAATGTAGATCTATTCTGTTTGCAGTATGTTGTACTTCTTGGATCTGTAATGTATGTCTTTCATGATAGATGGGAAATCTTCAGTAATAATTTCCTCCATTATTCTTTATGCCCTTTTTCCCTTTCTCTTCTCCTTCTTGGACACCCATAGCACTTATATTCACATACTTCATGTTGTCATTTAATTCCCTGAGATCCTGCTCATATTTTTCCATTCTTACCTTGCTTCCCTTTTCTTGGGGGAAGATATGCCCCATAGGGAATTATGTCTTTCAGTTGTCTTGTTACTTGCTCTCTCAGACCTGTCTAAACTCCAACTTTCCTTGAATCAGTGCTGACTATTGAAAATGCCTGAGACTTTCTCTAATAAACCATTTAGAATAAAGTCTATGCTGTGACCTCGGCCCTTCCACCCATTTTAGACTGTATATGATATGCATCCAGTCATCAATGCTTTCCACACAGTTGTTCCTAATAGTTCATGCAGGATTAACTAAATTCACACCTCCCTATGCCACCATCTTGCCCTTCTCCTCATTCATTATTTTAACAAGGAGCAACTGAACACAGTTTTGATCAGGAACTTTTCTATGTTACACTAGATAAAGATTGATCAATCAGAGTCACTGGAGGTATGATTTAATGTAGGACTTTTTTAAGGACTTCCAAATTCGGGATTATCTCCTCCTTCTGAGTCATACTACCTTTCTCTTTTGAATTATAGTGAGTTGAAAAGTTTAGGATATCAGTGAAATAACTTTGTATATCCTTTATTTATTATCCAGAATAAGACTATCCATATGTCTAAATATCCATGTATTTATGCATTGAAGATAGGGTCTTAATCTCTGGAGATGGCTGGGCCCTAGTCAAAGTTGCTGCCTTGATGATTATGGTGGACTATGACAGATGGCACATGTAAGGCCTTGCAGCCTGGTTTCTATGGATTTGACTAGAATACCTTTTCCGAAAAAGTAGTATGTGTCGTGATCCTTGGGAGAAATTGTTGCGCATATATACATCTTCCATTTGCCTTATAAAGGGTCACATTTTATCCTAAATGAGAAAGTAAATAGAATTTTTAGAAAAGTGGTTTTAATTAAAGAATCAACTATTACTTTTACCTTTTAGTGTAAACAAGTAGATATCCTATGAAGAGTTACAGAGTAATTCTACCTACCTTGCTTAAAACGATAGTTCAGTCTCTCTAAAAGTCAGGAGCAAGAAGGGGAGCGGGGCCAAGATGGTGGCTTAGTAAGGTACGCGCGTCTTAGTTCCTCCTCCAGAGCAACTACTAGGTGAACAGAAACAGTGCAGAACAGCTCCCGGGGCCACGGCAGGGAATGGACACACAGCATACCCCAGTCTGAACTGGCTAGACTGACTGCGAGACTCTGCTGTGGTGAGATCCCCGAGCGACGCGCGATTCCCCAAGCCGCAGCAGCTGGCGGCCGGAGCTCCTCCCTCCCTCCTTCCCGGGCCGGCTGAGAGTCTCGGAGAGGCAAGTTTCCCAAGCCGCGGCGGCCGGCGTCCCTCTTTTGCGGGCGGCTTCCTGGACCGGCTACGAGTCTCGGATCAAAGGGCTACCCAAGCCGCGGTGGCCAGCAACCAGCGCCCCTCCCCCACGGGCGGCTTCCTGGTCCGGTGGCGAGTTCCCCAGGCCACGGCTGCCAGCGACCGGCACCCCTCCAGGGAGAGAAGGGAATTTCTGACAGTGGCAGAGACTGGGTCCAACCAAACACCAATAGGGGCATTAATAAAGGAGCCACAGGGTCCTCTCAAGCCGTGGTGGCTGGCACCCCCACCACGCACAGCCCCCTGGACCAACTGAGAGAATTGGATCGGAAATCCCCAGGCCACGGAGAACGGTGACCGGGGGGGATCCCTTCCAAACATGTGAGACAAACGTGTGCCACGAGCGCCACCTACTGGGAAGGATAAGAAAAACAGAATCCAGAGATTTCACAGAAAAATCTTTCAACCTGTTCTGTCCAATCCCCAGGGAAATCTGAAATGCCCAGACGCCAGCAGAAGATAACGGATCACGCTCAGAAGATTGAAAATATGGCCCAGTCAAAGGAACAAACCAATAGTTCAAATGAGATACAGGAGCTGAGACAACTAATGCTGAATATATGAACAGAAATGGAAAACCTCTTCAAAAACAAAATCGATAAATTGAGGGAGGACATGAAGAAGACATGGGCTGAACAAAAAGAAGAAATAGAAAAACTGAAAAAACAAATCACAGAACTTATGGAAGTGAAGGATAAAGTAGAAAAGATGGAAAAAACAATGGATACCTACAATGATAGATTTAAAGAGACAGAAGATAGAATTAGTGATTTGGAGGATGGAACATCTGAATTCTAAAAAGAAACAGAAACTATCGGGAAAAGAATGGAAAAATTTGAACAGGGTATCAGGGAACTCAAGGACAATATGAACCACACAAATATACATGTTGTGGGTGTCCCAGAAGGAGAAGAGAAGGGAAAAGGAGGAGAAAAACTAATGGAAGAAATTATCACTGAAAATTTCCCAACTCTTATGAAAGACCTAAAATTACAGATCCAAGAAGTGCAGCGCAATCCAAAGAGATTAGACCCAAATAGGCGTTCTCCAAGACACTTACTAGTTAGAATGTCAGAGGTCAAAGAGAAAGAGAGGATCTTGACAGCAGCAAGAGAAAAACAATCCATCACATACAAGGGAAACCCAATAAGACTATGTGTAGATTTCTCAGCAGAAACCATGGAGGCTAGAAGACAGTGGGATGATATATTTAAATTACTAAAAGAGAAAAACTGCCAACCAAGACTCCTATATCCAGCAAAATTATCCTTCAAAAATGAGGAAGATATTAAAACATTCTCAGACAGAAAGTAACTGAGAGAATTTGTGACCAAGAGACCAGCTCTGCAAGAAATACTAAAGGGAGCACTAGAGTCAGATACGAAAAGACAGAAGAGAGAGACATGGAGAAAAGTGTAGAAAGAAGGAAAGTCAGATATGATATATATAATACAAAAGGCAAAATGTTAGAGGAAAATATTATCCAAACAGTAATAACACTAAATGTTAATGGACTGAATTCCCCAATCAAAAGACATATATTGGCAGAATGGATTAAAAAACAGGATCCTTCTATATGCTGTCTACAGGAAACACATCTTAGACCCAAAGATAAACATAGGTTGAAAGTGAAAGGTTGGGAAAACATATTTCATGTAAATAACAACCAGAAAAGAGCAGGAGTGGCTATACTAATATCCAACAAATTAGACTTCAAATGTAAAACAGTTAAAAGAGACAAAGAAGGACACTGTATACTAATAAAAGAAACAATTAAACAAGAAGACATAACAATCATAAATATTTACGCACCGAACCAGAATGCCCCATAATACGTGAGGAATACACTGCAAACACAGAAAATGGAAATAGACTCATATACCATATATCATATATCACATACCATATAGTTGGAGACTTCAATTCACCACTCTCATCAATGGACAGAACATCGAGACAGAGGATCAATAAAGAAATAAAGAATCTGAATATTACTATAAATGACCTAGACGTAACAGACATTTATAGGACATTACATCCCACAACAGCAGGATACACCTTTTTCTCAAGTGCTCATGGATCATTCTCAAAGATAGACCATATGCTGGGTCACAAAGCAAGTCTTAACAAATTTAAAAAGATTGAAATCATACACAACACTTTCTCGGATCATAAAGGAATGAAGTTGGAAATCAATAATAGGCCAAGTGCCAGAAAATTCACAAATACATGGAGGCTCAACAACACACCCTTAAACAACGAGTGGGTCAAAGAAGAAATTGCAAGAGAAATTAGTAAATACCTCGAGGCGAATGAAAATGAAAACACAACATATCAAAACTTATGGGACGCAGCAAAGGCAGTGCTAAGAGGAAAATTTATTGCCCTAAATGCCTATATCAGAAAAGAAGAAAAGGCAAAAATGCAGGAATTAACTGTCCACTTGGAAGAACTGGAGAAAGAACAGCAAACTAATCCCAAAGCAAGCAAAAGGAAAGAAATAACAAAGATTAGAGCAGAAATAAATGAAATTGAAAACATGAAAACAATAGAGAAAATCAATAAGACCAGAAGTTGGTTCTATGAGAAAATCAATAAGATTGATGGGCCCTTAGCAAGATTGACAAAAAGAAGAAGAGAGAGGATGCAAATAAATAAGATCAGAAATGGAAGAGGAGACATAACTACTGACCTCACAGAAATAAAGGAGGTAATAACAGGATACTATGAACAACTTTATGCTAATAAATACAACAATTTAGAGGAAATGGATGGGTTCCTGGAAAGACATGAACAACCAACTTTGACTCAAGAAGACATAGATGACCTCAACAAACCAATCACAAGTAAAGAGATTGAATTAGTTCTTCAAAAGCTTCCTAAAAAGAAAAGTCCAGAACCAGACGGCTTCACATGTGAATTCTATCAAACATTCCAGAAAGAATTAGTACCAACTCTCCTCAAACTATTCAAAAAGATTGAAGCGGAGGGAAAACTACCTAATTCATTCTATGAAGCCAACATCACCCTCATACCAAAACCAGGCAAAGATATTACAAAAAAAGAAAACTACAGGCCAATCTCTCTAATGAATATAGATGCAAAAATCCTCAATAAAATTCTAGCAAATCGTATCCAACAACACATTAAAAGAATTATACATCATGACCAAGTAGGATTCATCCCAGGTATGCAAGGATGGTTCAACATAAGAAAATCAATTAATGTAATACACCATATCAACAAATCAAAGCAGAAAAATCACATGATCATCTCAATTGATGCAGAGAAGGCATTTGACAAGATTCAACATCCTTTCCTGTTGAAAACACTTCAAAAGATAGGAATACAAGGGAACTTCCTTAAAATGATAGAGGGAATATATGAAAAACCCACAGCTAATATCATCCTCAATGGGGAAAAATTGAAAACTTTCCCCCTAAGATCAGGAACAAGACAAGGATGTCCACTATCACCACTATTATTCAACATCGTGTTGGAGGTTCTAGCCAGAGCAATTAGACAAGAAAAAGAAATACAAGGCATCAAAATTGGAAAGGAAGAAGTAAAACTATCACTGTTTGCAGACGATATGATACTATACGTCGAAAACCCGGAAAAATCCACAACAAAACTACTAGAGCTAATAAATGAGTACAGCAAAGTAGCAGGTTACAAGATCAACATTCAAAAATCTGTAGCATTTCTATACACTAGTAATGAACAAGCTGAGGGGGAAATCAAGAAACGAATCCCATTTACAATTGCAACTAAAAGAATAAAATACCTGGGAATAAATTTAACTAAAGAGACAAAAAACCTATATAAAGAAAACTACAAATAACTGTTAAAAGAAATCACAGAAGACCTAAATAGATGGAAGGGCATACCGTGTTCATGGATTGGAAGACTAAATATAGTTAAGATGTCAATCCTACCTAAATTGATTTACAGATTCAATGCAATACCAATCAAAATCCCAACAACTTATTTTTCAGAAATAGAAAAACCAATAAGCAAATTTATCTGGAAGGGCAGGGTGCCCCGAATTGCTAAAAACATCTTGAGGAAAAAAAACGAAGCTGGAGGTCTCGCGCTGCCTGACTTTAAGGCATATTATGAAGCCACAGTGGTCAAAACAGCATGGTATTGGCATAAAGATAGATATATCGACCAATGGAATCGAATAGAGTGCTCAGATATAGACCCTCTCATCTATGGACATTTGATCTTTGATAAGGCAATCAAGCCAACTCACCTGGAACAGAACAGTCTCTTCAATAAATGGTGCCTAGAGAACTGGATATCCATATGCAAAAGATGAAAGAAGACCCATATCTCACACCCTATACAAAAGTCAACTCAAAATGGATCAAAGATCTAAACATTAGGTCTAAGACCATAAAACAGTTAGAGGAAAATGTAGGGAGATATCTTATGAAACTTACAATTGGAGGCGGTTTTATGGACCTTAAACCTAAAGCAAGAACACTGAAGAAGGAAATAAATAAATGGGAGCTCCTCAAAATTAAACACTTTTGTGCATCAAAGAACTTCATCAAGAAAGTAGAAAAACAGCCTACACAATGGGAGACAATATTTGGAAATGACATATCAGATAAAGGTCTAGTATCCAGAATTTATAAAGAGATTGTTCAACTCAACAACAAAAAGACAGCCAACCCAATTACAAAATGGGAAAAAGACTTGAACAGACACCTATCAGAAGAGGAAATACAAATGGCCAAAAGGCACATGAAGAGATGCTCAATGTCCCTGGCCATTAGAGAAATGCAAATCAAAACCACAATGAGATATCATCTCACACCCACCAGAATGGCCATTATCAACAAAACAGAAAATGACAAGTGCTGGAGAGGATGCGGAGAAAGAGGCACACTTATCCACTGTTGGTGGGAATGTCAAATGGTGCAACCACTGTGGAAGGCAGTTTGGCGGTTCCTCAAAAAGCTGAATATAGAATTGCCATACGACCCAGCAATACCATTGCTGGGGATCTACTCAAAGGACTTAAGGGCAAAGACACAAACGGACATTTGCACACCAATGTTTATAGCAGCGTTATTTACAATTGCAAAGAGATGGAAACAGCCAAAACGTCCATCAACCGACGAGTGGCTAAACAAACTGTGGTATATACATACGATGAATATTATGCAGCTTTAAGACAGGATAAACTTATGAACCATGTAATAACATGGATGGACCTAGAGAACATTATGCTGAGTGAGTCTAGCCAAAAACTAAAGGACAAATACTGTATGGTCCCACTGATGTGAACAGACATTCGAGAATAAACTTGGAATATGTCATTGGTAACAGAGTTCAGCAGGAGTTAGAAACAGGGTAAGATAATGGGTAATTGGAGCTGAAGGGATACAGACTGTGCAACAGGACTAGATACAAAAACTCAAAAATGGACAGCACAATAATACCTAATTGTAAAGTAATCATGTTAAAACACTGAATGAAGCTGCATCTGAGCTATAGGTTTTTGTTTTGTTTTTTTTTGTTTGTTTGTTTTGTCGTTGTTGTTACTATTATTATTACTTTTATTTTTTTTCTCTATATTAACATTCTATATCTTTTTCTGTTCTGTTGCTAGTTCTTCTAAATCGATGCAAATGTACTAAGAAATGATGATCATGCATCTATGTGATGATGTTAAGAATTACTGATTGCATATGTAGAATGGTATGATTTCTAAATGTTGGGTTAATTTCTTTTTTTCCTTTTATTAATAAATAAAAAAAAAGTTAAAAAAAAATGTCAGGAGCAAGAGAAGGATATTCATTCTTGCCACCTCTATTTAGCATTGCACTGGAGGTTGCATAAAGTACAGTTAGACAAGAAAATGAAACAAATGACATCCAGACTGGAAAAGAAAAAGTAAAATTCTCTATTTGCTGGTGATGTGATTTTGTATATAGAAAATTCTAAGGAACCCACCTCTCCCCAAAAGAAAAAAAATCTTTTGGAACTAAAATGAGTTCAGAAAGATTACAGGATACAAGAGCCATATGTTTATTTATATACACATGCATTGAAAAATCTAAAAGGGAAATTAAATAATTCCATTCAAAGTAGCATCAGAAATAATAAAATACTTAGGAATAAATTTAATAAAATAAATATAAAACATATATGCTGAAAACTGCAGGACATTGTTGAAAGAAATTAAGGAAGATCTAAATTTAATGAGAAAATATCCCAGGGTCATGGATTAGAAGACTTGACATTTTTAAGATGACAAAATTCCCCAAACTAATCTGCAAAATCAATACAATCCTTATCGAAATCCCAGCTAATCTGTAGAAATTGACATGCTGATTCTAAACTTAATAGAATCATATGAGACCCAGAATAGCAAAAACAATCCTGAAAAAGAATAACAAATTAGGAAATCTCACCCTTCCATCACAGTTTCAGAGTTTTTCTACTGTAATGACACATTAACCCAATAATGTTGCCTAGAACACACTCATCAGAAATTAATGTTCCTCAGGGACTGCCCGATAAATAAGATTGACTGGTGGATATGAAAATCCCAGGAGCCTTTCCACTAAATTCACCCCATCTCTCCCATTGATTCTTCAAATCCCAAAGTATTGGCAGTGTTGCTGCTTTAGAAAATAGGAATATTGACTAGGGCTGTGATAGCATTCCATGTTGTTTTTAGGAAAATTAATTCTGGCCTTAGGTATTAGATTAAAGAAAGCTGAATTGTAGATAAAGGAGTCTGGTGAGCATCCCAGTGGTCCTTCTGAGCCTGAGAAAAGGCGGAGGCCATGGGGATGGTCAGATGGGACAGGGCTCATTGGAGGCAGAGAGCAGGGTGGAATCAGTAATGACTCTGAAGACCACATAAGTGATGGATGGTGACACCAGCCAGAGTAAGAATTACGCTTGAGAGCAGAAAAAGGGGAGGTCCATTCTAGACAGTTTGATTTGGCAGAACATTTATTAAGGATATAGAAACACAACTGGTAATGTTTGATTAGAACCAAGAAATTGAAACTTCTAAGATATAGATATTGGATACAGATTTTGAAATAGCTTATAGATGGCAAGGCAGATGTTATGTTGACAAGGAAGATAATGTTGCCAATAGGAAGAGACGGCTCCAGACAGAAATCTAAGAAATATTTGTATTTATGATGGTGGTAGAGTCATCCATATCCTGCTAAAACCTCCTCACTGACTAGGTGCATGCTACTACAAAATTCAGCTGAAAGGCTCTAAATTTTGAAAGATTCTTATTTTTAAGCCAAAGAATAGCTTCCAGGTTATACATACATAAAATACCTCTAAAGAGTTGAAGAAAGATCAAAGGTAATGGTTGAGTTATACAGAGGATGTAGGGTTTAACACATGAGTAGAATTGCTGAATCATTATATTGATTTCTTTTAGTCTCCAGTATCTTAGAGTAGCTAAAAGTAAAAACCTAAAATTGTGTAATTGTAACCCATACCAAACTTTGAAATCTGTTCTACAACTAACTGTTGCAATATATGTATGTCATTTTTCACAAAAAGGAAAAAGAATGTTGATTGCGTTGATTAAAAAAAAAATAAGTTCCTACTAGCCTCCAATGTTCTGGAGCAGCTAGAAGGGAAAATCTGAGATGATAGAATGACAAACTCTGGGATCCATCCGGTAACTACTTATTGAAGAATGCTTTCAAATTATCACTTTTTCTTTCTTTGCTTTGTGTATATGTTATATTATGCAATAAAAAAATTAAAAAGAAATATATAGTTTCCTCTGTCCATTGGTTCCAATTAAACATAACTCAATTAAAAAATAAGTCTAAAGTATACTCTAAATAAGATGATATCAAAAATTTGACAGTGAATATAGTGCCTCTTCTGCTTATAAAGCTATTTTCTGGACTAAATAGCCAGGGTTTCTCATACTGAATCATATGACAGTTCATCAATGTACAGATTCTTCTCCAATGTTTCCATTTGTCAATAGATACTGAAATAGTTGTAAAAGGAACATTACATTATGTCCCGATGCCATTTTCCACCACACATTTCTTGTGCCGCCTGCTATAACCATAGTATACCTCCTCCACTGTTTCCCGTGCACCTTCTATCCTTTTGTATCTCCATTCTTTTGTCATGTTCTTTCCTCAGTCTGATGTCTTTTTCTGTTTATGATGAACTCCTACTCATCTTCTGTGCCCCAACTCAAGTCAATCTTTTCAAGAGTTTTTCCCCCAGCTTCCTCATACAGTTTCTGAACTCTCACAGAGATTTATTTCTACCTCCATGATATAAATTTGCCTTATATTAGACTTTATCTCTTTATATATCTTTCCCCACTTCCAGATTGCTGGACCTCAATTCCCATATCATTTACTCATTAATTGAGGATATACTAATAGAGCATCTACTATGTACCAAGCACCATGCTACACTTTGTTTATACACGGTTCGACAAAACAGATGGGCTCCCTGCCATCATGGAGCTTACAGTCTAGTAGTTGAGAGAGATATTAAGGAACTATCTGCCAAAAAATATATAATTATAAATTTTCATAAATACTATGATAAAAAGAATCAGAGTGCTATGAGGAAATAACAAGGGAGAACATCATTTAAGTTGGGATATCAAAAAAGGCTGCCCTTGGCAAAAGGCATATACTCTGAAATGTGAAGGAATAGATGTTTAATAGGCAGAGAGTACTCTGCCAGCCATGTCTCTTTAACCATTAGAAGTGCAGCTTTCCCAATTTTGTATTTTGTGACTTTTCTTTGGGCCTTTGTAACAGTAATTTTGTATATGTTTTGCTTTTTGTTTGTTTTTAAGCCATCTCAAATACTTCTTAGTAAGTGAGGTTTGCAGTAAAATAAAACACAGCATTTGATTTGTATGAGTCTACCTGATACACTTTCAGTTTGGAGTCAACTAATTCCTGAAGTCTGTTTTAAAGAAACTACTGTTAAGTTTTGTATCCCTGATTCTGAATATATAGGTTCATTTGTCTTTATAGTGCCATAATGCAGAACTGTGTTTTTTTTACATCAGTTCCCTTTCATATTGTGAGTTGCAGCTCATTTTTCCAACTTGTTAACTATTCTAAATCTTAACTCTGACATCCAGCTTATTACTTACAGCTCTCAGTGTACCATCTATGTCTTTATCCAAGTTATTAATGAAAATGTTGAACTAAGCAGGACCACGCTTTCTCCCCTCATCATTCAGCTAGAAGAGGAACATCTCTCAGGGTGGCACTGACCCCTTAGCCAGCATTGTGGGTAGCTATAAAAAGTCCATCTAGCTCTTTACAGTTGTTTATGAGCACGTCAGCAGAGTTCTGATCAGATGTCTTCTGCCTATGACATCCCCTTCTCTCTTCCTTCCCACAAGAAAGAAATTAGAGCACTTTCCCTGAATTGATCTAAAGGAATCTGTTTTGATACCTAATGCTCACTTCTTTGTCTTGGGGTATTCACAAACTCTTTGATAGTACCTTCATGTCTTTTTGTCAGAATTGTCAGAGGATTGTGGTGACTCGTATAGTACTGTCCTCTCTGGCTAGGTCCTCTCACAGCATATGGTTCCTCTTGGGCAGTCATGTTGTTTAGTAGGCAGGCACAGCAATGTGAGGATATAGCTGAAGAACATATTTCTTACACTGTTTTGACCTGAAACTTGCTTCATTGAATTTATTTTCCATATTCTGTAAGTGTCTACAGATAATAGAGGCTGAATTATTTTTCCTCAATTTCTGCTCTGTTACTCTCTTCTTGTGAGGACATGGACCCTCTCTACTGATTCTTCTCACTGCTATAATTTCACCTGTCCATTTGCCCTCCTTCCCTTTAAAGTTTGGCTTATAGCATTATGTATAGTTCATGTAAGCTAGAAAAGCACTTTTTGTTTGTTTTTTCATCCAATTAAGATGTAGTTCATCCTTTGCCAAGAGGCCCATTATTATTTCTTAACCTAAGAAATCAGAGTCTTCAATGCTATCTGTGTTGTAAACACTTTACTATTTATGTCTTTCTTCCTCATCTTTCTCAAAGAAAGGAAAGAAAAAATATGCATTAATGCTACCTGTATCCTCCGACTCCTTTATCTTCATAGCTAAAAATTGTGTAGTCCCAGGAGTTGCATTTCAGATTTTTCATCAAAGTTAAATTCTTTTAAACTTATGTCATTCAAAGTAAGTAGCAGTCACTTAATTTGATAAGTTTTAGCTGGTGTTTCTTGGGTTTTGGAGCCATGTTTGGAGGGAAGTTAAGGAGAGATACTAACTTTTTCAGCATATGTCATATGCTAGGTGCTCTGCTGGTGCTATGCCTGTGTCTTTTCAACATACTTGTTTCCCTAGACTAAAACCTCAGACCCCACATAGCCAGATCTTGATATATTGTCACATTGGAAGTAATTCAGCTATTTTTCATTTTTTCTTGAGATGAAAAGATTCTTAACATGATGGCAAAGGGGCAGCGTGCTGATGTGAATCTGTCATATATCCCAAAAAAGACTGTGTTCTTTAATCCAGTTTTGTGGGGCAGATCTGTTGTTGGGCAGGACCTTTTGATTAGGTTGTTTCCATGGAGATGTGACCCCATGCATTCAAGGGGCTCTTCATCTGCTCGCTAGAGTCCTTAAAGGGAGAGACCTTTTAGAGAGAACTCAGAGCTGAGAGAACCTGAGAGAGAAAGAAAATGCCCACAGAGACATTTTAAAGAGAAGGACCAGCAGATGTCACCCTGTGCCTGCCCATGGAACACAGGAACCCCGCATACCAGCAGCCTTTCCTCTGAGAAGGCATCCTCTTGTTGGTGCCTTAATTTGGGCATTTTCACAGCCTTTGAATTGTAACTTGTAACTTAATAAATCCCATTTGTAAAAGCCAATCCATTTCTGGTATATTGCATTCTGGCAGCTTTAGTAAACCGAAACAGGTGGCCTGATGGATCATCAGACACAGTGATCTTAAAGATACTGTTTCTAAGTATTGGGCTGGCCATAATGGCTCAGCAGGCAGAGTTCTCACCTGCCATGCCAGAGACCCAGGTTCGATTCCTGGTGCCTGCCCATGTAAGAAAAAATAAAACAAGGCACTGTTTTCTTTACTATTGCCTTGCACAACGTCTATGATAGAGCTTTGAAAAGAGGAAAACAGCTGTCGTCCTGACGATCAGGGTAATAGTTGTCTATATCTTTATGTTTTATGCTTCCAGTTGGATCAAAGTACGTTATCACTTCCCTGGGAAATTTTCTGTAGAGTGTCCAATCAAACTGGGATGTACTGTTAGGCTTTTTAAATGACAAAAAATGAGGACATACTGAAGTTACCACATGTACTGTAGTCCATTGCTGGGGTACAAGGGAAGTTAGGGAGCAAAGGGAGCCTGCTCTTTCTCAGGAGGAAATGCACTGTGGATCCTGGTTTTGCCTTCTGCTTATTGCCCCCACTGCAGTGATTCCACTGTTCTTGTAACCGTGTCTTTCAGTCTCCTGATTCTTGCTTGGCAACCTCACTTCTACTTCCTCCCCTGCTTCTTTCATCTTCTCTGTGTCTCCTGTTTACAGCCCTCTGAGAGAGGACCTTACTGAGTGACTGCACACTGTCATCATCAGTCCAAGCACATGCTCCTTATATTTTTAATTCTGTTTCATAGTATCTCTTTTACTCTGTATTCCCAATCCCATTAGATTCTCTCATGTTTAATTTAAAATCTTCCAATTTGCTGTGTCTGTTTATTTTCATATACATGCTTTCCTGAAACTGTTCAGTGTGTTTCTTAATTTACTTTCATAATATACCTCTAACTTGTTTTTTCCTCACTTTTTTGAGATAAATAATGATGGCTAACATTTATTGAGCAGTTACCATATAATCTGCCTTTTCTAAGTGTGCTTTCTGTATTAATTTATTTTATTCTTATATCAACAGTATCATAGAATCAAAGAAAGGAGAGTTTAAGTAAATTGCACAGGACTGTGCAGGGTGCATTTTGGCTCCAAAGCTTATCTCTTAGTCAATATAATAACTATATTGACTTAACTAAATTAAGTTAAGAAACTTAACTAAATTAAGTTTCTATCTATGCTGCCATATGTAGATCAGCTTATTTGTTTAGGGGCATTGCATCGTTTTCCATCTTTTATATGTATTCAGCATTTTGCATATATTTTCTGCTAGTGATATATTATCTAGTTTCCATTCAATTCTTGGCCACTCAACTAGCACCATTATCAATAATCCTATAATGATCTCATGTGCTGCCAAATGATCACTAGATGCTGGTAAGAGGATAATATACAACAATCATTAAAAACAAAAGCACTAACAAAACAAACACTAAAAGGAAATATGTCAAAATATTAATAGTTGGTAGTATTTGAATAGTGAGAAAAATGTTGTTTTCCTCCAACTCTTTCCTCCTTCTGTTTTTATTTTTCATATCTTTATATTAGAATAGCACTGTAAATAAGCCCTCATATCTAAAAGCAGAGGCAGGCTAAATATTTACCTGTGGCCTCAGTATTGTGATCTTGAATTTTCCATGTAGCCATGCATAGATTGGTTTCTCCTGGCCACTTGCCACAGAAACAAAACAAAAACTCACACCTTAAAATGCCCTCTTTGCTCCCAACTCGATTCTCTTGAATGATAAAACTTTGAGATTTTATCTCATTTCCTTTCTGAATCATCTTTTGGGAAGAATAAAGTACATTTGGGATAACTCAGCATTTCCTGGACCAGTGCTACACTTTGCATATATACAGCTATAGCCTCAGCCTCCTTAACTCTGGTTTGATGATTTGTAAAAGCTTGGGAAATGAAACCCTTAGCAATTGCATTGTTTGCAGCCACCACCAATGGAGACTTGGTCTGGTTAGATCATCAGCATGAGGAGATGCTTTCACCTTGTGCTCTTCCCACTCAATGTGTGTCTCTCAGAGGATGATGATTGTTAAAGATTAAAAAAAAAAAGCCCCAGATGATTGTGTGAATAAAGGAAGGAACAGCAGGAAGCTGTTAACCCTGCTTCCTGAATTATGTCTCCAATTTGTGAAATTATTACCACATGTTCAGCATTGTGACGTTGCATTTCCATACACCTTTTATGCAGTGGAGTGTTGTGGAGATAACAGGAGAGATCATGGAAGTCCCTATAAATCATTTTAAGGAGCTTGGTCTTTAATATAAAAGCAGGATGGGATGCACTAGAATTGGACTATGGTTAGTCAGGGAGAGGTTGGTGAGTGGAGAGATAATGAAATCAATGTAGGTGTTTTAATTTGAGGTCTTGGGGTCTCATCATTTCTCTGGTAGCTGCAAGGATCTGTTATTTTCAAGAGTTTGAATAATACTGCTTTAATTAGCATGGATCTATGAATTGCCATATACCAAATATTAATTGTTAACTGCTCTATTTGTTTGATCAACAAATAGGCAAAACTTCACATGAGCACTATACATGCCCCTGTGTGCCTTCAGAAGGAAACATCTTCCTTGGGAAGGGTTGAGGAGTAGAATCTTCTTCTTTATGCTATCCCTCCAGCTTGGATTGTCTTCGTAACTCCCACCACTATCTCATACACTGAAGATGATGTCATACCCGCTTTGCTGGAGAAAAATAATAATACCAGCCATAACTAACCTTTTGGGCCAGACCTTCGAATGTAAAGAGCAATTCTTTGAAATATATGTGATAATTACATCCATTTTAAAGATGTAGAAAATGAGTCTTGGTGAGGTTAGATGATAGGTACAAAGTAATAGCGATCATAGTACATGTCCTAATGGACTTTGAACGTAGGTCTTTGATATTCCTGAGCCCATGCTATTTATTATCTACTGCAGCACTATCCCCCTCTAATTAAACCAGCTGACTCTATTGAGTCCTCACTGTGTGGTCAGTAATGTTTAGTGCTCTCATTTGATCCATAATAATGGTATATAGTTGGTCCTATTATTATTATTATCCCCATTTTTTAGATCCGTTAGTAAATATTTTCAGCTTTGCAGCCAGTCTGTCTCTGCCACAACTACTTAGCTGTGCTGTTGTAGTGCAAGTGCATTCACAGATAGGGCTTAAATAAATGGGCACAGCTCTGTTCCAATAAAACTTTATTTACTGAAACAGGCAGGGGCTGGTTTAATCTGCAGGTCAACATTTGTCAATGATAAAATTGAGGCTTAGAGGATTTATACAGCTCATGGTGAAGAGGGATATAAGCCAAGTTCTGTTTGATGTCCAAGACAGAGTTCTCAACTATGTATCATACTGTCTTACTCATCATAATCCTCAGTCCTCCTTTTCTGTTGCTTTTCATTTTCTCCTCAGAGAGACATTTCTGGTCATTCTTGAGACTTTTTTTTTTCTTGTTTTAAAAACTCCTCTCTGTTTTTTAAATATGGATTAACCACACTTCCTTGCCACCTCTCTTAATTTAACTAGGAAATTCTTCACTATTGTCAATATTCTTAGAGAAGAATAAAATTAAGTATCTTTTTAATAAAATTAAGTATTCTTAAACTGCCCCTGTCTTCTATTCCTTTAACAGGGATATTATTGAATATCATTAAATAAAATCATAAAATAGTGCTCTCTGTCCATAGAAAACAAGAGAAGCCTAAATGTAAAACTCTGGATTAGAGGATACACGAACCATTGGGAAAAAAATTTATTGGCAAGTGAAAGAAATTCACCATTAACAGCATGCTGTATAAATCAAGACTGGGAATCATCTTTAATTTTATACCTTGGCAATATTTCAAAGGTTTTTACAGTAACTTGTAAGGAGTTAATGTGCTGTGAATTCATTCCAGTACATTGATTTCTGCATTAGCTCAATGAAAGATGCAGTTCTTTGGCAAGAGAAAACTTTGGGAGGTAAATTTTCTTCATCATGGAATCCATAATTCAGAATTTATAATAGCAACTGGTTTCATTGTTCATGAATACAAATAGTTGTCTGGATGGCCAACAGTCCAGCAACTGAAAAAATGGAGTCTCATTTTGAAATTTGTTGTATGCACACCTTATCATGTCATCTACTCTGTTCTATACTAAGTGTTCTTTGGAGGAGTTTGGCTCTAGAGAGAGGAAGACTCTGTCCACCTCATTGCAGCTATTCATGCCATTTAAGGTATCTATGATGCTGCTTGTTGCCACCTCCAGGATGATGCTTAATTTTTGTAGTGCTAGTGAAATGCAGACTTGATGGTAGAAGTCAGTCCTTCTAAGGAAGCTTACGGCCTCAAGGATAATCACTTTCATGGGCTTCTTCCAAATCATTGCACCTAAATTTGCATGTATAATTTTGTATTTTTAGAAAGAGTATCCCTTCCATTATATATGCTTCAGAGCCCACAAGCCTGGCTCCACCATTGGCTGATAGCATGAAGTCTGCTCCTACCAAAGATTGCAGACTAAATGGGGGTTTCTAACTGAGTTCCTTAGAGATTACTTTTGTGGGGTGAGTAGGGTGAAAACCTTGGGTGTCTGTATTTCCACGTTCCCCTACAACACAAGCAACCCAAGCCCACCCCCATTTATCTGTTTTTGTATTGCACGTATGAGTATAGTTTTACTTTGTTTTGGTGGGGGGAAAATTCTTAGTTTAGAAATTTAGACTTATTTTTCAGGGACTCTGAAGGACTAAATAAGGCATATTTGAAGAGGCCCTGCTGCCAGTTCCAGTGTCATATTGCCATGCTGGAATGACAACCCAGTTGTTCTCAAACCATCCACATTTTTAAGAGAAATCAGGAATCTTTATGTTCGTGTGAAATCCCACCCCCCTCAAGTTGTAACACTTAACCTCAGAATAAATAAATAAGCATAAAGATGATAGAGGTATAAGTAAATAAACAAGCAAGCAGGCAGGTGTACAATAAATAAATCCACAATGCTTGCCCAATATAACAGCTAACTGAATTCATCAAAGCTTTGCTTTGGGACCTAGGGGATGAGGCAAAAACTACAAAAACATTTTTCTTCTAAGCATATATGTTTCTGAATCTTGTGATATGAATAGAGGCACTCAGAAACTGGCAATTGCTGATTATTAGAATTTGTCCTATTAGACCTGTCTCAACAGCTGGGAATTGAAGCTATTTAAAGAACGGCTTCCTTGGTTATTTTGAAGATAGTTATTTCCATTTAGACAGTATATTAGTCCTGTGTTGTACATGTCCTAGCTAGTTAATTACAAATAACATTCTATCATGTTTCATTATATTATTCTCTAGTAACATATCTATCTATATCTATTTTCATTACATTTAGTGACCTTTTAACCTATCCCAAAGGCCTAGCCATTTGTTACTTCTGAATTTCCCAATTTTTTCTTAACCAGGGGCCTTGATCACATGTTTCTCTCTTCTTCAATTCAAGAACAAAACCAAATTAATGTCAGAATTCTTAACCAACTTTCTAAGCTCTCCAGCTTGATGTCTCAGTGTAGTCTCCCCCTCTACCCCCACACCAGCCTAACTAATTTCATATTTCTCTTCAACCTCAAATAATTGTACAGGAGATTTTTCTGTTGACTTGGGAACATTTTGGGTTCATTCTCATCTTCTTCATTTAATTTGTGGTCTCTCTCCTACCTCAGAATTGCCTTCTATAAGCTCATCCATTTTTCAAAATTCCACCACGTGTTCATGATTATTTATTTTACATGAGGCCGTCACACATATCCAGAGTTGTGCTTCAGGGATATTAACATGGTAGCCAATCAGACAAGGGGTGGATTGAGAGAAAGAGATTGGAGCTGGAGTCCAGTTTAAGAGGCTATTGTGATAGTGCAGGGAAAGGTAATAAGGGGCCTGGCCTCGGCTGGTGGCAGCAGACTTTGAAAGACAGAGGTGGATTAAAAAAACTATTGATTTATTGATCCATTACAAATTCTCTCATTTTGTCAATGTTATCCCATACTTTAATTTACATGGACATGATCTGGAATGAGAAATGACTCCCAAATTTTTAAATTATTGCCCTATAATTTTTTCATCTGAAGCATCTTTATGGAATTCTTTATCTATCAATCACTAGTAACCAAAAACAAAATAAAGAAAAAACATTTTTACTTTGCTATGTAGCTTGTAGAAGTGGTAAAATAATAGCATGTCATTTATAGTGTAAGCTATTTTTTTTCTGACAAAACTTTATTTATTATCTTTTTTGACCCTTAAAACATTCTGGGGTGTTTAAAGGGGCAAGTGTTATTTCTTTTTTATTATCACCTGTGGAAATAGAACTATTGCTATTTAATATTTTATTCCAAAGCACATAAAGTTAAACCTTGATCTATAATCCAAATTATCATCTCTTCTTATATAATACATTATAAGCTTTCCTGAAATGTGTATCCATAGGCTCAACATTTTCAAAATCTCAACATTTTCACATTCTCATATGATATTGCTGTCCTTTAGACTGTGCTAACTGCTGACCTAGCTGAATCTTACTTTCTCAGCACGCTAAATGTAGATTTTCAGAATACTCTAAATATTTGTTCTGTGGTGCTTTACACTTCACCTTCCAAAGACACATTTTGTAGTGTCAAGTGTTGATGCAACAGGATGAGATAGATATGTGACAGTAAATAAAAACATCTCAGTAGTTGAAAGTCACCAAGATCAACCATTATATATATATGGCCATCCTGGGTTGCCTTGAGTGTCAGGGGCCTCTGTTCTAGGTCAGCTTTGCTCCAGAACCCTGGTGATGGTGCAGGCACTCTCTACTCATTTATGGCCCATGTGGGATAGGGAAAAAGTGAGGCAAATCACTCTTGGTTTCTGAAACTTCCACCTAGAAATGATTCACTTCACTTCTGCTCACATTTCATTGACTAAAGAAGTTGTAAGATCACAGCTAACTTCAAGGGGCAGGAGAGAACAATTATACTGTGGTTCCAGGAGAAGAGCCTGAAATGTTTGAAGAACAGCAGGCACACTCTGAGATCACCTTTCAGAAATTTTAAAGGAAATGTAAAGTACAATGTGTTTTGTATAGTTTAAGGCCAGGTTTTCTCTTGGCAAGCAAGGAGATGTGATGAGAAAACTTTTTATGGGTCTCGCAGCCACATTTCGTAGAATTAGTTAGTAATATTGGCTTGCTAGTAACTCATTTGTCTGTGTAGTATTTCACAGTCCAACTTTATTATGCTTTACAGCATCCAGTCACTTTAATTTTAAAAACATCATTTTTAGTAATGGTAAAAAACTTTTGAATACATATGGTCTTAACTGAAGAGTTCAGATTGTTCTGTGTTTAGTGTTCCATTTGTCCTTAATATCCTCGATGTATTCTAAGAGAGAAATGTGTTCTCTCTGCCTGGAGAAACTGCACAAGAAAGTTGATGATGAAACTATGTCCGCGTGAACAACTGACAATACCACCTTGATTAAATTGCTTGTTTAATTTAGTTTAAAAGATCAATTGTTTATAGTATTTGGTTGTTTGGTTAAATTGACCCTGATGCATTTAGTTATAGCAAGTGAACCAGGTTGAGCAATTAGTTATTATATCAAGAAATATTTTCAGCTGAATTACTCAGAAAATTGAAGATAGAATCCACTTATGTTACCTCAAATTTGTATGGATTTTTTAAATGTTTTCTACACTGTATAATTTAATACTGGATTCTTTACTGTCTTAGTTTTCCAAGGTTGCTATGAGAAATACCACCCAGTGGGTTGGCTTACACAACAGGAATTTATAGTCTCCTGATTTTGGCGGCTAGGAGTCCAATGTTAAAGCATTGGCAAGGCTTGCTTTCTGCCAGAGTCTATAGCATTTCAGTAATCCCCTGTCATATGGCAGTCTCTCTCCTTGTGATGATTCCTCTGGTTTCTGCTGACTTTGGCTTCCATTTCCTTATCCAATTTCCTCTGCCTGTAGGACTTTGGATTGGATTAAGGTCCATCTCATTCACTTTGGGCCCACCATCACTCATATCCACATCTTCACAGGTGTTGGTGACAAATGGCTTCACACCCACAAGAACAGGAGTTAGGACTTGAACATATTTTTTGTGAGGGACATGATGCAATCCTTAACATATTCCATATGTTTCCCTCATTAATAAGACTTACTCTTTCAAACTATAAATTTCTTCAGGGGCAGGATTAATTGCCTACCATGTTGCTTCAACTCTAAAGAGGATTTGACACCCAGGGGCAGAATAGTGACTTTTATATGTGACAGTGTGCTGAGTATCTCATTAAATCTGGGTTTGAGTCCCATTTCTACTTTTGACTAATCTGCAAAATGAAGCTTTTTGCCTAAATGACTTTGAACAACTTCTCTATAGTTAAAGTACACATGTGAGGTTTTTTTTTTCAACAAACTGGCTGAAACTTGAATGATTTTGCCTCTGATAGATGTGATAGAATTTAATAAATAATCACTCTACAAGAGAGTTGGGATTTAAGGAATCCAATAACCTTTTTATTTCTCAATGTGATTAGCTGAGCTTTGTGTAACGTCTAATTCAGTTGTATTTCAGTTATGTAAGTTGTGGATACAAATAAGACACTATGTTATTTGCAATACATTGCCATCATTGTATAATGTTTAATGTTGAGTGTCTAAGACAGATGTTACATGTGCAGTAAAGATATTTTTCACTAATGCAGGACCTTAAAGGGGAGATCCCATTGAGTCTATCTTTATCCATAATATCAGCTTATATACATTGAAGTACCTAGTATGTGTAACATACCATGCTCTACACACATAGAACGCTGTGTGCCTGTTGTACCAGTGATTCTGTAATGACTGCATCATCTCACCTTCATATGCTGATGGATAACTGAATCGGAACATGAAAGACTCCCTCAGCCAAGTCATATGATGGCTCAGCAATGTACTCTGCATAGCAACTATATATAATATTATAAAGTGTAAAATATTTTTTGGTAGAAAAACTTCTTCTCTCCCAGAGCACCTGGGTTTATATTTATGAATGTTGCCTGTGAAGTTCTATCTAGATGGGATATTTTATGTAAATGAGTTTTTAAAACATTAAGATTTCTGTAGTCAGGAATTGAAATTCCCATATGGCTGTTTGACTTTGTGGATAGTCACATTTGATCATATCGGTTGCCAAAAACTGTAAATAGTAAGTATGTGGGTAAAACTAATCCTTTCAATTATGATATTGGCCTAAGAATATGCAATTATTAATAGTTCTAACTAGGGGTTTTCCTTTGGGGTATATTCTAGCATGAGAAATAATTTGCCTTAAAAATAAATGTCATTGTTGCTTAATCTTGTTGAATTTGGAAAATATTTTATGTCATTAAATTTAATCATCTTGACTTTCATGGAGATTCTCTGGGTTTACGAGTTATTACAGGGAAAGAAAAGGCTTTATTTCTGGAGTATTACTAATTAAAATCCTTCAATACGCAAGTATAGACAAAAATGATTGAAAGTGTCATTCAATTAAAAGGGCATCTACTTCAAAATAGATCCATATAGACACTCTAATATTAAAATTTATTTATATTAAGTCTCCTGGAATTTCAGATTTGTATGCCATGCGTGCAAATCTGCATTCAAATCTCACCA
This sequence comes from Tamandua tetradactyla, assembly GCF_023851605.1. Classification (NCBI taxonomy): domain Eukaryota; kingdom Metazoa; phylum Chordata; class Mammalia; order Pilosa; family Myrmecophagidae; genus Tamandua; species Tamandua tetradactyla. The sequence goes on from NC_135329.1 coordinate 107,077,363, forward strand.
TGCTATGAGAGTTCATCCCATCTAATTTCTAGTCCTGCACTTTCCATTGGATAGCAAACAAAATCATATTATGGCTCAGTTTCTCTGAATAATTGAATAATGTCTGTGACCTCTAATTACTTCTACATATAGCAGTTATTATGCACATAATACTTAATTTGTGATTAAATCTCCTTAAAGGAAGTATAGAGTAACAATTAATTTAAACAACATTAGCCTTCTAATCTCAATTAAATGGAGCATTTTTTCTGTCCCAAAAGGATACTTCCTGATGACTCCTAGATTATTTTGTTTTCTCCCTTGTCAGTGAGTATTATGTGGGGAATATAAAATCATTATAATATTAATAAAAGCTAAATATAACTATAAAGTTAAATATAGTACTTTGTACATATCCGGGCATTTGTGGGGCAGGAAGGGTAGAGAAGACAATCAAGAAAATAAGGTTCTGAAGGAGCCTGGAGAGTTAGCAGGTAGAAGTGAAGGATGTGACTAATATAGTAATATGGATACTTTTCCTATTGTAAGAAAAATAGAGGAGAAAAGATGGGAATACGTACAATTATCTTCATAGGAAATTGAAGGAGTTCTTTCGTCCATTTTCTGTTTTTTTTTCTGGGATAGAAGAAAAATGTGTTAGAAGTTAGAAGGTAGGTGGAGAAGGTTTGAGGAGCTGCGGCGTGGAAGGGGAGTGGGAAGAAAGCACAGAAGGATCACCAGGCGAGGTGCGAGCTGGGCTGAAGACAGAGACTGTGCATCCAGGTGTCACCCGTGCGGGGTTAGCATGCTCTTCAGCTCCTCTGTTGTCTGGTTTTAAGCCTTGAGTGTTATCTGTGTATGAAATGTTGGCAGACTGGCATAGCAGAAGAACAGTGGAGCAAGATGGTCAACACTATCGACAAGAGAATGAAGTAATGAGCTAGAGAGGATAAGCTGGTTAGTAAAAGGGTAGAGTTTTTGCATGATCAAAAGCAGAACTATTACTTAAAAAGGCGGAGTAGTCTAAATGGGTAGAATTCACAATAGAGGAGGAGGAAGGGCAAAATTGAAAGCTAAGAGATTGCTCTCAACCTTGATGAAATATTGGACTTATTAGGGGAGCTTAAAAAAATTCTGATACCTGTATCTCATCCTCTGAGATTTTGATTGAATTAGTCTGTGTTATGGACTGGCCTGGGAAATGAGGCTGTATTGTACAGCCATGGTTGAAAACCAAGGTTTAGAACTTCTTGTGCTTTATATTTCAAAGTGATTGACACTTTGAACAATTGAGATAATTGAATAATAACGAAATAATTATTAAGGAATTGTCAAATAAATACAATAAAATAATCAGGACTGGAGAGAATATTGCAATATACTGGGCTAGAATTGATAAGATACTGAACCAGGAAACTGACAAAAGGAATTGTGAAGTTGGGGACATATTTATCATATTTCAACAGAAGCATTTATTGTTGTAAGTGAAGTATACTGGAGGAGAGTCTAAGATAACTGGGAGATTTTTATTTTGGATAATTTGTTAGCGTTCTATTGCTGCATAATAAATTACCACCAATTTAGCTACCCAGAACGTTTATTATCTCACAGTTTCCAAAGCCCAACCATAGCTTTGCTGGGATCTCTGTTTAACTATCTCACCAGGCCACCGTTGAGCTGTTGGTTGAGGCTTGTCTCATCAGAGGCTTGACTCAAGAAATCTCCACTTCCAGTTCCCTCAGGTTGTTGACCAAATTCATCTTCAAGTAGTAGTAGGTCTAAGGTCACTGTTTACCTGCCGGCTGTGGGTTAGGAGCTCACCTCATATTCTGTTCCATTTGGTCCACCTCATACTAATTTCACAACATAGCTGTTTGCTTCATCAAGACCAGGCAGGAGGAGAGTGTGTCTGTACTGGAAATGCCTAGTCCCTCTTTTAAGAGCTTTCACCTAATTAAGCCAGGCCCTCCACTGATCATCTCCCTTTTGATTAATTTAAAGTCAATTGATCTAAAACTTTAGTTAAATCTGCAAAAGTCCTTCACCTTCACCAAATAGGGTAACCTAATAATGAGAGTGATGCTGTTACATTAGCAAGTCCTGCCCACTCTCAAGGAGAGGGAATTATAAAGGGCATGTACACCAGAGGATAGGAATCATGAAGACCACCTCAGATGATGCTGCAGTTAATTAGGATAAGGTATATAAGAGAATTAGAATGTTTCAGGAAGGCATCGATGACCTTGGTATTAGAGATGTTGAATTTTGGGTACCTGGGCATCCAATTGCAGTGTTTCAGTAGGTAGCCAGTAGAGAGATCAGCATTGGAAATATATGTTTGGTAGTAACCAATAGAAGTGATAGTTAAAATAGTGGGGCCATCCAGAGCAAGACCAAGTAAACCTAGAACTACTGGAGCTGTACTTCAACCCAACACCATTATACCATCTTTTTACTACCTCTCTCTTTCTTCTTTCTGAGCACCCTGGTCTTCCTACACTGTGATCTGCTTTCTGCTTTCCTCTCCTCTTTCCCCAAGTCACACTACCTGGAAGGGAGAATCAAGATCTGTCTGAGTAAAAGTCTTCCAGATCGTAGGCACTTACACGTCGGCTCTGAGTATTTTATCCCTTACTCTAGTCAGTGCACAGGGGGCTGTGGGATGCAGGACACAAGGCACAGTGAGGGGAGATGATGTCATCCTTCGTCTTGAACTGCTTCATTACTTCTTATTCGAGACCAGCTGTCCACTTTTCCCTGCTCCTCCCATCCCAGAATTGCCTATGAAAGTAAACATAATGGCACGCATTTGGAAGGCAGATGTATTTCAGTAGAAAATTTTTGAAGCTGTTGCAGCAAGCCTCCTGAGAAATCTGAGTTGTGATAATGGAAACAGAGAGTGAATTTGATCAGTTCGTTTTGATCCGATTTTCTTCCCTTCCCTTAAATCTTTCTCTTTCAGGTTATATTCAAGAAGAATGTGTCATTCCCTGCCCATTTGATTGCAAGTTAAGCGATTGGTCTAGTTGGGGGTCTTGCAGTTCATCGTGTGGGATTGGAGTGAGAATTCGATCCAAATGGCTAAAAGAAAAACCTTACAATGGAGGTCGCCCTTGTCCCAAACTGGATCTCAAGAATCAGGTAAAGTGCATGAAGCCACAAATAAAAAGCTGAAAATTTTTCCCCATTATAATTTCTTTTTGAAATTAAGGTCTATCTCTCATCACAAACAGTCCATTAAAAATTATCGGAAGCTCGACAGAGGGGTTGAGGGCAGAAATTAATAGAATTAATTATAGACGCCTTGCCCACATCTAAGTGAGTTGGAGACCAACTTTGGTAGCATTAACAATAATATTTTCAAAAATTCAATCCAATTGATTTTTTTTTCTTTTTTTGTTCTTTTGCATGGGCAGGCACCAGGAATCAAACACGGGTCTCCAGCATAGCAGGCGAGAACTCTACCTGCTGAGCCACTGTGGCCTGCCCAATCCAATTGATTTTTAAATGATCCTGAAGTATAATTTGATTAGTCATGACAATCACAAAATGATAGCTACAACTCCTTAAAGTTTCATATATATATTAAAATATAAGCAATGGTGTTTGGAGAGTATAAATTACTTTTTGTAAATGTAATTCTTGTTCTTTCCATTCAACTCCAAAAATGATATTCTTTTTTCTTCATTTATCTCTTTATCCTAATTTTCTTCTTCCTCTGTCTTGCAACTGCATCCACACTTCATGTCTCTTTTGAGATATTTTTTACTTGGTCCCCCTAGTCATAGCTATTTTCCTAAATGAAACGCTGATGACTTCTAATCCATGTAAATGTCCAGTGATATTGCCATCCTGTTCAAAGTTATAGTATTTCAGTTGGCTTTACCCAGGTTACTATGATTTAGTTAAGAATTATAAACAAAAACCTTAACTTCTCTCATGATTGCATACAGGCTACTCAATTAGGACTGATATTACAGGTTGTTATTTTTTTCCAAAAAAATCAGTTGAATAGGTGAAAAAACGATGATGACAGTTAAAAGTATTTTATTCTTAGAGCGGTAGAATGTGTCCCATAAGATTATGTAGATCCTCTATGACTGGGGAAACTCTTAGCAGAATAGACATATAGGTTGTTTAATGGAAGGAAAATCCCATATCTCTGCTTTTAATTAATTTGAACAGCATATCTGTTACTGCCTGGCTTACAATACCATCTGTCAGTTTTGATAGGAGACATAAAACTCACTGATAAAAGAAAAAAATGTCATTCTAACCCACATATTTAAGTTCTAAATAGTAGCATGTTAGTCTTTTTTTTTCTTTTTTTAAGTTTATGTTGACCATAGTTTCTTCCCTCAAAGAAAGAGTAATAGTTGGTGAAAATAAATGATGATCAAAAAATTAACATAAATCCTATAAACACCATAGTAAGTGCCAGAATTTGGTGAAGGCAAGAGTCAAATATGATCAATGTGGACAGGAGAGAAAGAATCAGAGGAGAGATAGTCTGAAGAGATAAGTCTTACCTCAGTTCATGGAAAGAAACTGCATAGGTTTATGTTTGGGAGGAGAACATTCTAGTGAACACGCTCTGTGAAGACTCTTTGACAATCATTAAGGGATTTTGTAGACATTTAAAATGGTAAAGAACTTCTAAGTATTTGTAATTGTGAATAATATATGGCAATTCTTATTATATCTTCCTAAAAACAATCAGCTAATGTTAAAACTTTACAAACCTAGCTTTAAACACTAGTTTTAGTATGCTGATTTTATGAACTAGGAAATTATCAAGTAGATAAAAGCACTTCATTTGAGCACAGACTTTAAACCTGTTTTTTCAGAATATGAAGGCAAAGTGTAAAAATATGCCCATAAAATCTAGAAGTATGCATAAAGTAAAAGTACTTGTGTGCCAATTGTGACTTAAAACTAAATCAAAACACTTAGTTGACGTAAAAAACTTGTAACCCCTTAGTAGTACCAACTAAAAATTAAGCCCCAAATTCAATAATAATTTAGATAAATTACATAAGTGAAAACTAAGTAAAAGTAGGTCTGTCTCCTGGAAGATATTTCTAATTTTTGAGTTTCTGAAGGCAACTTTAGCCTTCCAAAAACATTTTGTTCTTGCAGTGTTCAATAGTGAATGAGTTTAAATGATCAGAAATCTGATTTAGTATAACCATTTATTCTGATAAAGAGGTTTTCAGCTATCTAACATTGTGGCTTTATTAAATTTGAATCAAAAAACTCTATATTTTATGTTTATGCATAAGGTAATTGATAAGGGCAGTAAGTATTAAACCTTCTCTCATACTTGTAAATTGGTGAAGGGCAAGGGAATATAATCGTGAAACATCCATAGTAAATTTTCTTCAGAGCAATCCCTTTTGTAAAGCACGCACACTTATACCTGTAATTATATTTGTTGAAAGATAACTGTAGTAATTTCATTATATGTTTGCTCCTACCTGTGATAGGATCCCTTTGTGTGTGTGTGTGTGTGTGCGTGCACGAGGGTGGCTGACGGGTGTGCACATGTGTCTGTGTGTGTGTGCAGGCATGTGCAGTATGTTGTATATAGACCTTTGACATTATTCATGTTTTTTTAATTCACCTGCCAGAAGCTGGGTTTCAGGGATTTTTATTATTTATGAAGTATTCCTCAGCTTCTTATTTATGGCTGTTTCTCTTTCAAAGAGCCCACTATGTTTTTCTAAAAGGCAAATATTGTGCAATCGAAGTGATACCCACTGAGGTTCTTTTGCAAAGTTCAGTTTTATTACTTAGGTTATCTGTTCCCTTTCCAATTGGTTTCTAGGTCTAGATTTTGTTTCCAATTTTGGAGCCATTCACCCATGAAAACAATATATTTCACAATGAAAAAAGGTTTATATATATGTGTGTGTGTGTGTGTGTGTGTGTGTGTGTAATCAAATTATACAGGCAAGAGAGGCACATAGCTTCAGTACATGTGCATGAGGAAAATACATAGCAGACTGAGCCTATAAAAGAACTTTCTTATCTGTGTTTGAGTGTGTGTGCTATGTATGTATATGTAAATATTAGCACACCTTTATATATTTATTCATTCCCTTATTCTCTTTCCTTCCTCCTTAGAATATGAGGTTTTTCTGAGGGCAGAGATTGTCACATTATCTGGAAGGGAGAATAAAGCTCAGTCCTAGTAAAAGCCTTGCAGATCACACACACTTGAACAGTGGCTCTGATTGCTTTTTCCCCTGCTTTAGACAGTACCTGGGAGACTGTGGGATGGAGGACACAAGGAACAGTGAGGGGAGATAATACCATCCTTAGTCTTGAACTGTGTCGTTCCTTCTTATCAGAAACCAGGACCAACTGTTCACTTTTCCTTGCTCCTTTCACCCCAGAATTGCCTATGAAAGTAAATTTTGAAACTTTGTTTTTTTATGCGGTAATTTATCAATAGAATTCTCAAAATCATGAGCTTTCATAGGAAAAAAAAAAATAAGAACTTGCAAAGTATTATTGCCCAAGGAGAGTCTTTCAACACTAGCCTGAAAAAATGTTGTGTATCTGGATCCCCAATTGAAATCTAATTTAGCTATATAAATGGAAAGGTTGTTATTATATACACAAGTTCATTGACTATTCTGAATCTCTTAGTGAATCAATATTTATAATCTCTCATAAAAAGCCACCCTTTTAAACCAAAGCCTATCAACAGAATAGCTCCTTCTCTAGAAGTGCCTGAGTGACAGCAAGTAACTGTTAAAGATATTTGTGATGCTAAATACTTGGAGCATGCAGCTTGTCCAAAGCTCTTAGCTAAGCATTAAATTTCGTCTAAACAGTTTATTGGATTATCACATCAGTAAGCTGATGCCCTTGACTCTGCTGTGCATAATAGAATGCATAATATAGTTTAATTTTTATAGGTTATTATGTGTTGAGTGATTTTAAGTGTACTTATACTATATATTTTTACTGTATATTTTTTGAAATTCTGCAAATAAAAGATTAAATATGAGAACATTAAAGCCCCATTGGATTTACATTTCACTTATGAATTCTTCCCACAATTAGGAAGAAGAGTTTCAGAAAATTATATTTTGTTCATAGGTGCAAATCATTGGGTTCACAGTTTGACAGAAATCTTATACTGAATTCATTACCTAAAAATTTCAAAATACATGCCATTTACATACATTTTTGAAAGACTTTTGGGTGTTGCATCTGAAAAAGCGGACATAAATTTAATATATGGGTGTTCCCTAGAAACAATTTCAAAGAGGTGTATTTCCCCCAAAGAGAAGTGGGCCAAATTTAGAAATGAATATGATACATTTTATTTTTCATCACAAGGTAATGGTGTTTTTAAGAATGCTTCTGTCCCATACTTATGCAGATATACTTTAACATGAACATTTCTTCCTTAGAACTTTTGGTTGAGAAAAAGTTTCTATAGAGAAATAGACTATGCTGAATTTAATATTGCCTCATTAAATGTTAGCAGCATGTAAGGATGTAGAAATAGGATAATCTTGTTCTAAATGCATGTTTGTTTACCCAGAAAAATGTGTTAACACCTATAGTTTAATTTGATTTAATCATGTTTGGCTCTTGCTTCTCTTTGACCAGCCTGTCCCCTGCACCCAACTTAAGCCAAACCCCTCCTGGCAGAGTGCTTGCTGTGCCGTGTGCTTTGCACTTGGTACTTTGGCACATGCCCCTACTGTGATGGAGCAAGTAGCTTTTTTCCCAAGCACTAATGTGAAGGGCAGCCCAAACTGACACATGATGAAGTACATTCACCTGTACTGCTCTTGGAGATGGGAGAAGGGACTTGTTTTAAATATAAACTATCATATATCATTGAATTAAGGGCTGCAGAATGATTTGTTCCTTGGGGTCATTTGAGGGGCTTTAATGGAGGCAGCTATTCCTAAAACATTCTGCCCCTCCCCAGCAAAGCAGTTATTTACCCCGGAGGCAGCGCAGTCACACGCAGTCCCTCCACAGAGGGAGCCTAACATGGCTTCTGCGAGCCCTTGTTTGTGCCCGTCTGTCAGCCCCAGCTCTGTGCTCTCAGGTGGGGTCATTGCACTAGCTGAGCTGAGTAGAGCTCAGAGGAGCGGTAGTTTTTTTCTTTTTTGCTCTTGCCCTGTCACCATCTCCAAGAAAAAATATATTTTTTCCCAGGATTCCTACCCCCTCCTCATTTGCATCCATATAGAAACTATTCTTGATCATTCCAAAGTATTACCCTGCTCATTAAAATCTTTAAGACTTTGATCATTTTTCTTGAGAGCTGCCAGAATCAAACATGAGAAGCAATTTTCCTATGCCTGTTGTCATCTCTGTCTTGCATTTTGCTGTATTTTTCAGTACTGAGTATTGCTACTCTACGTGTTTTCAGACTTGCATCTTGTTGTTTTCCAACTATGTGCTACATGTGTGGCCCTTGAATGTTCTCTGTTAGGATGGCTTGGCAAATGTCTGTAGCACAGGTGCTACACAGGGCTTTGGGGATTGACTAGGCATGAGTGTAAAATTGTGAAGTTGTCAAATATTGTCTTTGGCCCACTTTCAGTGTCCTCCCACACCTCATATTCTCCTAGCTACTTAACTCCTAATGCCCTGAAAGATCGTATCACATCAGCTTCAACAGGAAAATCACATCATCTGTGCTGGCCATTTTTTGGAACTGTCTACTCAACCAAGTATTTCAAATAGAAGTACCCAAGTATGTTTCTAGAAAAATATTGGCAGAACTTGCGTTTTATATCTTTCCTGTATTCAGCCTGTCATTTAAGCTTTAAATACAGAATGGTAACTTACCTCCTTCTTTCAGGCATTATAAGAATATAGCTCTGACTTCAACCATGAATATGAACTTGTGGTATTGAACATACTGGTTAGGAAATTAAACCATAAAATGATGTGACTGGAGCACCTGTTTTTTTTTTAAGTTGCTTAAGAACTTTTGAGATTTAGATTCTCAATGCTACTTTAATTCTCTAGTCCTTCAGATTTTTTTCAAGCTTTATCTGAAAATTAAGTTAAATTACTAGAAAGCAAGTTCCTAGATCTTCAGAACAGCATTTGGTGAATCATGATTTATTTCTTGTACATGATTTAAGACTCAGAAATATTCTCTCTGAGAAGCATATTTAAGTCTTTTGCCATCAGAGTTTATTGTTTCATAACTTTATTGAATAGAAGAATATAAGAATCACTGGGGGTGGGGGAGAGGAGTTGTTATAAAAACAGTTTTACAGCCCCTTCCTCTAGAGATTGTGGTTCAGGACATCTAGAGTGGGTCCAGAAGTATATATCTGTTAACAAAGTTAACAGATTTTCCTAGTTCATCTGATCAGGCAAGTTTGTGCATATTGCCAGAGTAAAATAATTGCATACAGAGACTGCCATATCTGCATGAATTCCCCTTTGGAAAATATTTTCTCTGTGGTTGACTTAGTCTGCCCTTTCTAATTCAAACAGTGAAAATAGCCAGTACTTGTTTGCATGGTATCACTCTAGAAGCTAACCTGTGAGGACCTTCATTTTATACAATGGGAAACTAAGACTCATAGGGGTATAATAGCTTACCTAGTGTCTCCCACTATTGTGTAAAAGGAGTTAAGAGTCAAAGTCTGGGGCCAAATGCTGGCCTGCCATTTAGCAGCTGTGAGATTTAAGACAATTGTTTAGCCTTTTCAAGTCTCAATTTTATAATCTGCCCAATAGGTAGAACAGTGAAACCTACCACATAAGCTAATTGTATCAAATAACATAAAATGAATATAAATTTCTTTCCACGTTGCTTGGCAATGCCTGATAAGTGTAAGCTATGATTATTTTTCCTTGGTCTCTTAACATAATTTCTGTTCCAATTCAGTTTGCTTTTGCCTCTACCATATTGCCTTTTAGAACTAGGTTATGCAGATTACTTCCCTTTTTACATCTAGCTTCTGGGACATTTGGAGTCAAATATTTTGGTTGTAATGACTCGGCTTAGATGTCTAGTAGCATCTATGGTCATTGCTTCCTTGAATAGGAAATCTGTCCTGTTTATTTCTGAACATCTTAAACCTGTCATTTTTTTTCCTAATGGCAAACAGGAAAAATGTTTTTACATATTTTTAACTTTTTACCTATTTTTAATTTCCCAGGAGTCTGTAATTCTGTGGCCCTTCTAGAATACCTTTTTGAAAAGGAAATACAGATAGAAAAGTTCACAAATCTTTAAGTGACTACAGCTCTATGAATTTTCACAAAATAACCCTTCCCATTCAGTCACCACTGAATATTATATTGTATTAATATTATGTATTATAATGTATGATTAATACATTATCAGACCTCAGATGTCCTCCTCATGATCCCTACTTCACTATCACATTCTCTTTCCAAACATAACCACTATTCAGATTTCTAACCCTATAGATGGGTTTTATTATTTTTTTAAAAGCTTTGTGTAAATGGTATTCTGTACCATAAATACTCTTTTGGGTCTGCCTCTTCCTACTCAGTATTATGTTTTTGAGAATTGGCAATGTCTCATGTGGCAATATCTTAGTAATTTTCATTGTTGTATATTTCATTGTATATTCCACAATTATTTTACTGTGTATATCACACTTTACCCATTGTAATGTAGATGTACACTTGAGTTGTTTCCAGTTTGGGGCAATTATAAATAACAGATTTTCCTAGTTCATCTGATTAGGCAAGTTTGTGCATATTGCCAGAGTAAAATAATTGCATACAGAGACTGCCATATCTGGATGAATTCCCCTTTGGAAAATATTTTCTCAGTGACCATTCTTGTTCATATCTTTTGGCATACATTTGTATACATCTCTGTTGGGGACATACCTACAAGCACAATTTCTAGGTCACGGGTCATACAGTCTGTTCCAGTTCAATAGATAATTGGCATTTCATTGTAAATTATCACAGATCCTGTTGAATGTATAAATAGTATAGGGCTGTAAGTAATGATTTGAAATATGACCTGCCTGAACCTAAGAAAAGATAAGGGAAAACCAAAAAGATGTATTAAATGTTTATCTCAGTACTTCTCATATTACAGCATGTAAGTGACTACTGCCCACTCCTAAATCCTATGTCTCTGCCCAAATAGAAAAAGATTATGCACTCCCTTTTCTCCTGGCTTGGCCCATCTCTCTCCTTATAATCATCTATTTCCTCTACCTCTTAAGTTCCTCCCCTCCTCCATAAAGCTATTCTTGACAGAGCAACCACAGTGAATTTTCTAAACCACAAATTTGATCATACTAAAATTTTACGAGAGTTTACCTGTGGTAATTTGTGAGACTGTGATCTGCCTGTGCTTCCCTCTCTAATTACATTTTTCTGACCTCAGAGTCATGGTTAAAACAGCCCAACCCCCATGCCACGTAAGTTCCCGAGGATCAGAAAGGGTGTGGGCTACTTTCGTCTTTCTGTCTCCTCATCAGCTCATACAGGCTTTCTCATAGAGAAGGAGAGTTGCATATTCTGAGACTGCTTGTATTGATTAATTGATGGATAGCAAACCTGATATCTTTTATGAAAAATTGCCTTTCAGTTTACAAGTCACCAGTTATTATTGAATAAGATATTTGGGCTTATTCTACGACCTTCTCTTGAAGCTATTCATATAATTCCCTCTACATTGGATTAAACTCGTGCTCCACTGCCATTTAAATAGAGACTGCCCAAGTCAGATTCGAGATCTTTGCTTCTTCCCTGAAGAGAAATCTTCTCTTACATGACAAGATAGGGGACCTTGTGCTTATCACCAATGCTGAAACCAAGAATGGAATCAATGACAAAGTTGGCCTCCAAGTAATATTCCCAAACAGCAGAATAGTTGCCAAAAATCACCTTCCACCCTCAAAGACAGTAAACTTGCCCCCACCTCTGAACTGAAAGTAAGTTAATTTGGGTGGCAATGTTAGGAAAGAAGTTTGAATTGAGCCAACTCTCCAATATTTGGTATGTCATGTGGAGGCCAGCAGGGACTGTGTGTCCTAAATCAGAGTGGCGGTTATAACATACAGAGTCAACTTTCCCTTGCTTTCCTCTGTTTGTGGGACAAGGGAGCTTAACTGCATTGAAGTCATAGTTGGTCATAAATACCATATTTTAATCATTTAAAATATATTGTATAAGTGTATTTTTGTGTTTTTAAATCTTTGCTCAAATTCAACTTCTTAACATCTATCCGGCCATCTATTTAATACTACATCTGCCCCATACACTTCCTAATTACCCTTCCTATGCTCTTTAGTTCCTACTATATGACTTCCACATTTACTTTTTCATTTTAAAATTTTGCTCTTTCCATTCCACCTCCAAAAGAGATATACTGCCTAGTCGCTGTTGGGAACCATGAAAACTGATGACAGCCTTATTTTAGTTTGGACTTTCCAAGAAGACAGCCTAAGACAGGACTCAAGAACAAAAATTTGATTTCCCAATTGCAGGTAATACCATCAGGGAAGTGAAGCAGTCTTATAGGGAAGGGAAGGAGCCCATAAAACTTAGATTATTAAGCCAGGTACCCTAAACTTAAGCCTGTCAGGAAATTCTGGAAAACCCTGAAAATACATACCTAAGATATACTCTGCCTGAAGGGGTAAGAGTTGACACATTCATAGAACAATTTCTGAGAGTCACTGATCAAGGGAGTATTAAGTCCATGGCACTTTGGGCCATTCTGGAAAAAGCCTTTAGGCATAGAGATACAGATGGAGGCAGTTTGGAAGGTGCCATGATCATTTTGAAAGATTGGTAGGATAAGGGCAGAGCACCAACTATGATTGCCACAGATGTTTCCTCTGTGTCTTTGAAAGTACCTAGAGACAGGAAGTTACTTGATTGGTATTATTTATTGGGGGCAGTGTATTCTCTGTGCTATCTTTGTAATAGGCAGAAATGCATTTTTTTAAGTAAAAATATTGTTTAATACAACACAGTGGTAGAATGGGTATTTTGAGTAGCTTGTTGCTTGGGACAATAAATAGACTTTTGTTCATTTGGCTACACACCTTATCTGGTCCCCTTTATAATTGATTCTTTGCCTTTTGTGAATGCTGGACCCCGGCAACAGGAAAAAGAAAATCTGGCTGCAGAGACCAAACCGTGCCCTAATTAATAAGGTAGAAATAGAGTTTTGCAAAGGGCTTTGGATCTTCCTTTTTGAAGGGGTGCAATGTGGAGCTAGCGAGGAGCACCTGTGTTGGTGTTTAGTGGCTCCCATACTGCCCCATATTGTAGCCTTTTCTCTATGACTACTACCAAGTCCAATTTGCCTGCCTCGAGCTGAGCATGAGCAAGAAAGCAGAGTAGTTGGCCCGCTATGTGACAATGTTAGGTGGCATTGCCTGTGTACAAAGATTATTAGATTCAATGTGACTATTAAGTTCTAGGGCAGCTGGATACTAGAAAAATAGTTTGAGTAGGAAAGGAACCTGAACATATCTAATCTACTAGGTCTCAATTATGGCTGACTATTAGAATCATATAAGACATTTTACATGTCTCAGCCCCACCCAAGATCAATTAAATTAGAATTCCTGGTGGGGAGAAAGCAGTTCAAAAACTCCCCAGGTGATTCTAATGTGCAGCCAGAGTAAAAAACTGCTGTCCAATGCAACCTCATCATCTTTTAAATGAGACAGCTGGAGCTCAGAGAGGTGACTTGACACCTAATCATCCATTAGCGCAGGAGCCCTAGCACTCCATCATTCTTTCAAAGACACAGTGTTGCTTTCTTGCCTTTTTGAACACCTTTTCCATCCAGAACAACACTAGTGCAATGAGTAATTCTGATTTGCATTATACATTTGCTTTTCAAATAGGAAAACAAGTAAGGGGCACTCGGCTTCATCCTACCATATTCCCTTCTCCCTGAACCACTAAAGGCAAACCCTAAAAGCAAACGATCTCTTTTGGAAGATGTTTTAAGTGAACCTATAACTTCCAACTGCCTTTTCTTATGCAGGCAGGGGACTGACATGGTGGCTATACATATAACCCAGAATATGTGGGAAAAAATAAGATAGGTATCCCATGGTCACATGGTTTGGGGTAGGTATGATATGATGGTAAGTGTATTTTTATTTGCATTATTCAATAAATATGTGTATCAATATGCTATATAATTGAGACAGTTGATGGGAAAGCATAGAAGTATAATGGAGGTAGATAAAATGATGTACTTGAATGGGGGGACAGATGTTTCTTAGCAACAGCAATTTAATAAATTGGAATTCAAGGCAAGTGTAAAGATTTTGGAAGACAAGTTTAATTCAGTGTATCTGAGCCATTGTTCATTCATACTTTCATTCATTCAACAATCTGAGTATGAATGATGTACGAGAAAGAAATATAGATAAAGCTCATTTCATCTCTACTGCTGAAGGAGTTTCCACTGGGAGCTTGGATTCATGGAAACTTGAGTGGGAATTTGAATAGGTTGAAAATATAAATGGTGTTTCTGTTTCCTAGGCTGCTGAAGTAAATATCATGTAATGTCTGTTAGGCTTAAACAATGGGAATTTATTTGATCATAGTTTTGAAGCTAAGAGAATATCTGAATCCAAGCATCATCAAGGCAGTGCTTTCTCTCCAAGGAATGTTGGCATTCTGGGACTGGCTGCCAGTGATCCTTGGTCCATAGTTTGTCACATGGCAAGACACATGGTGGTCTCTCCCGGTCTCTGCCTTCTCTTTTGTCTTCCATTGATGTTCATCTTCTTAATTCCTGTGGCTTTCTCTCTGTCTGAATTTTACTCCACTTATAGAGGACCCCAGTAACAGGATTAAGAGCCCTCCTGATTGAGGTCAGCCATGTCTCTTTTGATGTAATCTCATCAAGAGTTCCTTCTTACAATGGTTTCACACCTTTAAAAATGAATTAAGTTTAAAAATATGTTTTTCTGTGGTACATAGAGCTCCAGACTACCACAGATGGTAATTATCTAGATGCTCATGGTATCAGAACTGTTTTAATTTTCTCAAAAATACATGAAACCAGTTTGGACTCAATCAGCAGAATTGCCCTTTCTCTCCTATAAAGTATGATTTACAACTAACAGAAACCCCAACTCAAATTGTCATATGCAGTAAGGAAATCTATTATTTCATGTAACAGTAATAATGGAGGCTCCAGAGCTGGGTGGTTCTGTGGCTCCCCTAACAAAGTCATTAAGGACACAGAAGTTCTCTCAGTCTCTCTGCTTTGTCATCTACAGCACTGGCTTCATCCTCTGGTTATTAGTAAGATGACTCAGCAGTTTCAGGCATGGCCTCCTGATACACATGGACCAGAATAAAGAGTGTGGCTGTCTCTCATTAGGGAATCTTAGGAACAACAAAAATTTCCCAGGGCCTCCTCCCCTTCCCCTACCTTTACATCTTATTGGCTAAAGTTGGAATATGTATCCATTTATAAGCTAATCACAGGAAGGAGATGATCTTGATTAGCTCAAACAAGTACTTTCCAGCCTTTTATTTTCTTTAAGCTTTCAGACTTATATAGAATTCTATAATACTTGTCCAGCACCCTGGGATGTGTGTTCAAAGCTGCTTATGGCAGGAGTCAACAGTCTGCAGGCTCTGGACCTTTGGCTGTGTGGAGTGGTGACGTCAAATGTTCTAGTTTCAGAATCTTGCTAAAATGGAGACAATGCTTCTGTAGGTTTGCGTGCAGGGGAGCAGATATGCTGCATTTCTCACATGCTCCCAGATGATGCCAAAGCCACTGGTTATACTTTGAGATGCTAGTTCCTAGCAGTTGGGGAGCTCTAACATAGATTAATCATCAGGGATAGAATACATATTGAGGAGTGAACCAAAATGTCCATGATATACTCCTCCTCCCCTATCCCTGTACTCCCACCAGACCAAAGTGTTTTATTTAAAAAAAAAAATTTTAATCAGAAATTCTGATATAATTCAATATAACTCAAGCTCTTAAAAATTTTTTTAGGAAAACCTGTTCGAAGAGGAAAGCAAGCAACTACTAAAAATCATTTGGTGGAAAAAGAAGGTACATACTTATATGAGCTGTCTTCATGGTAATCAAGCCCAACTCTGTATCAGTTCTGTTTTTTTCAAAAACAGGTTTCAAGATACACCAAAGAAACCATACAGGTACTCTTTAGTAGTAAAAAAAAAAAATTACAATGAAGTTTAAAGATATAGCAAGGCCAAATATGACAACGCACCTGAATAATTTATAACTTACGCCTTTTCAATCTCAGAAAACTAAAATGGGAAGATCACACTGAATGGTAACAAACATAAAATGAGAGCTAATAACAAATAGAGCTCTAAACACTTTCCCAGTGACTAAACCACAAAATGGTAGTTAGGAACACTATTAGCATATAGTTTTTCTTCCTTCTCACCAATTGTTTTATTTAAATAAGTCTGAGTATCAATGAATACAGGTTTAAATCTGGGTAATGTTTTTCTTATTCGGTTGCTATCATTACTTCCTATTTATTTCCGTTAACTTTCTCTGGCAATGTTTTTCTCTTGGTTTGAGCAGTTGAACATAACAGGTTTGGAACCTAAAGTGAGTATCAGCTTTACTGGAGTAGCACTTAGAAAATGCAATCCTCGAAAAGGCAAATTTTAGCAACTGAAGTGAGCTGACAAAGTTAAGCATCCATTCACAATATGAAAGTACCCCTTACTTCTCACTGAAAATGGCTTTTCTTGGATTCCATGACCTAATAGGATACTGGCATACTGCTGGGTGAGGTATTGGGTGAGAAAAACTACCCATTTAAACTTTCAATAAATACAAACCATTTCAGTAGAATACAAAAAATATATATTGCATTTCTATTGTCCTGTTTTGCTTCTTGAGCTGGCTTGGAAGGCTATTTATGAAAGAGAAGATTAAACAGTTAATTGGTTGCTACTCCAAGCTCTTTAGATTTCAAAATTTTCTGCTTTTCAAGTCTCAGCAGTTTTTTGGCAGCAATAATGGTATTCTTCAGTTACCATCGCAATTGTCACATAACCAGTGCCCCCAGTGACTGGAGTGATGTAACTAGCTTTCTTCGTGATTCCTTCAAAATCCACATCTCCAACCTACTTGGGCTTCGTGATTATGGGACCTTCAACTCTATTTATTCCCACATCAATGACTACTTTTATGCCTTCCTTGAGAGCCAGGTAGTTCTTTGCTGATCTTCTATTTTTTACATATATCTGTCTTGAAACATTCTCTAGACTTGAGGCTGCTGGAAGGCAGGTGTTCTAGTTTGCTAGCTACCAGAAGGCAATAAACCAGAAATGAATTTGCTTTTAAAAGGGAGGAATTTATTAAATTGCAAGTTTATGGTTCTAAGGGCTTGAAATTGTCCAAATTAAAGCAAGTGTCATGAAATGTCCAAATTACATCACCAATAAGAGGTTACCTTCACTCAAGATAGGCCGATGAAGTTCGGGGTTTCTATCTCAACTGGAAAGGTACATGGCAAACATTGCAACATCTACTAGCTTTCTCTCCAGGCTTCTTATTTCATGAAGCTCTCCCAGTGGTGTTTTCCTTCTTCATCTCCAAAGATCTCTGGCTGGTGGATTCTCTGCATCATGGATCTACCATGGCTCTGCTTTCTCAGAATCTCAAGATTTTCCAAAATACTTCCTCTTTTAAAGGATTCCAGTAAATTAATCAAGACCAATCTGGAGTAAGTGGAGTCCCAACTGCATGGAAGCCATCTACTCAAAAGTTATCACCCACAATTGGGTGGGCCACATCTCCATGGTAATAATTCAAAAGCTCCCAGCCAGCAATATTGCATGAAGATTAAAGGACATGGCTTTTCTGGAGTCCACCACAGATTCAAACTGGCGCATTCCACCCACTGGACACCCAAAAGATATGTTCTTTCCAAATGCAAAATACATTCATTCCATAACAATATCAGAAAGCCTTAAACCATTTCAATAATAAAACAAATACCATACAAAGTCAGAAACAGTACACAATCTCACTAAAGCCAACTACAGGTGTAGTCTGTCCTAAGGCAAAATTCTCCTCTACCTATAAAAACTCAGAACAAGTTATTTGCTGCCAACATACAAAGGAGGGGTAGTCATAGGATAAATACCCCCATTTCCATAGTGAGAAATTGGAAGGAACACAGGGGTCACCGGGCCCAAGCAATTTTGAAAAACTGCAGGGCAAAGTCCATTAGTTTTAAAGTCTGAGAGTCATTTATCTTCGGGGCTTTAGAAAGCAGCAGTGCCACCCTTTCCAAGGGCCTACACAGTCCCCCACCTCTTTCTGAATGCAACCTTGGGGGACACTGGGGAGACCGCCTTTTTCTCAGCACTACCCTCTCCAGGCACAGGAGCTGCACCTGGGCTCTCTGCCATCTGCTGGGCACACCCTCAACCTCTCCATATGGTAGCAGCCAGGCTCTCCCAATTCCCAAGGAATGTGCTCCACCCTCTCCAAGGCCTGAGGTGGTCCCACTCTTCCACTGCAATGAGGTGGAAGGCCCATCCTCTGCCTTCATGGCAAACACACTCTCTCCACATGCTTGGGTGGGTCTGCTCTTCTGGTCCAAGGTTTCTTGACTCTAGACTTTAGCTTCCATAGTTCTGCCTCTGAAGTATTTTTCCTTCCACATGTCCCTTTTCTGTCCCTCTCAGTCCAGACTGGCAGTGGTTCTGTTTATATAGATCTGCAACACTCTTGTTGGCTTTCGATGTCACTACATGGAAAGTACTGCTCGGATCATGCCCATCAGACATAAGGAGTTTCCATGGATCCTTCCTGAATAACTCCATTTGCTATCCTGGCTTTTTATGAAATGGCTGACTGGTTCCACATATGGTTAAATACTCATGTGGGGTCCTATTCTCTGGGGTCTCCTTTCCCGGAAGCCCAGAAGTTTCCAGAACATCAATTTCTGGTTTCTTTGTACCCAAGAGTTCAGTTCTCAGCTTTTCTCTTTCCTGTCGCATTTCACTATAAACTGCGAGGAGAAACCAGGCTACACTTTCCATATTTAATTTGGAAATCTCTTCTGCTAAATATCCAAGTTTGTGGCTTTTAAAATCTGCCTTCTAGCCAATGCCACTTGTCAATTTTTCCAGATTGTCTGCCATTTTAAAACAGGGATTGCCCTCCTTCCAGTTTACAATAACACACTCCTCATTTTTGACTAGTGCCTCATCAGAGTTATCTTTAGAGTCCACATTTCTACCAATAGTCTCTTCAAAGTATTCTAGGCTTTCTCTATCAGGCTCCTCACAACTCCTCCAAAATCTTCCCTTTTCACTTAAAAAGCTGTTCTAGCATGTTTGGTATTTGCAAACTGCAGCAGCACCCCACTTCTCCAGTACCAAAATCTGTTCTAGTTTGCTAGCTGCTGGAATGTGATATACCAGAAACGGAGTGACTTTTTAAAAAGGGGAATTTAATAAGTTTCTAATTTATAGTTCTAAAAGTGAAAATGTCCAAATTAAAGCAAGTCTATAGAAATGTCCAAATTAGGGCACCCACAAGAGGTTTACCTTCACTCCAGAAAGGCTGATGAAGTTCAGGGTTTCTCTCTTAACTGAAAAGACACATGGCAAATTTTGCAAAATCTGCTAGCTTTTTCTCCAAGCTTCTTGTTTCGTGACTCTGTCCCAGGGGCTTTTCCCTTCTTCATCTCCAGAGGCCTCTGGTCACGTGGGTTCTCATCCTCGTGACTCTAAAAGAGACTCTCTCCAAAATGTTTCCTCTTTTAAAGAATCCCAGTCAAGGCTCACCTGGAATGGGTGGAGTCATATCTCCCTCTAATCAAAACTTACCACCCACAATTGGGTGGGCCACATCTCCATGGGAACATTCAAAAAGCTCCCAACCAGCAATATTGAATGAGGATTTAAGGACATGGCTTTTCTGGGGGTCCACCACAGATTCAAACTGGCACAGCAGGTGTCTTTTCTTGGGTTGCCATCATAATTCTCCTGAGGGCTGAGCTCTCATACCCATGCCATTCAAAATCCATTTGCCCTCCAACAGTTAAAACGGAAACATTTGAGAAGCAAATAGACATTTTTTATTGTGAGTAGAACTTGAGACATCAGGAAAGTATTTTATTCTTTGTTCTCAGTCAATTTTGAATCACTGAGAATAATATGAGAATGCATATAGATACATTCAGATTCTATTTTTAGCCTTACCTATACTGTCTATATGGCTTCTTCATGGTGTTTGCATTACCTTCCGTGTATCAAAGCCAACAATTAGAGAAGTAGGCTCAAGACCTGGGATTTAGAATAGAGAGGAAAGATTTGATTCTGCCATTTTACTATCTAGGTGTGGTTGAGTAATCCCTTTTGGGTGGAAAGGGGTTGGGGATTTTTCTTAACCACTGAATTGCTAACTCTATGTATTTGTCTACTTAAAATAAATGTGGTTTTCCTATGTGTAGTTGACCAAGGCCATGTTTACACGAAGCTGAAACAAATGACAAGTTCAATAAAGTCTCAGGAAAAGAATCATGAAATGACCTGAACATAGACCTAGTGGATTCATGTTATTTTTTTTCCCTTGTAATTGTAGACATTAGAATCTAACTACTCTGTAGCCAGGAAACTAAACCAGAAAGATAACTGAGTAAAATACTGAATGATTGAGGGGAAACCATTGGTCAAGTTAGCGATTTAACGTGAGTAAGGATACCAAAAAAATGAGGCAGAAACTGAATAGAAAGAGTTTTCGAATGTAAAAGTGAAATATGAGCATCTTGAACTCAATATATGATCCTTTTTGCATGAATTATTGTCTATCATTTTAACAGCACATTATTCAGTATTACCAAAAAATCTGTTCTGGCATATTACTTAATTAAAAGTAAGTTATGAGCATTTTCAATCCTTATTGTCATTTGCAAGTTACATTTTCCCATAATTCTGCTGGCCTTAATCATCAAAAAAGTATTGCTATGATTAAATACAATCTCTGCGCATCTTTTTTACTCTCCAGCAGATGTTATCAAAAAAATGATCACAGCTGGTGAAAATTGAAATTTAAAATTATAAAACATGGCAGTGCAAAGATTAATTTTCTGAACTTAATGCCCTTGATTCATGAAAATTTTTAGCTTTCTTCACAGTAAGGCCAATGGTTTCATTGTCTGGTTTTCACTGGGCAGATGAAAACGTTCTGCTCTATTTTACTTTATGATGAACTAAAGAGAACTGGTTGTTTCTCTAATGAGTTTCTAAGAGATGCTTTGATGCTGACACATTAGCTGCATTTTTGGACAGCAAGTGAAAAGTAGTTTTAAAAACCTGCTGAAATTATCACCACTAGAGTGAATGAAGCACTGAACTGTATATATACCAGCTATTTAAAATGGTTAGATTTGGAAGCAAAACTACAGTTAATTGACATTTTAGTGCTACATACAAATCTTAATTTATTCTGATTAATTACTTTATAGCACATGTAGATTGCCATTTGAAGGAATTGTGGAAAGGCTGTAAAAGATGTCATAATCAAGAGATGACAGTTTATTGGCATAGAAGGGGAAGAACTTTATGCTTAATGCCCATATTGCTCAGAAGGGTTCAAGTTGCACTTGTCCAGAATTTGATATTAAATTATAGACCTGAAATCAATATGGGAAGTGGATTGGCTCATGATAACTTGTGCTAAGGTTTAATCCTTCCACAGACCAGGTAAACTTGTTTTGGTTTTTGTCCACATACTTTATAATTACTCAGAACAGTTGTCATGAAAAAAAGCATAGATTTTTTTATAAAAATTATTTTAAAAAGAACTGGCTATGTAAAATTTATGGTTCAGCTCAAAAGCTTTCCCACAGATGGAAAAATATTTGCAAGTGTGTATGCTGTTGAGATAATATATTCAACAGTACTAATATAATGCCTGGCATGTAGTAGGCACTATATAAATAATAGATGCAATTGTTATTATCATTATTAATAATGGGGCTAATGAGAATACTGGGAGAAGGGCTTTGGAAAGTCCACAATCTTAGAAACTTTCTGTAAGTCCAGGTATTATAATCCGGTGGTCTATAGGCCAGCTTTAAGGCTGCATAGTGCATTATTCAAATTGCTCAGTGTTTGCTAAAAAGGGCTGAATTTCTGATTTGTTGTCAAGATTTTAAAATTAAGTTTTTTTTTTAGATAACCTAACATCCCTTTAAAACATAAGAATAGCTGGCAAACTTCTGCTGGATCTAAGAATACCAGTTTTCTTTTTTTTTTTTTTTAACATGGGCAGGCATGGGGAATCAAACCTGGGTCTCCAGCATGGTAGGCAAGAATTCTGCCACTGAGCCACCGTTGCACTGCCCTGTTCTCTTTTGACAGAATATACTAGTATAATGGGTAACTGCCTTGCCTCTCCTCACAAACCCTTCCTTACCCCTCCCCTACACCTAAGTCAAGCATCAGTGAGCAGGCTCACACCTTAATATTTGTGAAACAGGGAGAGAATACAAATAGAGACCCACATTTCATATGTCTCAATAACCCAAGTAATCAGTCAAGCCAATAAACTGCTACATAAAGTATGTTTTATCCTTCTACCTTGACAAATATACCTTCTTAACCACCCCAAAGTTTAGGATTCTCAAAGTTCTGAGCTAGAATGTGTGGAAGACTTATCCTTGAAATTCAATTCTCTATCCAAACCAATAACATGAAAAATAGAAAAATAACATGGGGGATTTCAAGGAAATGGGAAAGGCTTAGTCCTTAGATGGAGAAGGTAAGCTCTCATTTTTATCACATGCCTAGAGCCTGCATGTGTTTGATTTTGAGGGTTTAGTCATCCTGCTTCTGTCAATATTGTAGAACCTTGTCTATTGGATATGGTAACTGCTCATGAAATCAATCACTTCTCTTAATACCAGAAGTGTGGGAATTAGTGGACCACATATCAAATTATTTCAGTTGAAATGGGGCGCAAATTAGGATAGTTTCATCTGAAAGCAAAAGCCTTTCGGAAGAGTTCTCTTAACATGGCAATTAGCAAACTTTTTTGTGTCAGAACCTGTTTATATGCTTAAAAATTATTTAAGATCCCAAAGAACTTTTGAACTTTTGTTTTTATGGGTTATTTTCATCTATATTCACTATGCTCAAATGCAAAGGGAAAATTTTTTAAGTCTGTATTAATTCATTTAAAAATAATTAGAATTAAATTCATTACATTGCTAAAATTAATAACTTTTATGAAAAATAGCTGTATACAAAAAATAGAAAAACGAATGGCATTGTTTGCAGTTTTGCAAAACAATTATCTGACTTCATAGAAAATAGATTAACTCTCATATGTTCTTCTACCTTCAGTCTTCTGCAATATATTGTTTTGGTGAAGTATGTGAAGAAATTCCAACTTTGTGCAGATATTTAGATGGAAAAAATGAAGGATATTTTAATAGCTTTTTCAAATAACTTTAGGTATTGTTTGGCAGTATCCTAAACCTTGACAAATGGTAGCTTTCAAAGGTTGGTTTTAATGTGGAATCTAAAATCATAGCAATGAACTATTTATACTCTACTACTTTAAAATTCATTGAGCTCTCTGGCACTTTGAATGAAACTTTAGTCCATGCACTGTTTTGTAACATTACATATTGGTCTTTTGGAAGCTATTCATCCATTAAATTATGCTGACAAGTCTATATATTTCATTACATAGTAGTAAAACCCATGTTCATTAATCTTATCAAAAAAGTCTTTAAATATGGAGAAGCTCCCAAGCTCATGGATTTAGATACAAGTTTTCCCCAATTCTAATTTTCACTTATACTTTGAATTTTATCATTGGAAACAAATACTGTTGTTTTCCTTGAAGTGAAAGGCTTACTTTGTTCATTTTTTAGAAAATATCTGCCAAATATGCAAGTCTGAATAACTGCAGTTTGTCTGCAAGATGTTCATTTAAGTAAAAATGTTGTTCCATAAATAAAGGGGCTAGTTAAGCTTGACTCTCAATCACATGTGCTTTCTCTTGAGAGAAAGCTCAAATTTCAGTATGCAGAAATGATTTATGAATACTTCAAAATTAGTTATGCAGAATATTATAAAAATGTGCAATGAAAGTGTGTAGTGATAAAGAATATAAGGATGACCAGTTTAGTTTTGTGCCACCTTGATTCACGCTAAAGCACCATTATTGTTACCTGCTGATGCTTTTGAAACATCACTACTAATATCATAATAGGTAAAAAGACAAATGGCATCTGTTCTATTATGGTTTTGACCTCCCGCAGCCTCTGAAAGTGTCTTGGGACTCCCCAGGTGTCCATACATCCCATTTTGAAGACTAATGTCTTAAAAATAGAAAGATGAGTATAGAACCTTCTGAAAAGGAAAAAAAAGAGATTAATGAAAAAAGGAAATGAAGCTGCATTTTCTTTTTAGGGTACCCACTTAAAGCATAGCTCTTGTCACCACCTAAGCCATAATAAATCCATTATAAAACATCCTTAGAGTTTATAAAGAAGTTTGCCTAGTCTCTCTTTGCCAAGACTTTACAATTGTTAGTGCTTTTCACTTGCAGAAAGCTCTTTTCACTCGTTATCAAAATCCTTCCTACTGAAGTTTAAGTTCACTGTGTTAGAACATGTTTGATTTTTTTTTACCATGTCCATTTATGATTTCTTCATGTGTAATTTTGCTCTTATGGTGCTCCTTGTGCTTGCTTTGGCAGCACATACACTAAAATTGGAACAATATCGAAACGATTAGCATGGTGTCTGTGCAAGGATGACATTCAAATTCATGGTGTCCATAAAAACAGAGTTAATTAATTAAATTTAAAAAGTGCTCCTCAGTCCTCTGTTTCTTTGTTACTTTAAGCTTTTCCAAAAACTTACCTTTTCAGTCATTCATCATCATTTTTCTCTGGATTATTTCCTGCTTGTTTCAGGCCAGATTTAGGTCATCGGACCTGGATAAAACAAATGGAATGATTTCACGTTTTATTTGTCAAAATCTGCCCCCTTGGGTCTGCCCTTTGTCAGTTACTTTTTCTAGCTCCATTAGTGGCATTTTCCTTCCACAGCCTCCCAAAGTAGAGGCCACATAGTCAACTGAACTGTAAACCAGGACATAAGGGAATACCAGATATTTTTTCCCTCTTTGTGAGGGCTCCACTATCAGAACTCTGGATCATAGCACTTCAGATGACAGATAAACTTTTGTAATAACTGACTGTACACTCGGTGTACCTTTGGTCTGTTCTCATAAGTGAGCTTCTCCATTAGGGTGTTAGGGCACAATTTTTTGTAAGGGTTGAGGTTTTGGATCCCTCTCAAGTTTTTGGTTATTTGTTTCATCTTTCAGCAGGATTGAAGTCTCAGAATCCCAATGCCCTCATTGTGATAATGTCCTTAAATTGTGATAATAATGTCTATATTATTGAATTGGTTTATGAAAAAAAACCTCCAAATAATGTAGCATAATCTGTAATTAAATTATAGTAATTATTGCTAATATTAATAAACCATATTAAGTGGGCTTGTACCCCATTCCTACTCAGTTTTCACTTAGCTCTTTATAATTCTGTCCAAGTGTGAGTCTTTCTAGTACCAGGTATTCTTTTACAAACTCCTGAAAGAAATAAGCTCTTCTCAAAAAGACCAGTGCCTTCTAATGTGCTTGAGTGATGTTATTTACTTTCCCAGTATATTTCTAATAATAGTCATTTTGGAGTCTTTGTTCATAAGTACTTAGAGGTAAATTCAATGTTGAGGTCTTTAGACTTACCACTTTTAAAGTGCTTTTGGAATGCCATTTAGCATTTGAAATAAAAACGCAGCATTAGACTACCATCAGGGATTCTATAAAGAACATGCTCAGCATATGCTTTCATAAGCAATTTAAAATCATGACTATCATTTCATTACTTACAAAAAAGACTATATGTTATCATATAGATTTTTGGAAAACTTATTGTAATTTATACTAAGTAAATGTTATTTTAAAATATCAACATAAGACATTTGTCATATATCCATGTAGTTCTCATTATATTCTGCAATTCAGTGAAAAACTAGCTGTGTAAGTATTATATTATTTTATTAAACTTACTTGGAGAGTGTTTTACATTCTGAGCAATTACACTTGAGTTCCATCTTTATTTAGAAAAGATGAGAATTTTCACTTCTGATTAAACTTAATTGCACATTTCAGGAATCTTCCAATTAATTATAATTCAAATAGAGAGTTCCATTAGTGTTTGGAAGAGGCTAAGTTTAAGTGCATTAATAAATTAACAAGATTAAAATTTTAACCATGTGAGGGTCTATGGGAAGTCCTTTTTAAAGACAGTTTTGTAAAGCTTTTACAATCAAATCAGAATTTCAAAAAAATTTCTCCCAAAAGTATTTTGCATGCAACTTTTAGTTACTGCTCAAACACTAAGACTCTTTTCATACCATGACTTTTACAGTACATACAGAAATAACATATTTGAAGTTTTAGTTTCATATCTGTGACAGTTTTAAGGTTATGTGTTGATATTAGAGGAAGTCATTGCCTAAACATTGTTCAGATTGAATCATTATGGATAACAACATCTCAAGATTACTTTTAGAAAATTGCAATCTGATTTTAAATAAAAAACATAATCCTAGCAATCAGAGGCTACAAACTTATAAAGACCAGATAGCAAATAGTTTATGCTTT
Source organism: Tamandua tetradactyla (assembly GCF_023851605.1). Classification (NCBI taxonomy): domain Eukaryota; kingdom Metazoa; phylum Chordata; class Mammalia; order Pilosa; family Myrmecophagidae; genus Tamandua; species Tamandua tetradactyla. The sequence continues at coordinate 107,104,039 of NC_135329.1, forward strand.
GCAAGTGTAACTATACAGCTCTGTCATTGTATCACAGATACAGCCATAACAATAAGTAAATGAACCTGGCTGTGTTTCAGTAAAACTTTATTTATAAAACCGGGCAGTGGGCTGGATTTGGCTTGCAGACAGTACTTTGTCAAACCTTTCCTAAAAATAAAAAATGTTTCCAAATATCTATAGTTAGAGAAGACATTAAAAATCAGAGATCACATAAATTTAAAAAGCAGATCTCATCCACTCTTACACACATCTTTGGTCCTCAGGAATAATACCCCAAAATTTGAATGGTGTAATTTCTCTGGGCCACTGGAAAAGGCATTCTGTAAGAATGCTTAAAATTTCTTTGTAACCATTGCATACAAAATTGGCTATTTTGATTAATACAATAGAGTATCTTTTCACCTGTATCTGACATGTTTACCAAGAAGTTATTTCATGTTCTAGGGGTTGACGTAGTTGCATAAATTCTCATAGTCAAATGGGATTAATGAAATAAATGGGATTAAGGAAATTAAATTTATTTACTGTAGAACTTTATAAAATTTTTAATATAGTAATGTACAGTGTAAATCTTCAAGGGACAGGGTTGATAGTTTTGATCATAGCATCTATATTGAGTATTCATGGAAGATCCATTTAACCTAAGTGACAAATACTGTGTGGGTAGTCTAGTCTTGAGTATGCCTAACAGCATTCTTAAATATAACTGGCCAGCTAGAAATCATTTTCCTATTAGAAAGTCTCAGTAGCCATGTAAGGATAACTGTTCCTTCTCCTGAGCTGCCATTGAGAGTATATTGTTAATATTCCTTTTTTGTACTTAGCTTGTAACCGACAGAAGCACTCTTTCCACTTCGATTGTGTTCTAACTTCTCACCTTGCTCTGAACCAGAGAAAGGAACTGAGGGCCAAGGCAGGTAGGGGATGCTAGAACTTTATGGCCAATACAGCCTAGATATGCATCTCTGAAACAGAAATGAACCATGCCACAGATCCCTGGAACATAAAAACGTTGCAAGGTGCTCTCATTTCAGGCAACAGCTTGAAGAGGGGGTAATGGTGGGAAGTTATAAAGTGTCAGGAGTCATGAGTAAAATCTATGAGAGTATGTTCTGTCCCACTTGGTACTGAGAAGTATCCCCACAGGATGCCTTGGAACCTACAGTTCCTCTTCCCTTGGCATTCTCCTCCCTCAGAAATGTCACTTATTCTGGCAGCTCTCCTGCCATAGGGAAGAATAATATTAGTAGTTCAAACTCATGAGAAGCATGATTTGCCTGAATCATCTGTTTTAATACTTGTATTAACCTTATGAGGAAGATACTATTATCATGCTCTTTTTAAAATATTTTTTAATTGTGAAATATATGTATATACAAAAAAAGCAATGATTTTCAAAGTACGTTTTAACAAGTAATTACAAAAATTATTTCAAAGTTTGGTATGGGTTACCATTCCACATTTTTAGGTTTTTCCTTCTAGCTGATCCCTAACACTGGAAACTAAAAGAGTTATCAAGACAGTGATTCAGCAGCCGTACTCCTTTGTTAAATCTTATCCTTTCTGCTTTAGTTCTTCCTTCGTCTTTGATCTTACCCCCAATCTGGAGGGATCTTTGGACTATGCCTATTCTAACTTTTTCACATTGAAAAGAAGTGTCAACAATATAGAATAGAAGGATGAAATTGGTTGATATTCTTGGGGAGGCTGGCCCCTCTGGGTTTTAGGACTTATCTGGCCTAGGAATCCTCTAGAGGTTATAGGCTTCTGGAAAATAAGCTTAGTACGTGAAACTTTTGTAGAATCTCAGCTAGAGCCCTAGATATTCTTTGGGGTTAACAGGAATAATGTTTATTGGGGTATGGCAGACCATGGCAATTAACAATATCTCCCTGAAGCTTGATATTGTGACCTCCGGAATAGACTCTTGACTTCATTTGTACTCTATTAGCCACTGATAGCATATATTTTTTTAACTTTTTTATTGTATAGTATTATATATATACAAAGCAAAGAAATAAAAAAGCAATAGTTTTCAAAGCACTCTTCAACTAGTAGTTAAGGACAGATCCCAGAATTTCTTATGGGCTACCATGCAATCCTCTCAGATTTTTCCTTCTAGCTGCTCCAGAATTTCAGAGGCTAGGAAGAATAATTTTTATCACCACAATCAACTTTTTTTCTTTCTTTTTTTTGAAAAATAAAATATACAAAAAAGCAATGCATTTCAAAGCCGAGCACCACAATTAGTTGTAGAACATATTTCAGAGTTTGACATGGGTTACATTTCCACAATTTTAGATTTTTACTTCTAGCTGCTCTAAGATACTGGAGACTAAAAGAGATATCTATTTAATGATTCAGCATTCATATTCATTTGTTAAATACTATCTTCTCTGTATAATTCCACCAGAACCTTTGATCTTTCTGTCCCTTTCTTTAGGGGTATTTGGGCTATGTCCATTCTAATTTTTCCATGTTGGAAGGGGCTGTCAATAATATGGGGTAGGGAGATGGAATTAGCTGATATTCTGGAAAGGCTGGATCTTCAAACCTAGAGGTTTCAGGACTTATCTGGTCCAGAGACCCATTTGGAGGTTGTAGGTTCCTAGAAAGTTACACTAGTGTATGGAACCCCTGTGGGATCTTATATATTGCCCTAAGTGTTCTTAGGATTGGCTATAATATTCCTGATTGGGGGTTGGCAGGTAATGACAGGTAGTAATGTCTAACTGAAGCTTGCTTAAGATCAACCTCCAGACTAGCCCCTTGACTCTATGTCTGCAACTAACACTTTATTAGTTATACTTCTTTTCTCCCTTTTGGTCAGGATGGAATTGTCGACCCCATGGTTCCAGGGCCAGATTCATCCCTGGGAGTCATTTCCCACGTTGCCAGGTAGACTTTCACCCCTGGATGTCATGTCCCACATAGGAGGGAGTGATACCTTATTTTGTTACACTTCCTTTATCTTTTTTATTCTGGAATGCATTGTTGATCCCACCGTGTCAGAGGCAGGCTCAGTCCTGGGAGTCATGTCCCACTTTGCCAGGCAGACTTTTATACCTGAATATTGCATCCCATGTGTGGGGTGGGTAATAATTTTCCTTGCAGAGTTGAGCTTAGAGAGAGAAAGACCATGTCTGAGCAGAGGTTTTCTGGAAGCAACTCTTAGACATAATTATAGGTAGTCTTACATTCTCCACTACAGAAATAAATTTTTTAAGGGCAAGCCTCAAAATCAAGGGCTCTGCCTATTTTCTCAAGGTCCCTCATATTTGAGAGAGTACCAGGGGTTTCCCAGATGGGAACATTTAATATCTCCTTATTTTTTCTCCATTCCTTCAAGGGTTTTACCAATACTTTTTAGTTATCAGTCCACTATAGTCTGGAATATTTCTGGGTATTACATTAAGCTATATAGAATTACAAGACCTCATTCCCATTTTGGGTTCTGTGTGTTTGGGTTGTTTAAATGAGCTATCCAGACAGGTTGATTAGATTGTGCGTTTGAGAAAATTTAGGTTCTAGATGTAGTAAACCTCTCTGCCTTTGGTCTCACAGAGTAGGTGAAGCTCTAGAGTATATGCTTTTACCCTATATCCTGATTTATCTTAGCCCTAACCAGATTAACTTTGTTTTTTCTCTAATTATAGCCTGATCTCTTTTTTTGATTACTTTAACTGTAATTGTATGTACCAATGCTGACTTTCAGTGCTGCAGAACTCCAGCTCTGAATCTTATGTGTCACACAGATACTCAAAGTTCCAGGGAAATGCCAGTTTATACCATATACAGTACTATATAGCTCAATGTCTCAGAATCTAGAAATACACTTACAATTTCGGGCTAAGTATGGCTGCTGTAAGAGCTTGCACTCTAGGCTCTAATTTTCTTTTAATTATTTTCTGAAAAAGACCGTAGCATATTTGTTCTTTTGTTTCTGGCTTATTTTGCATGACAGATCATCCCCAAGATTCATTCAGTTCATTGCATGTCTCATGATGTCATTCCTTTTTGTAGCCACACAATATTCCTTTTATATATGTATATATAAAATCACAAGCTGCCTTTTGGCTTCTCAGTCATGGTATCTTTTGACCTCCTCCATCTATTGGGCATCATACATAATGTCCAAGATAAACTATGTCTCGCAGTGTTCTCACTTGTTTATAAAATCAGCAGTTCTCTCACTTTTCACTTTTAAACATTTTTCATTGATCCACAGAGACAAAGAGCCAATAATACAGCCTCACCAAATATCAACACAAGACTTCCTCTAATCTCTTATCCCTTCCCCCAAGTATTTACCCCTGGTATTGCTGTGATAACTGTTGCCAACTTCCTACTAATGATAGGCAATAGCATGCAAATGTCAGTTTTCCCCTTATGTCCTTCTATTATTGACTCTTTGTACAAGATCAAACCCTTGAAGGAGTTCATGCAAGAATTTATATATAAGTTTAGAGTTAATTGGTGGTATACACATTACTATACATCCCCTTTCAATCATATTCACCTTCAGTATAGCAATGGTACTTATAACCCCACTAACTAGCTACCATCGCTTCTATCCATTCCCTTATATTTAAGTTCAACCACATTGAGTAAACTTTCCCCTAACTCTAGCTTCTGTGTACCTCTAGGTCCTCTATATTCTACAGAGTCATAATAATGAAATCATATAGTAGCTATCCTTTGTGTCTGGCTTATTTCACTCAGGATTAAATCCTAAAGGTTCATTCATGTTGTCATATATTTCAGGACCTCATTTTGTCTTACTGCTGCATAATGTTCCATTATCTGTATAGACCACATTTTGTTTATCCACTCATCTGTTGATGGCAGTTGAATTGTTTCCATCTTTTGGCTATTGGGAAAAGTGCCACTATGAACATCAATGTGCAAATGTCTGTTTGTGTCACTACTTTCAGCTCTTCTGGGTGTATACCAAGTATTAGTAATGCCAGATCAAGAAGCAACTCAATATTTAGTTTTTTGAGGAACTGGCAAACTGTCTTTCACAGTGGCTGTACCATTATACATTCCCACCAGCAGTGAATAAGTGTCCCAATTCCTCCACATCCTCTTCAACATTTGTAACTTTTCTGTTTGTTTAATAGCAGCCATTCATATAGGTATGAAGTGATATCTCATTATAGTATTGATTTGCATTTCCCTTATAGCTAATGAAGGTGGAGAGTACCTCTTAATGTACTTTTTAGCCATTTGTATTTGCTCTTTGGAAAAAATGTCTATTCATATCCTTTGCCCATTTTATAATTGGGTTGTTTGTTCTTTTGTTATTGACTTGTACAATTTATTTATGTACACAGAATATCAAGCCTTTATCTGATATGCAGTTTCTAAATATTTTTTTCCCATTGAGTTGACTTCCACTTCACCTTTTTGACAAAGTTCTTTGAGGCACAGAAGCTTTTGATTTTAAGGAGTTTCCATTTACCTATTTTTTGCTTGTGCTTTGGGAGTAAAGTTTAGGAAACGACTTTGAATAGGTCTTAAATATGTTTCGCTATAAACTCCCTATAGGAGTTTTATGGTACTGACTCTTACATTTAGGTCTTTAATCCAGTTTGAATTAATTTTTTTAGGGTGCAAGCTAGGTGTCGTCTTTCTTTTGGCAATTGATATCCAGTTCTTCCATGTCCATTTATTGAAAAGACTTTTTTGTCCCAGTTAAGTGGATTTGGGGGCCTTATCAAAGATAAATTGGCCATAGATTTAGTAATCTATCTCTCTATTATTGATTCAGTTCCACTGGTCAATACTTTGGTCTTTATCCCAAGACCATACTGTTTTGACCAGTGTGGCTTTATGGTAAGCTTTAAAATCAGAAGTGTTAGTCCTCCTACTTTACCCTTCTTTTTTAGGATATCTTTAGCTATTTGAAGTCCCTTTCTCTTCCAAATAAATTTTATAATTAACTTTTCTAATTCTTTAAATTAGGTGGTTGGATATACTCAGGAGGCATAACTGTTAATTCTAAATTCTGAGATGCTGAGCTATTTGTATATAACATGGTCTTTCCTAGAAACTTAGGGTTTTTATGTGACAACTAATATTCAGAGTTAGAGTTTTGAAGCTATGAAAGTCAACATTACCCCATACAGAAACTGTTTAAAAAGTTGAAAATATGATCAGACTTTGAGTAGAGATATGGATGAAGCTGATCTGGATAGGACGAGGGTATATCAGAAGACTGGGTAAAGGATGATATCATCCATATTTTAAAGCTTCAACTTCTGTGTGAAACTAAAGGGAGAGATGTTTATTTGGTGCATAATTTATATTTTGGGTAGGGCATTTCCTAATTTAACTTGTATGGTTCTTTTAGTTGAATACCATAAGTACATGGAATCTTGAATAGGGCATGAGATTTTGTTGGTTTGTCCAGTTTAGTGTGATGCCCTGATAAATCCCAGAGTGATTTGGACAGTGAGTAAAGAAGTATTTGCAAAGTCCCCTTGGGGGGATGGGGAGAAAGGGAGAAATATTCAATTTCCCCATTTGGAGAATTTCTGATATTCTTGCAAGCAATGGGGACAACCAAATCAATAGGCCAAGCCCTCAATCTTGGGGTTCACCCTTATGAAACTTATTCCTGCAAAGGATAGGCTAAGCCTACTTAAAATTAAGGCTAAGTGTCACACACACACACACACACACACACACCCCGGAGAACCTCTTTTGTTCCTCAGATGTGGCCTCTCTCTCTCAGCTGACACAGCAAGTGAACTCACTGCCCTCCCCCACTATGTAAGACATGACACACAGGGGTATAAATCTTCCTGGCAATATGGGACAAAAATCCAGGGATGAGCTGGGACCCAGCATCAAGTGATTGAGAAAACCTTCTTGACCAAAAAGGGAAAGAGAGAAATAAAAAATAAAAATAAAAATAAAAAAAAATAAAAAGGTGTCAGAGGCTGAGAGATTTCAGAGGCAAGAGATTATTTTGGAGGTTATTCCTACACATTACATAGATATCCCTTTTTAGTTTATGGTGTATTGGAGTGGCTAGAGGGAAGTACCTAAAACTGTAGAACTGTGTTCCAATAGCCTTGTTTCTTAAAGATGATTGTATAACGATATAGCTTTTACAAAGTGGTTGTGTGATTGTGAAAACCCTGTGTCTGATGTTCCTTTTATCTAGGCTATAGACAGATGAGTAAAATATATGGATTAAAAATAAATAAGTAATTGGGGGCAAAGTTTAAAATAAATTGGGTAGATAGAAATACTAGTGGTCAATGAGAGGAAGGGAGTAAGAAGTAAGATATGTATGAGTTTTGTCTTTTTTATTTCTTTTCCTGGAGTGATGCCAGTGTTCAAAAAAAATATCATGTGGAAGAATACACAATTATGTGATAGTATTGTGAGCCACTGATTGTACACCATGTATGGAATGTTTGTATGTTAAGAATATTTGTGTGTTTGTATGTTAAGTTTTATCAATAGAAATATTTTTTAAAAATCGAATGTTGGAAGTTTGATTGTTATTGTGTTGAATCTGTAGATCAGTTTGTGTAGGACTTAATGACAGTCAGCCTTCCTATCCATGAGCATGGAATGCCTTTCCACCTATTTAGGTCTTTGATTTTTTTTTTTAGCAATGTTTTAGTTTCCTGTGTACAGGTCCTTGACATCACTGGTTAAGCTTATTCCAAGATATTTGTTTCTTTTGGTTGCTATTTTGAATGGGATTTTGTCCCTAATTTTCTCTTCAGTTAGATCATTACCTTCTATACATATAATTGTATATAGAAACATTACAGATTTTTGTATCTAAATCTTGTAACCTGCCAATTTGCTGAATTTGTGTGTTTATTCAGGTAGCTATGTCTTAGATTTCTCAAGGTTTTCCTAGTATAGGATCATGTCATCTGCAAATATGACTGTTTTACATCTTTCTTTCATATTTGGATGCCTTTTATTCCTTTTTCCTGCCTGACTGCTCTAGCTAGGACTTCTAGTACAATGTTGAATAATAATATTGACAGTGGGCATTCTTGTCTTGTTTCCAGTCTTAAGGAGAATGCTTTCAATCTCTCACTATTAAGTACGTTGCTGGCTATGGCTTTGAATATATACTCTTTATGATATTGAGGAAATTTCCTTTGATTCTTACCTTTTGAAATGTTTTTATCAGAAAAGGATGCTGAATTTTGTTGAATGCATTTTCAACATCAGTCAATATGATCATGATTTTTTTCCCCTTTCAATTTTTTTAATGTGCTCTGTTATATTGATTGATTTTCTTATGTTGAACCACCCTTGCATTTCTGGTATAAACCCTACTTGGTCGTGATGTATAATTATTTTAATATGCCATTGGATTGGATTTGCTAGTATTTTGTTGAGAACTTTTGCATCTATGTTCATTAAGGAGATTGGTTTGTGTTTTTCCTTTCTTGTAATGTCTTTATCCAATTTCGGTATTAGAGTAATGTTAGCTTCATAAAATGAGTTATGTAGGGTTCCTTTTTCCTAAATTTTTTTGAAAGAGTTTGAGCAGGATTAATGTTAGTTTTTTCTTGGAATGTTTGATAAAATTCCCCTGTGAAGCCATCTCGTCCTGGGCTTTTCTTTGTAGGAAGATTTTTGATGATTGATTGAATCTCTTTATTTGTAATTGGTTTGTTGAGATATTCTATTACTTCTTGAATCAGGATGGGTAGGGTAGTTCATGTGTTTCTAGAAATTTGTCCATTTCATTTGTCTAGTTTATTGGTGTATTGTTGTTCATAGTAGTTTCTTGTGATTTTTTAAATTTCCTCGGGATTTGTGGTAATGACACCCCTCTCATTTCTGATTTTGTTTATTTGCATCTCCTCTTTTTCTTTGTCAGCCTAACTAGGGACACATCTATTTTTTTATTTTCTCAAAGAACCAACTTTTGGTTGTGTTGACTCATTGTATTTTTTGTTGTTGTTGTTGTTGTTCTCTGGTTCATTTATTTCTGCTTTAACTTTTGATATTTCCCTTTGTCTGTTTGCTTTGGGGTTAGTTTGCTGATCTTTCTCTAATTTCTCCAGGTGAACAGTTAAGTCCTCAATTTTTGGTTGTTCTTGTTTTTTAATGTAGGGATTCAGGGCAATACATTTACCTCTCAGCACTGCCTTTGCTGCATCCCAAAAGTTCTGATATGTTATATTCTCATTATTATTTGTTTCCAGACATTTATTGATTTATCTAGCAATTTTGTCTTTGGCCCATTGATTATTTAAGACTGTGTTGCTTAATCTTCATATATTTTTGAAAGTTTTGGTTCTTTGGTGATTTGTAATTTCCAGTTTTATTCTTTTGTGATCAAAGAAAGTGCTTTGGATAATTTCAATCTTACTAAATTTATAAAGATTTGCTTTATGTCCCAGCATATTATCTATCTTGGAGAATGTTCGATGAGTAGTAGAGAAGAATTATGTTCTGGTTTTGGAGTGTAATGATCTATATATGTCTGTTAGGTCTAATTCATTTATCACATTGTTTAAATTCTCTATTTCCTTGTTAATCCTCTATCTGGTTGTTCTATCTATAATGGAGAGTAGTGTTTTGAAGTCTTCCATTGTTATTGTTGAAACATCTATTGCTCCCTTCAGTTTTTCCAAGGTTTGCCTCATGTACTTTGGAGCTCCTGATTGGGACAATAAACTTTTATGATCATTATGACTTCTTGGTGAATTATCCCTTTTATTAATATGCTCTTCTTTGTCTCTCATGTTGTCTTTACATTTAAAGTCTATTTTATCTGACGTTAGTATTACTATTCCTGCTCTTTTGGTTACAGCTTGCGTAGAACATCTTTTTCCATCGTTTTACTTTCAGTATATCTGCATCCTTCAGTCTAAGGTGTATCTCTTGTAAACAGCATATAGATGGGTCATATTTTTTAATCCATTCTGCCAATTTGTATCTTTTAATTGGTGAGTTTAGTCCATTCATGTTCAAAGTTATTATAAAAGTACTTCTTGAATATACCATTTTATCGTTTAGTTTTTACTCATAAAATCTCTATATACTTTTCCCCCCTTTCTCTTCTTATCCTTTAAATTACCCTTACTGATATTCTTCAGTTCTGTGCCCAACTCCAGACCTCCCTCTCCTGTCTTTTTTTTTTAACAGCTGAGAGGACACCCTTTAGTATTTCTTGTAGGGCAGGTCTTTTATTAACTGGTTCTCAGTTTTCTTTATCTGTGAAGATTTTAATCTCTCCCTCAATTTTGATAGACACCTTAGCTGAATAAAGAATTCTTGGCTGAAAACCCTTCTTGTTCTATATCTTAAATATATCCTACCACTGAGTTTGCCTCCATGATGCTTGTTTAGTAGTCTGAACTCAGTCTTATGTGGTTTCCCTTGTACATAGTAGATTGTTTTCCTCATGCTGCTTACAGGAGTCTCTGCTTCTTTTCAACATCTGATTAGTATGTGTCTTCGAGTAGGCCTATTTGCATTTATTTTATTTGGGGTTCATTGGGCCTCTTTGATTTGCATTTTTATATCTTTTATAAGGGTTGGGAAGTTTTCTCTGATTATATCTTCAACTAATCTTCCCAGCCCTTTACTCTTCTTTTCTCCTTCTGGGACACCATTGATTTTTATTTTTTTGCATCTTTTGTTGTCCATAATTTCCCTGAGATCCAGTTCCATTTTTTCCATCTCTCTTGCCATTTGTTCTTTTTGTGCACCCTAATTCAATTGTTCTGTATTGTAGCTCATTTATTTTTCTCTCTTCTTCTTTGAATCTGCTGTCATCTGTCTCTAGTATATTTCTGATTTCATCTACAATATCTTTCACAATTTGTGAGATCTATTTCTCTATTTAAGATTTCAAATTATTCTTTATGTTCTTCTAGTGTCTTCTTGATATCTTTTATTTCTTTATTAATATCCTTCAATAGTTGTTCTATATTCTGTGTCCCCTCCAGTGTATTAATTTGGTCATGTAGCTGGGTCATTTCTGCCTGGATTTTCACATGCTTTGTGATTTTCTGTTGTGTTTGGGGAGTTTAATTATCATAAGAAGGTTATTTTTCATGTTAGCTTATTTTACTCATGTAAAGTTTTGTATTTAGTTGGGTTTGTGTCAAAGGTCCCCTTTTGCATTTGGTTTGTTAGTAATTCCTAACTAAACTAAGGCCCAGTTCTCAAGTAGAGGGTACAGTTCTACTTGAGGGTCTATTAAAAGCTACGTAGGGTGCATGGGTAGTTCAGTGGCCAAACACCCACCCGATTCATGGGAGACTTGGGCTCCTCTCCTGGCCCATGTACCCCTCCCCACACCCCCCCGCAAAGAAAAACACCTCAGCAATAGTTGACCCCTGAAGTAAGAAGGAGACACCCTGAGAAATTTTAGAAATGTATTTAAACTGTTGCCTACAGAAGAGAAAGGGAAAAAATAGACATAAAAATAAATAAATAAAAATAATCTTAAAAAAAAACGAGTTAGATAGGGAGTTTGCCAGACTCCAATTACTGCTTTTTTTCCAGCAGATGGTGCTTTTGATTCATCTCCTCACCTCAGGCCACTATTCACAGCACCTAACAGGATAGCTATTTGTGGTTCCCAGTAGGGTGACTGATTCCAGTGCTTGGTGGGCCCAGCTTTTCACTCTGGGTGCCTAGGCATTCCTCGGGGCTCCCCATGGGTGCTGCTAGCTGCAGTGCTGCACAAGGAGTTCTTTCCAGCTAATTGTTGGGGCAGGCTGGAGTGGAGTGATGGTCCACTCCCCCAAATCTATTCTTCTCCACACGCTGCTCCCCACCCCCAGTGGAGCTGTGGTTGATCTGACACACCCTGTTCTCCCCATACCAATCTCCCTGCCTCTCTCTATCATGCTGCTATTTTAATAGATGAGAAAATGATCTTCATAGTGGTTTTAAAAATTGCTCAAAGGCAATTACATGACTAGTTTTTTGTGGATCTGGTACTAAAACCCAAGGAGCTTGTCTCCAGAGTCTTAGCTAATGCTTATCTATAATAATGGAGACCATGAAGAGAGCAGAAGTCCCTAATCCCAGTCCAGATTTATTAATCACTTTATGTACTAGGTGATCTAATCCATATCTTGAAGGCGCTTACACACAGCATCTTGAATTAAAGTTGTCATATCTTTTTACAAACAGATTTTCAGAAGTACCAAGTGGGAAACAGTTAGTTTTAGTTTATGAAGTTAGGAAAGGTTTCATAAAAGAAGCAGCAAATGAGCTGAGGCTGTAGGAGGATTTTAACAAATTGGAAATGGAAGAAAGGCTTTCCTGACAGGGGAAGGCACAAAGGCCAAAAGTCCGTGGTATAGGCAGGAAACAGAGAGTTGTCAAGTACAGTGGCTACAGCTTTTAGGAATCATGTCAGAGGCAGAATTTGCAGGACATGTTGATGGATTGGAACTGGAGGCAGCCAGCTAAGGAAGAATCATTTTTCAAGCTTGGATAGCTGGTGAGATGCTAGCATCATTAACAGACAGGGAACATCTTTAGGGCTCAACATGATGTGATGAGTTCCAGACATGCTTAGTTTGAGGTTCCTTAAGGTACTTAACTGCAGATTTCCAATAATAGTTGGAAATTTAGATTTAAAGCACAGAAAAATGCTCAATACAGGACATACTGAGGTGGAGTTAAAAAGGTAAAATATTACAACTGATAATAACCTTTATAATAAAATCAGAAGTAATTTAACTTCTTAAACATAAGGCTTATTACAAAATAAACACCATTTAATTAACTAGATATGGGATTCATGTGTGTATGTGTATATATGAGAAGAGGTAGTTTGAGTTCCAATCATTAATTTATAAGTAGTTTTGAGGCTAACAGTTTTAAGCTTGTACTCATCCATCATTTTATCAACAACTTACAATATAAAATATAGAATTTTTAATGATGAGAAAATTGGATATGGAGGTGATAGTGGCCCTAAGGATATTTTCTTTTTCTTTTTAACATGGGCAGGCTCCGGGAACTGAACCCAGGTCTCTGACATGCTAGGCAAAAACTCTGCCACTGCACCTCCATTGCTTGCCTTTTTTTTTTGGCCCTAAAGATTTTATTCATTCATTATGAGAGATAATCATTGTCACGCTAGGTATCTGTGATGAAGATGCTGCTCTCTAAAAACCGTTAAATAACTTGCCCTATCTATATAAGGCTGCCATTTCATAATTTTCTTTTCCCATCCTCTTTCACTCCCTTTCACGTGTACATATATGTTATTCAGAATCACAAATCTTCTGAGATGAAAGAAGCTAAAGCCACCACTATCAATTTTTAGGAAAGGGAATATTCAAGGATACCTCGCCTGAGAGGAGAGTTGCAGATAAGGCTAGGATTGAATTTTATATCATGAAATGTTAGAGAGAAAAAACTTTGTCCATCCTGTAGTTCAACTTCTCCACCACAATGAGCCGCAGAGATGTAATGTGAATTTCTTTGCATCATAGACAACTGCAGGATTAGAATAAAATCCCCAGAATTCTCAAAAAGTGCTCATTCTGGCTGCCCTCAGTTTTCTGATTTTAAGAATAAAATTGAAATTCCACATGTGTTACAGTAATTTTCTAAAAATTGTTCACTGTTGGCCAAGGAAAGAATTTTACTTAATTCCCCAGACTGCTATTATGTTAACAAATGGAAAAGACAGTGTGCCTGTTTGAAAGGATTTATGTACCCTTGAAAAGCCATGTTTTAATTCTGACCAGTCTTGTGGAGGAACCGTTTCTTCTAATCCGTATTCAGTACTGTAGGTTGGAAACTTGATTAGGTTACCTTCACAGAGATGTGACTCACCCACTTGTAGGTATTAACTTTTGAATAGAGGAAGATGTGACTCCACCTATCCAGGGGTGGTCTTGATTACTTTACTGGAATCCTTTAAAAGAGGAAGCATTCTGGAGAAAGCTTAAGAATGACCAGAGCAGCAGACATGAGAACTACAGAGTCTACAAGCCAGTGACCTTTGGAGGTGAAGAAGAGTGCCCCTGGGGGAACTTCATGAAGCAGGAGGCCTGGAAAGGAAGTTAGAATATGTTGCCGTGTTTACCATGTGCCTTTCCAGTTGAGAGAGAAACCCTGAATTTCATCGGCCTTTTTTGAGTGAAGGTAACCTCTTGTTGATGTCTCAATTTGGACATTCTTATGGAATTGCTTTAATTGGGACATTTTGTCAGCCTTAGAACTATAAACTAGCAACTTAATAAATTCCCCCTTTTTAAAGGCCATTCAGTTTCTGGTATATTGCATTCTAGCAGTTAGCAAACTAGAACAGACAGCAACCAAAAATTTACTCTCAAATTTCTCCTCTTATCAAGAAAACATTAGATCACCCATAACAAAATAGTGTTTAGTCTTAGTAACCACAAGTTTTTCCTTGATTATAAGAACCCCATTCATTGAATTAATGTCAAATGCATCTTTGAAAATTCCTTAGGTTACCTTTCAAAATCACTGTTGAGGTATCAGTAGGTTATGTGTTTCAAATTGATCATTGTTTGAAGGGGTAAAAAGAAAATTCTGAATTGGAATTCAGCCCTATTACATACACACACATACACACATACACACATCCTAAATACAGCATCTAAATGGAATGATTTGCTATTTTATCAGCCTAAAATCACTGATTTTATTTCAAACCATTCATAGTTTCTCTCAGAAAAGAAACCTCTCCTGTTTTTGTCTTCTTCCCCCAATGCTGCCTGCAAACCGCTGGTTATGAAGTCCATGGAGCAACATTTTTTTTTCTTATGTGGTGTCATGCAGAGAAAACACTTGAACAACTCAGGAACAGTAGATATTCATTAGAAAAATCTATCAGAGAAACCAATAGTGATTTGAGTTTTACTGAGAAGAAATGCAAATACATTGAACAGCCCATATGATCAGAATAATCACCAAGCTGGCAAGGGGATGACATTATGAACTGTAGTAAAGAGAGTATAGCTTGTACATATTCTGGCCGTTAGTATTTGGCCACTAGAATTCATGCAGCATTCAGAGATACCCATTAAATACAAACTATAGGCAAGGCCCTGTGGATCATGAAATATAAATCAGTGACTTTTCAGGAATTTATTTTTGATAGATGATATAGGCCTCAAAATTTAAATTATATACTATATGGATGACAATTTTCTATTTAAATGCATGTTCTAGTTTTCAAGGTGCTGGAATGCAATATACCAGAAACAGAATGACTTTTAAAAGGGAGAATTTATTAAGTTGCAAGTTTTACAGTTATAAGGTCATGAAAATATCCAGATTAAGGCACCAACAAAAGGTTACCTTCACTCAAGAAAGGACGATAACGTTCAGGATTTCTCTCTCAGATGGAGGGGTATATAGTAAGGGTTGAAGTCTGCTAGTTTTCTGTCCTGGCTTCTTGTTTCATGAAGCTCCCCCGGGGGTGTTTTCCTTCATCTCCAGAGGTCTCTGACTGTGTGGGCTTTAAAGCTTTTTCTAAAATTGTTCCCTCTTAAAGGGCTCTGGTAAGCAAACCCCACCTTGAATGGAGATCTATCTTCATAGGAACCATCTAATCAAAAGTTACCACCCACAATTGGAAACAATTGTGGAAACAATCAAAAAGCTCTCACCCAGCAACACTGAATGAGGATTAAAGAACTTGGCTTTTCTGGGGTACATAACAGATTCAAACTGGCACAATACACAAAGACCGTATCTTTAAAAATCCATTCCTGCTGATGTTAGAAATTAGTGTAAGTTAAAGATCTTTTGTTTTAATTTTTAATTTTTGTTTTTCCCTCAGAAGATGTTAACAGAAGCATTAATTGTTGGGAAAGTGATAAATATGGTAATCCTGCATATGCGAATATATCTAACTGGGAAAATGGTGTATATCCAAAACACGTTTTTTTTTTTTCACCTTTATTTGCCTTTGTATTTATGATTACGCTAATACTAAGTGAAAACCAAAAAGTATTTTTATATCTGAACATGGGGTCCATAGATCAGCAAAGGTTTCAAGAGTTACTCATGTGGCCCCATATTTTCAAGTTAAAGACACATTGACCTCGGTTATTAAGAGTGTCTATTCTCCAGCAGATGTCCTATTGTCAATTTGAGTACCTACTATATGTATAATAATATTGTGTAATGAAGCAAAGACCTTTTAACAAAACAAAGATTTAGCTTTTTAGTTGACCCTGGAAAAATATGAGAAATATCTATGCATTTCCCCTTAACCAAGGTTTAAAGTGAGGGAAGAGGAGAAAATAAAGTGGATGGAAGAGAACAAGCATTCATCATTTTTTTCTGAATCAACACTAGAAAAGACTATTAGAAATTATAGGTGTGCCCAGAATTTGTAGGAGGACTGTTTTTTCTGATTTTGCTTATTCATATATCATTATATAACAGTAAAGAACTAGAGAAAATACATAAAGTCAAATCTACCTCTCAGTTCTATTTCTGTGGTGCCAAGTAATGTATTTAACTGCTGCTTTTTTTACTCCTGCTCTCAATATTTCAACTGTATGCACTAGTATTTTGCCATCATGTGGATATATGTTTGGGTGCAGTATTGTCCAAAAGGCTTAAGTTTGGCAATCTTCTTCATCCCAGGCTCCTGGAAACCATCTTTTTCTGTTGGCCACAAAATCATGCCAAGAACTCTTTCATGCTTGGCTACTTGAAATTATATTCCAGTTCCTTTTTTAAAATATTTGTGATTTCCCTACTTACAATGTCTGGTAAACCATATAAAAGTTTCAGATTTGGGACCAAGATGACAGAGTGAGAAGCTTTAGGGCTTTGTTCCCCCACAGAAGCTTAAGAACAGGCAGAAACATCTCCTCCAAAGCACCAGAAAGGAGTTAAAGGTTTTCGGTAACATGGTGAGTGCTGAATCAACAAAAAGGCAACTTAAGAACAGTAGGCTTTCATGGCATTCTGGCTGGTCCCTTCTCCATTTCCTTACCATCTTGGCACAAAGCCTGTCTCCACTACAAGAGTGGGTCCCTAATCCTGGTTCCAGAGGGAGAAGAGTAACCCACATTGTGCATACTGGATGCATGTATGTCTGGCCTAGTCTATCTGGTTCTTGAGGATCTGAACCAGTATACTTGTTGCAAGCTTGTCATCCCTGAACTTATGCTGCTTGTGAAAGCTCATAGAGCTCTCCTACAGAATGCTATGGGAGATCATTCAAGTCATGGCTTCCTGAAGCAAGGGATTGCTGACTGTAGGACATACAGCACAATGTTTGCTAGGGAAGAGTAGACAATTGTATCCATGTAAATGGAGGAGTTCCTATGTCCACATGTACATTCCCAGGTCAAGAAACATGTGTAGAAAAGATCAAGGAGCTCCTATATGTTGGCCTCAATCTACTCTTTGATTTCATGGGCTGGATGAGCTCTGAAGGAGAGCACTCCCAGAGGTCAGTCTGCAAGGACTGAGAATAGTGCTTTCCGTTTTTTGTATTTTTTTGGTTAGTTCTCCAGCAATAAGATATTAAAATTCAAAAATTTTTAAGATTTTAACAAAAGATTACAAAACATGCAAAGCATCAAAAGCAATGGCCCAGGCAAGGGAGAAGATTAAAGCATTGGAAACATTCTTGAGGAGAACTAGACCTGGAACACTCCAGAAAAAGACTTTTGAAATATGGTTTTCAGTATGCTCAAAGAGCTAAAGTAGAACACAGACAACGAACTAATGAAAATAAGACAAATAATAGATGAACACAAATAGAATAACAATAGAGGGATGGAAAGTATGAAAAGAAACCTGTGCTAGTTTGAAATTGTTATGTACCCCAGAAAAGCCATGTTCTTTAATCCTGATTCAATATTTAGTTGAGTGGAATATTTTTTGTTAAGTTTTTTTCCATGAAGATGTACCTCACCCAATTGTGGGTGGACTTTTTGAGCAGGTGGTTTCCGTGGAGATGTGTCTCCACCCAGTCAAGGTGGATCCTTTACTGGAATCCTTTAAGAGGGAACCATTTGGAAAATAGTTTCAGAGCTGTCACAAGCAGAGACGTTTGGAAATCAAGAAAGAAACTGCCTCTGAGGAAGCTGTTTGAAATGAGAAGCCAAAGGTCCCAGCAGATGTCAGCCATGTGCCTTCCCAGCTGGCAGGAGTGTTCCAGACCCATTGGCCTTCCTTGGTTTGAACATTTTTGTAGGCTTAGAACTATAAATATGCCTGACACCTAATAAATTCTCTTTTTAAAAGCCATTCCATTTCTTGTACGTTGCATTCTGGCAGCTTTAACAAACCGAAACAGACATAGCTGAAGACATAACAGAAATTAAAAATTCCCTAAAGGGGAAATTGGAATTGGCAGAAGAAAGGATCAAAGAACTTGAAGATAAGACCATTTAAATCCAGTTTTAGAAGAAAGAAGAAAAAAATGAAGAAAAGGGAACAGAGCCTGAGGATGTAGAGGGACACCATCAGGCATATCATTATATACATTTTGGGAGTTTCAGGAAGAGAGAAAGAGGATAGTGCCTGAAAGCTTGCCAAATTTAACCAAAGACATGAATATACACATCCAATATGATCAACAAACTCCAAACAGGATAAATCCCAACAGACTCACACGGTGATATATTATAATCAAACTGTCAAATGCTTAAGATAAGGAGGGAATTCTGAAAACCACAAGGGAGAAACACCGTGTCACATGCAAGGGAGCCTCAATAAAATTAATTTCAAATTTTTCATGAGAAACCATGCAGCTATGAAGGCAGTGAAACGACATATTTAAAGTGCTAAATGTAAACAAACAAAAATGCTGACCAAGAATTTTGTATCTGGTGAAGCTTTCAAAACTGAGGGAGAAATTAAGATATTTCCAGAAAAACAAAAGTTAAGGGGGTTCGTTATCATTTGATCTGCCCCACAAGAGATGCTGAAGAGAGTTCTGCAGGTTGAAAGTAAAGGAAAATGGACAATAGATCAAAGTCACATGAAGAAATAAAGATATCCAGCGGGGGTAACAAAATGAGTAAATATAAATGCCAGTACTATTGCATGTTTGATTTGTAACTCCAGTTTTACTTCCTTCAGGACCTAAAAGATAAATGCATAAAATATACCTATAAATCATGGTTTTGAACTCATAATGTGTGAACACGTAACTAGTGACAAGAACTACATAAAGTAAAGGGAATGGAGGAGTACAGGCCTGGGAAGAAGGGGAGTGAGGGTAAATGCATAATGGGTATAGGGTTTCTTTTGGGGGAGACAGGCAAGTTTAGTAATGGAAGGCAATGAATGTAATTAATGCCACTGAATGGTGTGCATGTGAATGGGTGAGAGGGGAATGTTTATGAGATATATATACACATATTCTCACAATTAAAAAAAGGAAAAGAAAGAAATACCTCTTCTAAGTATATACCAAAAAGAACTGAAGACAGGGACTCAAACAAATATTTGCACACTGATATTTATAGCAGCTTTATTCACAATTGCTAAAAGATGAAAGCAACACAAGTGTATCAATTGATGAATGAATTAACAAAATATGGTATATGCATGCAATGGAATATTACTCAGCACTAAAAAGGAATGAAATTCTGATTCATGTGATAAGATGGATGAACCTTGAAGACATTCTGTTGGGCAAAATAAGCCAAGCCACAAAAAGACAAATATTGTATGATCTCACTAAATATTGTATGATCTCGATGATTCGAGAGAAATGGATTGAAAGACAGAATGATAATACAAATGTTGCAAAATGTTAAAAATGGGAAATCTGTGTGTCCGGAGGAATGGGTTATATAATAGTTCTCTGTATAGGATACAATCGTTCTCTGTATAGGATTTGAAGTTTTTTTGTAATTGTCTCATACATTTGAATGAACTTAAAAAAAAACAGTAAAAAATGGGGAAAATTTCTTTAAAGGAAATGAATCATGCTGTTCATAGTAGATTACTATACAATTCTATCAGTTTCTAAGATTCTGCATGATTCTTACCTGATTTTTATTAAGCAATCAGTGATATTTAATCTTTGCAAAATCTAAAGCTACTCTCTTTTTCTTTTTCTTCTTTTTTTAAATACTACAACTTCTAATTCTGTCTTTGTTTGAGCTCATCTTTGCATCTCAATAAGGAAAACAAGAATTAATGTCTTAATTCTATTTTCAGCTGTATCCATCCTTTACAGTTTTACATTCTATCTTGAACTCCATCTGTGCTCTTTAGAATGCAAGCACATACCCATGAGTGCAAAGGAAGGGAAAAAGAATTTCCTTTGCCCACTTTCAGAACAGATTCCAGCCCCAGTTAAGGAGGGCTGGCCAACAGCAAAATGATGAATTAAGGTTTTGAAACTCCCTTTTCTTTTCATATTATGCCCATTTTCCAGGGTTCAGAGTCCTTATCCACCAAGTATCCATTGTCATTGCGTTCATGTGCCTTTTATGAACATCTTACCATCTCTCTCTTACTGACCAACCTTATTACTGTCTCCCTCCCCCCCTCCACATTCCTGCATCAAAATGCCTATACCATTTGCTTTTAACTAGATCAACTCAAGGAAAGAAATCAGCTAATTTGAAACCAGTTACATAAATATGTGACTGAGAGACAAAGTATTTTCATCTGCCCAGCACGACTTTCCTTACAAAAGAGAAATTCTTGATTCAAAATAAATAATATAAAAGTGGTTTGACTTAATGGAAAGACTCTGAGATTTGGAGTTAGAAAGATTTGGGTAGTCCTCACAGCCCCATCTATTCCTGGGTTTCCTCCTCTGTAAAAAAGGTGTAAGTTTGGCTAATTTTCAGGAATGTTACCAGAATTAAATCAGATGATGTATTTAAAGCACCAAGCACAGTACCTGACATAAATCAGTAGTTAATAAACAGCACAATAAATCAGACCTTCAAAATGGTGTTATTTCAGATACTGCAGCATTAAGCTAAGGAAGATCTTTTTGGGACAGCAGTTCTTTGCTGGTTTTTTTTTTTCGTATCTTAGCCACAATATTCTTTGAATTGTCCTTCTTTTTTGTTTGTTTGTTTGTTTGTTTATGCTGGAAAGAAATTTATAAGAAATTAGGAGCCAAACTTTCGGAGGCCTTTCCTTTCTAGTTTTAACAATTGCTTTCTCTTAACAACTTGTAGAATGGGTCTTATTATTTTAGCCACAAAGATGCAGGATAAATGTCAGCAAGAGATTAACTTTATTATGTGTAATCAGAGAACATTCTGAGGCTAATAAATCATGATGCATCATGTCTGTTGTATGTTGTCCTAAGAGCTCTTCCTCCTACTCTGTGCCCGCCACCGCCACTTCATGTACTTGAACTGTAAGATAAGTTAGGGCACTTGTGACTGGCAACTTCCACCATAAGGAAAATCCATTATCATCTTCAAATAAAAGAATGTCTGGTGGTAAAGGTCAGGTCATGCATCCGCATCTGCTTTTGGTTTGTGGGTCAGAGGGAAACAAAGCCACCAGTGTGAACCAAGATGCTGAGAGCCTTTAAGGTCTAACATCTTCTAAAAGGCCGGTGAGAAACAAGTGAACATAATGGAAATGTATTATCCCCTGCTCCTGTATGCTTGATTTTACTTTATTTATTTATTGTTGTTTTGATCAGATACGGTTTAAAAGGAGTGATGCCAATACTAAGGGAAAATTCACTGTTAGATATTATTCTCTCTGCATCTTTAGGGAAAGGAAATGTTAATTATTTGATTAGCTTAAGTCTCCACATTTCATAGTAGTTCACCCATTTTTACATGCAGCCATTTTCTTAATACTTAAATTTTATGCATGGTGTTTTTAATATAAACTTTTACTAGTAAATAAAATGCACAATAGCAATATATGATTTTCCCAAGAGAAGTCAATCTTCCTTCCCTTTGATTAACCTTGACGCATGAAGAGAAAACATTCATTATTAAATCTTAAAGCTTTGATTAACAGAAAGTTACTAATTTAATATTTACTGTTGAAAATATTTTAAAAGTTATTAGTCTACTTACAGCTTTATCAAGTACAGCATGGTATGATGAATGGAATAAATTGAATATTCTCTGATGATTGGACCACTTCTGTTTCCTTAACATCATCATTTTTGTAGCTAAGAGTAAAGGAGATGAAGATTCACAAGGCAAAGGAGAGTAGATAGTATTAACTGTAAGATACCCCTTGGAGTGTACTGTTTTCAGAAATAAATGGGTATTTCCAATTTTCCCATATATTTCTTCATTTCTGGGAGTCAAGCATAGGAAACAGATGAGGATACTATTTAGTTGAGCTCCTGTACATTGTGGTTTCATTCTCTACCCTATTCAGAAACTAACTTGTGCTCATATGATTTATGGACAGGGGATACAAACTATTTCCCTGGCCTTTATCCGGATCTAGTTTAGCAAGTAAAAACAAAACGGTAATCTTATTTTCCTTAGGAATCATTTATTAAAAATCACCTGACCATCCATGCCCACATTTTTACCACCTTAAATCTGCTTTTAACTTCTTAAGATATATTTTGCTTTCCACTAGAGAATTGATACACCAACATAGTGAGTGAAGTAAATTAGAAATGTTCCAGTTTTAAGGCAGACATACTATGTTTGCTTTCCAGATTTATGACTTACTATCTCTGCAATCCTGAGAGTCACACTATCTGAAGCTATTTTTAAAATCTGTAATATTGACATAAAATACATATTTCTGAGGTTCCCTAAGAACTTAACAAAATCGATGTGTATTCAGTTCTATAGACTCTGACATGCAGTAAGCACTCATTAACAGATTTTATGTTTTACCACAACTGCTAAGTGTTTATACAGATATAGTAAAAGAACATATTAGGGGTGTTCTAAGCATTTTAACACAAATGATAAGTGCACGTTATAGATCCTCTGATCCCTTCTGTATTGGTTTGTTAAAGCTGCCAGAATGCAATATACCAGAAATGGAGCAGCTTTCAAAAAGGGAATTTAATAGATTGTAAATTACAATCCTCAGGCTATGGAAGTGTCCAAATTAAGGCAACCATAAGAGGTTAATTTCCCTTAAGAAAGGCTGATAACATCTGAAGCATCTCTTTCAGCTGGGAAGGCATGTGGATGGTGTTGGCTGGTCCTTGTTCCAGGTTACATTGTTCACAGTTTCTGATGCCAGTGGTTTTCCCTCTAAGCATGCATGGGCCTTCACTTAGCCTCTCCAGGACACAACTCTGGGTTCTGGCTTGCTTAGTATCTATGGAAAGACACATTGTGATGTCTGCTGGGCTCTGACTGAGTCTAGGCATCTGTTCTCTCTGTCAGTACTGCAAGCATCCATGTCTCTATCAACTCTGAAGTAACTGTTCTCCAAACATTTGCATCTGAGCTTCCTCTAAAATATTTCCCCTTTCAAAGAACTTTGGTAAACTAATCAAGACCCACCTGGGATGGGCAGAATCCCATCTCCATCTAATCAAAAGACCACACCCACAATTGGGCATGCCACATCTCTGCAGAAATAATCTAATCAAAAGTTTTCACCCTGCAATATTGAATCAGGATTAAAAGAAATGACTTTCCCCGCAAGATTGGATCAGGAAAAAGACATAGCTTTCTTAGCACCCCAATGTTACAATGTTCATCTAGAGCCTAGAACATACTAAATGAACAAGAAAGGGTTGTTGAAAATCTGTATTTTAACTTTACACGTAGTACCTCTCAGGCACTGTGGCTTTTTATAAAGTAGAACATTAAGAGTATCTTCCAATTTGATTCTTTTTGGTAGGATCAAACAACCCAGTATCTCACACAGAGGTAAAATGAACACACTGTCAGGGAAAATTAACATTTAGAATCATCCTGAATTGTGGCCTTCACTTTAAAAGGGTAATTCAATTTAAAAGGAAAAACACCCTTTCATAAAATGTATTTGCTGCATCCATCCCTTTAGAATTAGATATTATTGATACATGAACATCTGTCTGTTTAAATCAACAATAAAGGGCATCCATTTATAGAAAAGACAAGATTCCGGAATTTAGGGAAAGTGGAACAATTACACCTGTAGTACGCTAATACAGTGTATTTCTCCCCACTAAGTATATGTAACAAAATAAATGACCAGTAAGTTTATTAAATGCTGAGTAAATTCATTAACAAATGTTAGAATCACTTCAGTATAGAGATGTTCTGCAGCCAATTTTTTAAATAAACAAAATGTTGTTAAAGGTATTCTATTAAAGAGGTCAAAATGTAAAATCTTAGTTTTCGATGAGATTTTATTCTGTGGCAAATTATGATAATGGAATCCTTTCCTCCATTCATTTTGCTTGGAGGAAAATAAAGTGGTAGTTGATACCTCTTTAGATTGTTTCAGAGAGAGAATAAACTTCTCTCACAGCAGAATAAAACTCCTAGAATCACAATCCCCTTCTCTCCAAGGATCATTGGTGCATTACCAATATGTTTGTACTTTTAGTACTCATTCATGTAGTTATCATTTCATTCAAGATTTCCTCCAAAATTTGCCTGATTCATTCCTGAAGTGGGTTAGCAAGGAAATTAACATCTCTGAAGCCACAGAAAAGCAGCGATGAGTTAAATCCAACAGATAATTGTGAGTAGTTACTGACTTATCTAACTAAGCAGGGCTTCCTTTGAGCAATTGAAAGTGCTTTGAAGGCTGTGGTTTGGCTAATGAATTGAGTAATTTAAACTGGGAAGGATTAAGTGGGCACTGATGATCAATGCACAAGCTACAAGTTTTGATTTGTCAGCGCTCAGTGTTGAGTCTAAGACTAAATATAGAAACTCATAAACAATACATAGTGAAAGATTTTTAATATAATATGAAAATACATGACTTAGTAAAACAAATGATGATGAAATCAGGTTCTGTGCATTGAGGATAGGTTCCTTGTATCTTATTTTTCCAACACTAATGTTCTTTCCTCATAAGGATTTTGAACTTCAGCAGTTTCTTACTTAGATACTAAGAGTAATGCAACAAAAATCCTTAATTTTGTACATATATGTGTATGTATGTGTGTGGAGAAAGGGAGAGTGAGAGAAGAAACAACTCTGCCATATAAAGGAAATACACTGATCACTGATGAAATGTCAAGGACAAGAAGAATACAAAATAGCCTCTGTAAACTTAACCCTTTGACACTAAGAGAGTGCTTTGGAATCAAACTTTCATTCTACTTTTTTGATGGCTTAAAACTAAAACATGATCATACTGACTGTGGAGAGCTCAAATTTTTCTTTTATAAATAGTCACTGGATAAATTTAACCAAACTGGGATTTTTTTATTCATTGGGACAATTCCCATTTTGATTAATCCAGTACTGAATATGCCTTATCCTCAAATTGCCTTTACATTAAAGATCACTTCTCTAGGCAATCTCAGCTCCATATAATATTCTGACTCCATGGTAATGGCTTACAATATTTATTTTTAAGTTTATTTTGTAGTATTCTTAGAGTATTACAGAAATTCTTACAAAGTATATATAGTCACACAAGGAATGCAATGTAATTGGAAAAAATATTTTCCCTGTGTACTTTCAGAAGATGGTAATTATTACTGTATATTTGTATATATTATGTAATAAGTCTGTAAATAATAAATAATCTCCCCAAAAGAGAAGCAGGGAGAAATGCATACTTTCAAGCAAGGCCTTTATTCTGTCATTGTTATGGTTTGCATCCAAAAGGGACATATTTTCCTGAAACATTTTTTACTTCTTAAAACCAACTTTATCAAAATTTAATTTACATAAAATATACTTATAAGTACAGTTCAATGAGCTTTGACAAATTTATGCACGTGTATTATCACCACCCCAATCAAAACAAGAACATTTCTACCTTCCCAATAGACATATAAAAAATTCCTCAAAAAAAGTTCCCTCATTCCCCTTTGCAGGCACCATCACACTTCTTTCAGCCATTGGGGAGTGGTTGAAAACCAGAAATATTCCCCATTTTAAGTTTGTCACTGCGCTCCATCCTAATATGCATAATAAGTATTGGGCATCAATGACATGTGAAAGTATTTTAAAAATTCTACATTAATGTACATGTAGATATTCTGGTTTAAGAGTTTATATTTTTGCCTTTCTCACAGGAAAAATATTAAGTGAAACTGCTGGCGAGTAATATGAAATAGCACTGGGCTTGATAATAAAGCATGCCTCCTTTCAAATTCTGGATTACTTACTTCCTTGATGACTGGTTTTTCATTCAAGTTACATAACATCTAGGCATCCTGATGTCCTCCTTTGTTAAGTAGAGATGATTCCCACTTATGGAGAGTAGAAAAGTAGACATGAGATCACATGGGCGACTTATCCAGGGCAGTGATTGTCACCTCTGTGGGTCTCTAGTGTAAGGCCAAAACATTCTCCCTCAACTCTTATTGTCCTTAGGAATTAGGTTCCAGGGTTGGTGTTGGATTATTTCTCTTCCATATAATAACCCAGGTAAACTGATTGTTTTTATTAATGAGCTTGCCCAAAAAATCCCAGTAACAATTTCAACACCTATCCTTTAAATAGGGAGACTTATGATATAATAAAAATACAGTTGAGTCAAACAACAGTTAGATCCCAGAAGCATATTTGGTAGACTGACCATTTTTCTATTGGTTCTGTGTAGTCATTTTGGGCTTATTGTCTGATAGTCTTGGGTCAGTGCCTCAAGAAAGGACAGCTGATTTGGCTCCTTTGCTAATGAGGCAATATACAGATCTAGATCCCTGATCATGGCATTGCTACTTCAACCACTTTCTTTGTTTGGGCCAGCTTTGAAGTTTCTGTGGATTTTGAGAGCTGACCTCAAAATGATGTAGAGCTATATATTGATTTAACTTGTCCAAAAGACAGATTCTAAGACAGAAAGAGAGGTATAGGCTTTTAATTATTTGGGGGAAATGCCTGAGACAGAAAATGGCAGTGGTGCTAGGAGAAGCTAGGACCAAAATTCAGATCTTATCTTGAGTGAAGGAGAAAGAGAGGGAAGGAAGGAAATTTGGGTGCAAATGTCGTAGACTGCACTGCAGTTGCAAGGGAGATCAACAAGGCCATCAGTGAGTTCCTGAGCTAAAATTTCCTGACACAGGAGTCCACATTCCTCAAGAATGGGCCTGTGTTGTCTGTATCCCTGCTATAATCAGTTACTGGCCATGAGCAGCCCATGAAAGCTTAGCCTCAGAGCAAGTACAACAATGGATTTCAGAGTTCAACAGCTTTGGGGTACTAAGCGGCTCATTCTCATGACGTCCACAACTGATCCTTCCCAAACTTTAATGAGCATACACATCACATAGGGATTTTGTAAAATGCAGATTCTGAATCCATAGGCCTGGGGAGGGTCCTGAGACTGCAGTTTTAACAATCTCCCAGAAGCTGCTTGTGTCACTGATCTGGGGACTGCACTTTGGAGTATAAGGGTGGGGAGCACTTAATTCTTGGTCAATCCAAATTTGTAACTCCAATACTCCTTCTCTTGCAATCAAGGAAACCAAGTTTCACAGAAATTTTGTCCCAGATTGACTCATAGGCAACTGTCCATCTACAGATGGCTACCTCACTGTGTCACATGGTTACCCCTGTGTCAGTAATCTGCGTCCAGGCTTCCAGGATAATGTAATAAAAAGTTAGGTGACCCTCCTTAATAAATAGCTGATGACTTCATTTCAGAATGAAATGAATGCGGAGCACCCAAGACCCTTAGATGTCTCTTCCACATAAGCATTATCATTTGCATGTGGGGGAATTTTGTCTAGAGGCTTATTATTCCCTTAAGGGATTTGTTTTCTAGTCAATTTTCTTTCCTCCTATTTGTTTATTTAATGGTCTTAGATAAAAATTTGTTCAAATTCTTACTTCTATATTAATATCAATTAGAATAATCCTTTTATTTCTCTAAAAAGACCAAAGCTACCTGCCTTTGACTTTCCATAGTTCTGATTCTCGAACTTAGCTTTGCAAGAAGGCAGAAAGTAAATGGAAATGCTTAGATGAATATGCAGGAGAAAGAGCAAAGAAAACCCACAGGTTTCTCCATTACATGTGTGGTACACACAGACTTTAGGGAGTGGGGGCATCAATTTTTCCAGTCTTCTCTCTTTTATGATGTTCTTTCAATTTTGTGCCGATTTCATGATGAAAACTCAATTTGCTGCTAATCGACTTGCAGCCTTTGTTGTCTGGGAATATCCTGGAAGCTATTGCAAAACAGCATAGTTCCTGGGCTCAATAGGCACCTCCTAGTAAAAATCTCTGAGTCAGAAAGGAATCCTGCTTGGTAAATTTAAAGAAAGGTAAACTGGCAACCTCAAACTCAACAAACACACTCATCTCCAGAGGCTCCCAAAAAATAACAATCGAATAAGTGATGTTTTCTGAAGAAAGTAGTGTTTACTTTAGTATAACAATACAAGCTCAGCTGGTAGACTCCAACTACTTGAAGACATTTGGGAGGCCAGCACAGCACATAATTATGTCTTTAAAAGGAAAATAAACAATCCCTCCAGGAATAGCATATTCTCATTCATATAAAATCTGGCCTGTTTGTAAACCAGCATCATACAATGCTGGATAGCAATGGGAGGGAAAATACAAATGGTTCTCATTCCCATGCCAGGAACCAAGAATTCTGCCTTCAGGTTCTCTTCACACAATTGGGAATCAAACCATCTCAATATAAAAGCAAAGAATTGCAGACTCCAGGGAAGGTCAAACACCAATCGTGCATCGTGGTTCAGGGAATTTCAGAATATAAATCATACCAGAAAGCCCACTGTCTTTCTCCCACCACACAGATTCCCCTTACTTTGGAGTTCAGTGATAGAATTTGCTCCATCAGGCTCGGATTCTGAAGAATGGCTCTGTTGCTTACTAGCTCTGCCACTTTAGGCAGGTGGCTTAAACTCCATGAAGTCATAAATCCCCACCTCCTCCCTTGTGACTTTTATAAGAGGCTGAATTTGGCGATAGATGTAAATAAAGATCTTTAGAATATTATCATCTTTCAAATAGATTACTTTCAAACCGAATTCTTGTTGCTATGTTCAAATCCTTTTCTTCCCTCCCTCCCTTACTTCTCCTCTCCCTTTCTTCCCTTCCTGTTTTGTTTTATGTTGGATGAAATTGATTTTTTTTAGAAAAGATAGTTTGGGGTAAAATCATTCCCCTAATCAATAAATACCATAAGGATACAGACTTTAGTCTACGTAATATAACGACTATGAGCATATACTATGGAGTTAATGTAAAAATGGGCAAATTATTTAAACTTTCTGTGCAAAAGTTTCCTCATTTTTAAAATGGAAAGACAAATAGTATCTACTTTACAAGGCTGTTATAATAATGGAAGAAATCAATATCTGAAAAACGATGAATTTGTTTTATATATATATAGTGGTATACAGCAACCACAATGAGTATTGTTAAATAATAATGACACCCTTAAAGTGTTATTTGAAAAGGGTAAATTTCACTTATCTGAAACATTTTTAAATGGAACCAGTTAAATTGAATGTATGTGCACGCTTAGTCTCAGCACTGCCCTTTGACCTGGGTAAGCAGGGTCATTGCCTTAGACCTACTCCTCAAGACCCACGTGCCCTCCTCGATGGAAAATATCATGTGCTGGAATCATCAGGGCAGGGCTCCACCCAGACCAGGGCCTGGACCTATAGAGGCCCCATACTTTCCTACCTCAGTGTGCTCTCCCGTGCTCCAGTCCATGCAGGCTTAATCGGAGCCCCAGGAAACTCCAGAAGTGGTTCATTCTGGAACCCCATAACCAAGTCCTGATTCCTGAAGGTCAGCTTGACAAGTGAATTCCCCACTGTCCAGAGCCACAGTTCTTTTCCATGTTCGTGTGAATCTGGGCTGCCAGAAGAGTGCTGACATACTGAATTTGGGAATCTCAAATTATTTATATAGGTAGGGGCACCACTAAAAATATTTTCCCAAGGCCCTGCGTACCCTCAAGGTAGCCCTGTATGGCCTAATGTCATTTCTGTCTGTTTTAATTTTTCCTTACCTTTTTTACCCATTTTATTTGTTCTAAATAGATTTATTTATATACAATAAAATTCCAATGTACAGTGAAAGGAATTTTGACCACCACTATTCCCATGTTTTAGAACACTTCTGTCATCTCAAAAATATCCCTTGTGCCCCTTTTCAATGAATCCTGGGGTTAGGTGTTTAGACCTTTATAGTTGTCAGTATTTTATGATTTCTTACTCCTTTTATCATTAAATGAGAAATTATCTCTTTTCTCTAGTAATATTTCTCTCTTTCAGTCTATTTTGTCTAGTAGTATTATGACCATTCCAGCTCTCTTTTATTTGTTGTTTGGTTAGTTTAACGTTTCCATCCCATATTTTCAACCTATTTAAGTCTGAAAGTGTTTCTCCTATAGACATTATCTAGTTTGATCCTATTTTTAAATCCACTCTGAAAATCTTGGTCTTTAGTATTGTTTTAGTTTCCTAGGCTACTCAAAGCTGATATTATGGAATGCATTGGCTAAAACAATGGGAATCTCTTAACCTACAGTTTGAGGCTGTGAAAAATGTCCAAATGAAGTTATCATCAGGGCAATGCTTTCTTCATGAAAACTGCCTGCAAGCGATCCTTGGCTCCTCTACCATATGGCAAGCCACATGGCAGCATCTGCTAATCTCTCCCTTCTCTTCTGGGTTTTGCTGATTTCAGCATCTTGCTTCCATGACATCTCTCTCTCTCTCTCCCTCTCTCTGACTCTGTCTCTATCTCTGACTCTCATTTATAAAGGACTCCAGTAAGAAGATTAAGACCCATTGCGAATGAGGTAGGTTCACAGTTGACCTGAAGTGACCTCATCAGAAGGTCCTACTTACAATGGGTCCATACCTGCAGGAATGGATTAAACTGAAAAACCTGTTTTTCTGGGGGGTACATACAGCTTCAAACTGCCACAGGTGTGTTTAGTCAATTTACTTTTAATCTGATAATTGATATGGTTGGCTTTAGATATGGCATTTAGCTCATTGTTTTTGTCTGATCTCATTTTTTAAATTCTTCTATCCTTATCCTTCCTTTACTGTCCTCTTTTATGTAGTTTAGTAGTCATTTCACCTTCTCCATTGGCTTTTTTCCCATATCCCTTTACTTGTTTTAACTGGTTATTCTAGGGACTATAATATGCATGTTAATTTATTATAATCTATATTAATTCACACTGGTTTCTGATAAAATATAGGAACTTTGCACACTGTAGCTCCATTTCCTCCTATTCTTTTTGTATTATCATGTATATTGCCTCTATAAACATTTCAAGCTCAAAATATGGGTTCATAAATTTTACTCGGGCGGGCCGCGGTGGCTCAGCGGGCAAAGTGCTTGCCTGCTATGCCGGAGGACCTCGGTTCGATTCCCGGCCCCAGCCCATGTAACAAAAACGGAGAAACAGAATACAATAAAACAAGAAAATGTTTAAAAATGTTTCCCTTTCTTCCTTCCTTCCTTCCTTCTATCCTTCCTTCCTTCTCTCTGTCTTTCCTTTAAAAAAAAAAAAAAAAAAATTTTACTTTAACCAACTTTATGCATTTTAAAGAAATTGAGAAAATAGAAGTGTATGCATGTGTGTCTGTTTTCTTTATTTTACTCCGTATTTACCATTTTTGGTGCTATTCATTTCTCCCAGTGGAGCTAAGTTATCATTTTGTATTATTTTCCTTTGTCTAAATGGCTCCTTTTAGCAGATTTTGTAGTGCAGTTCTCATAGCAACAATTCTCTTTCCATTTCTTTATATGGAAATACCTTTATTCACTTTCAGTTTTGAAGAATGATTTTGCTACATATAGAATTCTTGGATGATTTTTTTTTTTTTTTGGTTAGGACTTTGAATGTCATTCCAAAGTCTCTGGTTTCCATTGCTTCTGAAAAAAATTCTGGCATTAATCATATAATTGTTCCCCTGTGTGTGATTTGTCATTTTTCTCTGGTTGCTTTCTAGGTTTTCTCTCTTATCTTTGGCTTTAGCCATTTGATTAACATGTGCCGAAGTGGGGTCACCTTTGTTTTTATGCTATTTTGAATTAATTGAACTTCTTAGATCCAAATGTTAATGTTTTTCCTGAACTGAGGAAGTTTTGGGCTATTACGTTTTTAATTATTTTTTTATTTGTCCCCTCTCTCATCTTTTTTGGAGCTCCAATAAGTGTTGCAATACTCATTATTATGTCACAGATCTTTGAATCTCTGATCATTTATCTTCAAACTTTCTTTTCTCTCTGTTCTTTGGATTAGGTATCAATCTGTAAATTCATTGATTTCTTTTCTTCTGGCATCTCACATTTGATGATAAGCTCATTTCCTGAAATTTTCATCTCAATTTTTCCATTTCCTGCTGTAAAAATTCCTTTTGGTTCTTTTTAAAATAATTTGTATTTCTTTGTTGAGAGTCTCTATTTGTTTGCTCATTAGTTCCTTATCTGTATTTATCTGAACAATTTTCTCTGATTCCTTAAATAGATTTTCCTTAAATTTGGAGTAGCAACTTGAAAATCTTTGCTAAACCCATTCAGAGTCCATGTCTGTTGACTGTTTATTTCTTGTACATTGGTAAGTTTCCTGTTTCTTTGCAGGTCCAGTAATTAATTTTGTGATAAACTGAGCAAATTGTAGATAATATGTTGTAGTGACTCTCACTTGCATTTTTTTTTCTCCTGAGGGTTGTTTCTTTTTTGTTTTAACAGATGATTTAATTGCCTGGTCTTAAACTGCAAAACTTGTCTTCCCTGCAATCTCTGATGTCTCTGCTCAATGTTTGATAGCCTGGTTTCCTAACAGAGTTCTCTGGCTTGCTGATGATATAGTTAGAGATTGCACTGGGACACCCAATCCAGTAAGGCTTTCATCCTCTGCCCCCTGATTTGGGTATTGGTTGACAGATGAGCTCAAAGGCAATGCAAATCCTTAATTCTACCTAGGCTTTCAACTTTTAGCTGGCTGCTTGGTGTACTTCACCTGCATGTGTAGCTTAACAATACTTCTGGAATTTGTAGAGAGTTTATAATCTCAGCTTTTCTATAGCACCCTTAGTTCCAAAATTCCCCACTTAAATTTCTAATTGTGTGCCACTGGCCCTGAATGGAGACTTCCCACACCAATTGGTAAAGCTAAGGGATTCTGCCACCTGAGCTGGGGAAAGGGAGTTCCCCTAGCGATATGGCCACAAAATCACAATCCTTACTTGAGATGAAATAGTAGTATTTCGTGAATAGACAATTTTCAAATTGTTACCTGCCTATTGTCATTTTCCAATACCATGAAATGGTGATTTTAAAGAATTTTAACTAGTTTTAAACTTGTTTTCTAACACTTCCTCATCCTACCCTACTAGAAGCAAAGTTCTTTACTTTTATTATTAGTGTTTACAGAAATCATTTTAAATCCTTTGTGGAAATTTTAAATGATCATAAGAGATGTTTACAGGACCTTGTAAAGCCTATCATAATGGTATTAGGTATTTAGTGATTAAACTCTGCAGGTACATTTCTAAGTCCTTTACATGTGACAATTAATTTAATCCTCACAGCATCACTATGAGAAATATATTATTGTCTTCATTTTTAAAATGAGTAAACTAAGCACAGACAAAATAACTTGTCCAAGGTCACCCAGATAGTAAGTGACAGAGCCAGGATTCAAACTCAGGCAAACTCAGGGATAGTCACAATGATATACACTTTCTTATTTCATACCATTACAGAAACAAGCCTAAGCTAGTATCAATAGCTCTGAAGGACTATTTAGTACATTGGCTGAATTGTACTAAAAAAGCAAAAGATAAAGATATCCAGTTGACACCATTGACTCAGAGGTGTACAGTATAGATCTGATATTTCCCAGTGTCTTCCTCAAGCTTTGCCACATTAAACTGAAGGTTCTTTAATCCACTGGCACATATTTGTCATACTTTTAAGCTATTTATATCTCTAATTTGTCTTTCATATTGAGTATGGTGAAACAGAAATAATAACAAACAATAGGTTACATTCCATGTGTTTTTTGAAATCAGGAATTTGTAGGGTATAGGAAATTTTTCCAGATCAAATATCTGAAAATGCTTATTAAAGTAAATTATTGAAAACTTGATGACATCATTATCATCTGTTTTAATTAGGAGTGGAGGAAATGGAGATTTTAAGATTTAATTTTGCATAATGTTTAGGCATCACGAGAGGAGCAAAAAGCACAGATCAAATCCTCTGTTTATAGAAGGAAAACTTTGATCAAAATACTGTGAACTAGACGTATATGTATCATGTGCATTGATAATTTCACACTTGTACTGACTTATGAATTATGCAATCATATTATATATCTAAGAAAATATTCTAGTATAAATTTGACCAGTAGTAAGTTAACCATATTTCATTAAGAATGATTTTCTTTTCCTTCTGTCTTATCCAGGGTGCCTAGAAACCAATTCCTGAGGCAGAGTTAGAGCAAACACACTGAGGGCTGTTCCAGAACCTGACACTTAAGCAGGGCAGACCCAGATGAGCAGCAGATCTAGCAGATGAGACAGCAGTGGAATTTGGGGAGAAAAGGGGTGTTCTTTATGGACAAAGACTGAATACTGGAGATAAGCGATCTCCAGAGGACCTGTGTGGAAACATAAATTGGGCCAGACACAAATTCATCGATAGATCATTTCATTCATCTTTGCAAAATAATTTTTTATGTGTCTCAACATCACAATACAGACACTCTCTAATTCTATGGCTCACTGTGTTTCTCTTTCTCTCTTCCCTCCTATTTCCCCACTGGAAATCAATTGAAAAATTATGAATGCCTCAAAATTAACCCTCCGTGCTGATCTATAGACAGTGTATGTGGGACATAATATTTATCATGTCGATTAAAGATCCTGGCCTTCAGAGCTTTGCTTAATTCACTTGGAGATAGAGGAAGGAATATTTGTTTCCTGTATTTTCCAAATTTTATGAATTTACCATGAATCATTTCCAAATTAGAATAAAACACACTCAAAATATGTATGGCATGACAGTTCTTAGCATTGAATAATATGGGTATATGACTTATGAGCTGAAAAGAACTGTAGTCCAGTCCTAATGCTTT
Source organism: Tamandua tetradactyla (assembly GCF_023851605.1). Lineage (NCBI taxonomy): Eukaryota > Metazoa > Chordata > Mammalia > Pilosa > Myrmecophagidae > Tamandua > Tamandua tetradactyla. The sequence continues at coordinate 107,139,163 of NC_135329.1, forward strand.
TTCTCTTTTCTTTCTTTTTTTTTTTTGGACAGTCAAATCACCTTGAGCTAGTTACTTAAGTTTTCTAAAAATTATTTTCCTTGTATGTAAAATTCTTGGAAATCATTGTGAAAATTAGGTATATTAGTCATTGTCCATTCAAGAAGACAGCCCCAACTAGATATTTCAATCAGTGAAGGATTAATTATAGAGAATCTACAAAGGTATTAGAAGAGTTGAAGAAGTAAAAGGGCATGTAGCCATTACACAGATATAGGAAGATTCTGCCATCTCTGGAGTACTACCCAATAAGACATTATTGCCACTGGCAGTGGGGCAACAATCTTCAATTCTAGTGGAACCAGGGCCTCTGACCAGGCCACGCCTCTGCATTTGATAGAACTGCTAGTTGCTGCTTCTGAAATGCTTAATTGGTAGAACCTGTGCAGCAGCTGATGCTGCTGCTTCTACCTCTAAAGGAGGGTCCACCAGAGCAGAATGTCTAACTTTTTACTGTCTTTGCTTTAGCATGAATACCTCTAATTGGAAGAATCTAAGTAGAAACCTGCCAGGAAGGGAACTGGAAATTGCAGTTTCCGGGCTTCTAGCCCTAGCAGTTTGAAGGTGAATACAGAAAGACAAGTTTCAGGCTGAGAGTTAATAGATAAATGTCTAACACATTAAGAGGAAATAGAAAATAAAGCATCTGTCATACAGTAGGAATCTAAGTAATCCTATGTTTATATAGATGGACCTTATAATCTCTTTCAAATTCTTCCTAGAAACAGTTCATAAGTACTTGAAATATAAGAACAATAACTTTACTTGGTCACTGGGAATTTCTAATATTTATATATTAGAGAACTCAGAATAGTGGGCCTTAGCAAAAGAATGTCATAAGCTTTCTGTTTATTGCCGTTTGCTTTCTGACATCGAAAAGCAATGAAACAGGTATAGACAGAGAGCCCTGAAGTATGGGAATCATCTTCACAGGGATCATGAAAAATAGATGCTCCCCATTTCTGATACTGTCCAATACCCTTAATAAGCTAAAAGCATGTTATGTATTACTTAATAGTTGGGGTGGGGGAAACTCTACACTTGGAGATAGGATGTGTTCCTATCTTGGATAGTTGAGTGGCACTGGATATACATGAGTTAGCAGAGTGGGGGTCTCTCTCCATCTCTGGAAACAAAAGGTTTTCTTGTTTGGTGTCATCTAGCCTTACAGTTCTGTTTCATCAAAGGCAATGATGGTGGTTGACGTGGTGATAGCAACTTCTGTATTCCACAGAATCTAACTTTTATTGTATGGTGACTGTTCTAGTTTACAGGCTGCTAGAATGCAGTATACCAGAAACAGAATGGCTTTTTAAAAGGATAATTTATTAAGTTGCAAGTTTACAGTTCTAAGGCCTTGAAAATGTCCAAATTAAGGCATCAACAGGAGGCTACCTTCACTCAAGGAAGACTGATGAAGTTTGCGGTTTCTCTCTCAGCTGGGAGGGCACAGTGCAAAGTCTGCTAGCTTTCTCTGCCAGCTTCTCATTTCATGACACTTCCCCGGGGGCATTTTCTTTCTTCATCTCCAAAGATCTCTGGTTCTGTGGAATCTGTTGATTCTGGTGGTTCTGTCATTTCTGCTGGCTCTGTTGGTTCTGGTAGCCCTTGTGGCTCTAAAGTTTTTTTTCCGAAATGGTTCCCTCTTAAAGGGCTCCAGTAAGCAACCCCACCTTGAATGGGTGGAGACACATCTCCATGGAAACCATCTAATCCAAAATTACCACCCGCAATTGAGTGGGTCATATCTCCATGGAAACAATAAAAAACATTCCACCCAGCCAATAATGAATGAGAATTAAAGGACATAGCTTTTCTGGGGTACATAATATCTTCAAACCAGCACAGTGACCATGTGCCAGACATGAGAATAAACATTCTATGCATATAATTGCATTGTTAATATGTTTTAAGCACCCTCATTTTATAGAGGAAAAAATTAGGTGTAAAGTAATTGAACTAGTTACTCTGTTTATCTGAGGGTAACTAAATCCATAACTTAAATTAATTCTCAACTCTGTGTTAAAAGTATTACATGTGGAAGAGAAAAATGCCTGTATATATATATTTTATATCTGAAGACTCAAGGTAAACACAGATACAGCCTTAGTGCTTGCAAGAATGGTAAGTTCATTTATTGCTTGATTTATTCTTACCAGTCCATCCATATGTTATTCTTTGGTATAAGGCTCTTTTATCTTCAGCATCATTGTGACATAGTATATCTACTAGAAAAACAAAACACATGGCAATACTTTATTTTAAATAGCAATTATATATTATTGTTTCCATAATGCTAGAGAGTGATGAAATTTCTGCAGAATCACATTTAATAATTTCATATGCTAGATAAATTATAATTAGCACTGAAAAAAATTAACACGGAATCTTAACACACTTCACTTTCCTTGAAAGTAGTGTTTTGTGAACTGTTGTGGGTGAACCCCATGGTCAAGCAAAAGTAAAATCTTAGCTACCTCTATTTCTGTTCATTTCTGTGACCTAGGAGTCGGCCTAAGGTTGGGGTAGGGGTTGTGGCTTCCTACTACTACAGCTGACACAGGGGTGAGATCACTGTAGAGGCAAATCATCATTTGAACAATGTTCATAGGTGACATATGCATGAATTTCTGGGTGAAGAAAAGGTGCTATTGCAGGGAATTCAGGGCTCCAAATTATAGGAATCTGACTGTCCTTATTTAATAGGTATTTTATCCCAGCTCATTACCGTAGCATTTTTACTTAACCAAAATAACACATAATGTTGCCAGCCATTATGCTAGGTTCTCTGGCCACAGAAATGAATATGGCTATCAATGTCATCAGGAAGTTTGTGCTGTAGTGGGGCGAGAGATTGCAATAAATAAGTGCAACATATTAGGTCATGTGAAGTGCAACACAAGCTCCTATTTGGAAAGAGGTAGCCTGAGGAAGGCAGTGTAAACAGGTCCACCTCATCCCTCTTTGTCCTTTCTTTGGATTCCTTCTCTTGCCCTTTAATTCGTCTCTCACTGGCAGTGCTATAATGTGACAGGGAAATAGAGTTGTTAGTGGCTCAGCCCTGTTTGTGGTCTGGGTATATCAGGGACCATAGAGGGGATTCTGGCATCTGCCCAGTTTTTGATACTTCTCTGACATTCCAGCTCCCTATAGAGTACAAGTGCCTCTTAGCATATGGTCCCTGCATCACATAGCAAAGCATCAGAGGGCCAACTAGGAGCCTGTCAGTCACAGGACCTCTACACATAGGGCAGACTCTTCTGACGTGTCCCCGAGCTGTGGAGTGAGTAACTATATGTTTGCATTATTTTTTAGTACAAGATATCCAGTGCTCTAATCCCTCCCCATGAAACCCCGTTCATGAAGGACATTCCACAAGTTCTACTTAGCATTGTACTTTATAAAGTACAAGCCTCTACAACTTCCTAAATGGAGGTAAAATGTCCTTTCTTCTGAACCCAGCCTGTGGACTGTTATGAGTGGTCAATCCTATTCTGAGCTTTGAACTAGCTCAGGTCAACCCTTCTTGGTACAAAAACCAAGACACCCGATGGTTGCCCTGTAGTGAACCCTACCAATACACTTCTGTAGACTTGAAAGTCCTGCAAGAGTTCCTTGTAGGTTGTGTGTGTTCTCCAGAATAACATAAACAGCATCAAAGTGTAAAGGACGTGAGAGTATTTCTTGGCTTTGTACTTATTTTTGTGATGTGATCAAGTCAATTAAAGTGTCTCAGTACATTCATCTAAAAATTAGTGTAATAACCAGAGTTTCCAGAGTTGTGGCTGTCTTACATGCATGCATTTCTTCTCTAGGTTTAGCATATTTCTTGCCTCATAGAAGGGGCTTAATGGATGTTTTTTGAATGAACTGCTGGAGAGGAAAAGAAAGAGATTGAGACTGGCTTTTTTTCTTTTTCTTTTTCTTTTTTTTTGTAGTGAAAAGAGAATAATAAGGATGGGATAATATTGAAATTCCTTAGCACTTAGAAATCTGAGTTGCAGCTTCTTTGGCTCTGGACTTTGTGTTCCAGTGACGTTGTTATAAATTCAGCTTCATAAGGGCAAAGTTTTGTAGCAAACTTACCTGCTAGATTTTGAGTAGAGACCGTCTTTACCCAGAGCAGAACAGAGCACTTAGAATTATATGTTTGATACACTATACACTTGTTCCAGGTAAGTCCTTTGTGCCTTAAAGACTGGCAGTTACTACCATTTGTACTTGTTGATTCCATTCAACTAGTTGTTGACCTGTCTAATATCAAGGGCTGTGTCTCATTCCTCTTTAAATATCCCTAACACATAGTAAAGTATCTACCACGTAGTAGCTACTAAATAGACATGTGTGTTTTAAATGAACATTTGAATTTTGAATGAATTGTAAATGCCATAATCTAAAACCGCTGTGAACAGTGCAATGGTATAAATATTATTTCAGATTCACAGATGTAGAAATTGTGGATATATTCACTTCGCTGAATTTAGTTTGCTACTGTTACTTTTTGATAGCCTCTTCATTCACTAATTCAAAATTCAATTTTTACAATATAAATTTTACTTGTTAATCATCTTCAACTATTTTCCATGTGTCCATGATAAGTCCCCATGAGATTATCACATTTTCAAAGTCAGAAACCTGTTTTTCTCATATTTAGATTTTCCTGCAATATCTTGAATCGTGGACTCTTAGATGTAGGAAGAGGCATAGAAATTATTGAGTCCAATTCCACAATTGCCTAAGTCACAGTTACTTTTGTCTACTCACACAGAGCAAACAGGGTATTGGAAGAATTTATATGGTAAATAGTATCATTTTGAACTATGCTCCAGTAAGTTTCCCATCTTACTCTGAAAAATTCTAAGAATGATTTGAGATGCTAGTCATATATGGCAGATACAGATGATTGCATACCCAATAGCCATTTTCTTCCATTCCCTTTTTCAAGCTTATAGAACCCATATGTGTTCAGTCCATTATGTGTCCAGCTCCTGATTTAGTCAAAAGGGTGAGTTGGCCATGTGTATTTCACCATACTACTTCTGCCTGTGACCTAGTTCTTGCCAATCCCTTCATTATAGATCTCCAGGGTACAACCTTCTTTTAAGTTCTGGGGTAGGACTCTGACACTCTCATTTTTTCCTGCGATTATAATGTGATTCTAAATGTGAAACCAGAGTTGAGAACCCCTGCTGTAAATGTTCTGAACAAATAAATTCCTAACACATGCCTCTCAGCTTAAAAAAATATATTGAAGGGATTTAATTTTATGTAAAGCTTTATGGATTTTCCCCGTTAAAGTGGTCTACTAATCAACGCCTGGGTTTCAGCCAACTTTATTTACATTCTTCTAAGTGGAACTGCATGTGTGTTTACTACATTTAAAACCAGTCCAACGACTAAACCGTCCTGCTGCTTTCAGTTTTTAGCCTGTCACACTGTTAAAAGATTTGGCATCAAAACCTCATTTTAAAAGAATGCCTTTAGGTACTAACAGGATATTCATTAAGTCATTGAAAATTCCTGGCCTAGGATAGGGAGGCTTTTGTAGTTAACTTAAGAGACATCTTCCAACTCAGGAAGACACTCTTCACGTGGAGCTGCCTCTTCACCATCTTGGCCACAGGTCCCTGGAAATGTTGCTTTCTTGGTAGAGCATGGGGTCCTCCTGCTTGTTAGAGGTCGTTGCTCTTTTCTCTGTCTTTTCTGCTCATTACTATTTTGGGTCCAGGTTATTTTGGATTATAAGGTGACTTTACCTCCCCATAAAGTCTGAAACAGTAATAACTGCAGTTTTAATAGGTGGCTGGATGCATCCTTGTTTATGTTTGCCAAAACAGTGTTATAGAGTAAACCTCCATGCATTAGATATTGGACAAGGCACAGTCCCACCTATTGAGGCACTCAGATTCTGTTCTCTAAGTACCGAATATGCTGAAAAATAATATATGTTTGTGGGGTCAGGAAATTAAGGTGCACTGATCTGAGATGTGCTTTCCAGTGTTTGGTCATTCTTTCATGAGGCAGCCCATCCCCTTAGGACTAAAATTTCATGGATATGTACCTGTCCAGCTTATCAGCTGGTCTTGGCTGGTGTCTTTTCTGATTGGTGAATACCAGTAGTACAATTTGTTAAATATTTTTAATATCATCCCCACCCTTAACCTTATATTTTGCCCTTGAATTAGAAACACCATTGTTTTGCATTTTGCTGCTCTCTGTCTTTTTTGTGGATGCCAGCAGCTAGATTGAAGACCTTAAACAAGGTTTGTGCTTCATATTTTTGCATTGTTGTCTTTTGTTGTGGTTGGTTGGTTTGAGTTTAATGTGCTTTCACCCATGTGCTTGGCACAATCCTTTGTACTTAGTATGAAATAAAGATGTGTTGTTTGACCAGGAGGTACAACATACCAATAGTAGTAGGGCTAAGTGTAAATAGTCTGTTCACCTGGACAGCATTCTCACAGGAATGGTGTCTGAGTATGGACCACTGCAGAGAAAACAGAATCCAGATACTGTGCACAACTTCCAGCCCTCTTACTCACTGATCTCAGACAATCGAGTTTATTCTAAAGTTCAAAATCACAACATCACTGCAGAGAACTCAGAAGCTGCCAGCCCTGGACAGGAATGAAGGTCTCCTCATTTCAGCAAGCAGCTTATCAGCTGTCTTTGGGACACACATTTCATTAGGTGAACCCTTTATCAAGAATGATTACTTACACCTATTTATCCATTTCCCCACCATGTATAATTAATTCTCTCTTCTCTTGAAACTCCTAACTGCCACTCAGGGATAAATGTTAAAACATGCCATCAATATGCAGCTTAAGTAGTGGTCCGTGTTTGTAATGTGTTGTGATGATCAATGTGGGTCACACTTTGCAAGCAAAATAACCAATTTAATTTGTTTAAATACCATTCATACCAATGTTTCATAATGTGCCATGTTTATGAATGGAAATACTGTGGTCAGAAAGTGTAGCTAGCAATGTCAAGAAAGCTGGAGAGCAAAATGCTGCTAGTGATTTCATACATTTGTAAGTATTTGAGTTAGAGAGAGCTAGATAAGGGTCTGTGTAACCAAATTACTCCCTCTGTTCCTACCTCTTAATACAGCCATACATCCCCATTCAGGAGTCACATAAAAGTCAACTTCACTCATCTTCTGTCACCTTAGTGAGCCAGCTAATGACTTACCTCCTAGTCTACAAGTATCTGTTCTTCATCTCCCTGAGTCTTTGTTTCTGCGCTTTGACACTTCAGTCCCAGATATCTGCATCCAGTCAACCCTTCTCACCTTGCAACTATTAGAGATGTTTTCTCTGCCTCACTTCTTCATCCTGCCCTGTTTCGGAACACCCACTGTCTGGAGGTAGAGCTACATCCTTTGCCAGATTCTAACTTGCAGGATAGAACAGCTGGCCACTGGGCATGTTCCCTACCTATTTTTTTCATCAGAAGACTGAGAGACATCAACTTTTTAGAAAAGTAAAGCATTCAGATTCCATATGACTGCATATATGTTCATTCATTCATGTGTCACTAAACTAGAGCATGAGAATGCAGAGTATGACCTCAAAGAGCTTTCAGTTTACTGTGTGAGAGAGAAAATTTAATTTATGTGGGTTATTGATGAATTTGCTGATTATGGTATGCTTTGATAAATGTTGGGGGAAAGAGGAGGTATTGGAGCATAAAGGAGTGGTATCTTAGAGGCTTGAACTGTGTTTTTAAGAATTAGCAGGTGAGAATTCACACGTACACCCAAAAGAACATAAATATCACCAAAGAGGAGAACCCCCAGGAATTTGGCACTGCCTGTCCAATATTTTACAAACTGTCAAAGATATGGGTCAGTAGAACCTTCCACCTTATTTAGAGAAATGAATGACTTTGAAAAGTAAATTAAAAGTATGAACGGCTGGAAGGAAGTATAGATTAAAGGATTAAAAGAACCAATGTACTTTGACTGAAGAATGATTGTGGCTCCATGTGCACACAAATTAGTTTAAAGTTTTAAGAAGTGCTTAAATTCAATTGAACAGAGATTTATTTTGAAGACAAAATAACAGAATTCAGATAGTTGTTTGTAGAATAATCTTATTTTAATGGATTCAATTAATATCCACAAAATAGCCTTATACAAATCAGTGTGTAAATGTAGAAGTAATCTAAAAACAGATTTCAGAATTTTTCCTATTAAAATAAGTTGATTGGCTACCTATACTGTTATCCTGAAGTAACATCAAATTCATCTTCAGTTGTGTTGCAACCAAAATTGATGTCTGTTGTATTTCATTGCATACTTTGAAAGTTGCTTTGCAGTTATTTGGAAACGCAGTGTAGTGTAGGAAAAGGCATTAGATAGGCCTGTATTTAATCCCCACTCCTGTCTCATATGCACTGAGTGTTAACACTGAGCATGTCATTTCACCTCTGTGAGCTCTGGTTACCTCATTGTTAAATAGAAATAGGAATGTCTACCTCATAGGATTGTTATGAGCCTTAGGTGAGGTAATATGTAAGAAGAAGTGAGTTATGACTTCTGGAATATTAAGAATCAAACACATGAATTCCAGTGCCTTTACTTATAGATCATTCTGATTCAACCTTGTTTTACACAGGAATAGTGACAAAGAACTAAACCAATAAATAAAGCTCTTTGTAATAGTCAGTATTAAAATCAACATTCCTTGTCTGATCTAGTGCTTAAGCCTCCTACAGTGGATTTATCACCAGTCTCTCCCCGGTTTAATCCAGCTTCCAGCTTGCCTAATTAAAACTCCCCTTAGAAACTGGGCTTACTAAAATTAAAACTTTTGTGAATTAAAAATTATCAAGAAAATTAAAGATGACCTACAGAATGAGAAAACAAATATTTGCAATTCATATATCTGATAAGGGTTTCATATCCAGAATATACAAAGAACTTCTACATCTCAACAACTAAAGGGCAAACAACCTAATTTTAAAATGGACAGAAGATTTGAGTAGACATTTGTCCAAAAAAAGATATGCAAATGTCCAATAAGCACATGACAAGAAGCTCAATATAATCAGTCATTAAGGTAATGCAAATCAAAACCACAATCAAATACCACTTCATATCCACTAGAATGACTATTATCCTCTCCATATATAGAGACAATAACAAATGCTGGCAAGGATGTAGAGAAATTGGAAGCCTTATGCTTTGAGGGTAGTGATGCAAAATGTTGCAGCTGCTGTGGAAATAGTTTGATGGTTTCTCAAGCCAGACACAAGTACTGTATGACCTAGCAATTCTACTTCTATTTATATACAAAAAGGAATTGAAAATAGGGATTCAAATAAATAATTATACACCAATGTTTATAGCAGCATTATTCACAATAACCAAAAGGTAAAACACCCACATGTCCATCGATGGGTGAATGAATATACAAAATTGTAGTTTGTGTGTGTGTGTTGTGCATACACAATGGAATATTATTCAGCTGTATAAAGGAATGAAATGAAGTTCTGATATATGCTACATATGGATAAACCAAGAAAATATTATTCCCTGTGAAATAAGCCAGACATGAAAGGACAAATGTTGTATGATTCCCTTATATGAAATATCTAAAACAGACCAATTCATCAAGACAAAAAGTAGATTGTAGGCTTCCAGGAACTTAAGGGAATGGGGAATGGGGAATTATTGCTTTCTGGGTGCAGAGTTTCTGTTTGGGGCAAAGAAAAAGTTTTGGAAATAATTAATAGTGATCGTTGCACATCTTTATAGATGCAATTAATGCCACTGAATTGTACACTTAAAGTGGTTAAAATGGCAATGTTATGTTACCTATATTTTGCCACAATAAGTTTTAAAACCCAAACAAAACATTAAAAACCTTAGGTTCCTCAGTGCCTACAGAAAGTATTTCTCAATATTTTATCTGAGGAATACTTATATCAGAATCACCTGAGATGTCAAAAATAAAAATCCAAGATGGCCCTCAGAATTACTGCACTCGGATTCTTAAGTACATGCCAAAGTTTGAGACCACACCAATTGGGGTGTCACACAAAGTACCTGACAGTCTGACACTCTTCAGTCTCATCTTCCTACCATTTAGTTCTTCCTCTATCCTCTATATCCCAGCCGTACCAATGTTCTTGGGATTACTTGAGCATACAACTATCCTTAGTCATAAAAATTTTATGCATATAATTATTTTTACCTGAAAAATCTTTTTCTTCACTTTTTAGCTAACTCCTGCTAATCACTAGTAATAGAGATGAAAACTTCCATGATTCTCCCACTTTCACATATAGAGATTGACAAACTATTTTCTTTCTTTGGTACTTTTCACTTTTATAAAGTATTTGTTTTTCATGACTGTCTCCACCACCTCCATACTGGCCTGTGAGCAATCCAAGTATGATCATTATTATGTACTTTGTGTATAGTAATACTCTCAAGGTGTTTGTTGAGTAAATGAATGAATGAGAGAATGAATTACTCAGGTGACAGGCATGGAGAAGATAGTGATATGCATACAATGTGAGGACTTTCATTGCAGTCAGGGAATTAGCTCTTTCAACTAAAATTTATTACAACACAAGAACTTCATATGTTAAGCTTCCAGTGATTTTTCCAAAAAATAAAGGCCGAGTAGCTTCAAACGGTGGCATGATTACCATCGTGTTTAGGGAAGCCTCATAAAGAAAATAAGGGTTGAGCCTTGAAGAAGAAGAAGAGACAAGCATTAGAGACAGGCCAGGGTAGTACAGAATGTCCAATGAATCAGGATGTGTGAAGGAATTTAGAATTCTAATGAAAAGGACGTTTGCAGTGCACCTATATTCAGAGTCCATAGGAAAGATAACAGAAATTTGAATTGAAATTTTTAAGCCTTGAGAGAGGGTTACGTAAATTACGTTTATATATGTGTGTGTTTGTGTATACACATATAGGTAGATAGATGGTTGCTAGATAGGTAGACAGATATTTAGGAGAATTGAATTGTCTTTTAGATATCTTACGTAAGTTGAGATGAGAATAGAGAGCTATGATCGATAATGTAGCCATCTATGTGGCAGAATTTCGAGGAGTGTCCCTCTTGCATATTTGAAAGTAGATTGAGAAGTGGATTAGATTCAATTAGCATTAAAAAAGAAAGAAAGTGTAGTTTAAGTACTGTATGGGCAAAAATTAAGTGGGAAGGGGCCTTTTAAATTTTTCAGCTGCTCTCTCTAAATGTTGACTGTTAATTGAAAAACAGTTACCTTTAGTGGCACAACATGTGCTGTAGTATACTTGGGAGAATTAGTTTAAAAGCTGCTGCGGGTCTAAAGAAAAATGTATCATCATGCCATGATTGCTCTGGTAGTCAGCCAGAGATGGGTCTGCTCTTCGACCCTTTCCAATAGCGAAGTGTTGACTGAATCATAGGTAGAGAAGTTCTAGGGATCCAAAATTAGTAAACCATGTGCATGTTCCAGGAATGTCATAAAGGTTATTAAAAGATATTCCTCTCCTAAAAGAATTCTCTGTGAAAAATATATTTGAAAAATAAGAATTTTAACAAATTTAAGCCTGTTTCTTTCTGGAAGTCTCAGAGCTTCTAATGCAAATATGCATTATGAAGTTAGGAATGGGAGATACATATCATGAAATGCTGCCCAAATATGAGTACAGAATTTTTAAAAATGGATTATCTCACTGATTACAGATTTATACTTGATTGTGAAGATGCTGCAATTTAAGCTATTGAGCCACCCTTCAAATTTGCATGGAAATATTACCAGACATGGCTAAATGGCCTGTCAGGTCTGTTCTAGTTTGCTAGCTGCCAGAATGCAACACACCAGAGATGGATTGGCTTTTAATAAAAGGGAATTTATTTTGTTAGTTCTTCAGTGGAAAGGCAGCTAACTTTCATCTGAGGTTCTTTTTACCTGGGAAGGCTCAGGCGATCTCTGCTGGCCTTCTCTCCAGGCCTCTGGGTTCCAACAACTTTCCCTGGGGTAATTCCTTTCTGCATCTCCAAAGGCCTGGGCTGAGCTGTAAGTGCTGAGATGAGGCATACTGAGCTGCTTGGGCTGTGCTACACTGAGCTCTCTCATTTAAGCATCAGCCAATTAAGTCAAACATCATTCATTGCAGCAGGCACGCCTCTTAGCCGACTGCAGATGTAATGAGCAACAGATGAGGTTCACATACCATTGGCTCATGTCCACAGCAACAGAACTAAGTGCCTTCACTTGACCAAGCTGACAACTGAATCTAACTACTGCAAGGTCTCACCATGTTTCTTAGTCACAAGATGCACTATTCACATTGTAGATCCTGCAAATGGTGCCCCTGAAACATAACTGAAATGAAAATAAACGACAACGTGAAAGATACTTCCTGGATTTGTAAAACGGCCTTACAATGACAGCAAGATAGAGCATCAAGCCGTCTTTGTCATTGGCCTTGCTTGGATAACTGTGCTTTGTTTTAGCTCTTTTCTTGTCTTTACCAAGACAGGAAGATGAACCTCCTGGAGCACACTGATGCCAGCGAAATCAGAATGTCCTGGGGGGAGCCTGAAGGAGGTTCTGGTAATGGATATCACTAGCCTGATCTTAGGACCTAGGGTGCAAAGGCAGGCCTCCAGGAGGTTTGCAGAGAGCAACCTGGGCTCCTATCCTGAGGGATCTTTGAAGTACAAAATAGACTAACATGCATGAGAATAAGAGTAGGACTAATTACCAAAGTGGCAATAAGTTAAGAGGCTCAACTCCACAAGGAATAAGGCAAGAGCTTAGTTGCTAGAATTAGAATATTGAGGAGTGCAAGCATTGCTGACCCTTGAATTTCTATATATAATCAGCCGGATCAAAAAAAATTCCATTAAAAAATTTTCAAATATCCAAGCACATCATATGTTGATTTCCTATCATTATCAGACATTTTCATAGCTTCCACCTTCCTATTATGGACTGGTGTGTTTAAAGATTGCAACTCCATTGTTTACATAATCAAAAAATAAGACAAAACCACAGTGATTAAGGTCATTCTATTGGAAGAATATACAATTTGTGTCCCAAAGCACTAAGGAGTGACCTGGTGAAGTAACCACCTGCTTTCCACTGAGAATACAGCACTCAGCTGTATAGCATTTAGGTTTCCCTTACACAAAACATTGGCTGGCCCTTGAAGATTGGTAAAGCAGTCATATCAAGGTATAATATTTATATCATTAATAATGACACTTAGACTTAATTCGGAACCCCCCAAAATATCCTGACCTGTATGCCTTTGCCACATCACTTTGTTGAACAAAGTACAGGGGTGAGTCAAATAAACAAGGATGGAATATAGAACTGGGGGCTTAGGCTCAGAACTATTAGTATAAAATTCAATTCTTAAGCACTTGAAATCCAGAAGCACTCTCACTTAATGGAAATTTTATGAATTTCATTGCATATCTTATTTTCTGTACTGAAGTAGTTAAAGCAATCAAGTGGCATGGAAATTCATATAATTATACCTATAATTATCTAATAATTGGCATAATTTACCAAGGATAAATTGCTTTCTTGGGAGGATACCACTGACCAGTTACACCTGCAGTTAGGTCGTTCCGGATGCAATTATTTCTGTGTACAGTTTCTCACACCTGCAGATAATTGCAAGGGCTAGAGGTGAACATCGGACAAAGGACCTTCTATGACTGTTTCTTCTTATTGTTCCTGTGCTTTAACACTATCTAGTGCCTTATGCTTAATTCAGCAGTATTTTAAATTCTCAGTAGGTAAGATATCTTCTTGGCGTGACATGGAGACTTCGGGTGAATTGTGTTAGTCTGCTTGCAGAATATCAAGTAGTGCCTTCAAGGAGGAGGAATGAGCCCTGATCTAGGGCTTATAGCCAAATAGAGATGATTAAACTTCTAAAAAATAAACAGAGAGAGTATATTTGACAGAGCAAGTTGCACTTGAAACGATCTCATTGTAATTGTGTTTTAGGAGTTGAATCTTAAACAAGCAAGGTGATGAGCTCTGATTTACCTAGTCAGTTGCTTAGCATAGTACTGAGGACACAGTAGGTACTTAATAAACATTTGGTCAATGAATAAGCAAGCCTGCAATTACTTTAGACCCATCTTGACTCTGCATATTCAGATGTTACTAGCGCCAACTTGTTCAAATACATTATGCTAGTTCTTCCACAAATCAAAAGCCAATAAAGGATGTTTTTAAATATGTAAAGCTATCATTAAATTGGCTCATCAAGAGAAATTCTTCAATCTTTGCTATTCTAATCATTGAAGATCCTGGAGATAACATAATTATAGAAAAGGCAAAACTTTTAAATTGAGAAAAAATAATTATTCTAGATTGTTCTGTTTCTGTGTGTTTTGTAACTGACTAAGTTCCTACAAAACACGTTTAGTTTGATGGGATCACAGCCTTTGGTGAAAATGAACATCTCTGAGGTAAGGTTTCTTATTAGAAAACTACAAGAAATTAAATGATTTTTCTCACATGATTAAACTGCGTGGTTATGGAATAGAGACAAAATATGTTGGTTGTATCCCTCAGAGTTTGTCTCAAGATACTGAGTATGGTTGGTTTTTTCTTTGTGTCATTTCTCTTTCTTTTCCTGTCTGTGCTCTTGTCTGCTGGTCATATGAAGTCACTTGTGATTTTCTGAAATAATGAATAATTTAGAAAATGTGTAAAAACTGAGAATTGCCAAAATGAGATGTTCACAGATTTAAAAAACAAATTAGCGGGCGGGCCGCGGTGGCTCAGCGGGCAAGAGTGCTTGCCTGCCGTGCCGGAGGACCCCGGTTCGATTCCCGGCCCCAGCCCATGTAAAAAACAAACTAACAAACAAAAATATAATAAAACAAGAAAATGTTTAAAAATGTTTCCCTTTCTTCCTCCCTTCCTTCCTTCTATCCTTCCTTCCTTCTCTGTCTTTCCTTCAAAAAAAAAAAAAAAAACAAATTAGCTAGATAGTGACTGTATAAATCAGACTCACCATAGGACAAATAACAATGCCAAATAATGAATCAAAATGGAGGTGTATGTTTTGTTTTGTTTTGTTTTTTTGGCATGGGCAGGTTCCAGGAATCGAACCCGGGTCTCTGGCATGAAATGCGAGAATTCTGCCACTGAGCCACCATTGCACCGCTCTGTGGTTTTTATATTAAAGATTCAATTCATATATCCCAAATTATTTGGGTCACAAAAGTGGGGAGATGGAACTCTGACCTAAATGTTTGCTGATATGAGATTTTGTATATACATCTGTAAATATTTTTATTTTTACAGAATTTTATTATATTTCATGTATTTATGTAATGTATGCTATATAATATAATGATATTTATATATACAAATATAATGACAAAAGCTTACATAAAGAAATAACATATTTTCTTAACAATGTAGCTTAAACTAGTAGATGGGGGGTGCACGGGCTGTTCAGTGGTAGAATGCTCGCCTCTCATGTGGGAGAGCAGGCTTGATTCCCCGGAACATGCACCTCCCCACACAAAAGAAAGGAAAGAAATAGTAGATGAGGGGGAAAACAAAAAAATTGTATTGTTTTTAACTCATCAAATTGTCTTTGGGTACAGATGACTATTATAAACTTAATTTCTTCAGAATGTGAAGTTTGACTCGAAATTTCTCTAATATGAGGAATGTTCTAGTTCTCCATAACACACCTGTCCAGATCCTGTCCCGCAAGAAATAAGTGGAATACAGAATAAAACCTGTTACTCTCATGCTAATTAAATCTACCTCTCTATAGTCACTAGAAAGAGAACTTCTTTGTCATGTCCTTTTATTAGGTTGAGGCTTACCTGAATCCATTAATTCCAGTACTCCTCCTTCATCTCCAAACCCTACTTAAAAAAATAAAATTAAATTTAAAGGATTCAACTAGTTTGATATATAGCAAGAATTTGGGGAGAGCAGTTGAAGCATTTATTGTTGTTTTCATGTTTTGGCTTTTTGGTTTGCTTTAGAACTGAATTTCCATTTTTACAAAGACTATGTGTGATGGTGTAGTTGAGTTGATATGCAAAGCAGTGTATTATAATGTTATGTAAATATCTTTATACTAAAGAAGAAAATAATAGTCCCCTAGCTAGATTATTGTATATGTCTTAATGTTGTCATAGCATGCAACAGATCCTTAGCCTGGACTACCACTGGGCCTTGTAGGTTACTGAGATTTCAGCAAGTTGCATCTGATTAAAAGGGTGCTCATGACCAGCAGTTCTCCTCTGATAATGTCGTTTTGCTTGCTTGCTTGATTTTCTCTTTTAAGATGGAAGCACAGTGAGTTTGACCAAACACTTGATTTGGCAACTTCAGCCTCAGGAGTTTGGAAAATCTGAGCTCTCTCTCTCCAAAATAGCTTATTGCTGATTCTAATATTTTCTCAGAAAAGTGTATTTTAAATAAGTACTCATTTGCACAAATGCAAATTCAACATATAGGTTTAATGTGTTTGGGAGAGGAGCTGCTTTTTGTTCCAAGTTAGATATTGCGCAGTGTTTGAAACACCTGAATCTCCTTCTAATCCTACCATTTTCCCCTTTTGTCTTTGATCCAGTTTTATTTCTCCATTTTTACTTTCTTTTTACATTAAATAGAAATAGTCATCTCTTTTTCTACCTTCTTACCTATTTTGAGGGATTTAAGAGGATTCATGAGAACCAGGATTTTAATAGAAATGCTTACAGAAGTCATTGGTGGCTTTTAAATAGTGTATAGCAATCTGTTCTATGTCATTATGAGCATAGAAGAGTATTTTATGACCAACTATTGAAAAATGTCATTGATGAGATTCGTGGTCAATGCATTTTATTTATTATTTCGTTTCTGAGGAAACTGCAAAATGTGTTCTAAGGAAAGAGAAAGCATGTCTGAGCTGACTGTCTCAATAAATTTTTCTGTTTCTTCACTTGTAAAATGTATATAATATCTAATTTATTTCTACATCAATACAATAATACAAAATAACTGCTTAATTCATGGGAAATTTTTATGAATCATATATTAAAAACATGCTCAGTCAATATGTTTCCTTTCCTCCCCAAATTTAAGATATGTAGAAATAAACACATAAATCTATGAGTAAAATGTCACTACCTCTCTAAGTGATGGTTCTAAAATATGACGCTAATGACCATATCACATAACTTTTTTATAAAAGCCATATAATAACCTATCCTTTAAAATTATTCCACATTAAAATAATGAGCATTATTGTATATGGCATGCCTTGGTTTAATTATAAAATTTCACATGATAAAAGGATATTCAATTCATGTATCATCCTAGAATTGAAATTTCATTTATTTTGTCTATTGAAAACCTTCTTAATTATATATTCATAAAAATCCGTATTTTTCTTCTAATGCATATTTCCAATGTTCTTTAGCATTTTATTTAACTTTATGGTGCTCAGTGGAATAAGAAGTTGTGAATATAGATAATACTATAGAAAATTGCTTTAATATGTAAAGCTTGGTAACAAACCTATCCATTTCTACTTATGGTTAATATTTCTGATTTACATTTCCCAAAGTAAACATTCATCATTTATTTCTGTCTATACCATTTCTACCCATTCAAGTTAATACATCTTCTGGCTAAAAATTCAATATTTAAAGAAGTGCAGAGAAAGTATGTGCTGGAATATACGTGGAAAAAAAGGGGGGAAGGTATTCACATCTCCCAGAGACCTGCCTTAATTATCATTTATATTAACTGTCATTGATATTTAACTTCAGGTAATGAATAAATTGAATTTCATGAAAATGAAATTCTATCACCTATTGCTGTTTCTCTAACTGTAAGGACCATGTAAACTCCATATGATATAATATGGTTTCACTCAAACTATTTTTTCACCAAATTATCTTATTCTGTAACTATCAACAGCCCATAATGAGGACATTATACCATTTATCTAACATAGACAGAGGTATTTATTCATGGAATAAAAAATTATTTAGTGCCTACTATGAGGCAAGGACTAGGACAGTTAACAAGACAGTTAAAACTCAGCTGTAATGAAGCTTATATTCTAGTGAAGGAAGATCACAAACAAACAAACAAACATACAAGTGATATAGCTTCAGACAATGATGGGCAGTGTGGAGAAGATAAGGCAAAGTGGGAAATAGGGTGATCAGGGAAAACCTCTCTGAGGTATTGACGTCAGAGCCCAGCTGAGAAAGATATGAAGGGGGATGCTGTGTCAGCCTGGAAGAGATTTTCACAGGCAGAGGGCGCAGACTTGGAAGCTGGCACGCACTTGTCACTTCTGAGAAACAGCTAGAAGGCGGTGTGGTTGGATGGGATGAACTACAGGGAGAGTGTTGGAGATAAAGTCAGAGAAATAGGCAGGCCTTGGCTGTTCAGGCCTCCGTGAGTCAGGAGCAGGAGATGCCTGGATTGGTCCGAAGTGTGCTGAGAATGTGAATTGATCTGCGCTTGTTCGATGACAGATGTGCAAGCTCCATCTAGAGAAATAAAACAAAAGCACCGAAAGCCAAATCTGTGGTACCGTCCTCCAGTCTCAGGAATTTAGGGGAGTGTGAAAGCACAAATTTAACAAAATATAGAATAGGAGAAAGTAAGACCTGAACTGAGCTTCAAAGAGAATACTATTTAGATATGTAGAAATGGAGTTGACCCAGTGGGAAA
Organism: Tamandua tetradactyla; assembly: GCF_023851605.1. Classification (NCBI taxonomy): domain Eukaryota; kingdom Metazoa; phylum Chordata; class Mammalia; order Pilosa; family Myrmecophagidae; genus Tamandua; species Tamandua tetradactyla. Next base: position 107,157,895 of record NC_135329.1, read on the forward strand.
GTTAAGCTGGTCTCTGTTTGACATGACAGCAGTACTTTAAAATGGAAATGACCAAAAGCAGTTTCTTTGAAGTCAGAGAAAAAGGTTAAGGCTGTATTTAGAGGAAAAAATGACTGAGATATCTGACAGAATTTTGGGTAAGAAAAATAGAAAAGTTTAATCTTTATCCCAAAATTATGTATTTTAACCAGTAATTAGATAATTATAGTACCAAAGTATAAAGAGACAGAAAGGAAAAATAGTGTATGTAAATTCAGGAAAACAGCATAGTTTATCAAGGTACATTCAGATTTCCATATCTAATATGATTATTAATGCTTCGGAAAATTTCTTCAGTTTGTATTCCTGAGGAATAGCAAAGATGTGCTCTTGATTGCTTTATTTATTGCCCTGTAGAAATTTAATCATCTGTATCAAAGAAATTACCCATTATTATTCATTGACAGAGTTCTTGGCTTTTCATATTAATAATGCATTTGTTATTTACCCAGCACATATTTTCTGTAGCAGTGTGATGAACTACAGTTGACTAGCTCTGATAACCTTGAAGAATAGATTGGTATTCCTCAAACTCCACTAACCCTAACTTATGGGCAGGTGAAAAAGCATGACTTGTCTATGAAAAAGAAAGAGGAGTGAAACAAGTGATAGCCTCAAATTTCTATGTTCCTTGATCTAAATTTCAATCCATAGACAATAATCATCAAGGTTTGGTAATCATATTAAGACAGCCTAAAATCATTCTGTAGGTACTACACTATTGTACAATAAAATAACCAGGTAAACATTTGTCATTGTTCACTAATCAGTTATCTGTGAGTTAATCATGTCTAACAGTTATCATGAAGCTGACATAACTCAGACAATTTTACTAAGTTACTTATCATTAAGCAATTTTGGTTTTTATATAGTTCTATCTAAAATCAAAAGTATTCTTTTAATTAGCTGGTATATAACTGGTAAATATATCCATCATTAATAATCTTTTTTGAAACACTTCTAGTAACTCTGGCTTCCTGCTAAGTTTTTGAAGTCCCTTGGGCTCAGTGACTTATGGTTGAAAACAATTGTTATTTACAAACTGTGGTGATGATGGGTTGATTCAAATATGATTATGATTACCAAGATGCCAGGTATATGGATAAATTCAATTGACCTACCCAACTTAGAGTCTTTGGAACTGTTAGTCTTCAAATAAAGATTTCAAACCTATTATATTAAAAAAAGTAAAACTTGAACTCCGATTTTAGATTTGGGTTATAATTTTTCAGATGTATATAAATATTTATGATTTATATTACCTTAGGACTTCATTAATGCTTTCGTCTTCCTGTAAATATTTTTGAAATCTACCCTGTGTCAGGCTCTGGGTTAAGTATTGATAATATAAAGATGAACAGAAATACGATTGGCCCTCAGGGAACATACAGACTAGTTGTAAAGATGCCAATAATTATCACTCAAATAAGTTCAAACTTAAAATTGCAAAAGATATATCAGGGACAGGTGTCATGGAATCCACATTCTAAGAGTTAGTCCGGTGTATATGTGTTGTTATACTTCAAAAATAATAATTCTTATTTTTTTTGTTGTTTATTTGTCATGAATGATAATTGTAACTGTGATACTTCTTAGGGAACAGGAGTTTGGCATCCGAGATATAGCTCATTTCCTTAAGTCCTTGATTTTAGAATCAGCTTTCATAGCCAGAGGATAGCTGATAAAATCTGCGCCAATCTCTACAGATCCCTCTCTACTTTATTCCCTGGTAATCATGAGTTTGATATCTGCTTAGAGGGGAGGGAGACATACACAAATTTTACCTAAAATGTAGAGGGGAGAGGATTTCTACTCTTTTTTTTCAATTTTGCCTTATAATAGAAACTCGACTAATATATATATAATTTTCTTTCCCTTCTGCTTGTCATGCACTGCTAACATGGACTTCTCCAAAGGCTCAGGTTGGTGTTGCAATCTGTTTTGGTCTTTGTGGTTTTCATTTACTGAAAAGAGGCTTTGATATTTTCCTTCACAAATCAGCATTTTTTTTCCCTGATCAAAACATTGTTCACACATGGAAGAAAAATATCTTCCCATAGGAGGGTCAACTTCTGATATGTTGCTGTTGAATGAGTTCCTTTGAAAATGACTATTTTCTAAACCCAGAAAATTGATTTATATCAGCTTAAATTTGCCATGCCTGGTTTATTTAATGAACATAAAAAACAATGTTCAGAGATTGCAGGATCAGCAGAATATGTCAGGCTCTGGAAAGTTTTCTTATCCTGAATCTGCTCTTCACTCTCAGAGTGTAGGACGGCTTTGTGTTTCATTTTGAGAGCACTATACATGCCTTCCTAGCAAATGTTCATTCTAGAGTCACCAGATTCTCAACAAATAGCATTCTGAAAAGTGGTGTTTCTTCTTTCACCCTCTCTCCCTCTTTCTGTCTTTCTCCCCTCCCCTCCCTTTTTAAAGGTATTAATTTTTTTTTCAAGATTTCATCATCCTCTCATATACACCTCAGACTCTTTGCTTTTATAGGTTTAATATATATACATGCTATTTCTGTTCACTCTGTTCTCACTTGAAACATTGTTGATCATATAATGAATAAAAGCATCAGTGTTATTTTCAATAGCTACCCAGATGGTAGACTACAGTGCTCTTTTGATGCTGTAGGGCCAGGATCTAAGGACAACTAAAATGAGTTTGACAGTCACAGGAGAATGCAGACTTTTTTGTGTGCGATGTTTTGCAAGGATTAACAAGGGAAAATAAAATGGCTAGGTAGCCAGAAGCCATTGCATTGGGGAAGGTATGAGATGTACGATCTCAAAACCTACCCTGCCCTCTGCTGATAGGAGGCTTAACAGCGGACTTCCGGGCCCAAAGAATATTTCTGGCTTTATCTGCTCCGACTGGTGTTAACAATTATGGCATGATATTATTGGGTCTTTCTTCCATTTCATGCTTTTGGCATATGTCAGCATCTTATGTAGAGGATAAATTTTCTAAAATTAAATATTACAATTCTTCTCTTTAACTTTCTAGATTCTTTTAATTCGTCAAGGTAAATACTTATAGAAACATTTTTCTTTAAGTGAGAATAATGACTTTCCACTAAGAGGGCTGTGCCCTGTGCCCCATGGCACGTGCCACTTGGTACACTATTTTAGCGTACAATGCCAAAATTTTTATTTTGTTGACTGTCCTTTTATAAAGGATAAAGTTCTCTTTAAAACAATCTTTCATTATATTGATTCATATATCTTATTTTCATTTAATTGTACAGTAAAAAAAAGATCCAATTTGCACATTTCCTCCACGCTTTGGTCATAATATAAGAATGCTAGAATTAAACGTTTATTATACTTTATAAGATCCTGTATAAAATGAACAGTGATCTGTAGAGAAGGGGTCAGCAAACTTTGCTTTGTGGGCAATAACGTCTCTGTTGCAGCTACTCAGCTCTGCTGTTATAGCACAAAAGCAAGCATAAATAATATATACATGAATGAGCATTGCTGTGAGCCAATAAAACTTTATTTAAAGGGGTAGGTAATGTAAGCAAAAATACTGGAGAAATCTCTGAAAATCCTCTTTTGCATGAAAACAATGAGAACACTTGTGAAAATCGGCAAAATCAAGTTTCCCAGAATTCTGGAGAGATTAATCAAGGCCTTGCAGCAATCTGGGTAGCATGTATTCAAGAAAACAACTTAATCTCAGTAAAGCACAGAGCTTATTGCGATTTAACTCACCCTGTTTTCATGCCCAAACGCCAAAACTGCAGTATCCTTGAAGCAAATAGATCCTGATCGGCAGCCTAGAAGTCGTTGGAATGGGTAGAACGGGTTGAGCTCCTTCAGAGTCCCATTCACAGAAAATCATTATCTGACCTGTTTGGTGGTTCCCGGGAAGACTCTATTCACAAGAACCTGTCTTCTTTTGACCTAAGAGCCTTCCTTGGATGAATATCCTTTCCCATAAGAGCATTTATCAAAAGGAAAAAAAAAAGGGAATTGTTTTATATTGTGTCTTCCTGATATGTAGATTCCAGTGGGGCAAATAATAGGCTAGCCAAAAAGCTTTTAGCTTCCAGTATTTTGAAGCAGTTAAAAGAAAAAACATTAAAGTGTGGAATGGTAAACCCTACCAAGCTTTGAAATCTGTTCTGTAATTACATGTTGAAATGTGCTTTGAAATTATTGCCTTTTTTACTAGATATTCTGTATTTCACAATTAAAATTTTTTTTTTTTTTTTGAAAAAGCTGGGGAATGAGTCACCATAGGATTTCTGAAAAGCTCTGACATTTCCCTGGGGACTAAAAGGCCATGTGCATGGGCACATCTGTGCACCTGGCCAGGGCTGTGCACATGCTCAAGAAGGACCTGACCAGACCCTAACCTTGCTTCAGGTTACCTTCGGGGCTCTGTGCAACTATAAAATGAAGACATGGGTGGAGTTGCGAATGGCCTGGCTGAGTGTTGAAGTGTGCGCCGACACATCGAGCGTTTCAGCAAAGCCTGGGAGACATTTTAGTTCCAGACATTTAAGCTTACCACTAAGCAAACAGAGCAGAGCTTTCAGATGCCATTCATGAAAAGAATACACACTTTATAGAATTAGTTTAGAAAAGTCCCTAAACAAACAGCTACCATCAACAACAACAAATAGCAAAAACAATAAACTCAGATGAAGGAAGAGAATCTGATTTCCAGAAACACTGCATGTTTTTTCCACAACAACTTTATTTGCAATAACCCAAATGTCCATAAAAAATAAAGGATAAATAGTGTATATCCATTGGAAAGAATACTATTCATTTATGAAAAAAATGAATTTAACATTTAAGTGTCACTGATATGTTTGAAAGTTCTGCAATATGAAGGAACCAGAAAAAAAGAGCAAACACTTTATAATTATAATCATATAAAATTTGAGAAAATGCACATTAATTCATTGTAAAGGAAAGTTAATCAATGGTGTCCTGGAGAACTAGGGATGGTTGGGAGAGAAAGATCATAAAAGGGAATGAGATAAATATGCAGGTAACAGATATATTCATGTATATTCATGTTCATGATCATGAACCTTTTCTTTTGGGATTTATATATGTGTCAAAATTTATCAAATTGTATTCTTTAAATAGGTGCAGTTTGTTGCACATCAGTTATACTATTAAAAAGCTGATAAAATGGTTCAAAATAAAAATTTATATGCACCACTCTGTATTTGGAAAATTAGATTTGGCAACCCTTCTGTGCTGGTTTCAAATGATGTATGGACCCTGGAAAAGCCATGTTTTAATCCTAATCCCATTTTGTAAAGGCAGCTTCTTCTAATCCCTATTCAGTATTGTACATTTGAAACTGTAATCAGATCATTTCCCTGGCAATGTGATTTAATCAAGAGTGGTTATTAAGCTGGATTAGGTGATGCCATGTCTCCCCCCATTTGGGTGATTCTTGAAAAGTTTCTGGGGTCCTATAAAAGAAGAAACATTTTGGAGAATGGGAGATTCGGAGAGAGCAGAGAATGCTGCAGCACCACGAAGCAGAGTCCACGAGCCAGTGACCTTTGGAGATGAAGAAGGAAAACGCCTGCCTGGGAGCTTCATGAAACAGGAAGCCAGACGAGAAAGGTAGCAGATGACGCCATGTTTGCCATGTGCTCTTCCAGCTGAGAGAGAAGCCCTGACTGTGTTCATCATGTGCCTTCTCACTTGAGAGAGAAACCCTGAACTTCATCAGCCTTCTTAAAGTAAAGTATCTTTCTCTGGGTGGATGCCTTAGATTGGACATTTCTATAGACTTGTTTTAATTAGGACATTTTCTCGGCCTTAGAACTGTAAACTAGCAACTTATTAATTTCCCCTTTTTAAAAGCCATTCTGTTTCTGGTATTTTGTATTCTAGCAGCTAGCAAACTAGAATACCTGCATTTTTGACTCCACCTTCTCTGCCTGAGAGGGGAAGCCTTTGCTTCAGTGACTGAAGGCCATTTCTGCCTGAGTCAACATGCATCATAACTGGGTCACAAAAGCCACATTCCTGGACTACAGTGTCTCTTTTTTTTTAACCTCCATTTTCCTGTCTGTGCAGCTTTGGCTGTAAGGTGACCAGCCAAGAAGACCATGGGAATCCATAAAACTTTGAGTTTATTTCCCTTCAGAATGACCTCATCAGCTACATAACATACACAGGCCTGGAAATCCTGAGAATTTCTGTTCGCACTGACCCCACACAGCCACAATCACTGACATATTTATGAATACATTTTTAGAAAAGTCACGTTTCATCTACTTTGCTGCCGTTTCCTCCTTTTCCCATTAATAGTGTTTCTGTACCAATTATTGTTCCCCTAACCCTTGTAGTCTTACATGCATGGACACTAACCTATTGAATTTTGTACATCAGGGAAAATTACTCCTTTGCAGGGCCTGGAGAATTGATTCCCCTCAATAGTGCTGGGCACTATTTCTTGTGAACCAGGAAAAAAAATGCATGTTGTTCTGAGAAGCACTAGAAGTTGTCACAACAACTCCCTCTCTTCAGGATGACTTCTTTTGAGCCTGCAAAAATATTCTATCAGCCAGACCAAAAATTTAGGACAACCAAGCCTTGCAGGTTTTCCAGGGACACCTTTGGCAGCAATGCAAATTAGGCCAGAACTGGAAAGAGTGTGCTATTTTCTGCCACCATACTGTCCTCTCTGAGTCACACAAAGTTTGGAATCCCCACAAAAGTTATTCACCTTTCCTTGCTGATAGATCCCAATTCTGTTTTCCTATCAACCCACACGGGTGATTAGAACCCCAAGATTAAAGATGCTTAGACCAAAAAAAAAAAAAAAAAAATCTTGATTATTCACAAACTAGAACACTGTGTGGCAGTCTTGGAAGCTGGAAAAACTGATAACAAGCATAATGTGAGACCCACAGTGTCCATACAAAAGGCAAGCCACCAAGACAACTCAGATTGGGTCCTCCTGGCCAAAACTGGGTCAGGCCCATCCCCTAACTAGTTAGAGAGAAGGGAGTGATGACCCTATAAGGGCTCTGGTTGCTCCTTCTTTCCTTAAGGTAAGTAAATGGGAAAGCATCAAATATGCAGTTGAAGGAATTCCCACATTTGCTGCCCTCATAAGGCCTTGATCCAGTGTGAACCTTCTGGCGTTCATTGAGGGCAGAGATTTGGCCAAGGAATTTCTCACATTCACCACATTGATAGAGCCTTTCTCCAGTGAATTCACTGGTGTGAAAATTTTATATTTGCAGCTGAAGACTTTCCTATATTTGCTACATTCATAAACTCTTCTCCAATGCAGATTCTCTCTTTAGGAGCAAATGTGCATTTGTGACTTGAAGCATTTCCACATTCCCCTCACTTATAATGACCTTCTCCAATGTGAAAGACCTCAACATGCTTGATGCAGGTGTGAGATTTCTCACCACTGAGAGGGTCCTTGTGCTCTGGATTGACTAGGAAGTCCTTCCTGACCTCCCAGAAGGGAAGGACTTCCATGACACATACAATCTGCAGATATTCATAAGCGAGAACCTGCCCACATTCCTTTTGAAAGGTTTCTCTCCCCTGTATTGTTTCAGGTCCTGGCGAAGGTTTGTACAGAACCAAATGCCTCTCACACATTGTCATCCAAGTACAGTTTCTATCTAGGCTATGTTGTTTGATGCTCTTCCAGATGCAAAATGTCTTTTAAGACTAGGACATACACATCACAGGAGTGAGTCTTCTGGGTGGACAAACCTGCCTTTTAAGTCCTGACCTGCATCACTGCTTCTACAGAAAACTTCTGCTCGGAAGATGTCTCTTCATCCTCCGTTTCATAACCAAATAGAGAATAAGAATTAAGAGACTGAAATTATTTAGAAAAAGAGAACCAAATAGATATTTTGTAGTTAAAAGCATAATAACTGAAATGAGAAAATCACTAGAATGTGGCCTCACTGTCTCTAAGCCCAACTCTGTAAGTGAGATCATTGCCCTCCCCCTATGTGAGACGTGACATCCAGGGGTGAAAGTCTCCCTGGTGACGTGGGAGATGACTCCCAGGGATGAATCCTGACCTGGCACTGTGGAATCAATAATTACATCCTGGCCAAAAGAGGAAAAAGAAGTATAATTAATAAAGTACCAGTGGCAGAGAGAGTTCAAGTAGAGTCAAAAGGCTACTCTGGAGGTTGCACTTACACAAGCTTCAGGTAGACCTTGCTACCTATCACAACCTGCCAACCCCCAATCAGGACCATTCCAGCCAATCCTAAAGAACACCTAGGGCAATATATGAGATTCCACAAGGGTTTCAGGCAATAAAGTAACTTGCCAGAAACCTACAACCTCCAGATGGGTGTCTGGTCCAGATAAGTCCTGAAACCTAGAGAGCCCAGCCTTTCCAGAACATCAGATGGTTCCATCCCCCTACCCCATATTAGTGACAGACTCTTCCAATATAAAAAATTTAGAATTGCCATAGCCCAAACAACCCCAAAGAGAGGTATGGAAAGATCAAAGGTAATGGTGAAATTATACCTAGAAAATAGTACTTAACAAATGAATATAAATGCTGAATCATTAAATTGATATCTCTTTTAGTCTCTAATATTTTAGAGCAGCTAGAAGCAATAACCCGAAATTGTGAAATTGTAACCCATGTCAAAGTCTGAAATATGTCCTTCAACGAATTGTGGTGCTATGCTTGGAAATTTATAGCTTATTTGTCTATATGTTATTGTTCACAAAAAAAGAAGGAAAAAAAGTTGATTGTGATGATAAGAAAGAATATTTAAGGCCTCTAGCCTCCTATATTCTGGAGCAACTAGAAGGGAAAATATGAAAGGATTATATGGTAGCCCATGACGAACTCTGGGATCTGTCCCCTAACCACTTTTTGAAGAGTGCTTTGAAAACTATTGCTTTTTTTTATTTTTTTGCCTTGTATGTATGTTATACTATACATAAAAAAGTTAAAAAAAAAAAAAAACTAAACAGGCCTGTGAGGTGTATGAAGATATATAAGTAAAAATATATTTTTTTAAAAGCAAACAACTGCAACAAAAAAATCACTAGAGAGGCTAAAGAGCAGATTTGAGCAAGCAGGAGAAAGAAGCAGTTTATTTGAAGATGTCAATTGAAATTTCCCATCTGGAGAAGGAAAAGAAAGGAAAAAGAATGAAGAAAAATGAATAGAGCCTCAAAGACCAAGGGATACCACTAAGCATCCCAATAGTACATAATGGGAATCCCAGCAGAAGAGGGAGAGAAAGAAGCAGAAAGAATATATGAAGAAATAATGGCCAAAAACTTTGTAAATTTGTGAAAAAATGTTAATCTACACATCCAGGAATCCTAACAAACTCCAAATAGGGCAAAGCCAAAGAGATTCGATTACACCTAGGCACATATAACCAAACTGTCAAAGTCAAAGCAGAGAGAATCTTGAAAGCAGCTAGAAAGAAGCATCTACAAGGGATCATCGATATAAGAATTAATAGCTGATTCTTCACCAGAAGCCATGGAGGCCTGTGATAGTTTCATGTGTCAACTTGGCTCAGTTAGGATGTCTAGTTGTTTTGTGAAGTCATGGTCTGCTTGTTAATGTGAGAGTATTTTGAAATGGAATTTGCATCTGTAATCAGTTGATTGCATCTATGACCAACAAAAAAGACTACCCTCAGCAATATGGGGAATCTCTTCATCTAATCAATTGGAGGTCATAAAAGCCAGGACTAAGGATTTCAGAAGTCAGAAAAGGAATTTTAACTCCACTTCAGTGTTGGTCATTGCCAGAATTTCCAGCAAGCCAGCTTCCCCTGGGAAATTCAAATTAAAGTCCTTAACTTCACTTTTATCATTTGCCAGCTTGAGGCCTGACCTATGGAGCTTGGACTTGCCAGTTCCTACAGACATGTGAACCAATTCTTACAATAAATCTTTAATATACTATATCTATAAATACTTAGATATATAGGTAATGATAGATAGGTAAATAGAGACATATGCATCTCCTGTTGGTTATGTTTCTCTGGAGAACCCTGATAATACAAGGTCATCACTCCAATCTTTGCTTTTCTTCACATCACTTTCTCCTGTGCCTGATCTCTCTGTAACCCTCTTATAAGGACCCATTTGATTACATCTCGCCCACTCAGGTAATCCAGTATAATCCCCTTATCAGGAGATACTTTACTTCATATCAAAGGCTCTTTTGCAGTATAAAATAGCATTTGCAGGTTCGTAGATTTAGGATATGGATCTCTTTGTGGGGCCATTATTCAGCTTCAGCAGTGTCAAGACAATTCATTTGTGGGAAAGTCTTTTCAACATATGGTTCTGGGACAAAGAGGTGTCCACATGCAAAAAAGTAAATAAACTGTGCCACTTCCTCCATCATATGCAAATATTAATTCAAAATAGATCAAAGACCCAAATGTAAGAGCTAAAAATATAAAATTCTAAGAAAAAAACGTTGATGTGAATCTTTGAACCTTGGATTAAGCAATAATTTCTTAGATATGACACCTGCAGCTTAAGCAATCAGAGAAGAATTAGGTAACTTGAACTTCATCAAAATAAAAAAAATTCATATTTGAAAGGACCCTCTCAAAAAAGTAAAGGCAACCCTAGTAATGGAAAAAAATATCTGCAATTCATATGTCTTATAAGAGTCTAGTATACACACGTAAAAAGAGAGCCCAATTTAAAAAATGGTCACAGGATTGAACAGAAATTTCTGCAAAAGAAATGTACAAATGGTCAATAAGAACATGGTCAACATCATTAGTGATTATAGAAATGCATATCAAAATCACTTTATACCCACTAGGATCCCTATAATCAAAAAGATAGAAAATAAGTGTTGCTGAGGATGTGAATTAAATGAAACCCCCATGCATTGCTGGTAGGAATGTAAAAACTCACAGCTACTTTTGAAAACAATTTTGCATCTCCTCTAAAAGCCCAACATATTTACCACATGACCCATTAATCGCACTCTGAGGTGCATACCCAAGAGAATTGAAAACATATGAAAGTATATGTCAACAAAAAATTTCTTCAAAAATGTTCATAGCCACATTATTTATAACAGCCAAATGTGGAAACAACCCAAATGTCCACCAGTGATGAATGCATAAACAAAATGTTGTATATCCTTATGGTTGAATATTATTCAGCATAAATTATACTGAAGTATTAATTCATTCTACAACCTGGATGAACCTTGAAAACATTACACTAAATTAGAGAAGCCAAACATAAAAGGCCACATATCATATGATTCTGTTTATATGAAACGTCTAGAATAGGCAAATCCATAGAAGTAGAAAGTAGATTACAGGTTGCAGGAGCTAGGGGAAAGGGAAGGAGTGCCTGGTAATAGGCATAGGGTTTCTTTGGGGGTGATGAAAATATTCTGGAATTGGGATAGCATAGTGATGTTTGGTGCAAAATTTTGACAATATACTAAAAACCAGTGAATTTTTATACTTTAACATAGTGAAATTGTATCATATGTGAATTATATCTCAATTAAAAACAAAGACAGTAGGCCAAATTTGCCTGTGGGCCTAGTTTTTCAACCTCTACACAAGAAAAAAAGAGCCCATGTTGTCTGTATTTATGCAGTATCTAAGGAGAATCTGTGTCATAAATAGTAAATTATCAGTAAATGTCTACCAAATTAATGCATGAGCAAATGACGAAGTACAAAGATCTAGCTTTAACCCTTAGAAGTTTATGTGATCCATAACTATTGTGTGCAAAGATGATATTATCTTTAATGAGGGGTAATCTTCATGAGGTTCATATACTTTCTTTTCTTTCTATTCCTCGTCAATACCTTGTACTCTACCTTGTTTAGAGTAAGTGGTCTGTAAATAGTTAATGGTTTGATTTTAATTGTCATTCAACATAGGGCACTTTATATGTCTTAACTACAAAATTAAAGACCTTCCTTTTTAGATGGAATCATTTTATGCTTAAAAGAAATGTCAAAAATTGATGTGCTATGAAATTGTAAAGACCCCTTGTAACTTTATCAGAAATAGTAGTGTTATTTTTGGAATGGCTGAACATGTTTTTCTGGATTAGCAGGTACTTACTGATTGTGCATCTCTTGTGCTCAGCAATGTATTAGGTGCTGTGGAGGAAGAGAAAGCATAAGACGTCAAGACATGGACCTCGCTCTTTCAGTCTATCATCTCTCCCCAACTTTGGGTGTGCAATGTTACAAGCATGCTAAATTTAGCCCAAAAGTGTTTATTAGATTAATCTCCAGGGGGGACTGCAAGTGTATATTTGATGAAGAAAATGATGCAGTTGGAGTAGATGATCTTAAAATTTTCACCCAGACCCAAACTTTTTTTAATTCCATGCTTCAGTGTTAATCTATTCTTGAAAATAAGTATTAATTTCAGGTTTTGAAGAGAAACACTAGATCCTGAGAGCCCCTTAAATCAGCTGCCAGGAAACTAGTAGTGGAACCTGAAACAAAGCAACAAAGCTTCTTCCATACAGCTTCCTTTGCGCTGCTCTGCTCACTAGGCCACAGATAATCTTTCATGCAAGGTGAAGGATCACCTGCACCCACTACTGAAATGAAGCCACTCACTAAGAGAACCACATTATCAATTCATAAGACCCAACCAAGGAATCCAATAATGGAGGACAGGGAACCAACACAATAAAATACTTGAGGATTCCCATCTCCTCAATTGCTCTACAGATATCATTTTCATCAATCCAAAGCAGGTGTTTCTTGCTAAAGAAGAATACTTTAACAGGCACGCTCCCTCCCTCAGTGAGATACTAGCTTAGATGTAGAACCATAGGCTGCATACTTTCTGGGATTCAGTTCAGTTCAACACGCACATGCCAGATGTTACGTACAACGAAAAGATGTTCAAAACGTGTTTCCCACCTTCTGAGAGATCGAGGTGCACTGTGAGCCTGGCTCCCTCATGTTCGTGGGGTCTGCCTCTAGGCGTGGTACATGCGGACCATGTTGAATATTACCTGCCTTCAAGGGGAAAAAAAGGATTCTTTTGAAAAACTTACAGTTTCCTTAATTAATTCAAAGTATGCTGAACTGGGATGGAAAAGTGAGCTTGATAATTATCAGTAGTATCTATATTCAGAGAAATCTAAGAAATAAAAGTTCTCTGAATTCATTTGTGTATCTACTTTTAAGAACCATTAGGATCTGGAGACCTGAGTTCAATTAAATTTAAATTATTGTTGTATATAATTCTAAAATTCCTGTAAAATGAATTACAAAGAGGAAAAAAGTTCTAGTTTCAGTTAATGCCAGCAGTAGTTTCTAAATGTGCTTTTCAGGAAGCATGATGAGGGAAAGTTTCTGCATGCATTCCTTCTTTCCTTCCTTCATTATTTCTGTAAACATACGTTTATTGAGAACATAGCATAAAACAGGAATATAGTATACAAAGTTTTTCTGTTTTATTTTGGAGGGGCTGGGCAATGGGAGGGGATTGTTTCTTCAAGGCCAAGTTTGTAGAAACTTGATCGCTTTATTTAAATGTGTTATTTTGACCATCTGTCAAACACAGCTTTAAGGCCTTCATTGTCAAGTTGTTCAAATCAGGAATGGGTTTATGATTTGTATTGCTTACGGTGATATTTGCCCTTGTTAGAAGTGACTTTCCCTCACTATCAGCTGCCTTTCCTTTGGTCAACCAAATAAAGTGTCCTAAAATGAAGGCCCTAAAATGTGTGCCTTAAACTGTCATTTTTCTTTAGCAGTCATATTCTGTTTTTGTGAAGAGCCAAAAAGATCTAGTCTCTGTCTCTTCCTAATTGTCTTCCCCAGAGGAAGAATTTTTGCAGCAAAATACCCTTTATTCCATGAAGCAGCAGCTTTCAATTAGCCCCTCATAGGAGTCTCCTACTGATGAAAGTAGAGTAGAAATTGGAGCCAAGATCCTAATTTATCACCATGTAAGTGAATGGCAGGGATTCCATTATGCAATCAATGTTGCCTCTCATTTTGCAAAGGTCAGGCTGTGCCATCCTTGGTTATAAAACAGGACTTGTAGCTGTATGCTTCACTTTCCCTTTGTCCCAGACACCTCAGATTTGTTGTGTGAGGACTCAGACTAAGAGTTCATATTTTAAAAAGCTATTTCGTGCTCTGCCTGGCCTTCTGTTTTAACAAGGAAATCTGTTAGAGTACAATGCAGTCTGAGAACAACTTCCTCATACATTGATCTACAGGAGAAGAGAAAGACTCTGTGTATGTGTGTTTTGTGTGCACACACACACGTAATAATGCCATCATTGTGTAAAAATTTTCTGTAAGCCTATTTTCTAATAATATGCTTATTTTTCTCCTTTGCCCAAGCTGCAAGGAAGTAATAATATACTTATTTTTTTCTTATATGAAAAGATGTAGTGATCCCATACCACACCACAATATACCTGGTATGATAACAGGATCGTTTAGAAATTTGCCAAATTAGAAATGGAATTGTAGACTATGATTCTTACTTATATTTATCCTTATTTTTAAATTGGTCTTCCCAGATGGAATATAAGTCTTTTTTTTTATGGTTCCTTCTTTTGATCTGTTACCTTTAACTTCCTGATAGACTATCAAATAAATGATGTATAAGAATTCTGATGTTTGATTCTAGGAAAGGTTTACTTGTGGTTATAATTAAGCAGTTCTAGCATGATGGGCCCAGCGCTCTCACTGCATGATAACAAAAAATATATAAAAAGGCATTTCTTTCCAAGAATGGGCTTTCCTTTTGGATGTGGTTCTGAAATTTGAGCAAGACCCAGCTTTGTGCTCACCTATTACAATTATTGGTTAGTTCTGAGCAAACTGTTTAAAAACCATATACTTTTCAAGTCATACATATATCAGATTTATCCCCATTAAACCATGATAAGATGAAATAAGATGGTAAATATGTTGTGAGAAAGTTACCTTGCCAAATACCTAAGAGTTTCTGCTGCTCTGCTCATTAGCAATACTCCCTGGAATTCAGTGTGCTTGGGATTCTGATGCCTTGTCTGTTTTCTCACAATTCTCCTGGTGGAAAAGAGGGAGAAAACTTTAATGTATTCCTATGTTCTCGAATATGCTAATCTTAAATCATTCCATAAAGTAGCACTGATGTTTCAATTGTCTCCTTTATTTTCACTACTAAATCTTTATGTCTCTTCTTCCTTGCTGTGTATTGAGAGCTGTGTGCAAATAATAATTATAATGATGATGATGATATCCTCATACTGAGACCACTGTAATCTCCTCATTTCTCCACGCTTTTGCACTCTCATCTCCCTCAGATACAGGATGATTTATCTTCTGCAAACTGTAAGTGCAATGTTTCTTTCAACCTAAATCTCTGAAGTTTTAATGATTCCCATTGCCTTCAAATAAGATTCTGCCTCCTTAGAATTTCCCATTTACTTAACCCACTTACTCCAGTCTCCAGGCATCATCCCATTTGCCCTCTGGTCCTTGTGCACAGTTTATGAGAGACTACATTTATATTTTGCTCTCTTTGTTTGCTTGATTGACAAATCCCCCATCTCAAAGTCATTCATATAGATTAATCCTAACTAGAGCTACTCATTCTTGTTCATTTGCACTTCACAGTCCAACTAGAGCTACTCATCCTTGTCCATTTGCATTTCATAGGCCAGCAACACAAACATTTCTCTGCCTAAGGAATGTGCAACTTACATTATACTGCTTCTTTATATAAATACATTTTTATAACCCAAATTATGTTGATTTCCTGGACCTGCACCTTAGACCTCTTGCAAATAATTAAGTAAAGAAACAGTTGTATATGTCCTTGAGTGAAAGGATAGTGTGATGGTTAGTCTCTGGTATGAACTCAGCCGCGTGAAGATGCCCTGTTGTCTAGTCAGGCAAGCACTGGCCTGAGTGTGGCTGCAAGACCATTTCATGGCTGGTGATAAACCAGAAGGCCAGTCTGGTAAATCATCAGACAGTTGATTGCAGCTGTGGCTAGTTGTATCTACGCTCCTCTAAGGGTATGTCTCTTGCAAACACAAGAACCCAGTCAGCTGGATTTGATCCAATCATTTGAAGACTTTTAAGAAAGAAGAAAGAATTTTCACTGCTTCTTCAGCCAGTGAGACTTTCCTGTGAAATTCATCGAGACCTTTCATCAGAGTTGCCTAATTCATAGCCTGCCCTACAGATTTTGGACCCTTACATTTTCATGATTGTGTGAGACATCTTTATAAATCTCATATTTACAGATATCTTCTGTTGGTTCTGTTCTTCTAGAGAACCCTGTTAGAGATAGCATGATAAGTACTGAGAGTAAGAGGGAACTGTAAATCATACAGGCCTCTCTCCCAACAGAGACCCACAAGAAAAGCAAAGTTTTCCTCAAAGCCTTTACTTCTCTCTTGTACTTACATGACAGAGTCACAAGCCTTGGGCCTCCTTCCTTTCCTGATAAATCCCAAAATACTTTTCTGATTTACTTACCCTTAGGACAACAGTTCCTGGGAACTGAAATCAGTTAACTAATCTCTTTACTAATATCCAAAAGGCAGAGTGAGCTCCCTTTCAGACACTCTCTTCTATTGCAACAGATAAGGAAAGCTTTCTTGTCTCATCTGAATTTGGTGACTGTCCTCTGGGACCTAGGCTCACTTATTCTCTTTCTCCCTATCATTTTTCCACATATCTGCCTGTCTGTCTAGCATCTACCTTTCTTTGTACTTGTTCCCTGGTCAATATCTCTAGCTGTTTAATTACTTAAGGACAGAAGTGTTTGTCTCTCATCAGGTCTCCACGACAAAATCTAACCACCTCTGAGATAAATGATTTGTGTGCTTAAGGACTATGAGTTCAGCTTTCCCAGAGTTTTCTGGAAATATTAATCATAGTGTTACTTTTTTTCACTTCAGCCTAACTGATAACCACAATCCATTCTAGGAAAATCAGAAGGGCTGCCATAACAGGAGTCCTTGGCATGCTGTGAACAGTCTGAAAATTCTATCTGATTTCTGACCATAACACAGCGTGGAAGTGGGGAGCATCTCCCAAAGTATTGGAGAAGGAAACCCAGCCTCTGGAATCTCCCTCTGTCCCAAGTTGCCTATGTCGATTCTGCTCCCTCAGTTCTATAAAACATGCCACATTCAGAAGTCTGGCCAATGCTCAGATGTGTATCTATACATGTGTGTGTATGTGTGTCAGTGCTATACTTACACAACATCATGCATTTTATAGGATCTGCACAACAGTACTTTTTTTTGTAGACTGCCCCTTACCTTGCAGTTCATTTTATGGACTATGGTTTATTTTCATAGTCACTTAAATGATGAACGATAAGATATTATATCTTCTATAAGAAAAATATAATATGCATAAAAAAAGAAGTAAGGGGCTTCTACTTCTTTTTCATTGTAAATATCCTAAGCTGGTTTAACACAGATAACAGAGCTTTAGCCATGTCTTTTAGATGAGGGTTTTATAGCTTCTCTTTATTATATATCCTTAGGGATGGGTGAGCTGTGTGTGACCTCTTTGAGGAAAGTAGGAAACATCAGGGAAGGGACTTACCCTTATTCAGTCTCAGTCCTCCCTGACCCCCACCCCATGGGTAGAATGCGGATGACAAAGAAGAGGTAGCAATTTGTGGGTGTTGACCTTGACCTTGAAGACATTTAAAAAATGGAAAGTGATATTCAAACTAGAGAGAAGGGGTCTGTAACTCATTGGAAAATGAAAGGTAATGAATTGAGAGTCTAGAACTTCTCCAGAAAGTATGTTCTCCAGTTATCACTTTCAGAAGAATGGGTGTTCTGTTCAACATGCCTTTAGTCAGAATATAATTAGTAGTGTAATTTTAGAGCATAACCTTCTTATTAGGTGATTTTTTTTTCTCTTCTTTATGTGTAAAAGTAGTGTTCCACCTTGTGCTCTTCGTTTGCCTAGAATAAGAAAATTCTAAATGGTAGAAATGTTATTTTGAAGTCAGCAGTCCTTTCAAGTGAAATTAAAATTTCATTAGTCACAACAGTGCCTGCATTCACTTGACAAATGAGAGAACCAGCATGTCTGAGATTTCATTCTTCGTTGGAATACAGGCTAAGCTTGGTAAAGGAATGCATTCATGGGTCCCTTGCAGTAAAGTAGCAGCAGCCCTCAGGGTCTGCACATCCAGCTTAGAAACCACTGTTCTTAGGAGATAGGGAATGCAGCTACCACAGTTATTCCTGTAATAAACCTCCCTCTGCTTTAGACTTCAACAATTTAGTTGTCAATTTTTGTGGCTGAAGCTCATTCATCATTATTAGGCTCTTTTGTAGATTTTTGGGCATATACGTGTTTGTGTATATGTTATAACTAAAAAGAAAAGCATAGTGCATATTTAAAACCAGTGGTGAGGGCGGTCCATGATGGCTCAGCAGGCAGAGTTTTTGCCTGCCATGCCAGAGCTCTGGGTTCGATTCCTGGTGCCTGCCCATGCAAAAAAAAAATAAAGAAAAGTAAAACCAATGGGGGAATCTTACAAACTGGGCCTAATAGTAAGTTCTGGGCATTCTGAGGAAGTCTTTTCAATTGCTATGTAGCTAAAGAAAGCAGTATGTGCAAAGGCCAGTATGATGAATAGGGCCACAGAATTAAGTGTGTAGTCTAAAACTTACTGTCACCAACAACTCTGAATAAAGCATCACAGGACCCTAGAGCTCTAGGAAATCCTGGCTCCAAAAGCCTACCTGTTGAGCAACCTGCAGCACAAAATGACAGGCTTAATGGATCTGCTGCAGATGCCAACTTAAAAATGTTTGTGGATATTGTCTTATATTTTGTATCCTATACAGTGGGGATCACATTTCATTCTTTTTCCATGTGAATATCCTATTATCACAGCATCATTTGTTGAATGGTTTTTGTTTTTGCATTTTTTTTGTTTGTTTATTTGTTTGTTTTGGAGTACATGGGCAGAGAATCAAAACCAGGTCTCCTATGTGGCAGGCAAGAATTCTACCACTGAATTATCCATGCACAATAAGTGGATATTATTTAAAACCCACATCTTCAAAGAAAGAATTGCACCTATCTGAAAGACATACCTGCTATTGCTTTTTAAATACAGAAGTTCTTGAATCACCACTTTGGATTTTTGAAACTGTGAAAGGAATCCCATACCCAAAAAACAGAAATAAATTGCATATGCATTTTTTTTCTGTTTATGTAATAGGCATCTTCTAATTTATAGAAATCTTTGAAAACTCTGTTCTTGGTTTTCCTTTTTCCAGGAATAGAAATATTAGCATTATCATCATCATTGGAAAGGTGTCTAGCACATCTTAGAGCAGTGTGCCTGAACAATCTAAGCAGGCAGAGCCCTTGTTCTCTTGGCATTGCCAGAGTGAGATTATCAAATAATCTCAGTTCAAAAACTAGCTCAGCCATACTTCCTTGAGTGATTCACTTAACGTCTGCAAATTTTAGTTATTTCCGTCTGTAAATTGAGATCATACCAACCCTGTCTAGTTCAAATGATTGTGATGATTGAGATCTAAGTACAGCAGAACCTTATTGTGGTATCATTGATAATCCAGGACAGTTGATGTGCAGGTTAAAAAGCATGTGATTTAGAAGTGAACTTTAGCATTATATGTATTACTTTGTGCACAAGCAGATGCAAATGCATGATGGAAACATGGAAACAAACGAGTAATTTGGTTTAAATGAGATACTTTCTAGTTGGTCAGACAAGTCCTAATGGAGGAGATCATAACTGAGTATGACTGGATACGAAAAGGGGTGGATATTGCCAAGTTGAGAGAGGTTAAAGCCTTGCAGAACCCTCTGATGGGAAAGCATGGAGCTGTAGAGCAGGAAAGAAGAAAGCCTGGTCAGGTGAAGAAGGGCTAGAAGGGAGTTACATGAATTAAGGAATCAAAGGGAAATGTGTACAACCTGTATGAAAAGCTCACAGTGTTTGGAGAAGAAGAGAATCCATACTGCTTCTATTGATCTCGCCACTCCTGGAGATCTTTTCCTCTTACATTGCAATAGGACAGATATTGGCTCTGACTTGCAAGTATCCTTGGTCCTAGTTGGGCCTTTGAACTGGTTTCCATATTCTACCAAATAGCCATAGTGTCCAGTATGGAGGGCTTAAGTCTGACAGCTTCCACCTGAGCCTTGACTGGCAGCAGGTCCTTCGTTAGAGTGGCCATGGATATCCTTCTCTTTGTTCTTATCTTTTTATGGTAATGGTTGTTAGATTGTTTGTCTGGAACCCTTGAACTCTGAGACTCAGATGTGTAATAATGATGTCCACTGAGACCCAAAGTGAATCTGTTTGGCAAGGTTATGCCAGGAAAGTCTGTCTGTAACTGGAGAAGTGGGATCAAAAAATAGTATTTAATGAATTTGGTCAATTATGATAAGTGGAAGTTTATTTAATATATTAAAAGATTGGCTCAATGAATGAGTTTATGAGAGGATTCTGAAATTGGCAACACTGTAAAAACACATTTCCCCAATAAAGAAGTAAAAATTGTACTCATAACTAGAAGAATGAAATGTTACTTTTCTCAGAGGATTTAGATTTTTCAGTGGCATTTTTAGCATCTATGGTCCTATTAAACCCTGTTATTTTCTTCCTAATTTGTGCCATTTAGAAATGATTTTCATTTAACTTTCCCATGGCTCATTTCTCTCCTTCAGAACATTTTCAAATGATTTCCTGAAAAGTCCATGCTTTAACACTTTTCCATTATAAAACTATAATAAGCACCAACTAAATAGCAGTATGAAATAGCCAGAACATAAAGGACTGACAGGAGACGAAATCGGGCATCTGGGTACTTA
Organism: Tamandua tetradactyla; assembly: GCF_023851605.1. Classification (NCBI taxonomy): domain Eukaryota; kingdom Metazoa; phylum Chordata; class Mammalia; order Pilosa; family Myrmecophagidae; genus Tamandua; species Tamandua tetradactyla. The sequence continues at coordinate 107,178,766 of NC_135329.1, forward strand.
ATTTTTATACTTGAATGCCCTGCTGCCTTTTTGGCTTTGGAGAGATTTTTGATTCTCTAGGTAAGATTACTTGCCCGGTGGACCAAGGACTCTAAGGGGGCAGTTCTCACAATTCTTAAGGGACACTGTTTTCTTCCCTTAGTGAAACCAACAAGCCACAGCTCTCAGGGACACAGTCATTTTGGCATTATTTACCCAAGCCCATAATGGAAAGAAAAGGTTTTCCTTTGTGTTCCTCTACTGTCCTTTGTGCTTTGTAGAATGCCCCTTATGTGTTCCCTTGAAGGGATCTCTTTTCACTAGAGAATTAAATAAGAGCCATTTAGCAACTGGATCCCATCAAAAATTCACGTCAATTCAACAGATACTTACTGAGCATCCTTCTGTTCCCCAGGTCTTGTGCAACACAGACGTCAGGAAGACATGGGCCCTGCCTAAGACTTGATTTAATTTTTGTCCAGTAGACACATAAACAAACCCTGAGAGCCCACATTTAACCTGGTTAGCCCCAGAAGCATGTTTAGATATGGAGAGTGCAAGTTCTGTTTCCCTGAGCAAATTCTCTGGGTAGTTTTTAACTTACAAAGTAGCCATAGGATTATTAAGAAAATGCGCTAAAATATTGTAAGGGAATAAGAGACACCTAGAGAAGGTGTGAAGGTGATGGCTTTTTAGAATGTAGCTTCCCCAGCATCCCACATCAGCCCTAACCATCATGGCCCCACTGTGTGCCCAGATGTTACAACAGTGCCACGATCTGCGTAAAGCCAGACTGTCACTGAGTACCAATAAATACCAGCTGAGGGTCAAGTGCAAAGTTTTGTGGAGGTGGTAGGATTTCCTTGGGCTTTTGAAGGAAGGATAGGAATTTGTCAGTTAGCAGGGACAAGCTTGTGCAAAGGTCAAATGGCAGACATAAGGGGGGAGGGGATCAAGTAATTCCGTGTGGCTGGAAAATCTTCTTTAAGAGGTGCTGTCTTTTTATGCCATTAATTATGAAGGTAGGTTAACATCTTCCTATGTAGACGTGCTCCCTATTTTCCAGTAGTTTATCATTGAAACTATCTACTTCTGCTACAGTAAGCTGATCGCTGGGGTATAAAGAATAAAAACATTAAACCAGGTGATCAAGTATTTATATTAACGATATGTACATATAAACAGTTCTCATTTTCGATCTAAACCTTGGAGCATTTTTCAAGAGGAAGGGTAGAAATACAAGTCCTGAGTAATATTGATAACTTTAGAAAAACAGATTCATGTCAGGGGGATCCATTTGATTTCAGATTCACATATGAGGTGTGGGAAAAATAACTTTTTAAATTAATTTTTCATCAACCTCCCTACTTGTGTGAAGTGCTTTGGCAGAGGTAATTTTTTGTAGCCCTTATAAAAGCCAAAAAGCTTTGTTTAAACTGTCTGAGCACTATTAAAGAGTTTGTAGAATGAAATGGTGAAGGCTTCATTTCCAGGGCACAGTACAGTCAACTAAACCCTCCCTCTCATCAGCTCAGTTTCCTGGCATTGGTTGTGGTCATGTCTTTTCATTTTTAAAGATTCTCCTCTTACCCCCGATATCACATCGAATTTTAGGGCAGACTTTTCACTGTAACAAGTTATTCCCTCCTTATTCTAATGTAGGTACTGGCTTCTGACCTTTCATTCCATTCTTGTCAGCATTCACAGCATGAAATGTGATTCTTTTATTACTTAATTCATTACTTTCCTCATACCCATTTCCACTTTTCTCTTCCCATCTTCTTTCATTTTGTCCTCATGTATTTTTCACTTTGTGATTTCTCTTATCCTTGTGCACTTTCCATGAGAGAGCCAAATAGAACCATACAGTTAAAAAATAGTTTCTGACATTATTTGTGATTCGTAGGATGTAGTCTCACAAATAACCTTTTCTCATTTGATTTCCACCTAACATGCTGACAGTGTTCCAGTATTGTTTTCTTATTATCCCATTACATAGTGCTTTCCTTTGCATTTAGTAGAAACTTGCAAATAATGGTTCTATTTGGATAGTACTGCCTAGTCATCATTTACAATTTTATGTAATTGTAAAGGTGGTGGTGGGGGCTTGGGCTTAAATTCTTACATAAAAAGAAAAGCATTAATTAAAAATTTTGATAATGGTTGGACCACTCTTTAACAGCATGCCTATGCTAGAGCTATCTTCGTGATCTAAAGAAACATGAGACAATGGAACGGTTTCTTTTTCTTGTCCAAGGAGAGACCTGTGCCTTACATTGAGGAGCAATACGTTTCAAATCACAGCCTCAGAAATGCAGGCAAACTCAATCCTATTGGGATACAAGTTCTGAGAAAAACCAACAAGCAAATTCAAAGGAAGTAACCTAGGAATTCATTTACTGCACTCATTGTTTTTACCATAAAATTTTAAATAATCTCAGTCAATAATCATTCATAGCCACTAACATTTTAGCAGTGTTTGTCTTGTGGGGTTTGTGTGTGTGTGTGTGTGTGTGTGTGTGTGTGTGTGTTTAGCTGCTCTGAAAACAGCCTACAAATAGATAAATTAATATGAAGCCACAATACCCAGGAGGCTAAATGATTGCCTGTTAGCACTGATCACTTAAGGGCATAAACAGAATTTTCTGGTGCAAATAATACCACTTTTCTTATGCATTCTAAGAACACCTTATATTCAAGAGTAAATTTCCTTTATATATATTTGTTCCAATTGACATCTTAAAGTACATCTGAGAGTACAACATAACATATAATTGAGAACTGGACCTTCTAATAGATGCTATCTGAGCTCTATGAGGAAATGAAATGATAATGGAATCCCTATTCTCAGTGCTTGGAAATGACTGTCCTTTGTTCTCTTCGGCAAAGGCATGTCATCATACATTAGTTGATTTCCCCTGTATGCTTTTCTAGCAAGGTAGTGAATTCAGAGAAGCCAAATATATCTTTCTTTTTGGAAATGTAATTTGGTGGTTTGGGTCAGAGTGTGGTTTCTCAGCTTATGCTCAGCAGGCATTACTAAAAGATAGGCTATTTTTCTATAACTTGGATATTTCCATGTAATTTTTTTTCTTTTCCTGTTCTTGGCAGGTGCATGAGGCAATCCCATGTTACAGTGAGTGCAATCAGTATTCCTGGGTTGTAGAACATTGGTCACCATGCAAAATCAACAATGAGCTGAGGTCTCTACGCTGTGGAGAAGGAACACAATCTAGGAAAATCAGGTGTGTAAAAATGGAGACATTTGGGAAATGGAGCAGTAGAACTTATAATTTTTATAAAAACAACAGTGTTGCTTATCTAAGTATACTTTGATTTTCACATCATATATTCTGGTTTTTGCTCATCTTTGAAATATTCATAAGAAGCATATGTGCCTTGATCTGCTGATGTTTACAGTGGGATTCCCTCTGCGATATAGCCACAATCTTCATCATTTCCTTCTAATGACTCTGTGCAGGCTGGCATTCCCTCCACTGGTTCTTGGTCATCACTGCTAAGAAATTAGGAGATTTTGACTGGTTGCTGCCATTGTTCTTTTTTGCAGTATGGTTAGTAAAGTTGATAGATGTTACAGTTTTGGGCTTCAACACATTGAAAATGTCTTTTTTTTGTCACATGAACAGGCACCGGGAATCGAACCCGGGTCTCCGGCACGGTAGGTGAGGACTCTGCCTGCTGAGCCACTGTGGCCCCCCTGAAAATGCCATTTTTAAGCCCCCACAATTAGCTTTAGCAGCCAAAGTCTGAGGACATCTGTGAACAATAGCTATACATTTTAATCTAAAAGGAGAAAATCTCTGAAAGAATTTAGCAAACGCTGGGTTATTTATTGAGGGAGCCTGTTATATAGTTTTTTGTTTTGTAAATATGCCAGCGGTGACCAAAGTAAACACTTGGTCTGAGTTTGTCAAACAGTCTGCTTTGTAATATGAAGAAACAGTAATTTCCTTACCAACTGAGGATGGTGGCAGTAGACATTAAGACTGAACAAATAAATAATTTAAACAGTGATCGGCAGGAAAAATAAAGAATAAAGCACAGTACAGTCAACTGTCCAATTGCATGAATATAGGGTATCATTTGCCTGATTTAGGAAGCTCTGTTTCAAATAGGTAGTACCTAAGGCAGTGCCCCATTGAGTTGTCTTTTCAACCGATGTCGAGGCAGAGCCTGTTTGCCTGTGTTGGTTGTTGTTCACCCTTAGTGAACTTACCTCACTGTGTGTGATCCTGCCATCTCTACACTCAGTCACAGTGTTGCAAGATCACTTTTAGACGTGTTGGATGAAAGAATTTTTGACAAATTATAAAGGGCCTCCTTATTGCAAACCGAAGCATATGGCTGATAGATAAATTATCATTCTTTCTCTTTGTTACTTCCTTTTCCCTTGGGGACTAGTGTGTTCAAGCTGTTGCTAACTTTGGGCTTTTACCTCTTTCCCTTCAAAACCTGTCTTCTGTTTCTTATTCCCTCTTGACCTGAAAAATGGCTGACTTACCTACCTTGTAAAGAAATATCTAAATCAACTGTGACATGTCACACTATCATCCCAGCCAGGTGTCTTAGCAGTATTATAGGAAAATCTCAGAAGAAAAGCAAATGCTTTAAGAGAACAAATTACAATGAGAGAATTTGGAAGGTTGATGGAGGAATACACTTGAAAAAGAGGGCCTTTTAGCTAGATCTCTAGGCTGCTCAGCCAGATATGGTAAAAATAATTCAACTACCAAATACAGGTGACTATCTTACATGTTTTATGTGTGTGATCACATTTAAATTTGTAAAGTGTGTTTTTTATGTATCATTTATTCTAAACTGATATTGAACCTAATAAGAGTTTATATTAATATAGTGAATGAAACAGCTTATCTGTTCTTTTTCTTAAACCTCCCAACTGGAAGACACCTTCACAGTCCATCTATGACTATGGTCATTTATTGATTCAAATATTATTTATGAATATTTACCTTCTATGTATCAGGCACTGTTCTAAGCACTGGGGATAAAGCAGTGAGCAAAACAGAATCCCTGTCCTCATAAAATTTACAATATAGTTGCGGAGGTAAACACTAGACACTTAAATCAATATATGGTACAATATTTCTGCTATGAAATGTGAAAAAGAAAAATAAAATTTTTGCTGGAGTGATGGAGAGTATTTTTTTGAAGAAGTTGGTCAGCCAAATGGCATTTGAGCAGAGAGTGGAATGAAGTGAGATATTTTAATGATGTGCAGATCTGTAGAACGAGACTTCCAGGAAAAGGGAATATACAAAGCAGGAACCTTCATGACTAGTTGGAAGAATGACAAGATGACTCATGTGGCTAGTGCCAGGAGTCACATCATGTAGGATCATCTAAGAATGGTAAAGAGTAATGGTATTACTCTTACTGCAACAGGAAGGTTTGAGACAGTGGGGGTCGGATTGTGCAATGGCGTGCCCTCATTTATGTTTGAAAAAGTATACACTGCAGGAGGTGTGGAAAAGACACTATAGGGGATACAGGCAGAAGCAGGAATGCAGGTTTTGAAGCTATTGCAGAATTCTAGAGGTGAGAGGTTGATGATTAGGCAGGGTATGGTAATAGTGAAGGTGATGAGAAGGTCACATTTGGAATATATTTTGAAGGTAGAGAACAAAGGATTTGCTGATAAAGTGATTGTCGAATGTGGGAGAAAAAAAAGTGACAAGGGTGTCTCCTATGTTTCTTGGCCTGAGCAACAATTGGAATATGGTGTCACTTGTTGAGATGAGGATTTTTGGAGGCAGATTTGAGAGAGAAAACGAAAAGTTTTGTTTTGAACCCATTAACTTTGAGATGATATTAGTCTTCCAGGTGGATTCCACAGTATGCTGTACAGGAGAGAGACTGGAGTTGGGATTATAAATTTGGGCATCAGTTACATATAAATTTTGTATGGATCTATAAGAGAAGGGGTAACACAACTGCACCTTGGGGGATTCCAACTTTTTAGATCAATCAGAAAGACCCTCCAAAGAAGACTGAGAAAGAAGAACCAATGAAATAGAAGGAAAGCCAGGAAAGTGGGAAACAAACTAAAGTTTTTCAAGGAGGAGGAAGTAATCACTTACTTTAAGTGCTTCTGAGAAGTATACTAAGGTGAGGACTGAGAACTGCCCCTTAGGTTTGATAATGAGGAGTCTGTTGATGACTTTCGCAAGAAGTTTCTCTGGAATGGTAATAAAACATGATTAAAGTGAATTAAAGAGTTAATCAGAAGAGAAGAGGTAGAGACAGCAACCATAGCCAATGCCATAGAGAAGTTTTGGAGTGAATTTGAGTAGAAATGAGCTTATGACTGAGGGGAGATATGGCAAGAAAAATTGATGAGGCTGAATATGTAGGGGATAACTGCAGGGGTATTTTCATCTGAGAAGCCCCCTCTTCCCCAATTTCAGTCATTTTAAGACTTTATTCTTAAGCTTGTCAGCATTCCCAGAAATGTCTCTATTAAAATTGTAACTGAAATAGATAATCCTAGCCAGCAGTATTCTGGGACCCCAGTGAAAGAAGGTTGGTGTGATAGGCAGAGCAGTGTCCCCCAAACTTGCCTATGTCCTAATCTCTAGAATCTGTGAGTAAGTTATCTTCCATGGCAGAAAGAAATTTGTAGATAGAATTGAGCCAGGGATTTTTGAGATAGGGAAATGGTGTCGTCACAAGGGTCCTTGGAGTAGAAAGGGAGGAGGCAGAGAGAGAGTCAATCAGTGGAAGATGTGACTACAGAAGAAAAGTACAGAGAGACACAATGCTGCTGGCCTTTATGTTAGAGGTAGAGAGCCATGAGCCAAGGAATATCATGGGCCAGGGGATACTGGAGTCCTCTAGAAACTGGAAAATGCAAGGAAATAGATTCTTCCTTTGAAACTCCCAAACAGGAATGTAACCCTGCCAACACCTTGCTTTTTGCCCATTTTGAATTTCCATACTGTACAACTATAAGATAATAAATTTGTGTTATTTAGAAACTAGCACAGCTGGAGATGGGATGGACATCTCAATTTTGCTTAAACTCCTATTTCAGTATGCTGTCCCCATCCTTAATTGTACTGAGGGTTCCTTAGCCCTTTGGCCCTCTTTGTGACCCTCTAGGTAAAATAAACCTTCAGTCACCTGCAGGGGGAGGAGAGGGACAGTCACCTACCTCCCTTTTGACTGGGAGAAGTGATCTCAGGGAAGATCCTTCTCAGACTTTCAAATCAGTCTTCAATTTCCATCCTCCTTTCCAGAGGTATTTGGTGCTACAAATTTCCAAATCTTTTCTGTGTTCTGTAGTATAAATGGTGTTATTTCTTTGTTTTCTCTAGAAGGGTTAATATCCAACTTTCTCTGGTGGGCTGGGACAGCTTCTTACTAGTCCATCTTTTCTGCATTTGTTGTGGTTTTTCCTTTCCCTTCTCTCGTGTTTGCCCACCTTTTAGTAACAGATTCCTTTACTATTGTTGTCATGGCATACTGGCAATGAGAAGAGGCTGGGACATACATTCAACTGGTCATCATCAATCCAAAGTTTTACCTCTCTCAGTGAAATAAAAAAAGAAAAAAACAAAATGATATCATATGTGAGTGTGCAGGCAGAAAAGAAAACAATTTCCAGTTTTGTTCCTATGTTTATTTTTTTACTTTTTCATTGTAATAATGTAAATACAACTCAAATTTTTTCACTTTCACCAGTTTTTAAGTTGTAAAGGGAAAGGCATTTAAGCCTCCTCTGGTCTCTCCTTCCACTGTTAACTATTATCACAATGAGAAATGGAAATCCATAGATTCTTCTGCACCATGCCTCCTTATATTGAAAGGCACTCCTTAAATCTCCCATCTGTCCACCATTTTCAGTTAATCTCCTTTATATAATATCTGGTTTTTCACTACTTGGTTGTCCATAAAGCTTGTTTTATTTTGCCCCAGGTGAGAGGATACTTTGCCTTTTGTCTGAAGTTTGTTTTTTTGTTTAATTTAGTTTTTTTTTTCTGTCAAATATATGTACAAAGGAAAAGTCTAAAATAAAGGATAATTCATTTGAGCATAGCATAATTTAGGAAGAACCAAAAGTTTTACAGTACACCTCTGTTGAAATGCTTACTCCTTGGACTTGACTTTGTGTCTAAAATTGCCATATTAGCAAATAGCAACATTTTTCTAATCACCGTTGTCATTTTCATCTTCACTGTCATCATTAGCATTGGACCAAAAAACTCATAAGAATAGGGATATCATTCATCTTTGTGTATATCCCTGTACCAGAAAGTGCCTGGCATATGGTAAGCCCTAAAAATATATGTATAAAATCAATCATTGTTAACAATTAATAACTCAACTTTGTATCCAAACATCTAACAAAACAGGGTTGCATACTTTGAGTCCTTATTAAACTTTGGGGAATAAATCATTTTTAATAAACTTTTAATTGGTATATGACATAAATACAGAGACATGCCCACATCATAGCAGTACAGCTTGATGAATTTTCACAAAATGAACACATGAGTGTAAACAGTCCAGAGGGCAAGAAACAAAATATCACCAGCACCACCTAAGCTCCTATCATTTACTAAACTTTCCTTCAAGGGTAATTTTATACCATATTGATACCATAGATCAGTAATGCTTATTGTTTGAACTTTATGTGAATGGAATCATATGGTGGATACCTTTTTGTGTCAACGTTATATTTGTGAACTTAATCCATGTAGTTTCATTGACAAAAGTTCATGCATTCTCACCACATAGAGTTGAATTGGATGAATTTACCAAAATATATTTATCCTTTCTACTGCTGTTGGGCTATTCGGATTGTTTGTAGTTTGACCAATTATGAATAGTGTCCTAGTCTGCTAGCTGCCAGAATGTAATACACCAGAAACAGAACAGCTTTTAAAAAGAGAATTTATTAAGTTGTAAGTTTACAGGCTGTGAAAATGTCCAAATTAAAGCAAGTTTATAAAAATGTCCAAATTAAAGCACCAAGAAAAGGTTACCTTCACTCAAGAAAGGCCGATAAAGTTCAGGGTGTCTCTCTCATCTGTAAAGGCAAATGGCAAACATGTCAACATCTGCTGGCTTTCTCTCCAGGCTTATTGTTTCATGAAGCTCCCCCAGGGGCATCTTCCTTCTTCATCTCCAAAGGTCTCTGGCTGCATGGGCTCTCATGGTTCTTGTGGTTCTCTCATGACTCTCTCCAGCTTTCTCCAAAATGTTTCCTCTTTTAAAGGATTCCAGTAAACTAATCAAGACCTGGAATGGATGGAGTCACATCTCCATCTAATCAAAGGTTAATATCCACAATTTGGTGTGTTACATCACTGTGGAGATAACCTAATCAAGTTTCCAACCTATACTGTATACAGTACAGTATAGGGATTAAAAGAAAGACTGCTTCCACAAGATGCATCAGGATTAAAACATGGCTTTTCTAGGGTACACAATCTTTTCAAACCAGCACAAATAGTGTGGCTATGAACATTTTCAGTCCAGTTTTAGAACACATCGGTATACATTTTCGCACAAATAGAAGTGGATTCGTTGGGTTCCATGGTATGTTTCTGTTTAGCTTCCTTAGGTACTACCAAATAGTGTTTCAAACAGTTCATGCTCCAGGAAGTTGAGTAAGAAAAAAGGAGTTATAATTGCTCCACATTCTTGTCAACACTTGATATTTTCCAAGTTTTTTATTTAAGCCACTCTGGCAGGTATTTTGTAATATTGTACTTTGGTTTTTATTTGATTGACTCCTCATCACCATTATCAATAATAGTAATTATATGTCTCATTATCTCCTGAATTTATCTCAAAGCCTGACACAAAGTTGGCCAAACAACTACAGTATCTGCATTTAAACTCATCCTCCATTGTTGCTTGAAAAAACTGCTTATTTTCCTTTGGTTTGCAATACCGAAACGCTTTACCAGAAACACCTGAAAAACTAACATATGAAATTACTTTTCACATTATCTTGCTGTGACCTTAAATAAGTTAGACAAAGATTAGGAAATTTGAAAGGGTGCAAAACAGAAGTTTGAAAAAAAGTTGAAGGGAGCCACAGGAAGTATAGAGGTGCAAGCAACTACGAAACGATAAGTTTATTCAGAGAAGCAGAGGCCTCAGGATTTGCTATAGTAAAAGAATATCCCCTCAGTGCTACATCTGAACACCGGAACGTGGCACACGTATTGTAGGTCTCTTTAGAGTGAGAGTTCTTCAAGGGCGACAGTTGTCTCCAGACTTTCTGTTGTTCAATCCTGCCCTGCAAAATGAAGTTCCCATCACTCACTTATCCCTCAATAAAGAATGAAGAGGAAAATAGTTTTATTCCTGCTTTCTCTTCTGGCCTTATTTTATGCTTAATTATCTCTGATGGGTAAGTAAGTATAATGCAATACAACTATTTTAGGTTTACTTTCCACCATTTTAAGTAATCAAGCCTATGATCTTGCCTCACAGGTGTGTGAATACGGCTGACAGTGAAGGTGGGGCAGTGGACCATAGTCTGTGCACCCAGGATGAAATTCCCCTGGAAACCCAGTCCTGTTTTCTCCTGTGTCCTAATGAATGCGTCATGTCTCACTGGGGACCATGGAGCAAATGCCCACAGGTAATTTTTCTTCTTTGTTAGTATGCTAGTGTTCCAGTGTAACCTCAGTGTTCTCTAGGTACTCACAGTGCTGCTCTCCCAAGCATTTACCTAATAACATGGTGTTTTAGTTTGTTAAGCTGCCAGAATGCAATATACCTGAGATGGGACAACTTTTAAGAAGGAGATTTATGAAGCTGCAAATTTACTGTTCTAAGGCCATGAAAATGTCCAAACTAAGGCATCCAGAGAAAGATACCTTAACTAAAGAAAGGGCCAATGAAGTTCAGGGTTTCTCTCTCAGCTGGGAAGGTACATGGTGATGTCTGCTAGCTTTCTCTCATTTTACGAGGCTTCCCCAAGAGCATTTTTCTTCTGCATATCCAAAGGCCTCTGGCTGTGTGGGCTCTTTTGGTTCTTTCCAAAATGCTTCCCTCTTAAAGGGCTCCAGTAAGCAACCCCACCTCCAGTAGGCAACTCCAATAAGCAGCACACCTCCATGGAAACCATTTAATCAAAAGTTACCATCCACATTTGGGTGGGTCACATCTCTATGGAAACAATAAAAAAGATCCCACCAGCAATATTCAATGAGGATTAAAGAACATGGCTTTTCTGGGGCATACAACAGTTTCAAACTGGCACACATGGGAAAATAATTTTCCTGAGGAACCAGAAAAGAGAGACAGAGAGAGATGTATCAGTGAATGAGAACGAACAATTTAAAATGCCAGGGCTTGTTCCAAAGCCTTTATCATGGTAAGGGTAAGGAAAATGAGTGTATAATGATCATACTAGGATTTAACTGCATACCCATTGTTAAAGGGGTCTTCTTTAGTACCAAAAGGATTCTCATTGTAATTTCTTAGTTCTGTTCTGTTTTTATCCTTGCCAAATCAATTATATCTTTGGAGCTCAATTCCACTGTGTAATTTAGTTTTAATGTTGATCTGCTTTTGCTTTTTTGCTGCTTTTCCAAAGATGAGGTATTCTTTTGGCCATGTTTCTGCCTCTTCTGAAGTTAACAAAAATTCTTTTCTAAATCTAAAGCATTTGCCTTTATTTTTCTTTTATTTTATAAAAAATGGAAACGATGCAAGTGTGGCAAAATAAATATCCTTCAGGTAGCATAGTTCAACTTAATATTCTCTGAAGAGAAATTTCTCAGAAGAGATATTCTGATATTTTAAACTTATATTTTGCCTAAACATTGAAAAAATTGGGGGTAGGAACACATTATATGGGTTCAAACATTAAGAAGGGAAGACTGAGGGTATTTTTAATTCAACTGTTATACTGACAATTTGTGGAAAGTCTGTATGTAACCTTTGTACAGAAATGGAAATATTTTTTAAATCAGTTAATATCGCATACTTGCAGTTTTGAATAATTGATTCTTCATTAATTATTGCAAACGTAAATTTGTTATTTCTATAATTATATTCCTGAGAAAGATTTCCCTCCTGTTGAGTTGTTCAATGGTGTTAGGCCAACACAATATTTAGATGAAGAGGCACCAATAAAGAATAATTTGTAATAAAAGAAGCATTTATTTTGCATTTAACTTGAATAGAATGAAAATTAACACATATGGAGCACTTATTTTGTATCAGGCATATACAAGAATTATATTATATAGTCCTTGTATCAACCTTATACTACATAAGAACTTCTATCAGTCCTATTTTACAGATGAAGAACCTGATGTTCAGAAAGCCTAAGTATTATGCATAGATTATATATTTAATAAGTGATAGAAATGGGAACAAACCTAATTCTGTTTGATGAAGCCAAAGCATTTGCTCTGGAATACTTGAGTCACTTATCATGAATTAGAGTAGATTGAGACTTAGTATATCTCTTTCTTTAGAATGAACATTCATTTTAAGAACAAAGCAAGTTGTCTTAGCTGCCTGTATGATTAGTCCATGACTGATGCATATATTCACATTTTAAAAAGTGTTCCAGCATGTACTGTATTAATCAACCTGCAGAAGAATTAGTAACCTGCAGAAGTTTAATAAAATGTAAAGGTCATGCTCTTCTTCACTTATTTTTCTAATGTGCTCACAGAAGACTCCATTGAGCTCTAATCACCTTGCAATGAAAATGTTTCTCTCTTAAGTCAAGTTATCTGGCCACTAAGATCAATATTTTTTGTAGGAGCATTTTAGACAATGTTGTAGGGATGTTGATAGCCTGACATCCCACATTTAGCTTTTGAGTTTCTATGAGGCTATTTTCTTTTCTAAAATAGTCACTTTATTTTTTAAATGAGAGATAGAAAACTATTTTCACCTCCTTTCCTGTGTCTGGAAGAAGGCATAGACACTTACTCACTTTTCTGCATGAAATGAGAAGGATTTTCCTTCAATTGCTTATGAGCCTTCTGAGTTACACAGTAATAACAATAACAACAATAACTTTCATTGAGCACCTAGTTTATAGCCAACACTGTGCTGAAAACCATATATAACTCTAAGTTTCATAACAACACTGTGCTATAATTGAGACCACATGTGCATGGTCACCCAGGTCAGTGTGACCATAATAGCCTTGATCTTTCTCAGATGACATGCTTACCTCAAGTGTAAATGGAGATCAAAATGGAAAAAAAAATAATGATAGCAGTTAGGATCCATGCCTGATTATTTTCCCTATTCTGTTTATATGCCTTGCCTTAATTTTGTAAAAGTTTCAAGATTTTAGTATAGTTCCCCAAATCATGTGTGCTTCACCAGTACTTGAAGTTGAAGCAAAGTTAGCAAGGTAAATTACTGTGCCTAGTGTATAATTAGGAATTAGGTATTTCAATATCATTTTTCTGAGAAAACAAGAAACAATGTGCTGATTTAGGGATTCTAAAATCCACCAATATTTTATCAAATTCTTCTTTGATACTCTGCAATGTAATATATATTCATGGAACCAATTGGCCATGCTTTATTCATTGTTCTTTTTTTTTCCCAGGGAAGTTCTTTAGAGCCAGATAAACAAACAAAAAATCTTCCTCAAATTTCTGAAAAATAGTTAAAGGGTTGCAATAACTAGATGAATGTTTAATCAAGAAATTAGAATTTAAAACCAGTAGGGGAATTTCATGGTGCCCTTGTGTACCCCTTCCCTACCCCTTCCTTATTGTGGTGTGGAGTCGACCTATGTTTCCATTGTGGAACCCTGACTTGGTTCTGGAGGTAGCAGAGTAACCCCTCTATGCAAGCTGGTGTATCTGTAGGTCAGTACCAGTCTATCAAGTGAGAACCTTAAGGACTGAATCAGGACACTCATCTCTGCCTGCCCTTCTCCACATCCAACCTGTCCCAAGCAGGCAGAAGCAGCTTGTTGACAGCTAAGAAACAATTAAATCAAAGTAGGCTAGGGCAAGGTGGGCCACTGTGGCTCAGCAGGCAGAGTTCTCGCCTGCCATTCCGAAGACCCGGGTTTGATTCCCGGTGCCTGCCCATGTGAAAAAAAAAAAAATCAAATGAATCAAAGTAGCCTAGGGCAGAAAAGTATGGGTTTTAAGACATGTAATAAAGCAAGGAAGAAGGCATAGACATTTATTTGTTTTTCTCCATGAAATGAGAGGAATTTTCCTTCAATTGCTTATGATCCTTCTAAGTTACACAATAATAATAATAATCTTCATTGAGCATCTATTCTGCAACCAACACTGTGCTGAAAACCATATATAACTCAGTTTCTCAGGAGGAGGGAAAATTCAGTTTCATAGGGAATAGAGAGGCATTCAGATTCCTGTAAATGGCATAATTCCCAAGACCACGAGTGCAAGCCCAGGACTAGACACAGGCGTAGGAAAGATGGAGCATGCAATCTTTGCTTTGGGCTGATTTTCTTGATAGGAGGGGTGGGCTAAACTCAGAAAGAGGGTTCCAGCCAATACTAAGCCAATTTGCAAAGACTGTGAGTTATGATTTCTGAGTTGGGTTGTTTGTACTACCTTCTGGCACCCAATGTGATATCTCTGTCATATACTATCTGGGCATAAATTTTAGGAAAGGACAGCTTAGGGACTAAATCCCAGTGTTAACATATTTAAATATTAAAAAGTACAGTATGCAAGAAAATATTACCAGACAAACAGGAAAACATGGCCCACCAGAAAAATCCAGAAAAACAGACTTCGGGCATACCAGACAGAGACTTTAAAAAAAATAATCCTCCATATAGTTAAGATATAGGAAAATACAGAGAAAGAAAGAAAAAGATATTAAGAAAATGATGCATGAATAATATGGAAATTACAGTTAATAGAAATTTTAAAAAGGAAGTAAATAGAACTACTAGAGTTCAAGACCACAGATAAGTGAAATGAAAAATTCCCTAAGGGTTTCAGCAACAGATTAGAACTGACAGAAGAAAGACTTGTTGAATTCGAAGACAAGACAGTTAAAAGAATTCAGGCTGGAAAGCAGGAAAAAAAGAATGAAAGAAAGTGAACAGAGCCCAAGAGACCTGAAGCTCACCAAAACATGTTTACCAATATGCAATATTATGAGATTCTCAGGGGAGAAGAAGAGAAAGGAAAGAAGGAATATTCAAAGAAATAATGACAGAAAGCTCCCACAATATCAAGAAAAACATGAATGTGCATATTTCAACAATCCAACAAACCCCAGACAGGATAAACTTGTAGATAATCATGTCTAGTCACATAGCAGTCAAACTATCTTTTTAAATTTCTTGGCTGCCAAAGGCAAATACCATGCAATGAGTTGGCTTAAACAATGGGAATGTATTGGTTTGCAGTTTTGAGGCTAGGAGAAGCCCAAAATCAAGGTGTCATCAAGACAATTCTTTCTCCCAGGAGACTGTGGCTGGCTGCCAGTGATTCTTGGTCCTTGACTTTTCCATCACGTGGCATCGTACACGGCAGCCTATCCTGGTTTTTCTCTTCTCTTCTGGGTTCCATTAACTTTCAGCTTCTGGCTGCTTCCTTTTTTTCTCTCTCTCTCTATGACCTTCTCTATAAGGCCTTCAGTCATGGTATTAAGACCCATCCTGCTTCAGCTGGGCCACACTTTAAGTGAAGTCACTTCATCATATCCGCAACACTGGATTAAGTTTAAGAACATGTTTCTTCTGGGGTACATACTCCAAACCACCCCACTCTCCAATGCCAAGGACAAGGAAAGAATTGTGATAGCTGAAGAAGAAAAACAACTTATTATATACAAAGGAGTCCTGATAAGATTAAGTTCTAATTTCTCATCAGAAACCATGGAAGCAAAAAGGAAGTAGAGTAAAATATTTAAAGCAATTGCTGACCAAGAATTCTATATTCAGTGAGTCTGTCTTTCAAAAATGAAGAAAAGAAGATATTACCAAATGAACAAAAGCTGAAGGAGTTTGTTACCACTAGACTTGCCCTACAAGCAACACTAAAGGCAATTCTTCTGACTGAGAGGAAAGAACACTAGATAGTGGATGAAAGTGAGGTAAAGAAATAAAGACCTCCAGTAAAGGTAACTGTGGGTAATTATTAATGCCAGTACTATTGTGTTGTATTTTTTGGTGTGTAACTTCACCTTTTTACCTTGTTTATGCAAATTTATAGAAAATAATGATAGATCTAAAGTTGTAGATATACAATATATAAAGCTATTATTTGAAAAAAGTACAAGAAGTTTTGGGGTGATGGAGAGATATAAGAACAGTGTTTGTATATGCTTTTGAAGTTAAGGTCACACCAAATCAAATGTGATGTTAAATTTAAGCCCCATGGTCACCATGAAGAAAATATCAAAAAAATATGTGCAAAAAAGAGTTCCCTGGGGAGAATGGTGAGAAAGGGGGAAAATTCAACTTCCCCAAGTGGAGAATTTTTGATATTCTCACAGGCAATGGGGACAGCCAAAGCAATAGGCCAAGCCTCCAATCTTGGAGTTTGTTCAAATGAAACTTAATCCCGCAAAGGATATTAAATTTAAGCCTACTTAACATTAGGCCTAAGAGTCACCCCCAAGAGAACCTCTTCTGTTGCTCAGATGTGGCCTTTCTCTCTTGGCCGACACAGCAAGCAAACTCACTGCCCTCCTGGGTGTGAACCTTCCTGGCAACATGGGACAGAAATCCTAAAATGAACTGGAACTCAACATCAAGGGACTGAGAAAATCTTCTTGACCAAAAGGGGGAACAGTGAAATGAGACAAAATAAATTGTCAGTGGCTGAGAGATTCTAGACAGACTCAAGAGGTTATCCTGAATGTTATTCTTATGCATTAAATAGATATCACCTGTTTAGTTAAGGTGTAAGGGAGAGGCTGGACGGAACTGCCTGAAAATGTGGAGCTGTGCTCCAGTGGCCATGTTTCTTATAGATAACTGTATAATGATATGTCTATAGCAGTGTGACTGTGTGGTTGTTAGAGCCTTGTGTCTGATTCTCCTTTTGTCTACCTTATCGATGGACAAGTAAAACATATGGATTAAAAAGTAATAATAGGGGGAAGAAATGTTAAAATAAATTTAGTAGATTGACATGCTGGTGATCAGTGAAGGGAAGGAGTAAGGGGTGTGTATGTATGAATTTTTTCTGTTTTCTTTGTATTGTTTTTTCTGAATTGATGCAGATTTTCTAAGAAATGATCATGATGAATATATAACTATGTGATGATAGTGTGAGTTATTGATTATATAACAAGAACAGAATGATCATATGATAAGAATGTTTGTGTTTGTATGTGGTTTGTAATACAAATAAAAAATAAATAAATTTAAAAATATATATATGCATGAAAAGAATTAAGAGATTCAAAATGGTACCCACTAAAAGAAAAATCAAGCAAATATGAAACTAAGCCTTAGTGGAAGAATTGTGGAACAGAAAAGTAAAAGACTTACAGTGACCAAATAGCAATATGGCAGAAGAAAGTCCTGCATTACCAGAACTTTAAATGAATTAATCTCTCTTGTCAGAGGACAGAGATGGGCAGGATAGATCAAAAAGCATGTCCCAATTATATGCTGTTTACTGGAGACTTACCCTGAATTCAAAGACCCAAAAAGGTTTGAAAGTGAAAGGATAAAAAAAAAAAAATCCGTGCAACTAATAACTAAAATCTGGGTTGGTTTTACTAATATCAGATAAAATAGAATTTAAGTCAAAAACTGTTAACAAAGGACAAAGAAGAACACTATATACTGATAAAGAGATCAATTCAACAAGTATAAGTACTATGAGATTTATTATAGGAATTGATTCACATACTGTTTTAGTTTGCTAATGCTGCCAGACTGCAATATACCAGAATGGGTTGGCCTTTATAAAGGAGACTTGCTAAGTTACAAGTTTGTACATCTAAGGCCATAAAAATGTTCAAACTAAGGTATCTAGAGAAAGGTACCTTGACTCAAGAAAGACTGATGATGTCCAAACATCTCTGTCAGCTGAGAAGACATGTGGCTGGCATCTGCTAGTCATTTGGCTTCTGGTTTCAAGCAGCTTCCACAGGGGCATTTTCTTTCTTCATCTCCAGACATCTCTGTCTGTGTTGGCTCTGAGCTTTTTCCCAAAGTGGTTCCCTCTTAAAGGGCACCAGTAGGCAGATTCAGACCCACCTTGAATGGGCAGAGATACCTCTCCATGGAAACGACCTAATAAAAACCCCACCCACACTTGGGTGGGTCACATCTCTGATGAAACAACTTAATCAAACACATCCCACCTAACAATAGGTGTGCCCCCACAAGATTGGATTAGGATAAAGAACAAAAGAACATGGCTTTTCTGGGGTATATAACAGTTTCAAACCAGCAAACATGCCCATTTGGAATTGACAAGTCCAAATTCTGCAGAGCAGGCTCCAATTTTGGAACTTTGATGAAGGTTCCAGTGAGTTCCACTGTATTGCTGGCTGGCTGCAGTAGGGGTAGGAATTGTTCTTCCTGATTACTGAAGTCATTAGTTTTCCCATTAAGGTCTTTGACTGATTAGATTAGGCTTCTTTCATTGCTGAAATGAAAGTAATGTCCTTGCTGAGATGTAGATGCTCATTGTAGATGACAGCCATGGATGCAATTCACTGACTAATGATGTAAATCTATGAAATACTTTTGCAGTAATGATCAGGCTAGTGCTTGTTTGAGAAACAACTGGACAACATAACCTAGCCAAATTGACATGTAAATTTAAACATCACAGAAGGGAGTAACA
This sequence comes from Tamandua tetradactyla, assembly GCF_023851605.1. Classification (NCBI taxonomy): domain Eukaryota; kingdom Metazoa; phylum Chordata; class Mammalia; order Pilosa; family Myrmecophagidae; genus Tamandua; species Tamandua tetradactyla. Next base: position 107,197,539 of record NC_135329.1, read on the forward strand.
AGGATTAGAGTGTAGATAAATGAAACAGAGAATTTTAAAACTGCAGAGAATCAAGGAAACTAAAATTTGGTTCTTTGAAAAGATCAATAAAATTATCAAACCTTTAGCTACATTGACAAAGAAAAAACTCATACATCTCATACCCTTGCCCCTCCCTCTCATTGACCACTAGTATTTCCATCTACCCAATTTATTTTACCCTGTCTTCCCTTTTATTTATTTATTTATGCAAGTTTTTTTACTCATCTGTCCATACCCTGGGTAAAAGGAGCATCAGATACAAGGTTTTCACAATCACACAGTCACAGTATAAAAGTTATATCTTTTTACAATCATCTTCAAAGGCTCCTGTATTACAGTTTAACAGTTTCAGGTACTTCCATCCAGCCACTCTAATACACCATAAACTAAATAGAGATATCTATATAATGATAAGAATAACCTCCAGGATAACCTCTTGACTGTTTGAACTCTCTCAGCCCCTGAAACTTTATTTTGTCTCATTTTTCTTTTCCCCTTCTTAGTAAAGAAGGCTTTCTCAATCCCTTGATGCTGGGTCCTATCTCATCCCAGAATTTCTATCCCACATTGCCAAGGAGACTTACTCTCCTGGGAGTCATATCCCATGTAGAGATATGACTAAGCTAACCTACCAAGTTAGCTTAGAGAGAGAGGCCACATCTGAGCAGCAAAAGAACTTCACTGGAAGTGACTCTTAGGCCTATTTTTAAGTAGGCTTAGCCTGTCTGTTGCAGGAATAAGTTTCATAGGAGCAAACCTCAGGATTAAGGGCCCAATCTATTGATTTGTTTGTCCCCACTGCTTACAAGAATATCAGTAATTCTCCAAGTGGGGAAGTTGACTATATCTTCCTTTCTCCCCAGTCCCCCAAGGGACTTTGCAAATACTTTTTTATTCACTGCCCAAATTACTCTGGGATATCAGGGCATCACACTATGACCCGGATGAAGTAACAAGATTTCATGCCCTATTCAAGATTCCATGTACTTGTTTAACTAAACTGACCATACAAGTTAAATTAGGAAATGCACTACCCAAAATATTAATTTCGCACCCAATAAACATCTCTACCTTCATTCTCACACAGAAGTTGAAGTTTTATAATATGGATGATATCATCTTTTACCCTGTATTCTCATACTTTGTCCTATCCAGATCAGCTTCATTCATATCTCTACTCGAAGTCTGATCACTTTTTCAACTTTTTTAACAGTTCCTGTATGGGGTACTTGTTGACTTCCATAGCTTCAGAGCTCTAACTCTGAGTCTCAGGTGTCACGTAAATACCCGAAGTCTCTGGGAATGACCAGGTTATATACAAACAGCTCAGTATCTCAGAATTTAGTATTAACAAGTTACAATTCCTGAATATATGTAACTGCTATAAGAGTTTATAATCTCGGACCCTTTACAATAGGCCCCAACCTGATAACCAATGTTCTCAACTTCAGTTCACCAAGTGTTAATATTATAGTTAGTCCATATGATTGAGGCATGATAATATTTGTTGTTTTGTTCCTGATATTTCATTCAATATACCACTAAAGGGGATTTATTAATGTATAAGTTACAATTCTAAAACTGTGAAAATGTCCAAATTAAGGCCCCACAAGAGGATAACTTCTCAGAGGCAAGGTAGCATCTGGGTTTCTCTGTCAGCTGGGAAGGCACATGAAAACATCTGCTGGCCTCCTGGATTGGTTTCAAAATGGCTCTCTCATCTTCTGTGGGTCCTTCTGGCTTCTGCCCAGGGGGACTTTTCTGCTTCTCCTAAATGTGCATGTCTAAACATCTGCTTTCTGCATTAGCTCTGAGCTTTTTCTCCCTCATTGAGCTCTTTTAAGGACTCCAGTAAGCTAAATAAGACCTGCCTTGAATGAGCAGGGTCACATCTCCATCTAATCAAAAGGTCCTACCCACAATTGGGTGGGGTACATCTCCATGGAAATAACCTAATCAAAAGGCCCCCAAAATAGCAGGTCTGGCCCCATGAGATTGGATTAGGATTAAGAGAACATGGCTTTTCTAGGATACATAATCGTTTCAAACCAGCACAGTTACTGATGAACAATCTGAAGAAATCAAGAGCAAAATTCCATTTACAGTAACAACTAAAAGAATCAAATATCTAGGAATAAATGTAACTAAGAATGTAAAGGACTGTACCTGAAAAACTATGAACACTAATGAAATAAATCAATGAAGACCTAAATAAATGGAAGGACATTCCAAGTTTATGGATTGGAAGATTATTATTAAATTGTCAATTCTACCAAAAACAATTTATAGATTCAACATATTCCTAATAAAAATTCCAACACACTTCATTACAGAAATGGAAAAGCTAACTGTCAAATTTATATACAAGAATAAGATGCCCAAAATAGTCAAAAACATCCTGAAAAAGAAAAATGAAATTGGAGAATGCAAACTTCCTAATTTTAAAATTTCTTCTAAAGCTGCAATAATCTAAACAGCATGATAGTGGCACAAGGACAGACATTTTGACCAAAGGAATCAAATTGCAAATTCATAAATAAACTTTCTCATCTATAGAAAAATTTTTGACAAGATGTCAATCCACTCGATGGAAAGAGAATTATTTCTTCCATTAATGGTGCTGGGTACTGAACATCCATATGCAAAGAAATAAAGGTGGACCCCTCCCTCACATTATATACAAAAATTAACTCAAAATGAATTAAAAAACTAAATATAAGAAACAAACCTGTAAAACTCCTGTTAAAAACTTAGGGAAAGCATGTTGTGATGGTGGCTCAGTGGCAGAATTCTCTCCTGCCATGCCAGACACCTGGGTTTAATTCCTGGAGGCTGCCCATACCAAAAAACTCAAACAAAAAAAACTTAGGGAAACATCTTCAGAAACTTATGTTAGGCAATGGTTACTTACGCTACACCAAAAACACAAACAAGTCGAGAAAACATTGATAAATGAGACTTTAAAATTAAAAATTATTGCAAATCTAGGGACATTATCAGGAAAATAAAGACAACCTACAGAATGGAGCAAATACTTGGAAACCACATGTGATAAGTATCTAGAATATATTTTTAAAAATCCTACAACTCGACAACAAAAGTACAACCCAATTAAGGAGTAGGAAAAAGGTTTGAATATATATTTCTCAAAAAGCGATATATAAATCACCAATGAGCACATGAAGTGATGCTCAGCCGCATTAGCCATTAGGGAATTGCAAATCAAAACCACAATGAGATACCATTTCATATTCCTTGGAATGGCTTACTATTTAAATAACAAGTATCGGAAAGGATTCAGTGAGATAGGAGCACTAATTCATTGTTAGGTAGGTATGTAAAATGATGCAGCCCCTGTGGAAAACGGTTTGGCAGTTCCTCAGAAAGTTAAGTATAGAAATGCCATATGATCCAGCAATCCCACTTCTAAGTACATACCTAAAAGTACTGAAAGAAGTGACTTATACAGATATTTGTATATGGATATACATAGTAGCTTTATTCACAATTGCCAAAAGATAGAAATAACCCAAGGGTCCACCAACAGATGCATGGATAAAAACAGTCTGGTATATATATATATACATGTATATATATACAATGAAATAATATTTGCCATACAAGGGAATGAAGTTTCTATGCACAATACAACATGGATGAACTTTGAAGACATCATGTTGAGTGAAATAAGCCAAATAGAAAAGGACAAATATTGAATGATCTCCCTTATATGATGTAATAGGAATGTGTATAGAGTCTGAAATTAGAATGTAGGATATTGGGGACCAGGATGGGGATAAGGAGTGGAGAGTGGGCACAGAGTTTCTGTTGGGTTCTATGAAAGTTTGGCAATTGATGGTGGTAATAGTAGCATAACATTGTGAATATAATTAACACCACTGAATTATATTAGTGAAAGTGGTCATAAGAGGACATTTTGTGTTGCATATGTTACCAAAATAAAAATGTCAAAAACCCAAAAGAACTGTACAACACAAACAGTGGACCCTTATGTTGACTATGGATTACAGCTTGTGGTGTAGTTATAGTTATATTATTTCAACAATTGCAGCTGAAGTAACATGTTAATGCAAAGTGTTGATAGGGAAACTGTGTTGAGGGAGGGTTGTGGGAACTCTATGCTTTCTACATGATTTTTTCCATAAACTTATAACTTATCAAATTTTAAAAAAAGTAATAACCAATCAAATGAAATTATCTTCAATATATTAGTAATTTTGTTTGCCTGCACAGTAAAGTTTGTTGCTAAAGAACCTCTGTTGTGCAATTTCTATTGTTTTTATGCAATTGTAAATATAATTATAGGGACTTAGGTCAATCAGAAAATATTTTTGGCTGAGAAAGATAGAATACAACATGATGTTAACTATTCTATTAGTATTAAAATGTGTGTGTAAATGATGAAAATTAATGCAAATATAGACAATAAACATAATTTGTGAGTAAAAGAAGAAATTCAGTAAAGACACTTAATCAATCAAAAGTTTTTATTGAATTTCTTGTATGTGCCCTGTATTCTTGGGCCAAATATATATGAGGGAGCCCATCACTGCCACTGAGATACTCACAGGGCTCCGTACCTAGGTATACCCCATGGCTTTAGCAAAGGGTTCCTTGGATGACTGGGATTATTTCTTAGTTTACCCAATGTTCACTAATAAAATGTTAGGAACAGAGTGGGCCACGGTGGCTCAGCAGGCAAGAATGCTTGCCCGCTATGCCAGAGGACCCGGGTTCGATTCCCGGTGCCTGTCCATGTAAAAAAAAAAAAAAATGCTAGAAAGTATATAAAGTGATTAAAAGTACAGTCACTAACAACTGCTAGGTCCGTGATTCTCTGACCTAGTGCACACATAAGGATCATCCAGAGAAGGTGTTAAAGCACGTATTTGTATGGCCTCCCACCCAGAGATTGTGATTTAGTCTGCCTGGGATGGGGCGAGGCCAGGTGGGGGTGGGAGAGTCCTGAATTTGCATTTCTAACAGGTTTCCAGATGTTGCTTTTTCTGCTGCTCCAGAGAAAACTCTTTGAGTGGTAAAGCTTTTGGTCGGTATATCTAAGTCACATGCTTTTAAGTTTCAATTCAATTACAGGTTATTTGTTGAACATCTAATCAACACTTAACATTATGTGAAACTTGAGCTTACATTTACAAATGCCAATGTTCTTAGCATTTTATATTTAGTATCCCACTTAATCTTCACAGTGCCACTATGAAATAGATATTAATCTCCCCCACCCCTGCAATGTATAGGTGAGTGAACTAAGTCACAGAGAAGCTTGATAACCAGCTACTTTCAAAGAGCAACTAAGATGCGCTGTAAGCAGTTAAGCCCAGGGAGGCTGGACACTGCTAATCACTGTGAGAGAAGTAGAAGCCACATTTCCTGTCCTTGAGGAGATTGTGGTCTGTAAAATCTTTTGTCTCCTTTTTGTGGTTTGCTTTTGATTATTGAATTTGTAAAGGAGGATATTTCCAAGTTCAGTGAAGTGCCTCATTCAAGTAGGGCTCGAAGGAAGGAAGGAAAAGGAGTCATGAAACGGGATGGGTCCCATTGTCTAACGCTCTGGAACACTTGCTAGGCTGCAGGATTGTGGCCAAGTTACTTAAACTTCTGAGGAACTTATCAGGAACTTGAAGATGACTGCCGTTTTTCCAGATTGTTTAAGATTTAGAGATAATATATATAAAGTGAATATCAGAGAGTACTATGTAATACAACGTTGTTAAAAAAAAAAAAAAAAAGAAGGAAATCAAAGCTCCTAGTAGCATATAAAGCCTTCTTACATTGTTTACTGTGTGATCAGGAACCAGAAGACAAATAGATATGTTTTCTAAACCATAGAGAAAATATCCCTTCCCATACATAAAATGACTTATTATTTGATGTTACAGAAACAAAATGTCACCTTCCTTACTGAAAATGACTTGTATCTAATATAACAGTAATATCAAAAATGAGGTATTAGAAAGGTAAGTTTGAATTAATGGGTTACTAAAATTACAGTAAAATGGCCAATTGCATAACATAAGAACAAGCAAGACAAAAGCATTAAAAATTGTTTGGGGACCGTTTTAAAACTGTTTTGGGAAGAACTTGTAACTATAAATGGATCAAGCAAAAACAAACATGATTCAGAAAGAAATTTGAAGAAAATAGAAAATCATGTGTTTCATTCATTTTCGTGTTCTTATTCTTTGTGGCCATAAAACATATTTATATCATTTATTTTTTGACATGAACATGTTCACTTGTCTAAAATACTTTAATGTGAAGGGAAGATTATGGAACTGTACATATAAAAACTTTCCCTATAGAGCTTATGCTTTAAATGTATGTATGTGTGTATACGTAAGACACTCGTACATATGAATATACACATATGTGCATATACCTGTTTATATATATGTATATATAAATACCTGTATATAATATACCTGTATGTTATATAAAACCCAGTATTCCTGTCTGTGTAATTTTTTTCCTTCCTTTTACCCTTATCTTCGTTCTTCAAATTTATGCTGATGGCTTACAGAATCATATATTCTTCAAGAGAGATTTATAAATTTCTGAATTCAGATGTCCTGGAATGTTTGAAACTGCTCTGTCCCTGATATATCTGAAATAATATATTGTTCTCTTCATTTATGCTACTAGCCCTTGCAGAAATTTTTCTATGACTAATATAGATTTTCTACTTATTGCTCTCCTTGGAGACATGCCAAAGGAATATCTTAAAAATATCAATGGTAGGAGAAAGCAAAGAGGGTCTTGGAGATGAATTTCCAAACTGATGTATACTTTGCAGAAGCAAGCCTTTGGAAACCCTCTCCAGGAAGATGACAGGTTTAGCAACCTGATTTGAACTGTAATTGATTCACCTTCATCTGAATGCATCTGAGGGTGGCTAGCTGTGTAGTCAGGCATCCCCTCAGACTGTGGGAGCTGGAGACTCATTAAATCGTGGTCCAAATGCAACCTTATGATCAAACCATGACTCAGATTTTTGTATTATCACCAGGACAGCCTCTGAAGAAGAATCACAAAGGGAAACCTTGCAAAGAAGCTACATAGTGCTTAAGTGTAATTGAATCTGGATTTGATCATAGTCTTAATATTGTGCTTCCAAAATCTCTACCCTTTTCTCTGATTCTTCATGTGTGCAATATATAACAGAGAAAGTCAATACGGAATGCTGCCATTATTCCTTCAGGCAAAGAAATTGCCTTAAATGAGAAAGAGAAATGTATACCAGTTTTCTGGTAAGCACTCCAAAACTAGGTTTTTGAAGTTAAGAAAAATACCTTTTATTCATGGTGGTCCAGTGCTATTTTTGGCAAAGCCTGTCATCACTGGCATCTAATTACTGATGTCTCAGCATTTCCAGCACCTCAGCACCACCTCTGAAAGTTGTGTTTCCAGAGAAGCAATTTTCCCCAAAGTTTAGTGCCTACTACTCACCTCCAAGCACTCCATTAACTTTTCGTAACAGTCATTAACATGTGGAAGATAACTTCTATTTATCTCTGGAAGACATGTCTAACCGTCAGAATCCCCAAGCTGCCTGATGGTTTTCTCTCACCCAGCTGAAAGCTAAAGGGGTAGAATAATGATAATTTTCTGTAATCTGGAATGTACATTTTGGTTTCTTCTGCTAAACTGATATGGCTCTTGTCAGAAGATGATAATTCATTACTCAGGAGCTCGTGGAATATTTTACCCCTGTGTACAATGAGATTTAATACTACTGAGAACCATTCTCATTTCCAGAACCACATTAGGCCCTGCATAGGTGCCTTATTTCATGCAGTGGAGCAAATGACCATCTGATAAAAGCAGTCTTTGAGTTGTTTCAGTTTCTACAATTTATTATGTTTGTTATCACTTTCTTTTCTACTATCTGAGTCCTTTGCTTCTTGATATCACCAGTTTGGGATATAAAATTAGAATTCTATCACTGTCAATTAATACACACACACATATATATTCTCATGAGGAAATTCTCATTAGGAAAAATAGTATAATGCACTTCATGCACTGATCACTTACCTTCACTTATTATCTACATATAACAACCTGGTTTCATTTCTTTCACCCTCACTTCCCATCCCTCTCCTACTGGAAACCCTTAGGTATATCCCACACTTTATATACTTCAATAAAACGTGACTCATACAAAATTTCAAAAAGTAATTAATTCAGTAATGATTAAACCAGCATGATTGTAAAGCTAGCTCAAAAACAATTGGAGAGGGCAAGTGTCATGGTCAGGTTCATGTGTCAACTTGGCCAAGTGGTGGTACCTGTTTGTCTGGTTGGGCAAGTGCTGGCCTGTCTGTTGCAATGAGGACATTTCATAGAATGATCATGTCAGCTGCATCCACAGCTGATCCCATTTGTAATCAGCCAATGGGAGTGTCTTCTGCAATGAGTGATGCTCAGTCTAATCACTGGAAGCCTTTTAAGGAGGATTCAGAAGAGACAGGCTCTCTTCCTGCTTCAGCTGGTGAGCCTCTCCCGTGGAGTTTGTCCAGACCCTCCATCGGAATCATTGGCTTCACAGCCTGCCCTGCGGATTTTGGACTCTGCATTCTGGTGGTCACGTAAGATGCTTTTTATAAATTTTATATTTGTGAGTGTTCCCTGTTGATTCTGTTTCTCTAGAGAACCCTAACTAATACAGCAAGGAACTTTCATTTCTAGCAATGATGGAATGAAAGGTATTGGATTTATCTTCCCATTATAAGTGACAAATAAAGGGAACAAAATATGCAAAACAACAGTTTTCGGACATTGGACCACAGGAAGCTTGTAACTATGATCCCTGAGGGAAGAATAGCAGTGAGGTGAACCTTGGTCACTCTGGCTTTCTGGCTGGCGGGAATGAGATCCAAACTAGATCATCATGAGGAAATGGGAACAGAGGTCTGGGGAGGGTGAGACCCCTGGGATTTTCAGAGAAAAATACTGAATGGGAGGGAAAAAGGCAAAAAATTAAATATATATGTGTGTGTATATATATGTATGTATATATATGCATGGTGGTATGCTTATATTTTTGGCTAAATACTAATTTGTACGTCCATGGATTGAAACCCTATGAATTTAGACAATGAATGACTTCTGGGGAGCTATAAGCAGTGTACATCCCAGAACTCACAGAGATCTGAAAGACATTTTAATTCTATCTAACCAGCACAGAGAGATCTCTTGAAACCCTTGATCCAGTCAGTGTAGACACAACAAGGGTCAGGTCTTATGAGGATGGCTTAAAATTAGCCCTAGAATAAAGCCTATTCTAGAATTTCCTTAACAAAATCTAAAGATACACTTCGAATGAGTCAACCTGATCCATAAGTAACTTTACTGAAGCTAAAATAAACTTTATCATACTTTAAAGGAAGGCTAGAAAGCCAAGAAGTCGACAGTGTAATCTTTACAATGCCTGGGAGTGGTTGATGGCTAGAAGCATACATGATGGGGCCCAGGCTGTACTAGTAATGTTTTTTTCCTGGGCACTGGGTTGGTTATAGTGAAAATTCATTGAGCTTTATGATATGATATGTGCATTCTATATGTCTCTTATACCTAATTACTACAGATATGAAGGAGGAACATATTGTGACCCATAGCCAAAATGAAAATCAGTTGATAGAAGACCCAGAAATAATGAGATTATGGAATTTAAGAACAAGGAACCTAAAAACAACTATTATAAATATCTTAACTATGTTCTAGAAATTTAAAGAAAAATATAAATGTAATGAGAAGATAAATATAAGATAATGAAAAGAATCATTTGTAACCTTTAGAACTCTAAAATACAAAGTCTGAAATGAAGATTTTACCAAATGGGAATAATAGCACATCAATCTCTGCAGAAGAAAAGATTAGTGAACTTGAAGGCATAGCAATAAAAACTATCTAAACTAAGGCACACAAAGTTAAAAAGATGGAAAGAAAATGAATAAGATAAAGTGACCTGTGGCACAATACCAAGTTTAACATATGTTTAATTGGGGAACTTGCTAACACACAGGGGATAGACAGAGAAATATTTGAAGAATTGATGGCTAAATTGTTCCAAATCTTGGTCTGTCCATAAGTCCTCAGAAAATCTGCACTGGATCATTTTATCCTGGTTAACAGTGAAAAATTGGCAGGGGAAAATAGGGGAAAAGGCCAGAAGGCCTTAATGCTTATTATATAGGCAGTCTTTTGTATAATCTCTTTATTTTCAAAATGATAGCATCATACTCAGTTGTGTTTGACATTCCCCTAGTAAGGAGACCCTCTTTTATGTTTCCCAAATAATAAGTTCTAATCTTTATCTGGAGTTAAGGCTACGCCAAGTAGGCAGAAGCTATATGAAAGTCTGATTATTTCAAGAACACATTTTGATTTGTACCCTAGTTTTGAGTTCCACTTTCACCTCCTTTTTCAAGAAGTACTTACTGCTCAAATTTCTAGTCTTTTGAGGCTTTGTCATGCAAATGAAGTTCCAGTTTACATATTGCTAGTTCAGGATGTAGTATTCTCAGGTATGCTAAGTCAATTATCTCATCATTTTCTACCTTCCTATATTTTATTGCTATTGTATCCTTACTGATATTATTATCTGTAGTAGTAATATCATTTTGCTGTTATTATTATCATTTGTATACTTTAAAAACAAATCTCTTTACTCTCATTTATGTCCCTTTAATATCATTTTGATGGTTTTTTTGCAAGGAATGGTATTTGAAAGTGATATTTTTTAAAGTTCTCTCTTTAACCACAATCTGTCTCAATTGAACTGTAAAACAATTTATGGTGTGTTTTGACAATACTACAGGTTATAGAGCATCCTTGTACACTCCTGTTCCACAGCAATGCCAAGCGTTTTGCAGTTATATGACTGTTAGATTGAAACAGATAATTTGTAATTTCTTTTTTGGCTTCATGGAATAAAAGACTCTCTCAAACTACTTATCCTGGCATTTGTATATGTGTATAAAATGACTATAACAAATGGAGGTGAAATTAATATCTTTTTGGTTCGTATCTCTTTTTTCATGGTCCTCCTGATTTTTCTCTTCCCTTATCACTACCTGGTTTATTCTTTGTGAGTCTGAGCTTATTCTTCAACCTCTCCTGTTGTCCCTGAGCAATGCCCACGATTGTCTTCCTCAAGTCCCGGGAAGACCTAGATGACTGCATGAACTGTTCTCCAGTACTGGGCAGGACACTGTAGGCCGGGACACAGCAATGCGGGGCGTACCCAGGCCTGATCTGTGACCATCCTGTTATGAGAAACAACCTGATGATTGTTTTCTGGGCTAGAACTGTGGGCAAGGTGAGGCCAGCTGGAATGGCAATTTATGGTACAGGCACATGACTTACATGCCCAGTATATCAGGCTGAGATAGTAATATGTTTATTTCCGTGCATATATGAGGGCTTATTAGAAATGGATTTAAATTTTTCTTGAATGATTACTTGGCATTATTGCAATGAGTATTTGTGTATGTGTGTGTGTGTGTATAAATTGCCAGACTCAGGTTATTTTAAGAGAGTTCTTTATATTAACTCTTTGCTTTTCCAAGAAAAAAAAAATCCAGCCACCCACAGTGGGTTATATTTTTTAAAGGAGCAATGATTTTTGGTCCTATTATATTATATATATTATGTAGTTGAACATTTTAATTCTATGCATCATATTTAAAATTGAGATTTATTAATTGTTTCCTGTTCATGCTTTAAAATTGTTAGCTTTGGGGGCAGTGCAACAGTGGCTCTGTGGCAGAATTCTTAGCTGCCATGCCAGGGAGCCAGGTTCAATTCTTGGTGCCTGCCAATTATAAAAAAAAAAAAGATAATAAAGTTGTTAGTTTTTGGAATCCAGATTATCTCAGTGCTACAACATAAAATTTGTGTATTGTTTCCATATGAAAAAAATTATCTATGAAACTTTCTGGACACAGAGCATTTTGGTAGAAGAGATTGGCTCATTTTCTCAATTTCCCCCGGGCTTATTAGTCTATTCAAGTTTTCTATTACTGTTTGAGGTAATTATGGGAACATATTTTTTTCCATATATTTTTAAAATCCTCTTGGGCAAAAATATTTCTCTGTCTTCCAGAGTATCCATTTTTATTTTTCTTTTTTGCTTATTGTTTATCTTTTCATTTCCCCTGGTTAGGTGTGTGAAAGTTTATCAATTTTATTGATTTTATTTTCAAAGTTTCCATTTATGAGCAATTTTAGTCTTTTTGTCTTAATTTCTATTTTCTTATTTTGGGTTGTTATGCTTATTCAATGTATTTCCTTTGGATTTTAATTTTCCAACCAGAATTAAGTGTTTTTTTTAACATATTTACTATATTTTATAGTAATGAAAACAATCAAGGATATTAATTTAGCTGTAATGGAATTTGGGCTGTGTGAGTTCAGCTTCAATGAAAAGGGTTTGTGTTGAAACTTTAATGTGATATGTAGTATACACATTTTCATTGTTTTCTAAAAAACCCATCAAGGTACAATCTCCTTGTGTCTTAAATAGTTGTTTACAAAACATATTTTAATTTTTAAATATTAAAAGGTTTCATTATTGGTTAAGTATTTTTTATCACCCTATTTGCTTTTAAAAATCTATTGAAGTTTTCTTAGGAGTTTGGTATATGAGCTGGCATCTGATCAACATTTATTAATGTTCCACACTGCTTGAAAAAAACGAGTGATCAGCTTTCTTAGAAAACATACATATATGTTGAATTATTCATCCCTATTTATTATATTTTTCATTATCTTTATGTTCTTATTTTTCATTAGTTAGCCTGAACAGTTATAGGCTGATGGCAGTCTATTAGAGTATGTTATTTTGTGACTGTATTTCTTTCAAATTCTCCTTGCTTTTATAATGGTACTCTATTTTTGTAGGTTGATATCTATGCTATTTAGTACAATAAGGTTCACAAGGGTTTGCCTCTATAATGTTCAATTGATTTTTGCTTCATCAGCACTTTTTGCCTTGAATTCTGCTTCATCTGGCATACTGTTGTTTTACTTTCATTTATTTTTTATTTTTGAAATGTCTTCACTTGTACTTGTAGTTTTATTTTTCTGTTTTAAAGAAGACTTACTTTACAAGTAAAGAGTTGAATTTTTAAATAACCTTTTTGGCTTTTCACAGGAGTGTTTAATTTTTTCATTACTGTGAAAACTTGCATCTGTTGTATTTGATGATTAAAAAAAAAGATCCTTGATATATCTGGTGTCTTTATAGATTGCTTCGAGCCTGTGCCTATCTATGTACCTGGGCAATCTTATATTGCTACTGATTTTCTTTCATAAAAGATTTAAAAAATTATAGAAATGCTTATATATATATTGTCAGATATATGCATTGTAAATATTTTCTCTGAATCACCAGCTTATCTTTTTACATCCCTTATAGTGTTTTGTTTTGTTTTAGTAGAGGATTCTAGATTTGATGGAGTCCAACTTGTTATTTTGTTTTATGGTTAATATCTATTTTTTCAAATGTAAGAAATACTTGCCTATTACAAGACCACGAAATCATGCTCAATATTTTCTTCTAAAAAGTTTATAAGCTTAGTTTCCACATTTAGATCCATGATCCATCTCAAATAAATGTTGAGTGTGTGGCATTATTTTGGATCTATATTAGGTTGGGTTCTTCCAAAAGGGTAGCCTGACCCAAGAATTCAGGTGCAACTGATTTATTAAAGAAGCATTCCCAATAAATTAGTATGAGGAGAAAGATTGAAAAGGGGAAGAATCCAAGCCAGGGTTTCAAATGAAGTCCTGGACTCATCCTGATCTTGAAGGAAGCTCCAGAGCATTAGTAAACCTCAAGTTCTTTTTTTTTTGAGACAAAGGACTAGGTTCATTGTCCTCTGCTACTAGGTTTATGGTCCTGAGTCCTCTCACTGCCTACAAGTTGCATGTTTGAGGGTATGGATAAAACTTCTAAGTACTTTTGACTCTCTTTGGGGTTTGGGAGGGTGAAATCAGTGCCCAAGGACAAACATCTAAAGATCTCAGGTGAGCGTTATAAGCAGCGGAAGCTGAGCAGAGGGCTCCCAGAGCTGGTTAAGAAGATCCAGTGGAATCTGGATGGCACACCAAAAGTATTTGTTATAAGATTAAAGGTCCCCACCCCTATAGAGATAGCCAGTTTATTCAGTACCATTTGATAACAAGATCTTCTTTTCCCACATTGAATTGCATTGATGTCTTTGCAGACAATCAAATAGACAGTTATACATGCATTTATTTCTAGATTATCTATTCTATTCCATTGATTATTTGTCTGCTCACACTGATCATGCTGTCTTAGTGACTATAGATTTTATAGTACATTTTGAAATCTGGTAATTTAAATCTTTGGGTTTTTTTTTTTTAATTCTTCTTCAAGATTGTAATGTATCTTACGTCCTTTGCATTTCCATATATATTTTAGAATTGAGTGGTAATTTCTAATAACAGCTCTACTGTGTTTTTTATTGTTATAACATGGAATCAATTTGGAGAGGACTGATGTCGTAACACTACACTTCCATTCCATGAACATGGTATATTGTTAAGGTTTTTTAAAATTTCTTTTGCTAGTATTCTTTTAGTTTTTGTTTAAAATGCATTGGCTGTACCAATTATTTTTGAAGAGTGGTTTACTAATCCAGGAAGTTCCAGTGTACAAAAGAGGGAAAAAAAGGCCTGTCATCTTTTTTGTTTTTAATAGATGATGATTGTTTGCAAATATCTTACCATGAGAATTGTAGGAATACTAAGGCTTTATTTCACTAAAGTGTTTGTATGGTGGCAAGGAATGGCCTTACAAGTGGCTAAGAGACAGAAAACTTAGAACCATGGACAATCAGATAGAACATGAAGACAGATTGTTGAATGCAAGCATTGTTGTAATGACATTTGGATTAATGGATTTTGCCTATTATAAATTGCTTACAGTATAATTGAATTATGATTATATGATTGTAGATTCTGCATTGATAAAGCCAAAACACAAAGTCAATGAACTATATTAAATTTCAAACACATAATCTAATTCCAGTTTGTAAAAATTGCCTGTCCAATTTGGTGAGGCAAAATGAGCCAGAAACAAAAGAGCAATTATTGTGTGGTCTCATTTAGAAAATGCTTATAAGAAAACAATGGCCTAGATTGTAAGCTCTTGTAGCTGTCACATTTTGACCAGAGAGGTACTTATTATTTCTGGATTTTTAGAGGCTGTTATATATATATATATATGTATATAACCTGGTATTCAGAGATAAGAATGAAGGTGATCAGGTCAGGTCAGGTCAGGATTAAGATGATTCAAAACACAAGGGAAAGGAAGACACCATCTATATTTTAGAACCTCACCTGCTCTTTGAGACCAAAGGAAGAAAGGTTTATTTTGTCCAGGACCTAAATTTTCTGTAGCACATACTGTAATCAGCCTGTCTTGATAGCTCTTTTAAACAATTAAAACACAGGGGCCCAGAATAAAAATTAGGGCCTTTAATCCTGTATAGCTTAATGTAATGCCTGAATATATCCCAGAATATAATAAGCAGATAATCAGAAAGTATTGGCAAAGTTCCTTGAAGGATGGGAGAAAAAAATATGGGACTATTGAAATTTATATATAACCTGGGAAACCCCTGATATAGTATCAGACATTAGGGACATACAGATTAATAGGCCATGCCCTTGATCTTGAAGCTTGCTTGTGAAGCTTATTTATGTAGCAGAAAAATTTAGCCTACTTTTAAGTGTGCCTAAGAGTCACCTCTGGAGGACCTCTTTTGTTGGTCAGATATGGCCTCACTCTCTCTAACCCCAGCTCTGCAAGTGAAATAATTGCCCTCCCCACTATGTGAGACATGACTTCCAATGGTGAAAGTTTCCTGGAGGCGTGGGAGTTGACTCCCAGGGATGAGTCTGGCCCTGACACCATGGGATCAACAATGCCATCTTGACCAAAAGGGGGAAAAGAAGTGTAACAAATGGTGGCTGAAAGTGGCTGAAAGAGTTCAAATAGAGTCGAGAGGCTACTCTGAAGGTTGCTCTTATGCAAACTTCAGTTACACATTGCTATCTATCATAATTTGCCAAACCCCAACCAAAACAATTCCAGCTAATACTAAAGGACACCTAGGGCAATATATAAAGATTCTACAAAGGTTCCATGCACTAGAGTAACTTTCCAGAAACCTACAACTTCCAGGTGGGTCCCTGGACCAGATAAGTCCTGAAACCTAGAGGGTTGGTTCCATCTCCCTACCCCTTCTTATTCACAGCCCCTTTCAACATGAAAAAATTAGGATGTGCATAAAAATACCCCTAAAGATCACAGGTGATGGTGGAGTTAGACAGAGAAGATAGGGTTTAACAAACGAGTGATTGCTGAATCATTAAATTGCTATTTCTTTTCGTCTCGAGTATCTTAGAGCAGCTAGAAGTAACAATCTTAAATTGTGGAATTGTAGCCCATGTCAAACTCTGAAATATGTTCTACAACTATTTGTTGTGATGTCCTTTGAAATTTATTGCTTTTTTGTATATATGTTATTGTTTTAGTTTGCTAGCTGCCAGAATGCAATATACCAGAAACAGAATGGCTTTTAAAATGGGGAATTTAATAAGTTGCTAGATCACAGTTCTAAGACTGATAAAATGTTCTAATTAAAACAAGTCTAAAGAAATGTCCAATCTAAGGCATCCAGGAACAGATACCTTGGTTCACGAAGGCCGATGAAGTTCATGGTTTCTCTCTCAAGTGAGAAGGCACATGGCGAACACAGTCAGCGTTGTCTCTCATCTGGAAAGGCACATGGCAACATGATCTGGGTTTTTCTCTCATCTGGAAAGGCATGTGGCAAACACAGCATCATCTGCTAGCTTTCTCTCCTGGCTTCCTGTTTCATGAAGCATCTCAGGAGGCATTTTCTTCATCTCCAAAGGTCACTGGCTGGTGGATCCTCTGCTTCTCATGGCTATGTCATTCTCTGCTCTCTCAGAATCTCTTTTTCTCTGAAAAGTTTTATAGGATTCCAGTAAACTAATCAAGACCCACCTAGAATGGGTGGAGACATATCTTCACCTAATCCAGTTTAACAACCATTCTTGATTGAGTCACATCTCCAGGGAGATGATCTAATTAAAGTTCCAAATATATAGTACTGAATAGGGATTAGAAGAAACCTTTGCTCCCACAAAGCTGATTAGAATAAAAATATGGCTTTTCTAGGGTACATAAACCTTTTCAAACCAGCACAGTTATTTTTCACAAAAGAAAAAAAAGAAAGAAAAAATGTGATGATAAAAATCTATATTCCTTCTAGCCTCCAAAATTCTGGAGCACCTAGAAGGAAAAATCTGAGATGATCGTATGTTAGCCCATGATAAACTCTTATATCTGTCCTGTGACTACTTGTTGATGAGTGCTTTGAAAACTATTGCTTTTTTCTTTCTTTGCTTTTTATATTTGTTATATTATAAAGTAAAAAAAAAAAGTTATAAAAAATTACCTGTCCAAAGTTGTAAACTGCAATATTTTATCTACTGTGGTATTCTAAGGAAAGATCTGCTCAGGGTGTTCAATTTGGCCTTTAGTTTTAAGTATTTCACATTGGAGCCACACTGTATGATGATAAAAGATTATTATTGTTAGAATTATATGATTTATTTAGGGAAATAGTCCTTGTTTTTTTGTTTGAGAATGTTTATTGTCTTTGTTTTCTCTACTGCTATGACAAATACCACACAGAAGGTTGGTTTAAACAATGAGCCTATTGTTTTACCATTTCAAGCCTAAAAGTCTGAAATCAAGGCATTGACAGGACCATTCTTTCTCCCCAAAGACTTTAGCATTTTCATGCTAACTCGCTGCAATTTAGGGGGCTCCTTGGCTTCCCTCTCTACCTCCCATCACAGGCAATGTCCTTGGTTTCCTCCTGTCTTTCTCTTCCAGTTTCTGCTAATTTATGGCTTCTGGCTCCTTCCTCTGACATTTTTTTACTTCTGGCTTCTGGTTTTTTCTCTTTATAAAGCCTCCAGTAATATGGATTAAGTCCCACCCTGATTCAATTGATCATATTTAACTACTAATAACATCTTCAAAAGGTCTTACTTAGAAATAAATTCACACCCACAGGAACAAGGATTAAGATTAAGAACATTTCTTTCATTGGGTACATAATTCAACTGATGACAAATATTAAAATAAATCTATCTCAGTGTAGTTTCTGAAAGAAATAAATGATAGAACATATAAATGTCCCTCTGATAATTTAGCACAGGACTTCCCTTTTTCTACCTCCTATATCTCTCACCCACCTCACTCTCTCTCATCCCTTTTCTGATCTCCCTTCTCCCCTTTTCTCTTCCTTTCTCCCTTCCCTCTTCATTCCACTCTCCATGCTGTGTGTATGTGCATGCTTTTATAAAGAACCCACTGAAAACATAGAACACCATTTTAGCTTAATGCAGATAGATTATAAATTAGGTAAATCTACTGCTGGGTAGTACCTTTTCCAGATAATAGCCAAATATGCTAAGAAATGTTCAGTACCTTGAAATACATCACTTGGTACACCAGACAGGTCTAGGATCTGGGATCAGGAATAAAGGTTTATTTTCTTTTTCAAGCTTTAGCAAAATTTCAGCAAGGAAAATAGGTTCTTTTTCATATAGGACACAAATGGCTTAGTTTAGGGATTCTGTTGGTGTTTCACAACTGTCTGATAATTCATAGAATAAAGTGCTTACTGAATAGCTGGTGAACATTTACATCAGAATGTACAGTAAGTTAGGGCATGAGCATTTATTAGACAGTTATAACTGTTCAAAACCCACTAGAGATGCATTCACTTTAGTTTAAGGGTTGCACGTATTCCTATAAATGGCTTTTGTGAATTATGTAAATGCATCCCTAAGAATAAATTAAATATATTTCCTGCTATTGTTAATGTGTTAGAACAGTTGTATCATAAATCACTTGAATAGAGTTTATAGATTACTACACTCTATCTAGGCCAAACTTGTAAATATCTGTGAAGCTCATAATTCAATGATTTGCAACCCTCTAAAGAAAATCTTAGAGATTTTTCTCTTGACTTTTTTCTTCTCATATGATATTGACAAACATCTAGCTCAAAGAAATTCATTTTGCATGCTTTTATAAAGGTGTACTTTTTAATAGAAGCTAAAGGATTTAGTGTATAACAAGAGAATGTCAACCAAAAGCATATGGAATGGACTTCATTGCACATATATGTGTTATCTCTCATGTTTCCTTCCTTTTTCCTTAAGCCATCATTCAGGAAAGACTTTGGAATTCCATCCTGTCTTGAGATCCTTTTTCAGTACCTCTGTGCACTCTCTATCTCTTTTCTCTCACGCATGCACATAACACATGCACAATATCATGTAGGAACATATCAGGTACATTTTCTGTGCTCCTAGCACCACTGATTTTATTAGGACACGCATCAGAAGCAAAATGAGCATTCAAGTATGGAAAAGGTTTCAGCATATCCTCAAAAGCATTCTTCTAAGTAGAAGAGAATGAATGAAAAAGAAACAAGTGCTTTTCTGTGCTAGGCATTTTGCATACATTCTCTCATTTAATTCTTGCAGTATAGCGATTAATAACCCCTTCTTATTAGTGAGAAAAGTTAAAGATACAGAAGTGAAACAGCTACTCAGGCTCATAGTATCAAGGTTGCAGGGTCAGAATTTGAAACTGAGCCTACTTCTAAAGCCAGCTTCTTTCAACTCATAATTCACAATGAATTCATAGCTGTGGCAAGCTATTCTAATCGTAGGAAAATTTGTTATATCTATTCAATAGAATGCTCTGAAATTTCTTCTCCATTAACTTTGTTTGAGTTTCTGAATTTGAAGTCACCTGTTCTCACCCACATCTACCTGCATTGCCTTCCTTCACCTCTTTTAGCCTTCAGGCTAAGGGAATGCACCATGTTCCTTGAGGGAATACACTTCAAATTATCCTTCAAATATAATGTTTATTTGTGAATCCACCTCAGGAGACAGTAGAGGATCCTTGCAATAGGGAGTTTCTATTTGTGCCACACATCTGCATCAAACATCCCCAAAGACCTTGCTTCAGCAGATAGCAACTCTCCTCAGCTCAGCTGACTCCAATTCCAGAGTCCAACTGGTTTGTGCTCCTGTAGCGCGAAAACCAGGAACGAGGCCACAGGCCTCCAGGAACGTTCCGCGAAGTTAGAACAGGCTGAGACTAAGGATCCGTAGTTTCAGGAAGTAGGTTTTATTAGCTCATGTGCACGAGGGCCCAGCTAAGTCACCTCAAAAGTCTGAGCCCCGAACAAAAGGCAACCTTAGCTTTTATAGACTTTTTGACATGTTAAAGACAAGGTACACAATTGGCTGATTTAAGTTGATAATGGCCCAGAGCTGAACCATTGAGGGGCCCCCACCCCAGGAATGTCTTCTTTTGCCTACATGCATCTTTACCAGTTCCTGAAGGCTGGAGGAGGGGGTTTCTATACCAGGAAACGTGCCTTATCTCGCTTGCCTGCAAGGAGAGGGGGTTTGGGGATTTTTCAGAGAGCACAGCTAAACCAGAAAGACGGAAAGGCCTTCCTGCTACACTCCACCAATTTTCATTTTGGTTCTGGTGGCTCTTGATTGAGTTGTTCCAATCTTTCAGTAATCGTGGATAAACTGGAACTTGATAATTATTCACATAACACTTCGCACGGCACAGTCGAGCATGGACTCCTCCCCTCTCCTGAGTGTGCTTCAATTACAATATTGGCAATGCCTCTTAAGGTTTGTAGAATGCTTTTTGTTCTTCAAAGCACTTTCAAACTTATTTCACCATCTTCACATCTTTGTGAATTATGTATGATAAGTTTATGAATGAAGAAACTGAGGCATGGAGAAATGACTTTTATTTCTAGGAGGTTGATTATTTCAAAGTAGAAGTGAGGACTTTGGTTTTTTTAAGCTAAAAGATTTCTGCCAGTGCCCTCTTCATATTAACAATGTGTTGAAATAGGTTCGCTGAATCTCTAGCTTTGTTTGACAGATAGTTTTTGTGCTGATTTAAAGCTGTCATGAACCCCCAGAAAAGTCATGTTCTTCCAATCCCGTCTTTCAGGGGGTGGAGGGAGACCTGCAGTGGGTGGAACCTTTTGAATAGGTGGTTTGCATGGAGAGGTAACCAATCCAATTCAAGGTGGGTCTTAATCCTTTTGCTGGAGTCCTCTATGGAGAGAATAAAAGGCAGAAAACAGAGAGAGCTCAGAACCGACACAGAGAGACTTCAGAACTGACACAGAAAGCAGGGAGATGAAACCAAGTGAAGGACACTTAAAGAAAGAAGATACCTCCGGAGAAGCAGAGAGGACCCACAGACACTTAGAGACAGAAGATGCCCTGGGAGATACTAAGCTAAGAACTGAAATCCAGAGGCTCCCCGGAAAAGCTAAGAAAGGACCCACCAATGCTTAAAGAAAGAAAACACCCCAGTGGAGTCCAGAAGAACCCACAGGAGATGAAAGCGCCATTTTGAAACCAACTCAGGAGAGAAGGGCGAGCTGACATTGCCATGTACCTTCCAATGTGACAGAGAAACCCTGGATGTGATCGGCCTTTCTTGAGAGAAGTTATCCTTTTGTTGGTGCCTTAATCATTTTCATGGCCTTAGAACTGTAAATTTGTAACCTAACAAATCCTATTTGTAAAAGACAATCCATTTCTAGTATCTACATTCCAGCAGCTTTAGCAAATTGTAACAGTTTTGATATAAGGAACATCCAAATCAGTGAACAGCATACTTGGAAGATTTTAGTCACCCACATAATGAAGAAAAAACACTGATGACATATTCTTCTTGCTATTGAATTAATATTGGTAAAAATTATTCATAGAACTGGTATATAAAGACAGTATTTGATGTAGATCCAAGAACACAGGGGAAGAAGGGGACATTTGAATTCTTTCTTTGTTCTGCTTATTATGCTGTGTGACTTTGATAGGATCCTTACATTTTTTGAAGCTCAGTTTACTGATCTATTAAAGTGAGCATAATAATTACCTCTTGGAATATCAAAGGTGATTTTACTTGGGATCATGAATATATAAAACATTAGTAATACTGAAAACTAAAAATAACAGGATGCATGGGTGATTCAGTGGTGAAATGCTCACCTTTTATGCAGGAGACCTGTGTTCAAGTCCTGACCATACACCCAAAAATAAAAAATAAAAAATAAATAACAGTACCAGAGTACAAATACACTTGTATTTTAATAGGTATTTCTATCAATAAATACCTGTAAAATAATAGGTGTTTCTAATTGCTCATAGCTTTCTTAAGTAATTATGCGGTTTTCTTTAAGAGGTATGGGCAGAATGACTATTTTCAACTTTTTAAAATAGTGAAAATTTAAAATTTAACTTTTTGTAACAACCCAGTTCCTCTTGTTGACCTATGTGAGATCTGTCTTTGCCAATTACGCTTCATTATTATAATCACTATTAAATTTCAATATCAAAATATTATGTATTAACAGCATTGAACTTAGGTTTGTGATCTATATTCCATTTTACTTGTGATTTCTCTTCTATCTCAAAAGTATGCTATGTGTCTAAGAAGAAAAGGCCAGATTTTCACTTTGAATTTTAAACATGTATTCACTGTATGTGAAGGTTATCTTACAGACCCTTCTCTGAAAATGCATTTACCCCGTGGAGCACCACAGCACTGTCTTCAAGGGAAATCTCTCTGTAAAATGGCATGTCTGATGAGTCATGATGGACAGGCTGATCTCTTGCTAGTTTCTTGTGTACACTTCAGCTTTTGAAAATTATATGTTTCTCTCCAAGTCTTAACTTCTATTCCATTTTGACTATATATATCATTTATATATTACCTGAAAAACAGATGAGTGGTTTCAAGTGAACTACAGTTTCCTCAGGAAAGATGTAATATGTTTAGTTATATTACATTTATCATATCCGTCTAGTATTTCTTGTTTTTTGTATTTATAATTTTTTAAAGTTTTAAATTGCTACATTTAGTCCATTGATGTAATAAAAGGAAAAAGGAAAAGAATAATGTTGTCTGATATTGCAGATACAAGTCCTATAAGTGTTTTTACCTTCAAAATGGTTTGTAAGTATGGATATTATAGAGAGCATCAGAGGAGATCTCTCCACCTCTCGGATTTTTTTTTTCCCATCCCAGAAGGCCTCCAGATAAAATGAACCTCTATTTAGTGCCTCCCATATTTCCCAGATAGTAATTTATGCGTTTCCTAAGTACAAGGATATACTCCAGCACATTCACAGTACAATTATCAAATTTGGTAAATATGACATTGGTACAATATTTACATCTAATGTGTAGTCCATGTTTCCACATTGTCTGTTGTCCCAATAACTTCCTGTCCTTCATAGCATTTATTTTTTATTATAGGATCTAGACCATAATGCATTTAAAGGTCACCTTTCCTTCATCTCTTCAGTGTTTATCTTTCCAGATTAGCATTTTGGACGAATACAGGCTAGTATTTTATAGTAGCTCAATTTGGGTCATCCTTCTTTCTTATTTTCCAAGCCTCAACAGTAATGTAAACAGTTGATGGCATCAAATTCTGTTACTGGGTATTATTTTGGAGATACCAGACAGCACCCAGAATATGGTTTCTGTCTCCATCATTACTATCCATTTCACCTTTCAAAAGACAAATAGAAGCTGTGAGGAGCCATTCTACTTTACACTGTTTTGTGTGCCTTTCTGGGCCACTCATATCTAGGGTAAAGTGTAGGAAGAGAGAGACCCCAAAACCATAGGACACAGGAGCCAAAATTTCTGGCCCTTCTGATTAACCAGTTACTTTAGTTTATAGAATTTGAATTTCTGATCAGGTTTGCTATAATGTCACAGTAAATATCCCTTTGTTATATGCTATCTTTTTTCCTGTGTAATAATAATAACTAATAATAATGCATTAATAATAGAAATGCACTGTATTTGCAAAACCCAGAATCCCCAGGATCTCAGAGTGCTTACATTCCATAATCTCATTAAACTCATTCAGCATCCCAAAGTCCAAAGACTAAGTGACAAGTATTCTCTCTATATGAGCCATGGAAAGACCTAGGTCTCCATGAAAGGCTTGTGTACAAGAGCAATGCTGCTCAAGTGGCTTACTAGCATGCACTCTATTGAATTATAGTTATCAAGTGCCTCTTATGCATGCCTACCTGTTCAGGTCAGCACCTGAACTCAGTGATCAGCAGGTCAACAAGGCAATGTCCCCACCCTCCTGTAGCTTATATTCTAGAAAAGGTGGTGGGGAGAGAAATACAATTAAAAAGAAAACTAAACACACCAAACTGTACCAATTAAATAAATAGTTTATCAATAATAAATGATAAGGGAGAAGAAAAATAATAAAGGGGGCAAGGATTGACATGGAGAGTTTGTTGATATTTTTAATCAGCATGTAAAGAAGGCCTCTCCCAGGAAGCATTTGAGTGGTTACTGGAAAAAGTGAGGGAACAAGTCCTGCCTATGCTGGGGGAAGAGCATTGTAGGCAGAGGGAATAGCAAGGGCAAAAGCCCTGAGACAAAGTGTGCTTGGGTTCTCTAGGAACATCAAGGGGCCTCAGTGGTGAATGGAGCAGAGTGCAAGTGGGAGAAAAGCAGGCCGTGGGCTCTTAGGGGTAGTGCTGGACCAGACTGCAGGTCAAAGGAAGGGCCAGGTTTTCACTCGAAGTAAACTTGGGAACCATTGAAGGAGTGAAACAGAGAAGGAGAGTGATGTGACTTGCATTTAACGTGATGACTCTGGTCCCGGAGTTCCACATAACCAGCAGAATGAAAGCGGCAGAATCAGTTATATGGCTACTGTAATGATCTAAGGAAAAAGGGATAGTGACTTTGACCAGGGAAGGAGTGGTACAAATGCTGAGGAGTGGATGGATCGTGGGTTCCATTTTGAGGTTAGAGGTGAAAGATTTGCACAGTGTTGGGTTGTGTAAGGTGTGAGAAAAATAAAGGCATCAAAGGTGACTCCAGAGTTTTAGAGATGAGCCTCTGGAATCTTGGAGTCGCCATTAAGAGAGATGGGAAAAATAGAGGCGTACGCTGGGGATATGGTATGGGAAATCAAGAGTTTGTTATTGAACTTTTGAAGGCCAATAGCAGTGTTTGAAGGCTTTTGTCCTTAAACTAGAGCCCAGAATACCCATCCCCCAAAGTTTTGATGCTATAAATCTGCGGTAGGCCCCAATAATTTCCATTTCTAACATGTTCCAGGTGATGTTGATGCTGCTGGTCCATGGACCAGACTTTTACAGCAGAGCGCACACATCATTATTTACTTATGGATATTTAGTATGCTAAACAGAAATAAAAGTTTCATGAAATATTTCTCACCATGAATATATTTCAGATATTTTATATGCTATGCTCCATCAGTTTTTAAAGTACTGATTTTGCCCCACCAAATTGAGAGCCAGTATGGCATCATTGTTAACAAGGCAGAGTTTAGTGCAAGGCTGATGAATTTGGAATCTTAACTCTGTCCTTTCTAGCTGTGTGATAATTAAGAATTTACTGAACCTCTTTGAGTTATCAGTAAATGGGGCTAATAGTATATTTATCTTATCAGACTTGAGGAGGAATTGAGTTAAAGAACTTAGAACAGCGACTGGTATATAGTAAGCCCTATAAATGTAATAATCAATATTGTTTTCACAAGCCACAAATATGTAATGGCTTAGAGTTTGACAAAGCACTTCTTTGAATGACTATGATTAACCTCATTCACCTGTCACCTTACCTTCTTCTATGTTAGGGTTCTCCAGAGAAACAGAACCAACAGGAGGCATATATATATATATATATATATATATATATATATATATATATATATATATATATATATATATAAAGTAAATATTATGATATGGAATATAGGAATTGATTCATACAACTGTGGGAATGGACAAGTTCTCAAGCTGGAACTCTGATGAAAGTTTTTATGGAATTCCCCAGGGGAAGCTGCTAGATGCCTGAAGAAGAGATGGAAATTCTTTCTTTTAATTGCTCACTTCTCCTTTTCGGCCTTCAACTGATTAGAGGAGATTTCTCTCATTGTTGAAAACAATCTCCTTAGTTGATTGTAATCAGCTATAGATGCAGTCAATTTACTGATAATTTAAATCCAAGCAATATCCACACAGTAGCCGTCAGGCAATGCTTGCTTGACCAGACAACTAGAAACCATAAACTAGCCAAGGTGACACATGAACTTAACCATCATGCCTTCCAATACACTCAAATTAGCAAAAAAACCTAACTTCTTCAGCAGCAAACTCAGTAAGTGCTTTTGTTTTCTAGGGAAGAGGAAGAGCTCCTTTTAATATTTATATTAATATTAATATTTCCTTTTGAGACCTTAATGGGTTCTTTTAAAATACGACTATATGTCTTTTAGGAAGACAAGGTTTGATGTCTCAAAAATCCACACTATAACAGAAAATCCTCCCCGAGATTATGTTTTATTCATTGGTGTGGTGCCTTGAATTTAATAGTCTCAAAAGTTGTTTGTTTAAAGTGAATAGAAATCTTATTAAAAGAGTTTTCAAGGAGACCAAGTGATTCATATAGATAATTAATAACTTTATAATATGCAAAGAATGTCACATTCATGTCATAAATCTGTGAATTCGTGTTTCCCAAAATATGTTATGTAAAATTTCGAGTTGAAAAATAAAAGTTTGAGACTTTTAGCCACAATGTATAGCTATAGGTAATTTGCAAAACAAAAAACTCAAATTATAATATTTCAAATACAATGCAATTTTATTTCCATTGTGGGGAGTTTTCTATGTGGGGAAAATGAGGTTTCTATGTGTGCTCAGTCATTCTGGGACCCAAGATGTTGCTGGGTCTTCCATCTTCAATGCCAAAGTCACACTAGTCATCACTATTTCAGATCATTGGAAAGGGCAAAGAGCATGGAGAAAGTTATGGGGCAGGGGTTATGGTGAGGAGTGAGAGTGACACACATAGCCTCCACTTATTTTTCATTTGTCAGTGCAAATACATGGTCACTCCTAACTGCAAGGGCTGCTGGGATATGTGGTTCAGACCTGTGCCCAGGCAGAAAGGGAGACTAGATTATGAGAGCTGATTGAAGAAGCAAAACGATTCTAAACTTTCCAGGGATGATAAGAGAAAGATTTTGAAAACTTCAAAAAAATTGTTGATTATAACCCAAATGCAGAAAATCTCATTACAAATATGCAGTTTGGGTGGGCCACGGTGGCTCAGCAGACAGAGTTCTCACCTGCCATGCCAGAGACCTGGGTTCAATTCCCGGTGCCTGCCCATGGAAAAAAAAAAAGTGCAGTTTGATTATTATTAGTTAAATATCTTTGAAAAGGCCACCAAGGTCAGTAGTAAAAATCTCACCAGCTACCAATGAAGCATTTCACCGATTCCTCTTAAGCATGACCATCTCCCTTCCTTCAAGTGTATTCTATACTGGTTTTACATTTTTTAAACATTTTTATTAACACCCTCCTTCCATCCCCTCAGCCCCTCAACTGCTTTCTATTTCTGCAAATTTCTATTTGTAGTCTTCTCTCCTAAGTGATAACATACAATTTTTGTCCTTCTGTGCCATAATTATTTCACTAAGCAAAAATATTTTCAAGTTTCTTCCAAGTATGCCATATTTCATAACTTCATTCTTTTTGATGGCAGAATTATATTCCGTTATATGTATGTTATCACCTTTTGTTTATCCATGTATTTGTTCTGATAGACACTTGTTTTCAACTTTTGGCTATTGTGAATAATGCTTCTCTGAACATTGGTGGACAA
This sequence comes from Tamandua tetradactyla, assembly GCF_023851605.1. Taxonomy (NCBI): domain Eukaryota; kingdom Metazoa; phylum Chordata; class Mammalia; order Pilosa; family Myrmecophagidae; genus Tamandua; species Tamandua tetradactyla. The sequence goes on from NC_135329.1 coordinate 107,225,488, forward strand.
GTATCTATTTGAGACCCTGTTTTCACCCTGAAATTGTACCTGAAAGTACAATTGCCTAATCTTATAGTATTTCTATATTAACTGCCATATTGTTTTCCAAGGTAGCTGCACCATTTTATCTTCCCACTCACACTGCGCTTGAGTTCCAATCTTTCCACATCCTCTTCACCACTTACTTTCTGTTTTTTTTTTGCTATTGTTGTTGTTGCTTTACGATAGCCATCCCTGTACATGTGCATGGCGCCTCATCATGGTTTTGACTTGTGTTTCCCTAAAGGATAATGATGTCACATCTTTTCATGTGTTTATTGATCTTTTGTATATTTTCTTTGTAGAAATGTCTATTAAAGTCCTTTGCCCATTTTTGTTGGGTTATTTTTCTTTTTGTTTTTGCATTGTAAAATTTCTTTATATATTTTGGTTATTAACCTTATCTAATATACAGTTTGAAACTATTTTCTTCCATTCTATAGGTTTGACATTTTACTTTCTTGATGATTTCCTTCAATGCAGAAAAGGTTTATGTATATATTGATAAAATCAAATTCATTTATAGTTTCTTTTATTACTCATGGTTTTGTTGTCATATTTAAGAATTCATTGCTGAATTCTAGGTCATGAATATTTATCACCATATTATCTTCCAAAAGTTTTAGCTCTTACATTTAGGTCTTTGATCTGAGTTGATTTCTGTATATTCTAAGAGGTAAAGCTCTAACTTCATTATTCTGCATGTGGACACCCAGTTTTTCTAGCATCTTTGCTGAAAAAACTATGCTTTCCCCCACTGCATATAGTGCACACCTTGTTGAAAGTCAGTTGACCATAAATGTTTAGATCTTTTTCTGGATTTCCAATTCTGTTCCATTGAACTATGTGTCTATGTTTATGCCAGAACTATACTGTTTTGATTACTGTTGCTTTGTAGTATAATTTGGAATCAGGAGATGTGAGTCCTCCAACTCTACTGGTCTTTTCAAGATTATTTTGGCTATTTGAGGTCTTTTGCAATTCCGTATGAATTTGAGGAGTGTTTTATTTTTCATTTGTTTAAAGAAAAGCCACTAGAATTTTGGTAGGTGTGTCAGTTTATATACCCCAAGAAACTATTATGTACCCCAAGAAAGCCATGTTTTAACCCTGATCCAGTGTTGTGAAGGCAACCATTTCTTTTAATCCTGATTCAGTATGGCAGGGTGGAAACTTCTGATTAGAATAACACCACAGAGATCTTACCCAGTTGTGGGTACAGCTTTTTGATTAGATGGAGTCTAATCAAGGTGGGTCTTGATTAGTTTACTGGCATCCTTTAAAAGAGGAAATATTTCGGAGAAACCTCAGAAGCAGATACTTGGAGAACGGTTATTTCAGTGCTGACAGAGACACGGATGTTTGGGGATGCTTGGAGTACCACCAGAGAGAGCAGATGCCTAGACATGGGCAGAGCCCAGCAGATATCACCATGTGCCTTCCCAAGGGATGCCAAGCAAGACAGAACCCTAAGTTGTGTCCTGGAGGAGCTAAGTAAAGACCCACAGATGTTTAGAGAGGAAAGCATTGGCATCAGAAAGTGGAAGCAATGAAACCAGGAACAAGGACTAGCAGATACCAGCCACATGCTTCGCAGCTGATAAAGGAACTCCAGACAACATCAGCCTTTCTTCAGTGAAGGTAGCCTTTTGCAAGTGCCTTAATTTGGACATTTTCTTGGCCTTAGAACTGTAAACTTGTAACTATTAAATTCCCTTTTTAAAAAGTTGTTCCATTTCTGTTATATTGCATTCTGGCAACTTTAGCAAACTAATACAATAAGTATTGCATTGAATTTGTATATTGCTTTGGCTAGTATTGACATACTGGCATAATAACAACACTAACTCTTCCCATCCATGGACATGGGCTATCTTGCCATTTATTTAGGTCTTCTATAATTTCTTTCAGTAGTGTTTTGTAGTGGTTAGTGTACAAGTCTTTTGTATCGTGGGTCAAATTTATTCCTCGATTTTTTTTTAGCTACTATTATAAATTAAATCATTTTCTTAATATCTTCTTTGGATGGTTCTTTGCTTCTGAATAGTAACACAATTGATTTTTCTGTGTTACTCCTGTACCCTACACTTTGATGAGCTCATTTTAGCACCAATAGTTTTCTTGTAGATCCCTTTGGATTTTCTATAAATAATATCATGTTGTCCACAAATTGGGATAGTTTTACTTTTTCCTTTCAAATTTGGGTGCTTTTTATTTCATATTCCTGCCCAATTGCTCTGGCAAGAACTACTAGTACAATATTGAATAACAGTGATGAAAGCAGACTTTCTTGTCCCATGCCTGATGTTAGGGGAAAGCTTTGTCTTTTATCATTGAGTATGATGTTAGCTGTGAATATTTTACATATGGCCTTTGTTGCATGAGAAATTCCCTACTGTTCTTAGTTATCAAGAAAGTGTGCTCATTCAGCCACATACCTTTCTGCATCTACTGAGATAATCATGTGTTGCTGGGGTTTTTTTCCCCGTTTTTTCTATTATGTAGTATATTATATTAACTGATTTTTATACATGGAACCACTCTTGCATTCCTAGGATAAATCACACTTGGTCATTGTTCTGGTTTGAAAGTATCATGTAGCCTAGAAAAGCCATGTTCTAATCCTGATCCGTCACATAGAGGCAGCTGTTTCTTGCGATCCCTGTTGAGCACTGTAAGTCGGAAACTTGATTAAATTATCTCCACACTGATGTGATGTGCCCAATTGTGGATATTAACATTTTATTAGAGGGAGATGGGACTCCACCCATTCTAGGTGGGTCTTGATTAGTTTACTGGAATCCTGTAAAAGGGGAGACGTTTTGGAAAAAGCTTGAGAACCACAAGTACCACAGATCCCAGGCTGCCAGAGACTTTTGGAGATGAAGAAGAAAAATGCCCCCAGGGGAGCTTCATGAAAGAAAAGGCCTGGAGAGAAAGCTAGCAGGTGTCACCATGTTCACCAGGCACCTTTCCAGTTAAGAGAGAAACCCTGACCTTCCTCAGGTTTTCTTGAGTGAAGGTAACCTCTTGTTGGTGCCTTAATCTGGACATTTTTACAGACTTGCTTTAATTGGGATGTTTCATGGCTTTAGAACTGTGAACTTGCAACTTAATAAATTCCCCCTTTAAAAGCCTTCCTGTTTCTTGTATATCTCATTCTGGCAGCTAGCAACTAGAACAGTCATGATTAATAATCTTTTAAATATGCAGTTGGATTTGGTCTACTAGTACTTGTTAAGGATTGTTAAATCTATATTCATAAGGGTAATTGTCCTGTAGTATTCTTTTTTTGTGATGTCTTTACCAAGCATTGGAATTAAAGTAATTATGTTCTCGTAGAATCAATTAGGAAGCATTTTCTTCTCTTGAGGTCTTTAAAAGACTAAGTGTTGAATGGAAATTTTTCCATTTCTTCTAGATTATCTAGTCTGTTGGTGTACAATGTACTCAATTTTATGATAATCTTTGTAGTCTTTTCCTTATATGTTAATCACCAGTGTGTATCAAACATTATAGTTTGCTTCTTGGTATATATGCCTTTAAGTTCCTTTTAATCTAACTTGTCTTTCCATTTCTTTTTGTTTTTCTCCCTAGTAATTTATTGGTGAGGAAAACATTCCATCTTTGCTGTAGTATTTCCCAGTTTTTCTTTTATGCTTTTTATTTTTGTTTTCTTTTATGTTCTTTTGAGAACATTCTCATTGCTTAAAAAAAAAATCTCTTAGCCCTTACACCCTCCTATTATTGAGACTTAGCATTGGTATATATTTTGCTGCAATTGATGCAGTACCATTAACTATATTCCACAGTTTGCATTAGTTGTATTTTCTGCCATATACTACCCTTTTATTGGCACCTTGTAATAATACATATGTATTTGTTTGTTCTGGTTCATGTAAGAACATTCTTATATTTGTACAATTAACCCAGTCATTCTCCACAACGGGGTTCACTATATTCTACCAGTACCTTGTTTTATCCTCTAGCTTTCCTTCTAGTAATGCACACAACCCTAGACTTCCCCTTTCAACCGTAAGTACACCCATAATTCAGTGTTGTTAGTTACCCTTGCAGTAAGGTGCTACCGTCACCTCTGTCCATTTCCAAACATTCACAGTCAGCCTTACTAAAAATTCTGTACAAATGAACATGGTTCTTCAATGCCACAGTAAAACCTTAGGGATGCCCACTGTTACTGGGTTACATTGTTTCTAGACTACTTCAGTGGATAAAGCTTTAGAATATATATTTATATTTCCTTTATTTGAAGATGAAAGAATGGAAAGAATTCCCATTCTAATTCAGAATTGTAGGTTTTTTCAGTTAAGTTCTATGTTACATTTACATCTCCTTTTTTCCATATTAAGAATCCTGTTTACAAAGGAAACTGGAAATCGATGATTATACATTTGCTTTATCCTACCTAACATGCAAAACATTTTCAGAGAAACAATATCAGCACTACCCCACATGTAGATACTTATAAAATTAATGCTTTTTACATTAGCTGTTCTTATTCTTTTACATTTGTATTTTCTCTCTATTACTGGATATATAACCCGCATCTAAGTTTTACATCTAAAGGCAACTCAACACCTGTCTTTACTTTGATGGTTTTCTAAGCATTTAGGATGTCTAATAGTCTCCAGTAAATTACTAAGAAAGGGCTCATGGAAATATATATATTGAATTCTTCCATGTTATTGTTTATCTGTGTTCTTTACAATTGAAAGTCAGGTTGGATGGATGTAAAATTCTTGAACCATGTTTTTTTGTGTATGTGTATATGTGATCATTAGTTATTTCTTCTTTTGTTTACTAACATTAAGTTTTCCTATCAAAAAATAAAATAACTTTCTGACTTTCTTTGTTTTATAAATCATTTTCTAATTTTTGCCTGGATCCCCAATAATTTTTTTCTGTTCTGTTTAAAGCTCAATATTACTAGGATGTGTCTCGGAGTTGGTGGTTGATATTCCTTTTTAAACATAGCTCGAACTCTTTAAAAACAAAGCTTCTGGAAATTTTTCTTCAATTTTTAAAAAATAAATTTTGATCCTTGATTTGGTTGTTTTTCATGCATGTGGCATCTATTTTGCCTTTGTTCATACTTGCCAGTTTCTCACAAATCCTTTTTTAAATTTCACACTTTTTATTCTTTCCACTTCGTTTTCTCTTAAAGGCATTGTTTGTTACAGTTTTTCATTCTTGTATTTCCTCTAGCTTTACCTGCATTCTGAAATGATTTTTATTTCTTTTTCCTGAGTTCTGTGACCTAATTTCTGAGCTTTTCTGATTATGATTTATGTTGTATTTTCATATGTTGTTTCATTTCCTAAATGACTCTTACCTGTTCTTGAGTTTCATCTGGTTTTCTTGCTGTCCTTTTGGTGCACATTTTTCTTATGGGGATGTTAATCTGCTCTTTATTCTCTTTTTGCTCATAAACCTTTTTGTAGGGTTGGTTGTGAGCCATTTGTGTTCCTCATTTTTATGTGAAATCAGGTTTTGTGATCTTTTGCAAGGGGTGTGGTTAAAAACTGGGTTTCTAGGTATGCAAGGATGGTTCAATATAAGAAAATCAATTAATGTAATACACCATATCAACACATCAAAGCAGAAAAATCACATGATCATCTCAATTGATGCAGAGAAGGCATTTGACAAGATTCAACATCCTTTCCTGTTGAAAACACTTCAAAAGATAGGAATACAAGGGAACTTCCTTAAAATGATAGAGGGAATATATGAAAAACCCACAGCTAATATCATCCTCAATGGGGAAAAATTGAAAACTTTCCCCCTAAGATCAGGAACAAGACAAGGATGTTGGAGGTTCTAGCCAGAGCAATTAGACAAGAAAAAGAAATACAAGGCATCAAAATTGGAAAGGAAGAAGTAAAACTATCACTGTTTGCAGACAATATGATACTATACGTCGAAAACCTGGAAAAATCCACAACAAAACTACTAGAGCTAATAAATGAGTACAGCAAAGTAGCAGGTTACAAGATCAACATTCAAAAATCTGTAGCATTTCTATATACTAGTAATGAACAAGCTGAGGGGGAAATCAAGAAACGAATCCCATTTACAATTGCAACTAAAAGAATAAAATACCTAGGAATAAATTTAACTAAAGAGACAAAAAACCTATATATAAAAAAAAAAACTGGGTTTCTTTTTTCATCTAATTTTGCATTTCATGGCTCCAGTGTTCTCTCAACTTTTTTTTCTTTAGTATTCAAAAACATAACAGCTAACTTTGTGAGATATACTGGTTCGGCCCACATTTTTAAAAATCAGTTCTTCTTTTCCACTCAGTATTCCTGCTCCTATTTTGCTCAGATTGGAAACTCTTCCCACCAGTTTCTCTTTGATGTGGAAGTGTTTTTCTGAAAGGGAGTTTTGAGTAGTTGCTCTTCACAATCCTTTGGCCCTCGGCTACCTCAGCCTCCAGACTTTACCGTGAACCTCTTATATTCACCTGCTTTTGAGTTTGCAAAATCCTTCACTTTTCGGCTTTGGTTCCGCCTTTTGGTGTTCTTGAGTCTGTTGGGTGGTCCTGTCAGAAACTGATATCCTACAGGTCCTGCAACCTCACCCTTTGCTCCCTGCCTGCTCTTACTTGGGAGTCGTTTTGTTATCCAATTTTACTGAGGTTATTATCCATATGTATTTGATTGTCTTTAATTGTCCTGTGATGTACAGAAATTAAAACTGTTTTGTTTTTTTTTTCACTTCTGCCACCATCTCCTCAGGATCCCTGAGAGAGGATTTTTTAAACCTGGCAGACCTGAGTAACAATTTTGCAGGGCCCAATTTTTCTCCCCTAGAGGTTTTCCTACCCCTGTGGCAGCTTTTGAGGTTTAATTTCATTGAAAATGGCCTTACAAACATTGCAGTGGCTTTTGGGGAATCTTTATACTCCAGTTTTTCCAAACAAGAAAGCCAAAGATCTGTGTATCTAGCAATTGTTGCCTCATGAAAGAGAATGTGAGATGCAGAGCCACTAACAGCAAGACTAATCATCTGAACAAGGGAGAGACCGCTGAGGAATTACCAGATAAAACCTGTAACAAAATAAAAAGGCTGGGTATCTATATCTGAGGGGAGCTGACAGGCCTCGAAGTCATGCTCATCATCAGTTAAGGAATTTTCAGAGTTACTTAAATTTACAAGTACCTAAAATATTGTTGGGTTTCTATTAACTTGTGATAGTTAACAGTTGTTCATTAGAAAATTCAAATTATACCTCCTTGTTTGGACTTAAGACTTCTTGTATAAATTATCAAGAAAAAAACCTATCTTTTATGTTGGTAATATTCATTTATCCATCATTATTCATTTAATGATGGATTTTATTGTTCTTGGAAATGCCATCCAAATTTTATAGGAAAATTATGAAAATTTAGAGAAAAGGTCTGTTAGGGATTGAATTGTGTGTCCTAAAAAGATATGTTCAAGTCCTAAGTTTGTTCATGAATATGATCTTTTTGAAATTAGAATGTTTGAAGATGTTATTAGTTAAAATGAGACCAAAATGGATTAGAGTGGGTACTATTATAATGTTACTGGTGTCCTTATAAGAAGAGGAAATGTTGACACAGTCAGTAGGAGATATGTAGAGAGTGACAGCCATGCGATAGAGGCAAGACTGAGTTATGCCACGAGCCAAGGAACAACGTGGATTACTAGTCAGTGCCAGAACCTACAGACTTCAGAGGAATCCTGGCCTTACCAACACCTTGATTTGAATTTCTTGCCTCCAGAGCTGCGAGATCATACATTTTTGTGGTTTAAGCCAACTGGTCTGTGGGAGTTTATTACAGTGGCCCCAGGAGACTAAGAAATGAATAATTCTTTTTTTTATCAGGCATATAAACATATGGTAAACCCTTACATTCCTAAAAAATAGGAAGCTGCAGAGTTGACCATGTGTCTCCTAACAACAACTTACTGAAATCCAGTCTTATTGCTAGGAAGAACGAACGTATTCTGCACAACAAACATTTTTGTTTGCATACTGTGTGCCAGACACAGTACAGGGCTCTAAATGTCCAAGAAAATGTAAAATGGACTTTCCATTCAAATAGCCTATGGGAAGTATTGCACACAGATCAATTAAAAATGTACAAGTGCCATGAAAGTGTTTGCCAGGTTAAAGCGATTCCATTTATTATGGGTCTGAGAAGGTCAGAAAAGGCTCAGAGGAGGTACATTTGACTTCATATTGAGGGATGAATAAAAATTTTCAGGTGAGACAAGAGGGTGAAGGCCTTGCTGCTAGAGAAAACAATGAGTGAAAGCACAAGGTCATGAGGAAGGATTGAATTTTAAGAGATGTGCTGGGTGTCAAATGTAATAAGTTAGAAAATCTAGTCTCATAAAGGGGGTTATATACTAGAGGTTAAATGTTCTTATTGACCGTCTCTTTACTAGCAAAGAAATGCTAGTGCTTTAACCTTGACCTTTGAATTGAAACTGGTCCAAAGGTGGCTTTGGGTTAGTAGTCCATATTATCTCTTTCTCACTTCTTTATTTAGAATTCACAAAATGTCTGAAAAAAAAACGCCTTAGCAGAGAGGAAATTCAAGTATGTGTTTGAGAAGCCTTGATGCACTGAGGGAATTTTCCAAATGCCCGCTTAGTCCTCTTTTTTTTTTTTTCAGTCCCACCTTCATCTCCCTTGTGGACAATTCATTATTTGATGAACTCCCTATAGAGAGAAATAAATAAAGCTAATAGAGAGAAATAAATAAGGAAAAATACTATTTTATCTGTCACTTCTTATGCTAGCACAATTTTTATAAAGTGGATCCTGAAAATACTGCCTAAGATTCGATTGTATTGTTTTTTGCAGATTTCAGTCATTCATGGCTACCCTGTTTGCCTATGGATAAAAAGCCCATGAAAGAGTTTGTTGCAGTGTAGATTTTCAATACATTAATTTCTAAAGGTTGTCAAAGTCAACATGGTATGAATGGTGAATTAGGATCAAGAGGATATTTTAGAACTGTGTTCAGCAAGCTTAGAGAGAAACTGCGAAAGGGAAAGAAATCTTAAATGTAATCAAATTCACACTCCTCTCCCCCACTGTCCTACCAGGTTTAGATGGGGAGCAAATTCAGATTAGATAAGTGAATTGTCCAAGGTTGCATAATAATTTGATGTTTGTGTGTGTATGTTTGTGCTTGAGTGTTTGTGTGGTGTTTTCTCTTTGTCTCGTGACCTAGATGAAACAAATACATAAGTCCTTATATATATCTACTTAGCTCAGACTTTTATTGATTTTCTATAAAGTGGAAATACAACAGAACACTAATCAAGAATATCTACCAAGATACCTTTGTTTACTTTTATTGACAAATCATTTAAGTTATTATTCTTCATGAAAACAAGTAAATTATTGATAAATTATTGGTAAGCATTTACCATGCTATTCATTTGTAGACACTTAAGAATGATTGCCTGGTTTCAGTGGCCCTTCTTGATCATCTAAAGATAATTCAATACAATTAAAGTATAAAATAACTTTACAAATATTGACAGACCATCCAAATATAAAGTCACATGATTCATAAATGTGTTTCAACAAGCTCCAAACTTAAAATTAGAAGAAAAATTTTGTGCCAGTTTTTCCTGTATATTTCAAGGCAATCCAACATTACCATTTTGATCATTAGCAGTCAAGATTCAATGAACATGAATCCCAGAGGTACAACCTCCCTGGCAACGTGGGACAAAAATCCTGGGATGAGCTGGGACCCAGCATCAAGGGATTGAGAAAACCTTCTCGACCAAAAGGGAGAAGAGAGAAATGATGCAAAAGTTTCAGTGGCTGAGAGATTTCAAAGAGTCAAGAGGTTATCCTAGAGGTTATTAGATATCCCCTTTTTAGTTTGTGGTGTATGGAGTGGCTAGAGGGAAGTTCCTGAAACTATTGAGCTGTGTTCCAGTAGCCTTGATTCTTGAAAATGATTGTATAAAGATATAGCTTTTACAATGTGACTGTGCAGCTGTGAAAATCTTGTGATGCTCCTTCTATCTGGGGTATGGACAGATGAGTAAAAAGTATGGATAATAAAATAAAGAAATAATAGGGGAGCAAAGGGTAAAATAAATTGGGTAGATGGAAATACTAGTGGTCAATGAGAGGGAGAGTTAAGAGGTATGGTATGTAAGAGATTTTTCTTTTTTCTTTTTAATTCTTTTTCTGGAGTGATGCAAATATTATAAAAATGATCATGGTGATGAAAACACAACTATGTGATGATATTATGAGCAATTGATTGTATACCATGTATGAAATGTATGTGTGTGAAATTTCTGAATAAAAAATATTTTAAAAAGATTCAGTGTACATGTTTGTTCTTACTGAAATTTCTGAAAAAGAGAAAGGAATTTAAAAATAAATAAAACAGCCCAAATATAGAAATAGTAATTTTGAATCTTAATTCAGAGACTTGGCTTTTCCTCTGTGGTTTAACACCTTTGAGCTTCTTCACAGTTTTGGGTCAGAGTTGGAGCCTTGTGATCAAATTCAATGATATTTATTGAACAATTACCATGTATAATATATACTAAGATTTATAGGAAGTAATATGGGAAGTAGAAGCCATTGTCCATCCTGCCCTCAAAAGTTTATAAAAAAAGGAAAAAGGCAGTTTAATAGAGAAACAGGAATGACACCCAAAAGACAGGTGTAGCATATATGCAAGGGTATAAGATTGCTCAGGAAGGAAGAGAGGAATGTGTTGTTATTAAAAGGACCACTGCGGAAGAAGTACGCCTCCATTAGCATTCTGAAGAAGGGAAGGCCAGGGTTTAAAGGACAGTTAAAAGAAAATGATTTTAGGGCAGTCCGTGGCGGCTCAGGAGGCTTAGTTCTCACCTGCCATGCTGGAGACCCAGGTTTGATTCCTGGTGCCTGCCCATGTTAAAAAATAATAATAATAAAAAAAAAAAAAAAAAGAAAGAAAATGGTTTTAGAAGGAGGGAGTAGGTTGTTCACTGGGGGGTGGGGCAGTTTGATGAGATGTGGCAGGCGGGTTTACCTGCCTCATGAAGCTGAGTCTATAAGAGGACATGTAAACTCTAGGGTAATGTGATATTTGCAGATGTTCGAAGTTCACATTTATACATTTATTTTGCTGTAAGGCTTACAGTTGCTTGTCTGCTAAGGATCAGAGGGCCTCCCAGATAAGAAAAAATTTGGGTGTATTGACAGTCTTGATTTCATAATTCCCTCCTACACCTGTTTGCTCTGGAATTTTAAAAATTTTGTAATTAAAATGTTTTGTATGATTATTTCTATTGGTCTGGACCATCTGGGGACACAGTGACAGTGTTTTCCTTTATTCATTTAAGCATTCAAAATGTATTGCTTTCTTACTATGTGACAGATTAGTTGAGACTAACAAGTGACTTTTGATTGGTGAAAATAGTCTCCAATGTGTCTAATTGTACATGGGCAGCAGAAACATAGGTTTCACTATAACACAACAAAAGAATAGTTTGGAAGGTGGGAAAAAAATACTGGGTTTACAGTTATTCACGGAATGGTTTTAGTTTCTAAAACCATTGAATTTAACACTCAGTGGTCTGTTACAGGTAGTTGTTTTACAGATGCCTACATGTGTACAGATAATCATGTATAATTTATCAGTTAACCACAGGTCTTTACTAACTCTACCTTATTTTCATAGTCATGCGATCCCCACACAATGCAAAGAAGAACCCGCCATCTGCTGAGACCCTTGCTGAGTTCAAGGAGTTGTGCTGAAGACTCACAAGTGCGGCCCTGCCTCCTGAATGAAAATTGCTTCCAGTTCCAGTACAATCTAACAGGTGCAGTTGAGATCCACTATCATTTTCATGAAGCCCTGACAAATGGGGGAACTCTGCATGTGTTTTCATTCTGGGATCAGGGACTGAGGGTATAAGTATATAAGACCTGGACATCTGAGAACTTGACATTCCCAGAATCTTCTCAGGAGGCAATGCCCACTCTGGTGCATCGGTCCCTCAAGGCAGCCAGGAATGCCTGAAGTGAGAGATGCTTAGGAGGATCCCATGAAGTTCCAGAATAATGTTGAATTAAGCCATGGTGAACCAAAACAACAAAACAAGTAGCAGAGAATGGTTGACCATAGGGAAGAATGTCATCAAAATGTCATACAGTATAGCTCTTTCATGGCCTTTATTACTTCAAGAAATTCAAGCTAGTGGTGTGCTTGACCCTGAAGGGCTCACTGACGATGGATGGTGGGCCTGACTGGACATGGATGTTTCAGAGCCACTGGAAATCACACCAGCCTACTTAGCCCTGCTGGGGTTTCCCTGAGTTCCGTGGTGCTCAATGTCAAACACCCAAAGACTTGTTGATTACATTCATCTACTACCTGCCGATCTCTGCTGCATCCGATATGTAAATATGCCACAAGATGCAATGCTGTTTGATGTCTCACCTTTGCATCCCATACTGACCACCAAACCTCCATTTCCCTGCAGAAATGAAGCAATTGCATTTTCTTGAAAAAATTGTCTCCCTGTGATCACACTGGCATTGCCAAGATTTCTCATGTAGAAAACCTCATAGTGAATCCTGTGGTAAAATTTTGTATTGTCCCTACTGAGAAGATGACCGAAGGGTTTGCTTTTTTTTTCTTTAAGTAAAGGGGCTTTCTATCCTTGATGGTTATAGTAACTTTTGGCAATGCAGTGCAATTTACTTTATTGTAAGAGCATATCCTTAAAATACCGATTTTACTATATGTGGGTTTGCTTTTCCTATAACCTCCAAATATGGAAAATTTCTTAAAGAGGATATCATTGCTTATAATCAAGGATCATCCTTTCCAAACCTACCAAAAATAAGATTTACCTGTTTTTTTAGGAATCAAATTAAATTGCAGCATAATTAATTCTTGTCATCAGTAATTTTTCTAGTTTCTAATGCCTTCTAGCCAAATCTGTAAAACTTTCTCTCATAATAGAATTTCTTGGAAAACAGTTTATATGGTTTTGTCCTCATTGCATTCTGAATTCCCCCGTATCTCTCTGGATTCCCCTGTATCAAATGTACCACATGATTCAGATAATTGGATTTATTCCTTGGAAACATTTTCAAGTTTACATCAAAGACTTGTATCATTTCAGGGTTGTTTTCTCTCCCAATTTCCCCCAATAAGTTTATTCGAAAGAGGATTGGCTTTGCCATCCTGTGTTGCGCATCTCTCCTGTCTTACTCCAGCCAACTGTGAGATGGTTTCTTACAAACCATTTGGTTTTTACCTCCAGAAAATACATTTAGGAAGGTAACTCACTTTTTATCTGTTATTTTATTTTTTTACAATAAAGGAATTGCATTATGCTTTTTGAAGCTCTCTAGAAATGGTTTTAGGATTATGTGCACACGACCAATGCATATAATCAAGGGTTTATTGTGTTGTTCTTACATGGCCATAATTTTGACACTCTGTGTGGGTGAACATATGCTTGTAGAGTGGAGCATGTGCCAGCTGAGCGAAAACGCAACCTGTGGGCAAGGCATCAGGACCCGTCTTTTGAACTGTGTGCGCAGTGATGGCAAGCCAGTTGGCATGGACCAATGCGAGCAGGTAATTTGCTGATATTTTTATCTAATACCCAAGGCTTTGTCCTTCATATTGGTCTTCAACCTGCATGGTGTTTGATAGATGTGACAAAGACTCTGATTTCTTCTTGTCTCAACTTAGGTGCAGCTACAGTAAGAGATATTTGAATAGTACAGTGTACCTCACTAGTTTGAACTTAATGGGGAAAAAAGTCCATTCACAGGAAAAGGAATTTTGAAATGGAAAATATTTTTAATACACTCAAAGATGTTTTAAACTTAATTGCTTAAAAACAAAATGTTGAAATTGGGCAACTTTGTAATTAGATATGACTGTGCTGTGCAGGTGATTTATTTGCATGCATCCTGAACACCTGCAGCCACTTGATATTATAATATTAATTTACTTAGCAAGTGATTTCTAGATGAATTGTACAGTTGCAGTTTTCTTCTCAAATCTAAGCTAAAAATGCCTTCCCCACCAAGTTTTCAATTAATTGACTCTGAATTTTTGCAATTTTTTTATTGACCCTTTTTCTCCTTTAACAAATGACATCAAGTTTGAACAAAACTTATAGTCAGGCCTATTCCAAAGAAGTCATAATTTCCTTGCCATCATATAAGTATAAAGTACCTGGGCCCTATTTAATAGAAGTAAAAATGACCACATACTGTTGCCCTGTAAGAATCACTAAAAAAGTCTGGTATAAAATGGCAGTATGAGGCCAGCTAACTCAGATTTCCACAGAAATTTTCTTAACAAACTGGCAAAATAAAATTGGTCACATATCTTCTAACATAGGTGGGGTCTTCAAGTAGAAATTAAAAGCAGAAGAAAGGGCGGGACATGGAGCTCAGTGGCAGAGTTCTCGCCTACCATGCTGGCATTCGATTCCTAGTGCCTGCCCATGGGAAAAAAAAAATAAGCAAAGGAAAACCTTCCTCACCTATAAGATATTTTCACAACATGCACTCTAAACTAACAGCAGCCAAGACCAGGACCTGAGACCACCTGAAACTGGCTATCCCATCTGGCAAAATTCTGCAGCTGACATCAAGGATTTATGTTAGCATTCTATCTCACTTAATCCACCTCTCAAAAAGTTTTCTCCTACAGGAAAAAAATAATCACACATTTGCAACTCTGAATAAGTGAAAATCTTACATTTGGTATATGGTATAAATCTTTTCTTTGGAATGCAAAGACATGAACTTTCCATTAATAGAAACTCCATTTCTCTGCTTTCCAAATAACATATATTGAACAAGTATTTAAAGAATATCAGTTTAAAGAAATCCAAGATTATCAAGATAACTAAAATATCCACACATCTTCAATGGAGCTATATAATTTGTATTTTGCCCACTTCACAAATAAATGCATTAATCTTTAATTTCAGCATTGCATGGACATTGCTAATATTTAACACATGTTAAATGTCAGAGTTTTCATAAATACACAATCAATGAGTGATTCCTAGACCAGAATTATTCTTTCTGTGTCGGTTGACACCAATTTCTGAGGTGATTTATTCTTTCACTGAGACCTCCTCCACCTTGGCCATTGGAGTATTATTATATGTCACACGAGTGCTGGTTTCAGAGAGGACAAAATTAAAGTAAGTGACAACATCAGCTTGTTCTATGGTTAACACCATCAATCTATTTTTAGCCTAATTTATTATTTTATGTCCTTTAGAAATGTTGTTGATTTTATTTTTATTCTTATTTTGTTTATTTTTTTTGCCTACCTCACTGTTAACTTTGAGCTCCTCCTGTACGGTGGCCAGAAGTGTAAAATGCCTTCATTTAGTGCCGAGGTGTCCTCTTGGTGCCTCGCTGCCTGAGCAACAGGGCACACCTCTTTCTCACGAGACCCCCAGCTTCCTCAGTACCTAAGAACCCTAATGGCTCATCTGCTCTAGCATTTAGGATTTTGTAAAAAAGGAATTAGACCTGACAAATTTTTATTTTGTAAAATAAGGGCAAATGTTTTCTGTGATCATACCAATTCACAGAAGAAATGATATTTTTTTCAACAAAATGTGTAAAGATTATTATTGTCCCAGAATAAAGGACTTTCCCCCAAAAAAGATAATTGGCAACTTTATATCAGTACTGATGGTGATATAGTGAAATAGTTGATTACATTGTCCTTATTGGGGCTTATTTGTACGAGAATTTAACTTTTAAAATGTGCCTGCCAGTTGCTGAACAGATTTGTTTCAGACCCATTCTGTAGATGCTATTTCTAAAGTTGCCATTCAACATGCATCCTTCTTTAATTTGAGTATCAGTGTCTGTCACCATATTACGCTCTGTACATACACCTGTGTAAGCTAGTAACGGGGTTTTGTGCTTGTTTTGTTTTGCCTACTTTATCTCTTTGAGAATTTTTGTTCTTATTTTCCAGTGTTTACTAAAGTAAGAAGTGTGGACTGTTTATATGACCATCACATGCCATACTTGTTTTAAAAATGTAAATTCCTGGCCCTATTCCAAGAAATTCAGACCTGTTGAAACAGAATACATGGTATGGGGATGGCCAGTCTAACAAGTGCCCATGGGCAGTCCCTGTGTGTGCGCTGAAGTTAGGGAATGCCTTCCATTCCATTTTTCCTTCCGCCATCTTTTCTTTTCCTTTCCTTATCAAGGAAATGTTGGTAAGAATAAAAGCTAGCAATTTTGACATCATTTGCTAAATCATTTGCATTAATTGCAGATAAACGCCGTGTTCTAATTTTCATTGGGTCCTAGCTGACTGACTCCTTACTTAATAACATGTCAAATCCACAGTATCAACAGATATCCCCTCTCCAGTGAAATCATATTTCATTTCCATTTGCAGCGTAACTTGGAGAAGCCTCAGAGAATGAGCATTCACTGCCTGGTGGATTGTGTGGTCAACTGTCAGCTCTCGGGGTGGACGGCATGGACAGAGTGTTCACAGACCTGTGGCCGTGGAGGTATTTGGATTTCCTGTCTTCACTCCCACTGAATGGCTTAGTTTTAAAGTATTTCTATATACCCTCCCTTCACAATGAGCATAAGCTGTGTTGGCCAGCTGAGGCCATTTGAAGCTGGCCCAGAGGGAGGGGAGAGAACAGGGCTTCATACAATATCAATCCTTTAGGGCAAGGCAGAAGTTAGAGAACTGACCTGATGGCAGTGGGAGACTCATGAGGGGATGCTGGACCAGTGGGATAGTCAAAAGATCATAAGCTGATTCATTTCAAAGACTAGTAACCTAAGTGGGATTTAGAAGAAGTATGTATTGGATAAATAAAGCTGGGTAATGTATCAAATAAACCCCATAAACATAGTGACTTAACATGATAGACTAGAGACACGTTCACTGGCATAAGGCCTTGCCAATTGGGAGGGGTGATTTCTGCTCCAAAAAGTCAAGCAAGGACATGTTTTGATGGAGCCTCTACCCCTTAGCATAACCAAGTCTCTCCAGATGTTGACATCCACCTGACTCTGAGAAGGCTAAATGCACAAGGTTAGAAGTGGCATATGTCTCTTCCATCTATATTCCTTTAGAAAAAACTTAGTCATACATCCTAGTGAGACACAGGGTGACAGGGCAGGAAATGTAGTTTCTGACTGGCCAATCACTCCCCAGCAGTGATGTTACATTGTGGCGCAAAGGGAGAATGAATCATTGGTGGGCAGAAGTGGGCACAGCCACAAGGTCCCAGGAGCTCAGTTGTAAAGTCATGAACACTGGCAAGGAATGCAGAAGTCACTTGGTACTCAGAAACTAGGTAATGGAAACACAGGTGACACTCCAGTCACTAGGCTAATGTAGGGACCAAAATATGTTTCTGTGAGAAAGGGAGTGGCAGTAGCAGGGCAGGGGAGCACAGAGCTTGATTTAGAATAAGGCTCCTGTCTTGAAAGAGAATTGCAATTGACCGTGAGGAAAATGTCAGAAATCTGGATTCGGGATCTGGGGAGAAATCCTGACTAACTAGGCACTAAGCAGGGAAGGGTAAGAAATAGCTACAAGTTGGAGTAATCATGGAATCAGGGTGGAAATGGGAATACTGAGACCTGGGTCTGATTGTCAACTAGAGATATTTAGAAGCACGGTTTTGAGAAGAAATGTTGTGACTAAGATCACTAGTAACTCGGGCGTGGACTCTTTTCTCAGCTACTCACAAATGGATGAGCTGGTCATTGATAATTCTCTGCCTTTGTTGGGATAGTTTGAGGAACTGAGGCAGGAGTAAGCATGGAAGAGGGGTTCGTCTATAAATTCAGCCATAAGAAAGTGCAGAAGACAGAGCTGAAAAGTAACCAGGATATGTACTAGGCAAACATGACAAAGGGAAATTGATAATTACTTCTGCCAAGAGCATCATTTGTAATGAAAATGTGGGAAACACAGTATCTAGTAATGATAAGTCATTTCCTGTATAGTTGGAAGTCTACAAAGAACCACGGGTAAGTCTTAGGAACAAGATTTCAATGACTGACCTGCAGTTCCTCAAATACTCTAAGAGGCAGCATGGTGTAGTTTCTGCTTTACAGTTGTGTAAATCTAAATTCAAATTGCAGCTGTTTGGGCAAGTTAGTTAATTTTTCTGAGTCTCAGCTTCTTCCTCTGTAAACTTGAATTAAAACTCTTTTTGAGGCTTGGTTTTAGAATTAAATGATATGACGTATATGAAAATAACCGGAACAGCGACTTGGACACAGCAAGTGTTTTGTATTTACTAAGTTTTCACCTCCCTCCTCCTCTACACCAGTCATAAAGAGAATTATTGGAGACCTCCTAGGATCTCTCTTGGATTACTCCATGGTCTAAGTCACCCTCCTCTCTCATTTTCATCCCTCATCCTTTTTACCCTACTCAAAATCATAACCATAAAAACTTTTTTAAAAAAATGTAAATCCAGTCACAGCTGAGTGATATTTTTTAAATGCAAATCTGATCAAATGTTTTCCTGTTGCCTTCAGAGTCATCCACAAATCCATTTATCCATTAGACAAATACGTATATACCAGTTATAGTTCTTCATGTTGCGAATTCAGCAGTGGAAAGAAAAAGTCAATTTCCCTATTCACATGGAGCTTACAGTCCAGTTGAGGGACAACAGACAGTAAACAAAAGCATAAACAGATAACACTGCGTGCCGCGAGGTTCACTACAGACTCATGCAGATGAGAGGTGTCGTTCCTAATAGGGACGCCTTGCATCAGAAACATCGTTTGCTCCTCTGTCCAGAAGTGACCTTCCCCGCTAGTCTATGGCAGTAAGCACTGCAGTCTTGTCCTCAAGTGCCTCTGCTGGGGAGTGTGACTGTTATAGATGTAAAGAGTAGCATGGGAAATAAAGAAAGGATGAGGGTCTGTTATTGTGAGCATGATCTGCAGGCACCTGCAGGATTTCCCCCATGCTGGCCTCTCTGCATCCCTAGCACCCCCACTTTCCAGCTGGCTCTCGCTGCTCCAGTATGCCACATTTCAGTCTATCCTTATTGTATCATGCTTCTTTCCACCTTGATGCATTTCCCTATGCGACATCACCCCAACTACTCCCTCCTATCATTTTTATCATGCATGTAATTGAAACGTTTAAATGCCTATTTTTCTAAAAGGCTAAAGACCTAGAGATTTTCATGAATGAATCCTCCCAATGCCCATGAAGCACAGGGCCTGGCACGTGAAAAGAACTTCAGTTAGTATTTGTTATTGCCCAGGTGGATTCAGAGGGAGAGAGGAGACATACTAAATTGTGGTGCTCAAAGGCAGCTGTTCTTCCCCCCTCTACCTGGATACCTAAGTTCTTAGATACTTAGTTACCCCAGAAAGGGCTCAGTGCAATGAGACAGAAGATCAGTTTAATATTATTTTTGGCTGTAGCTTCTAATTGCCCATAGGCAATATTTATGTCCAATTTGAATGACACGTGGTGATAGAAGCTCCAATAAGAAATGTTCCCTTTACTATGCGGCTCAGTAAAGGAAATCTAAAGGTATTTTTGGACCACCTATTATATTTGAGATTTTATTTTAGGACCTGCAGATGAAAATATAAATCTAAGTATTTTTATTACAATATTTACTTGTGCCCCACCAAGTCACTGAAACATGACATGTTGCCGTGTTATTCCAACTTAACATTTTTGTAAGTAAGACTCCAAACAGTAAGCTTAGTATTAAGATATGGTTTTAATTTTTCAGCAGTTCTGCTAGTACCGTGGACTTACCAGACCTTGTTTGTCTACTAGGAAAAAAAAAAACAAACTTCCAAATCTTAATCCCACTATTGGAGCATTTGGGGTTTTAGAGTTTGAGCTGAAATACCCTTTTTCTAATCCTTAGAATAATAAACAAAGGCAAGCAATCAAACAAGGAAGATTTTCTAAAGAAAGTCACTTTGTTAACTGACTAAGGAGAGAATGTTAACCAGTTGTATAAATCTAGTTGTATAAAGCCCTTGGAAATCATCTGAACAGCATCTATTTGCACATAAATATGGCACCTCCAGCTGCATTGTTTAAGGAATTTGAAGGATATCTTCTTGGAAATCCTTTCTTGACCTTTAGATGTCTTGATGTTCTAAATTGTTGGATGAAATAGCACCTTTTGAAAAATATTCCATAACCTTGATAATTGACAAACCCTTCAGCAAGTCTAAGTGTCATTTCTTTATTCATTCAACCAAGATTTCTGAAGTTTATACCTGCTTTCCTGGAACCTAATAGTATCTTCTTTCATTTTTAAAAGTGTCAGTATGGAAAATAAATTATATGGTAGCCCTACTATTTGGGGTTCTATTCTTGAAGACAAGACTGTAGAAGTAATTTGCTCATTTATTTCAAAAATATTTATTGGATATTTTCCGAGGATCACTAACTCTTCTAGAAACTAAGCATACATTGTAAATGGATCAGATCAGATCCCAGGCAAACAATGTCCTAGTGTAAAGTGGGGTGGTGGTGAGGAGTCAGAGAGAAGGCAAATAAACAAGCAGATAAACGCCAAAATAATAGGTACTAGTGGTGCTAAGTTGAAACCAAAACCAGTAGCATGATGGGGAATAACTAGGGACGTATCTTACAGAAACATGGAAGTGAAAAATCCACTGAGGAGGTAACATTTATGTCCAAATGAATGTCACATGGTGATAGACGCTCTATAAGAAGTATTTCCTTTACTAGGCTGTTCAGTGATCAATCTGACAAGCATTTTTGGCCCACCTATTATATTTGAGATTCTATTTTAGGACCTACAGATGAAAATGTAAACTTGGATATTTTTATTACAATATTTACTTATGCCCCTCTTCAATCTTAAAACAATAAATTGAATAAAATGAAGAGGACTAGAGCGCCTGGCCCTTGAATTTTTAACCACCTGCTTTCAGGACAGTGCTGACGCAGCGTTTGTGATTATATATATTAAACCTATCTACCTGTGTTTCTCCTCGCTGCTCCAGCTTGCAGCTCCAATCCTACAACACCACTCTTTTCTGATCTTTACCTGGGTGGTTTCCAACATGAGAGAATTCTGTATTTAAATCTCATCTTAATTCGCTTCCTGGACCATGTACCCAAAACCAAACCAAAACAAAAAAATTAAATAAAATAAATCTCATCTTAATCATCCCAGCACATAACCTGAAAACAGTAAACAAGTGACAATAGCCAAAGGCAGAAATGTGTACAGAAGTTTTTGTATTATACAGACTGACTTATTTCTTAAAAGAGACCAAATTCTGGAGCCAGAACAGTTGGAAAATGTCATTGGAAAACATCTACTCCTATCTCTTCTAAGACAAAGTGCCAGCCTTTTGTATGCACCGATTTCTTGTTTCCAACTGGTTGTGGCAATGGGCAGAGACCACAGGAGGAGACAGGGTTTGTTTGGTCACATTTAAGTAGGCAAGCAGGTTACATGGGAGCTAACACCAGCACCTGTGGCTCTTGGCTGACTTCCTCATAAAGATGCAAGTTCACAAAATTAACTCTTTATGTATTCACTGGGTAGTCGGACAAACCCTGGTGTGCTCATACCCCTAGTGGTACCCCATGAGCCACATTTCACCATCAAACCCACAGAACTACATTGATCTGAGGGATATTTTAAAATCATTCTTTAATTTCCAAGCATCTGAATTATCTCTTTCATGTATACCTGACGCTTGACATATACTTTCTAATTGTGTTAAAGATTTCAAGGTCAGAAACAGTTTTAATCCAATTTATTTCAGGTTAGAGAGAGACTGATTCTAAGCTTCCACTAAGGGACCTCTTTAGATAGATTTCAAAGATCAAAGCCTGTAATAGAAGAGCTTAATATTTGGATTAGTCATGTTCTTTGTTGAATTTTCATCAGTTCAGTGGAATGTAGAACTCTGTAAATTTAGCATATCATGAATTATTCATAATTATTATTTAACTGATAACACTAAGAATGTTATTAATCCCAGACCATGATTTTTTCCTGTTTTATATTTTAATTCAGTGCATAAGAGTTTATAATATTTTTCTATACTCTGCATTCTAGCGTGCCTCTTGAGTATCCCAGATGGCATATAATTTTTTGCCAACTACTGCTCATAATAATACCTATTATTGTTATATTAGCTGAAAAGAACCACTACTTTGTTATTTCTAAGTTTCTAAGTTTTGGTTAAAACCAAAGGTTTATTTTGTGTTTTGTTTTTGATATTTCAAGGGCAAGCCAAGAAACTTTCACTTCTGATATCTGCATAAAATTTCATCAGTGTGGTACCTTTGATTGGGCACAGTCCAATAATTTAAACAATTCAGACATATTTAATATATCAAGTAATTAGTTCCTGTAGCAAGAGAATAAAATGTAGATGAGTAAAGAAAAAAATTAGACAAGAGACCAGAAGATCTGAGTTTAAAGCTTACTTTTCCAGTTACAAATTGTGGGATTTGAGCTGGTCACTAGTCCTTTACAGAACACTTATACACTATTTTTTTTACCTGTAAAATGATCCAGCATAGTTAGTTTTTTCTCTCTTTTTAAGCACATCCTACAAGCTGTAGCCCTGGTTGTATTGTGTTGTGGTTTTTCCTTTTTTTTTCTCCAAGAGCAGGCACCGGGAATCAAACCCAGGTCTCCAGCATGGCAGGTGAGAACTCTGCCTGCTGAGCCACCGTCGTACCACCCTGTATTGTGTTTCTCTTTATGTGGTAAAATAACATAAAATTTGCCTTTTTAACCATCTTTAAGTGTACAATTCACTGGCATTAATTACATTTACAATGTGGTGCATTTATTACCACTATCTATTTCCAAAATTTTTTTATCATCTCAAACAGAAACTCTGTACCCATTAGAGAATAGCTCTCTATTCTCCCTTCCTCTCAGACCTTAATCTACTCCCTGTCTCTATAATTTTGCCTATTTTAGAGTTTCCATGTAAGTGGAATCATACAATATCTGTCTTTTTGTGTATGCATGTTTTCACTTAGCATATTTTCGGGGTTCATGCATGTTGCGGCATGTATCAGAATTTCATTCCTTTTTATGCATGAATAGCATTCTATTGTGAAGATAAACCATATTTTATTTATCCATTCATCTGGGTTGCTTCTACCTTTTGGCTCTTGTGAATAATGCTGATTTGAACATTGGCATAATGTTCATAAATATCCATTTGAGTCTATGATTTCATTTCTTGTGGGATTTATCTAGAAGTGGAATTGCTGGATCAATGGGAATTTTATGTTTATCTTTTTGAGGAACAGCCAAACTTTTCCACAAAGGGCTATACCATTTTACATTCTTATCAGCAGTGAATGAGGGTTCCAATTTCACCTCATCCTTGTCAACACTTATTTTTTATTTCTTGATTACAGCCTTCTAACGGTTGTGAGGTGGTATCTCATTGTGGCTTTGATTTGCATTTCCCCAGTGGTTAATGATGTTGAACATCTTTCCATGCACTAGTTGACCATTTGCGTATCTTCTTTAGAGAAGTTTTATTCAAAACTTCTTTGTCCATTTTGAATTTGATCATTTGTCCTTAGTTGTTGAATTGAGGAGTCCTTTATATGTTCTGGATATTAAACCCTCATTTGCAAATTGGTTTTGGGGTTGTCTTTTTACTTTCTTGTTAATATCCTTTGAAGTACAAAAGTTTTTTTTTTAATTAATGAAATCTAATTTATTATTATTATTATTATTAATTTTGTTGCTTGGTCTTTTTGTATCATATTAAGAAAGCATTACCAAATCCAAAATCATGAAGATTTGCCCTATATTTTCTTTCAGAGTTTTATAATTTCAGCTTTTAAATTTAGGTCTTGATAAATTTTAAGCTCGTTTTTATATGGTGTAATATAAGCATCCAGCTTCATTCTTTAGCACATGGGTACCAGTTGTACCAGCTCCATTTGTTGATGAGACTGTTCTTTCTCCATTTATTGTACATGGTACTCTTGTTGAAAAATCAGTTCATCGTAGATATTACAATTTATATCTGATCTATCAGTTTCATATCATTGGTCTATATATTTACCCTTATGCCAGCACAGCACTGTTTTGATTACTGTAGCTTTTTAGTAAGTTTTGAAATTAAGAATCGTGAATTTCCAACTTTGTTCTTCCCTTTTAAGATTGTTTTTGCTATTCTGGATCAAGAGTACTTCCTTTATTTTTCCCTTTTTTGGTTTTAGTCAATTCATTTTTTTATTGTGATAGCATATAGATAATGTAAACTTTTTAATATTTGCTGGTAAAGGGCACAATTGCTGATGCCAAGAGTATTTAATAATTCTTTACAGCAGCATTATGAAACACAGGAATACATTTACAAGTGCAGTGATAAGAAATTAAGTTACTTGCCCAAGAGTACACAGCTCATTAGTTGTAGTGGGAAGATCTGAACCCAAACTTGTATGTCTCCAACAACCCGTTCGCTGTGCTGTGCCCCTTTGAATTGAAATTCTGTAATCATTGCATTTAATAATTACAGCATGAATTTATTCATCATCTGTTGTGTACATGGCACTAAATTTGGTTCACTTTGCACAATTCTTATGATTTATAGATGTATTTAGGAATAAACAGAAGAGATGGACCTCAAATCATAATGACAAGGGCAGTGGATATATTAATGCATTAAGAAATCTCTCTGAATTTTAAGCCTCCTAAATGTATACTTGTTTCATAATCAATAATATTGCATATTATCTAGCCTGTCTAAAGGGAATATAGCTTCAGAGAGCTGCTCTTACAAATAGAGAATATGTTACTCTGATGGTTTTCTCTTAAAAAGAACAGGCAGGGTAACCACCATGACTCCCCAAATCACTATCTTTGACCTTGTTATCTTGTGTCCCATGGGGTTGGGAGGTTAGAGTGAATCTGCTATTTATAGAGCATGTATTTACAGTGATTTATTGAATTTTGCTATCCTTGAAAGACATGTGTTTACTTAAAATAGAACTAAAGATAAGCAGTTCAAACACAAACACATTCTACTGCAGAAGAGTCTACCACAGAGAAGAGCTCTTTATATCCAAATAAAGCCAAAGGTGCTTAATCTTCTACCCTTAAAAACATCTTTCCTATCTCTGTGATGCTATGCTTTATGTTAACCTCTAAAACTGTGGTCTTTTAACTTCCTTGCTTAACTGGCCAAACTTCCAGATAGATGATCTTGGCTGGGATCAGTCTGTTTTACTCTGAAAATCTTGCCTACAGCTGGGTGTTACCTAGGGTGAAAGGTGTTTGGGTACCTGAGGCAATTTTCAGATAAGCTAAGAAATTTTTTTACATTGAAAGTTCTTGTCTTCAGGGGCCTCAGAACCAATCTTGCTGAACTGCCTTCTCAGATTTTATCTGCATGAACTGCAGCTCTGAGTAAAGAATCATCACCCCATCTTCCAGCTCTATTCAATACCAAACACATGCAGATGCTCTGTCTTTTAAGTTGCTGAACAGGAATGTAATTTTTCTCCACTTTGTTACCTTGGCTAATAATCTTTGATCCCAAATCTATGTATACCAGAGTGTATATTTAAAATAAATTTTGCACTTAAAATAAAGCAACTTGGATAAATATTCCAAATGATATTTGAAAGATAAGTGAAAAGTATGTACAGTTTTATCCACTTTTTGGTAGATGTCAAACATAAGGAACATGAAATTAATTGGGCATTTTATATGTAATCTGAGTTTCCACTGCTTTTAGAAATTTATTCTAAGTACCTGCAAGCAAATAAAGAGTTATCATAGAGAAAGGTGTTAGAACAATAATCTTAATGATTTTCAGTAAAGAAAAATATGAAGTGTATGCATATAGGTACAAATTTATCACAGAGGGTAGACCTAAGTGCAATTTTCAAACTTGTTCAAGTGGACTAACAACTAGTATTCACAACATCTGATTTTTATGGCAAAGACTGGATGATATTTATTGGAAGTACATACTTTTGGAGTAAGCAAACCTTTGTATTAGTCTTTGTAGCTATGTGATTTGGCAAGTATTATTTCATTTCTCTGAGCTTCATTTTATTAAATGAAAATATTAATAACTGTGTCTGAACCAGAGCATGAGACTGGATTCTTGTTAAAGTGATTTACTTTGGAATGAAGGGGAGAAGGAAAGTGAAGAAAACAAAACAATAAAGAGGAAAGAGTTAAGCAAGACTATGGTTTATTATAATTATATTATATTATATTATAAAACACAGTAATAACCCAATTAATTTTGCCTCCCACCTCCATAATAAGTAGTTTTACAATGACTAAAAGTATTATCCAATAAATTACTTCAACCACAAGGACATACATAAATAAAATGATTTAATAGATTGAACATGACCAGCTTTTAATAAGTTTTTTGTTAGTACCTTTTGTTTCATTTTTTGTTTCATTTCTTTCATCATCTGCTAGTATTTGCTATCAACTGATATTAGGTAGCTTATATCAAAAGTTTAAGAAAGAGAGGTGGGACAAGATGGCAGCATGGTGTGGAATTTACTTCATCCTCCAGAGCAGATAGTAAATAGCCAGGAATGGTTAAAAAACAACTACTGGGAGAACATCAGTGACTGGACACACAGCAGACACCAGTCTGGACCAGCTGAAACAGCTGTGACCCAGCACAGAACTGTAAGTCCCCCAAGCCACAGAGGCTAGTGCCCCTCCCCCATGGGCACAGCAGGACATTTCCTTAAGGAGAAAGGAAATAGACTTTACTAGTAGCAAGGGCTTAACTCAACCAAGCTCCAACTGAGGAATTAATTAACAAATTGTGACTACTGAAAACATAACCCCAGCACAGATATACCTGGTATAAGCCCTAAAGGAACTAGAAGTTTTTTCCCCAGCAGAGAGGGGGGTAGGGCTGACAGAAAAAAAAAAAAAAAAGAGTCTTTTTGAGTTGGACAACACAAAATA
Organism: Tamandua tetradactyla; assembly: GCF_023851605.1. Taxonomy (NCBI): domain Eukaryota; kingdom Metazoa; phylum Chordata; class Mammalia; order Pilosa; family Myrmecophagidae; genus Tamandua; species Tamandua tetradactyla. The sequence continues at coordinate 107,252,518 of NC_135329.1, forward strand.
CTAGAAAAGGGCTGGACGCCAAGAAAAGGGGGTACATAGAGGCCGAAGATACATAGAGTCACATACCAACTCAAGTTCTTGATTGGCAAACCCAAGGAGCAAGGGTCTGGCTCTGAAAAGATATTTTTGCTTCTTAATAGCTCATTAAATAGAACTGGGGTTGCACTCAGGCTACAGCATTGCCCCAGGCAAGGGCAGAACTAAAGCTTGTCTAAGAGACAAAATAACAAGACAGGTGAAAGAGGTTAATTCCCTAAAGAGTGTATCTTCTGAAGGAAAGGAGGGTGGGGACCAGCTCAAGTGGAATCCCTCCTTCAAGAAATTCAGCCCCTGGGGATGGAAAACAGAGGCAATCAACACCATCCTACTACCTGATCTTTGTCTTAGCCATGCCCCTGGCAGGAAGAGTCAACTGAAATTAAAGGCACCACATTACTTTAAGCTGGTGAGGAGCCATGGGCAGACAAATACCACAAGCTGGGCAGGATAGGAAAAGGACAGAGTGTAAAGGCTTCATAGGAAAGTCTAACAACCTGCTGGGGCATATCCTCAAGGAAAACTGATGCTGGCTACTGTTTTCTCCAGAGATGTGGGCCTCTCTGGTCTGAAAAAAATTGACTGAGGTCTATAATACCTGAGGGACCCTCCTCCTCAAAAAAAAAAAAAAAAAAAAAAAAAAGATTCCATATAGGCAGAACAAAAAACAATAACAAGAACTGAAAAAATCTGGGATCAGTTAAACAGAGCCTATGCTAGAGGTCTAGAATACGTTGAACTGAGTGTCAAAGAACAGATAGAGAACCAAGCCATCCAGCCAGAAAACCCTAGGTAAAAAAGTGAAAACAATCTCCAGAATAAACTGATTAAGGAAATCAAATGCCTAGATGCCAAAAATTAAAAAAAATTAAAAAAAAAATAAGTCAAACTAGGAAAAGCAAAGATATGGCCCAGACAAAGGAACCAACCAACACTTCAAATGAGATACAGGAGTTGAAACAACTAATTCAGGATGTTCGAACAGACGTGCAAAATCTCATAAAAAATCAAATCAGAGAGTTGAAGGATGATATGAAGAAGACATTGGGAAAATATAAAGAAGAACTTGAAAGTTTGAAGAACAAGTTGCAGAACTTATGGGAATGAAAGGCACAATAGAAGAGATGAAGAAAACAATGGTGGGTGTATGGGTGGTTCAGTGGTAGAATGCTCACCTTCCATGCAGGAGACCTGGGTTCAGTTTCCAGGCCATGCACCATCACCACCAACAACAACTCCCCCCACCCAAAAAAAAGCAATGGAAACCCACAACAATAGACTCGAGGAGGCAGAAGAAAGGTTTAGTGAACTACAGGACTGGACATATGAAATCCAACATGCAAAAGAAAATGACTGGAAAAATATGAGCAGGATCTCAGAGAATTGAATGACAACATGAAACACGTGAATATACATGTTGTAGTTGTCTCTGAAGGATAAGAGAAGGGAAAAGGAGGAGAAGACTAATGAAGGAAATAATCACAGAAAATGTCCTATCTCTTATGAAAGACATAAAATTACAAATTACAAATGTTGGGAAGTGCAACGTACCCCAAACAGAATAGATCTAGATGGATACTCCAAGACACTTACTAATCAGATTGTCAAATGCCAAAAACAAAGAGAATATTTCAAAAGCAGCAATAGAAAATCACATTGTGCAAGCAGTGGGGATAACCAAATCAATAGGCTGAGCCTTCAGTCTTGGGGTTCACCCCTATGAAACTTATTCCTGCAAAGGATACTAAGCCTACTTATAATTATGCCTCAGGATCACCCCCAGAGAACCTCTTTTTCAGATGTGACCTCTCTCTCTAAACCAACATGACTCCCAGGGGTGTAAACGCCCCTGGCAATGTGGGATACAACTCCTGGGATGAGCCTTAACTCAGCATCATGGGATTAAGAAAGACTTCTTGGCCAAAAGGGGAAAGTGAGAAATGAGACCAAATAAAGTTTCAGTGGCTGAGAGATTTTAAACAGAATTGGGAAATTATCCTGAAGGTTATTCCTATGGATTATTTAGATACCCCTTTTTAGTTCATGGTGTATTGGAGTGGCTGGAGGAAAGTACCTGAAACTGTTAAGCTGTGTTCTAGTAGCCTAGATTCTTGAAAACAAATGTATGATATAGCTTTTACAGGGTGACTGTGTGGTTGTGAAAACCTGTGCCTGATGCTCCTTTTATCCAGCATATGGACAGATGAGTAAAAAATATGGATAAAAAATAAATTAATAATTGGGAAGATAAGGGGTAAAATAAATTGGGTAGATTGAAGTACTAGTGGTCAATGAGAAGGAAGGGTAAAGGTTATGGGATGTTTGAATTTTTTCTTTTTCTTTCTTTTTCTGAAGTGATGCAAATGTTCAAAAAATGATTATGGTGATGAATATACAACTGTGTGATGATATTGTGAGCCATTGATGGTACATCATGTATGAATTGGGTGTGTGTGTGTGTGAAGATTTATCAATAAAAATATTTTCTAAAAAAAGCTTAAGAAAAAATCTACAGGGGAAATACCTAAAAGAGAAAAAATTGTATTCATTAGCTGTTTTTGGTACACAATGAAATGCACGCACTGCTTAATTTTAGCAACATGACATCCCATTCTATGTGGTGTTTTACTCTGTTATCCCCTATGGGTGTCTGCTTCTGGATAACTATTCTCTGCTACAATTGGACATATTCAAAAGAAATAACATCTAGGTGGAAAGCAAACCCATACCAATAATATTCAATAACGTGTTGAAACTCTAAGTCATTTCATATACTACTGTTGTGATATCATGTATATGATACACTGGAGTTTTTAGACAGTTTCATGTAAATTGTCTTGCTATTTTATTTAATGGACTATTTGTTTAATGTTAAATGCTTCTCTTCTTCAGTGTCCTTTCTATTACTCATCTATTTCCTCTTCTATTTTCCCCTACACATATGCTTTGCCTTGAATGCCTCAGTTATAACCAAACTGTCCAGAGCTATTAAAGTGATAATTTTTAGTTAATTCAATGACTGTGTGTCAGGGCCACAGTAAAATCATTGTTTAAAGCATATCACTGTAAAGGTATATGGTGGCTGGTCACCTTGACCTGAAAGTATGGTCTGAACACAGAACCACTGCATTTGACTCATTTCCTTTTGTGAATGTGTAAGCTGAAAGACTTTTCATCAGTTTTGAAATTTTTCATTAGTACTGCTGAGTTCAATGGGAATATGATCTTGTCTGTGTTTTAAACCTATTGTGGATACCAGTATCGGTCACTGTATTAGGGTTCTCCAGGGAAACAGCACTGATGAGAGATAGATATGTAATATGTATGTAAATATTACTTCAACTTATATGTGAATAATGTGTAAATCTTATGAGATTTATTATAGGAATTAGCTTGCATAACTGTAGAGATGGGCAACTCCAAATCCAGTAGTACAGGCCACAAGCTCCGATGAAGGTTTTTGGTGCATTTTTCAGGAAATGCTGGCTGGCTTAAGTAGAGATGGAAATTCTTCCTTCTGATTGCTGAACTCATCCATTCTCCTTTTAAGGTCTTCAACTGCTTGGATGAGACTTCAGTCATTGTTTTAAGTAATCTCCTCACTGATTTTAGATGTGATCAACCACAGATACATTCAACTTTCTGATGAGTTGAGTCCATGCGATATACTCACAGTAACAGTCAGGCCAATGCTTGCTTGAACAACAACTGGACACCACAACTTGGCCAAGTTGACATATGAACGTCACAGTTGCTCTCTGTTTTTGAAAGCTAGTATACTTCAGTGTCTGTTTTACTTAGAATTCTTAATATGCACTCTTTTTTCCTTCATTAAGAGTCATTGTTGCTCATTTTAATAGTAAGTTTAACGTCATTATGGCTGTAGTGTGGCCACAGTATTCTCCAAGGGAGGAAGGAAAAGATTCAGAAGAGAATTGCTCACAAATTTACCTTTCCAAATTTGGGTTTTTTTTATTAAATTGGAATCATAATTCGTAGAGAGTGACTTTTTTCTATTTTATAACCTGAAGAGTAGATGAATAGAGAAAAGATCAACTTGCTTTTAGTGGAAGACATAAACCCAAGCAAGAGGAGTCCAGGTAGAATGTTCCAAGAAAATTCTTCCACTCCCAGATTGTATGTGTGAGATGCCTTGTAGCAGCAAGAGTCATTCTAACTCTAGGGGCAGGAGACCAGTTATAGTGTCACGAAGTCAAGTGGTTTTGGATCAGGCTGAATAATTGTGTTCCACAGTCACGTGCATTAATATTCAGTAAACCTAGTATTTATAGGAGGAACTGAGGGCATAATTTATATGTCCATTATAGATTTTTTCGGGGCCAGTTCTAGGAATAGATATGAAATAGCTGTTAAAAATAAATAAATATTTAAACATATAACAAAGTTTTATGGAGCATCTCCTATACTGAAGATACCCTGTAAGGCAGTTTTGAATTTGGACATATAGTATTTCTTTGATCCATGTTATCCGTGTATCCATAGGTCCAGAGTATCCTCATTATCTGAGTATTCTTCATCCAAATTTCTGAACTTGTAAGTTCTGTAGGAAGCAAAAACCCTCATAACATAAAAATATTCACTAGTAAACTGACCATTTATAAAGCCAACATGCCTCCCCTTTAACACAAGTATCCTATCATTGCCCATCATGTGACTGTTGGTCAGTCTGTAGCAGAAAATGAAATGTGTACCCAAAACAAAGAATGTGTTGTGAAAAATGAAGTGATCGTCACATATGAGATCAAAGGAAGCCCTTAGGAAAATTGATAAACAATCTGATTAAGCTATGGAAGTCAGTTATGAAACATGGATCTTTTATAGTGCAGTCATAAAATTATGCAAGAAATACCAATGGTTGATTTATTCTTCATCTCAAAGGTGAGTGCATAGTTACAATACAATCTATATGGTAGTTGATATAGATAAGTTAAACTCAGTTGCATAACTTTTAGTTGCAGAAAGAGTCCCGAATATTTTCCCATTGTTTGTTAAAAAATATTTTACTTCCCATTTTAAATGGATTCACTTTAAATGGCATTTTTCCCAGTATGGATTATCCTTAGTAGTAAGGATTTTCTATACTTTTAGTTTTATTTTACAGAAGAGGAAATTCATGCTCAGAGGAACTAAAGTTACTTTCATGCAGTCATGTCATTTACTAGCTGTTAATTTGAGAGAACCATTTCTAACTAGAGACTTTTGATGCCAGGTCTTGGTTTCTTTCCACTACACATCAGCTGGCTTAAAATTTGCTTCCTCTCGTGTTGCACATAACATCATATTCTTACTGTCTTTGCTTTGATCACATTTTCTACTGCTTCCCCTCTCCCATCAAAATCCACTATTCCCCAAAACAATTCCTAGGCTTTTGTTATTAGTAGTCCCAGACGGAGTAATCATTGCTGTGAGAGACTATTCAGTTGAATGTTCCATCCAAGCTGATGTTTGGAATCTCAGGTAATATTTGAGAAAGCAGGCCCCATGGTTACTAGCATTCACAATATAAATTGCTATTTTATCTTACAACTTCAGAATTCAGGACCTCTTATTTGAGGGATACTTTCTCATGTCAATTGACTTATATAACCAGCAGAAACAGCAAGTCTAGTGGTTTTCTTTACACTCTCATGTCTTTATCAGCAATTTTTTTTCCTCTTGGAACTTTAATATTACCCTAGTAAGCATGCCAATATACTTCAAAGTATGGATTTATTATATATCCTTGGTTTTTTAAAAAAATATTATTGGAAGTAATTAAAATTTTTAAAAAATCTTATCTTTGTGTTTGGATAGCAAAAGGTAGAGAAAGTAGATGACTGTGTGCTTTCAATGAATGACTTTAAGACTTCATTGTTTCAAAAAGTAATAGCATCTTTTTTTTCTTATTGAATTCATTAGGTTTCCTATACCTCTGTGTCTGGCAGAAAATATCTGCCACTTAAATGAAAATAAATAAAATGGTTCTAAAGTAATGGGCATCAGTGTGCTATCAATTTAAGACCAAGCATGAAGTTATTTGGTTATAATGAAATCGAGCCTCCTTGAGTGTGATAAAGGTGACACCACATTGTCATTATTCTTACCAAGATGAAGAAAACAGAATGCAATTATAATGATATTAGGATAATAGATGTTTAGGTCAAGGGAATATGCATAAAGATTATTGCAAACATTCAGAGTACTTAAGCTAGAATCAATGTAAAATCTTGATCCAAATGTTTTCATCAAGTAGACAGAACATTTTATCTTATTGAGGTGATATCCAACCTGCATACTTTGGTTTGAGTGATGCTGGAAATATCCAAACTCTACACAGGAGTTCAGTGCCCAAGGATGCAGAATGGGTAGTTCTGTAGTTCACCAGATAAGACTATATTATCCTTAATACAAGTTTTACCAGCATGCAAAGCTTCCTTTATGCCTCCTAAAAAAAAAAAAAAAAAGACCTACCTAGATAGGAGGTATCCTCCTTGCTCTCTTGTTTATGTCTCCCCATGATGCTGGGGATCAAAGCTGCCTAGGTTTGAATCCCAGGTTCTGCAAGTTACTAGTTTTTGTTTTGTCTCATTTTGTTTTGTTTTTGACCTCAGACAAGTTTCTTAAACTCTCTGTGTCTCAGTTCCCTCATCTATAATATGGGAAAATAATAGAATTTTCCCCAAAGATGTGTGACTATTAAAATGTCAGTGCATATAAACTGTTGAGAACATTGCCTAGCACCTGATACATACTTAATAAATGTTACTATTATTATATCATCATGCATTTTTGGGTAATAGATGTCATGCAGATAAATTATGAAAATATTATTTAAACAAATATTCAGAGAATGCATAATGTTTGTGAATACCACATGGAGACAGGAAACCAAAGCTAAAAGAATTTAGAATCCCAGTCATCAGAACTTTCTAGTTTTCTTTGAGGGTCTTAGAGAAAATTAATTTACCACCAAATCCATTATAATATGCAGAGGTCTGGTCTTCTAAAAGTGTGAGCTACCTTTATTTTCTGAACCAAAGGCATCTAATAATTATTCCTATCCAGGGCTTTCAATTGAGTTCTGTGTAGAAGTAGTTATTACTAGCTTTCTGTTTTTCTTAGGCTATAATTGCAGACTCCTTGTCATCCACTGAAAGCCCCTGCTTTTTAATAGCTGTAACAGCAGCGTGTCAGGTTATTCTCCCACTCTCTCTGTTCCAGCCACATAGACTTTCTGTCGAGTCCTCAAACGTATGTTCCTTCATATCCCATGACCTTTATATGCTCCTTCTTTTGGGTGGGACTCCCTCTCTGTGTGCATCATGTCTTACTTAAACCCATTCAGACTTCTGCTGACAGCTCCATAACTCAGACATGTTCTCTGTGCCCTTCCCAGACTGGGCTGCATCCACATTGCATGCTTTCATAGAAGCCTCTGTTTTCCCTTTAGTATTTATCACAAATATAACTACATAATTAGCTTTATAAAACAATGAAAGTATATCATAGTCACAGATAACTGATACTAATTAAATTATATTCCCTTAGTACCTCATCAGTAAAGTAAGAGTAAGAATGAGTAACAAAGAGAAAGAAAGGGGGAGAAAATGAAATACAAGCATTGAAATGGTGTAGGTCATTCCTTACACGATTCCACTTCACAGCTTAAGAGCCAGTGCCCAGGAATGGCCATAGGCAGGCAGGGGAAACTCATGTTCTGCTCTTTCCTCAGCCATTCCTATTTTCCAGTTATCTATCATTGTGGACTGGGATTCTAGTGTTTGAACATCTCTGTTTCTCAGACAACATGGCTCCTTAACTTAAGTCAACAACTTCATCTTGTGCTCATTAAAGAAAGAAATTTGTCCAAAATCTCTAGGAAAATTGGTTGTGTTGAATTAATTGAGAAACTCTATTGGTATGTTGGGGAGACAGCCTCCCAGTAAAATTTTCAGGATAATTTTTATGTGTGCAATTTCTACTTTACATGCTAATTTAGAACCTAACACACAGAGAAAATGCAACTCTAAAATTTGTATTCCTGGCTAGAATATGAAGTGTATAAGGGCAGAAGCAGCATCTGGCAATTTCTTTACCATTTCCCTAGCACATGGCACAATGCCTGGATCACTCTAGAGCTTAATAAAGAAATTTCTGTTGAATGAATGAACCTTCTACTCAAACTTCACAGGACCAGTCAACATTACAGTTTTGATTTATGAATATTATATATCGAATTTCAGATCCTGTAGCATCATGCAGACCTAGACAGTCACAGAAACCTAAATTAAAACAGCAGAAAAACTGAAAGCCAGGGAAGACAGAATTCAATGTGCTATAATGAAGACTTACATATCTAAGACAATATTCTCCCCTTCCATTCCTGTTCCAAACCAAACTCTAACTGAAAAGCTGACACCTCCCTTATCATTTTAGGTCAAATGAGCCGGACTCGATTTATCATTATGCCAACCCAAGGAGAAGGACGCCCATGCCCCACAGAGCTTACCCAGCAGAAAACCTGCCCAGTGACCCCCTGCTACAGCTGGGTCCTTGGCAACTGGTCTGCATGTAAATTGGAGGTAGGTCATGTAATGACACTTAGAAAAATGCTTCTCAGTATGTCCAAAGCACTCGTCTGATCAAACGTATGCATTCATAGAATAAATTTCACAGTACCAGGGTCCTGGCACGATGTGTTTTTTTTGTTGTTGTTAATGCAGTGGAAAACAGAAAAATACAAGCAAGTGATTTAACCTCATGCAGAGTGATATTGCTAGGAAAATAATTAGCCGTTCATTAGGCACTGATTATAATAGGACAGGCCATGCGACTTTCAATCTTTTTGGCATCCTCAATAATTCTCTCTTATTTCCTTGGCTTGTTGGGAATATCAAAGTATTATTTAATTAGGCAAAACCCTGATGCTGTAGAAATGCACAGCTTGCTATAAATGATATTTTTTACAGAGGCAATTTCAGGCTTAGACAAAATCTTGCATATGAGCAGAAAACCACGTGTATGAAAGTTATATTTTAACATTATTACATGAACCAAGGTTACTACATTTTCCTCAATGAATACTTTTTTATTGGCCTGAAATCGAAATGCCTAGAAACATCATAATATATCATGCACCCAGAGCTTTTGCTGGATCAGCAGTGTACTTCTACTGCATGTTCTTTCTGGCTTCTTGATTAGGAGAAAGCACATTGACTCTCCCTATTTTCTTATTTTACTAGTTTATCCTTCAGTTCATGTTCCAAAGCATATTTTAATTAGATAACAATAATTTTGATTATGCATTAAAAAAAAACCTAGAGAATTCTCATAGGGATGTTTAGTGTTCCTTACCAGAATGACATTGCAATGCAGCATTATTATCTTGCTGAAGTTAAAAGCCCATGTATTTTAATAGGTCCCAGAGGAGGGGAAAAGTGTGGTACATTTGTTTGGTCCCCTTTTACAGTAAATAAGATAACATGCCAATTAATTAATTCAGTAGTTACCTAATGGCTTTAAGTATGAATATTTTGTCTACTCGTCTAAAATCTTCTTTTTCTATGTTTTCAGCCTTTTTAAAGGCTGCTTGGAATCACTTGCAGTTAAGAATATCAAAGGAATAATTCTTCTTATAACATGATAGCTCTTATTAGAGTAGAGAAAAATCAGCTCTAACTCCCTTACAGAGGCCCATTGCAGGGAGAAAAAAAAAAAGAGGAAAGTACATTATGAAGAAGAGAAAACAGGGAGGGACAGAGAACTGACCAACTCTAGATGTACAATTGCTACAGTAATTTGCTGCATCTATTGAACAGTCCCTTTTATCTTCATACATGCCAAGATCTTTTTTTTTTTTTCTTTTTTGATAGTCTGCAAGCTTGTCCCTTGCACCATTTTTGGAAAATACCAAAGGTAGTGTTTCATTTTGTTCTCATATGCTGAGTTTTTTCTGGAACCACTGGGGCAAGGATGGTAAGGGGGTGTGGCATCTGTTTGAGACTCCCTGGCTTGGAGATTCTGGAGCCACCAAAGGAGTTGATTAATTTCTACCTGTAGAAATTTCAGAGCTCCTTCAGATTTCTGGGCAGGTTTATTCTCCCTCACTGAAGCTTCCAGTCACAAGAAAACTCTGGAGTTAGATTTAATGCAGGAAAAGCCCTCAAGAAACAAGTCTGTAGTTAATTATTTTGTGCTCTGGGCACTTTACCCAAGCAGGGCCAATCAGCATTCCTCCCCAAGAATTTGGATTGGAGCTGAAACTGCCCAGTGATGTTGTAATCAGAAACTCTTTGATGTCATATTTTTCTACTTTGTGCATAAAGTCAATTGGAAACAAGGGAGAACAAAGGAGACACAAAGAAAAGCAGAGGCTATAAAAGAGAAAGAGTCGTGATGGTATCTGAGTTAGGTTTTTCCTGAGCCCAAGTTATATTCCTACTCTCCCTGCCACCTGATTATTTTAATGCTCTTTAAAATAACATAATATCTTTTTAATGAATTGCTTTCTCCTTAAATGATATGTAAGCTGAGTGTTTAGAATTACTGATCAAAACATATGGGGGCTTTTGCACGCAAAGGAAGAATACTTGCTCTCTCACAGATGTATTTCTGTTCCTCCTTGGGTATATCATATCCTAACCTGCCGAATGCAGGTTGGAAACCCATTCACTGAGGGTGGCAACGAGCCTGTATATTTTAGTGTTTGATTGCCATCAAGAAAGATTAGTGCATAACAAGAGAGCTTGCTCAGGATACAGTGGAAATACCAATTTTGTCACTGTTTTATGTGGAAAGAGATTAGCAAAAGGAAGTGTTTATCCTCAAGCATAATTTTTTTTTTTTTTTTTTAGTATTTCCTGACTCTTTTCAATTTCTTCAGTTGATAACATGTATCCACACATAGATTGATATATCTGTTTTATTTTATATGATTTAGGAGCTCAGATAGGGAGTCTAGCAGTCCTAATTTTGGTCAAACTTCGGCCAATTCCTAGCTCTACATTTCTGGTCAAGTGCCTCACCTCCCCAAGTCCCTGATTTCTCTTTCTATGTCATGGGGTCACGAAAGTACCTATTTTGCTGGGTTGTTTTTGTAGGGATTTTGTAGAAATAATCCATATAAAGTAGTTAGCATAGTGCATCATATAAAGTAAGAGCTCAATCAATGTTAGTTATAATTTTGATTAGAATTATGATTATGATTATTAGTATTGTCTGCCTATCCACATCTGGTGGAGATGCCAATTCGGTGTATACAAAGCCTTCATTAATTATCTAATGAAGTGGACAGTGGAGAGCTAGCAAGAGAATATTCATTGCTTCCGATCTTGCTAAAAATTTAACTAGTTTTTAAACTTAACTATTTTAAAAACTATTTTAAGACCCAAATATGCAGAGTCTCATGAATGTGGGTGAATGAACCCTTACTTTACAAATGAAAGAATCATTGTGATGGTGATTTATCTTCATATTGGGACTGTTGTTGCCAAAACTTTAAGAGATTAAGGTTTAATATGGGCTGATCCCAAGCTTCCAAGAGCGTTTTGTTGTTTGTCTTGTTTTTTAAAGTGATCTCCTGTCATTTCTTCATAGGAGTATTGTGGAGTTTTAAGCAAAAGGTCTAATCAGTTGAGCCTTATGTTACCTGAGATTTCAAATATCAGTCATTTCAAATTTCATATATACTGCATTACTTTCAGACTCCTCTCTAAGTACACAAATCTAATACTCTCTAGTAAAATATACACCTAGATAACTCTGCAGTGGATCTATCATCAGGAATAATAACTTACATGAGAGAACCCCCCCAAAAAAATGAAAGTCAATTTACACTAGTTATTTTCCAATTTAGGGAGTAAACATTTATTAGAGCATTTGCTTTGAATGAATCAACTGTAAATTGATCTTTTACTCCCACTCATCTCTGAAAAATGCATTTAGACACCAAATCATGGTGCGTTTGTTTTGGTTTTTAACATTTCACAGAAGCCCTGGAAATGATTAGAGCAATTAGGAGGTATTGCTAAATCAAGCTTGAGAATTGCCATCTTAGATAAACAAATCACAATTCCTGTAAAAACATCTCTAAAGAGGACATTATGACCCTAATTTATGTTTCCCCTCAGACTCTTTAGAGTTTAATTTGCTGCAACTTAGACCCCTCCAAGTTGTACCTTTTCTTTTTTGCCAATATATCTTTGCGTCTCATCCTCCTTTATGGAAGGCTTCTTTCTCAGCAGCCACTCTGTGCCACTTTGCCCTTTGAGCAGCTTATCCACATCCTGCTCTTGACACCCAGTAACCACTGTCACTGTGCCTTGGCCTGCTCAATGCCAGCCAGTGTTTCAGTCCCTGGCCAGAACACAGTCTTGACTGCATTAGTGGACTGCCTTGTTCTTCATCATTCCTGGCTCTACAGGAGCCAAAGCAGACCCAAGATCTAGGCAAGTCCATGTCTATGTCTTGCAGTGGGAGAAGGGAAAAGGAGATGCAACTATATCCCAGTGAAGATTTATAATGGGTTATAGCATCCCTGCCTACAGCAGCAGAGCTGCAAGATTTTGTCTCTGTCTCTTTGTGTTTCTCTCTGTATCTCCCTTTCTCTCTCGCAACATGGTATTCATGAAGACTCTGACTCTTCCACCAACATCTGGATTCAGTTTAAGCTGAGTAACACAACTTCAGGGTGGCAGTACTGCCGGGATGGACGTTGATCAATGAGACCTAGAGCGAAGGAAGAGCTGGCCTATAAATGCCTCTCCCTTCCTCATCGTCTCCCCATGTATCGTTCTGAGGCATGGTGCTACCACAGGTCCTCTCTAGGAGACGTTGTGGGTGACCAATGGAGTTTCCTTGTGAAGTTGAGGCCTGCTGGGTAATACACTATCTCATATTTGCTTTCACCCCTTTTCTACATCAGTACTCTTTTGCCTTTGCTCTTGCTGCCCTGAGACTGTATGAAAGCATTGCCTCAGGCTCTGTTTTCTAGAGCATCGTGCAAAAGGAGAGGCTATCAACCGATGTTTGATCTGAGGAGAAAATACTCATCTTATTGTATCTGCCAAAAATACTTCATCAGGCAGATGGTTGGGCCAGAAAACCAGTAAGAACCCTTTCAATTCTAATATTCTGTTTCTGTGAGATACTGCACAACATTTTCCTAATTGCTCAGACTAACCTGTGTGGGATTTGTATGAAGTATCTTCAAAGAATATTATTCAGCACAGAAGGCACTCTTGGAAAACAACTTCTTGTAGCAGTAGTAGGAAAGAGTGTTTTGCTGGAAACCCAAAGCTAATCCATGTTAGAAAGCACTGAATTCCCTACAAAAGCAAAGCAAGCAAAGTAAAAGAGAAATTTATGCCCTGTGGCTGTACATGCTCTCCTGGGGAGTGATTATGGATTAGACCATTTTATCACATACACCTAGACAAATTATGTATTGTTTTTATAATCCTGGCTGAGTTCCAAAGTGAATTGTCATATTCTGAGTACATACATTCCATGGTCTAAATTTGCATTTCTAATTTACTTTCTCTACCAGCTCAAGTCAGCCAAGTATTGCTAAGTGTTGCTTTGTTGTCAGTAATGGAAAGATAACTCCCAAGAAGAAAAAGCTGTTGAAATGTACAACTAGGATTTTCTTGGACTAGGGGTGGCAGGAACCAAAATTCTGAGATGCTAATTATTTGGGCAATTCTGAGAGTTTCTTTTCACTCTAACAGGGTGGAGACTGTGGCGAAGGAGTCCAGGTTCGCAGCCTCTCCTGCATAATCCACAACAGTTCCATCTCTCATAGAGCTGTGCATGTAGACGATGCACTGTGTGGAGAAATGCCCTATCAGCACAGCATCCTGAAGCAGCTGTGTTCTGTGCCTTGCCCAGGTATGCAACTCTAATGATTAGGAGCACTTCTATGGTGATCCTGTAATATTTTTTCTAGTATTTTTATTCTGGAGAAGTTCTACTTCATCAAAGTTCTTAATTAACTGGAATTCCTTTTTTAATTGTGGTTATCATTTTGTCATATACCTAGTCTTTCCATGGAGGCAGAGCATGTAAATGATAAAAGCACTGGACTTGGAGATTTAAGACCTAAGTTAGAATCTTGTCCCTACCAGGTCGATAACAATATCTGGGAAAGATAGTCTAACTCCTTTGAGCAGTGGTTTCTTTATCTGGAAATTGTGCTCCCCTGATCCATATTGATCAACAAAAATATTGGCTAAATCCATGCATGGATGGATGCATGCTGATGGCATTCTGAGGTTTGAGAAAACACTCTGTAAATAGTATAATTCTATATAATATGAAGGTCATAATTAGCTCATAAAGTGTATGAGTTTGTTTCAATCCTAATAACACAGCTAAGCATATGTGACGTAGCTTTGATGTAGCTAATATTCTTATAATTTGGTGCGTAACATATTTTTATAATTTTGTATATGAACAACATATTCTTATAATTTATATATATATATACATATGCATATAGATGATTGATAGATAGATTCCAAACAGTAAGTATTCTCTGGGCCAAAACATACACCATTTTTGTGATCTGTTTCTTCCCTTTTATGTGGTTTCTGTGAATATCCATTTTATGATGTTTTTATGCTGATCCTTGTAAACTGAGCTGCTATAATCTTTACCTTGCCATCTTATTATCATAGGCAGACATACAGTATTCTCTAGATATGACAACAATTTGAGGCAGAGCAATGATAATCTAGTTTCGGGCACTATCTTGGTAAAGTAGAATACTTTCCTAATTGGAAAAAGAGTCAAAATAGGATGTGTGGTATCTAGAGCCTGCCTGTATCACTGGCACAATCACACATCTCAGTGAGAATTCTGTCTACTTAAATGTTGTCAAGTGCCAGTTTCCCTGCTGTTTCCCTCCCCTCTGTTGCACAACCATCCAGGAGACTGCCATTTAACCGAGTGGTCAGAGTGGAGCAGCTGTGAATTAACCTGCATTGATGGGAGAAGCTTTGAGACCATGGGTCGCCAATCTAGGTCAAGGACATTTATCATTCAGTCTTTTGAGAACCAAGACAGCTGCCCCCAACAGGTTCTAGAAACACGTCCTTGCACAGGTACCAAGAACACTTTTATATTCTTTAGCCCTAATAGATCAGTGCTTATTCTATTTTTATGTAAGATGTACTAGAACTGCTGCATCTTATTTACCTGCAGGAGGCAAATGTTATCACTATACATGGAAAGCAAGTCTTTGGAACAACAACGAGAGAACTGTATGGTGCCAACGTTCAGATGGCATTAATGTCACAGGTATTCCTGCCGAGACTTGTGTGGATGATTCAGAAAGATCTCCAAGTGTTACTGTTTGTGAAAGGAAGTAGCTTACAAATTTTAAGCAGTGGATGAGTGGGCAGGCAATCTTAGGGATTTTTATGGCAAATTGTTATTAGACCTTTGCATCTTAGAAACCAAGAAATTCTAAATGAAACCCGTAAGATGTCTAACAAGTCAAATAAAGAAATAAACTGAACCATGGTGAAATTTTCCTTTAAAATGACAGATGCTATCTTACTAGAATTTTAAATCATATACCTTATCAGTAAAATTATTTTGAAGGCATACCTGAACATATTATATTCCTGTGCTACATAAACAGAAATTCAAATTAAGAGTGTTGGTAAAGGTAAAATAGAGATATTAAAATGTATTTTTAGTAATTAAAAAAACCTTTTTGCTATAAATTATAGTTGCATGTTTTCATTTACTGGAAGCTTAGCATTTGAATAGTTTGCTAATCATGATTATGACATAATATCCAAATATACAATGTAGATTAATGGAAAGTTTCCTCATTCATGATGGTAGGTACAATTTATGGTACAAATGGTCTTCTCAATAAGTTGAAATTAAAGTTTTAGAGTTTTTTTATGTTTTCTTGTCAGAGCAGATTAAGTTGATATATTTTTACTAAGTTTGGCAGCTGACTAGGTGCTTATCCTAGGGAAATTATCAGTACCATTGTTCTTTTATTTAGCTGTTCTTGCATTATTAGCACTCCCTTTAATCCATAGCTTATTCACAGCAATCTTTTTAAGTGACTTGTCCACTTTGAGAGTTGTGTTGTTGTTAAAATCAGATAAGTAGTAAATCTAGGGCGGTACAAAATGGTGGCTCAGCGGCAGATTTCTTGCCTGCCATGCTGGAGACCCGGGTTGGATTCCCGGTGCCAGCCCATGCAAAAAAAAAAAACTACATAGGTAGTAAATCTACCAGCAACTCAGAAAGTATTTTGCTCTGCAAGATGTTGAAAGTAAACTAACTGGTAAAGGCAAAACTATCTACTCGTAATTCCTCAGGTGCCATGTACCCCATGTGATTATCCAGCAGATAAGCTCAGATCACCAATGTGGGTCAGTCTACTCCATACTATTAAAACTAAATTTCATTTTCAAAATTTAAGCAAAAATGTTTTATAAATGGTATAAATTCTAATATTTTCTTCCCAATACCCAAGAGCCCCCTCTCCTAGGAGTACATACACTACTTTGCAGATCACTGGTTTATAGAGTGGAAAGCACTCTTGCAGAAACAACTGGTAAAGTGACAGGACTGTGTGGTTATTGACAGTAACACTCAGTCAATTTCATACTTACTTGCTAATTCTAGATTGTGGGTTTTCTTTTTTATTTGTGTATTGACAATTTGTTTTATTTATGCAGTAACACTGTCCCCTACCTGCCTTAGGCTCAAAGCTATCCTCTAGCTATATAATTACCTATAAGTGGTTGACAATTATAGCAAAGTAAAGGCTAGAGTCTGTAAATGTAACCAATACTACATAAATCCAGGTTAACTACTACCTTTGTAAAACAAGTCAAGTGTTTTCCCTAATTGCCGCTAGGCTTTTTCCTATGTCTCTCCTTCTACCTTGACTCTAATGAGGGAAAATGATTTTCAGGTCCTAGAAACAGACATCATCTCACCTTTCATTGGAAAAGTGTTTACTGAGCACCTACAAGTAGTGCATTAGATATATTATTGCCCTTCCTGAAGTTGACATATTTCTACTTTAAAATGTGTGAGTGTGTATGTGTGTGCATGCGTGTGTATGTGTTGTGGTTGATATACATTAAAAAATGTCATCAAAGTGTTTGCTGTTGGCCTCCCAAGAATCGAAGAGTGTCATTCTTTTGGAATTTCAATTGTTGGAATGATCAGGCGAGTTCCTGGCTGTAGAAACATATAGGTAAAATGAGTATTTAAAGAGATACGTTTTCTGCCCCAGAATTTAAATGGAGATTTGATCAATTCTTCTACTGATCCTGATATTCATAAACTAACTTCAAGCATAGCCATTTGATATGATCACACTGCCAGTCAGCAGGAGTAAAAACTCTACTGTAAATATTCCCCCTCAAACAACGCATCCTGAGGTCATCGATAAAATAGGGCTGCGCTACGCTGTTAGCAGGTGGATTTTAAAAATAATACTGTTGCCATGTGACCAGTGCCAGAGGTTTAAAAAAATAATAATAATAACCAAATATATAAGAGTGTTTATCGTAGAGAAATCCACAGATGACGGTGGGATTTCTTTTGTAGGAGGCTGCTCCCCTCGGGCACGGCCTGCTGCTATCCGCCAGTGTAACCCAGCCTGCAGGAAGCCTTTCTCTTACTGTACACAGGTGAGTCACGGGCTGGAGCGCTCCCTAAGTATCTAACTGTTGTGCTACACATATGCTGTGGGATGCTCTTCTCCCATCTGCTGCGGCCCACCAGCAGTTCCATGTACCACGATACCATCTAGAGGCACTTGTGGGAGTCATCACAGCTATTAAGCATTGCTGTGCAGAGCCAAATGTTAGAAGCAGCCTTTTGTTGTTGTTGTTGTTGTTTTTAAATAAATGTGTCTGTGGCCAGTTTACCTTTCAGGCATGGAATTTACGTTTGTTCTATTTACTAATGAATATTCTCCTAATAAAAAGAAGTTTTATTTCTTCTATTTTAACCTTCCATATACCTAAACTTTTTTGAATGATATTATAAATGCATGTTCATATTTGCCAAACGTTATTTGTTAAAATTGTACCACAATCGCTATGGTATGAAAAAATTTGATTTCTTCTTAAATAAGTTGAGTATGTGGTTTTAAGTTGGATATATATATATATATTTTAAAGCAGGAATTTTACTCTCTTTCTCTTTCTCTTCACTCCAGTATAGCATTGCTCAGGATTTAATGTAAAATGTGTAGTGGATTCTATTCATTGGTGCTCAGTGTGCAGTGCATATATAATTTTTTTAAATATTATGTCATGTTTCTTAAAGAAACATGTTTCCTTTTATACTGTGTTCATTCCAAACATGTTTTGCTTAGAAATAATTCATACCTCAGTCCTATTTTACAGCTCTTCTACTTCAGGGTGGTTAAGTTCTTTACCACAGAAAAGACAGTGGCTAGGTTTGCAAAGGAGAAAAGAAAGGAAAAAAGAGAAGATCAGCAACAACTTCACTTGGGATAATGATGTTTGCAAAATTGAAATTGTAGCTTTCCAACACTAGCTGGATATCTTCTTTAATAAAGCATACGTTACCGTTGTCCTTGAATTCTTGGCTTACGTGACTAGTCACCATTTTTCTCTCAAAGGGATGTGTCTTGAAAGGATGGCTTTAATAGCTGAGAGTATATAACTTTTCTATATTAGGTCTCTCCATTGAACACAATGTGTTACCTTCAACTAAAACCACTCAGATGTATCATAATAATTGTCATTATTGGAAACGTGTTACCTGTTCGCTAAAACTATGGAGAACTTTTCATTTAGGATTTGTTTTTCTGATCTTCTCCTTTGTAGAAGATTGGAATGCCCTGGTTTAGTTTTAGTATCTACTGCTCCTCATAATCTTGTGCTGGGTCACCAATTGGTGACTTAAATAAATCTGACTGATTGATAAGGACTGGCCTGAGTAACTGTGTGAGGCCGGAGCCTGTTCTGAAAATGTCAGAAAAAATGGCTGATGTAAGGAACCCTAAAAGCGAAGTCATGGAGACTCATAATTTTATGCCTATCTTTTTTTTTATTCTTTTCTTATTCTACTGCCTGTATGTTTGCTGGAGGAACAGCAATTATTTCCAGTTTCACTTCCAGAGACAAACAGCCTTCTTCCTCTATCATACATCATCTTAGTCAGCTGCTCAGAAGCATTCATTTGCACGAACAAGTACTAAGGACACATAATCACAACAGCAACTAGGGAAGGACTGTGGCCTGACCCTCGTGTCACTACCAGGAGGCGTTGATTTAGATGGATACATGGCTCATCCATCCTTCTCTTGGATTTGTGGCTTTGGTGAAGTCTGTTTTCCTTCTGGCCCCTGGGCTGCAGCCCTCCTTTTGAGCAGAACCAGGCATAGGAGCAGAAAGGTGGTTGGAGTTTTAATGTTCACTAGTAGAAGGTGTTGTCATGTTGTCACATCATTCAGAAGCTGCGACAGTGGAGGATCTCAAAAGGCACAACACTCAAAGAAGAAATATACATGACCCCTTGCTTTCTCAGTATGAAGGGCAGGCTGGAGTGAGTGGGCAGAAATCTAAAACAGTAGAGGGGAGAGTGGAGGATCATCTGACTGAATGCCTTGAACATTTCTAGCAGAGAGAAAACAATGTAGGTAATGCCATTTACGAAGGATTGTGATTTCCTGTTTGGAAGAAAATGAGCTACTTACTGTATTTTCATCTTATTGTCAAGCTACTTGCTGAAAACCCTAAATTATCATGGTTATCATGCAAATATTAAGTGATTTCAACATTAAATTGTTCTTTTTCTGTACAACTCACTGTGTAACAATAAAAATATTTTTTTATGCTGTAGGGTGGAGTCTGTGGTTGTGAGAAGGGCTATACAGAGATAATGAGATCAAATGGTTTCCTGGATTACTGCATGAAAGTACCTGGCTCAGAGGATAAAAAAGCTGATGTTAAAAACCTTGCTGGTAAAAACAGACCTGTGAATTCAAAAATACATGATATTTTTAAAGGATGGTCTCTTCAACCTCTTGACCCAGGTGTGTGTTAGTTATGAGTAAGATATGCAAATTTTCTCATGGGAGGGGTTCATATTGTGACCACTGTGCATAATGGAAAGAATGGAAAAAAGGAGAAAAAGAGGTGGGAAGGAAGAGGCAATATCGTCTAGCTCAGGGTTTCTCAAATTTGCATATTGTATAATGTATGCTCCCTTTAAATATAAAATGTTATCAAGGATAGTTGAAGATTATCGTGTCTAAGAGACAATGAGTTAAGAAAGCAAAATAATATCCTTTGAAAATAACTTTTAGTTGTAAATTATTTCTGATAAAGAGTTTAGCTTTTATAACTGTAAACTTTTTAGACAACTGAATGGAAAGTAAAATTTGAATAAATTCTTAAGGAACTTGAGATACCTGAAAAAATATCCGTGGACTCTGTCTAATTTGAGAAATACAATACAGTTGGAATGGCAAAAGCATCCATTTCAGAGATAAACAGATGTGGTTGGCATCATGGCCCAGAACTGACCTGTTTTGTGATTGTGTGCAATTTTTTCACCTTTGGACCTCAGTTTCCTTCACCTCTCCAGGCCTCAATTTTCTCACCCATGAAATCAATTTAAGAGTACCTCCTGTAAGATCGTCATGGCTATTAATTAATTAGCACCATGTCAGAAATAGGACTCAGAAATTGGAGGTTATTAGGATTGGAATCAATATTTATTAGATATTTTCTGTGTGCCCTATAGTTCTGTGCTGGCTGTGTTTCATAAATCATCCTTTTAGGTCCCCACAACTAATGAGGCATCATTATCACCATTTTAGAGATGGAGATACTGAAACTGACAGCGCAAACTAATTTCACTGAGGTCGCAGCACTAGTGAATGAGGGGAAGGCAGGTCATTAAAACCTTTACATAGCACTGACCTTTGCTTCCCACTTTGTAAAGTGGACCAAGAAAAAAGGCAAGGTTCTCTGTGTCTATCGTACATACCTCTTCTAGGGCACAAAATGTAGGAATGACCGAGGGAAGTGGCATACAGCGTGGAGAGAGAAGAGGCAGACAAAGTTCAGGCAAAATATTCCTTGAAAACTTTCCTCATAGTCCCTAGACCTTTGCCCTACTAGAAAGGGCCTTGATAATTTACTTAAACAAAGCAGAAAATAGGTCCATACCCAAAGGGCCCTATCTTAAGTGGGAGACACAAGAGTTATATACCTCAAGCAACTTTTAAGGGTACCTACCATATCTTATTCAACTTTTGATTCCCCCATATGGCTAGGCGTTTCATAGTTGTTGAAAGCCATCTCATTAGTGTTATTATTAAATTAATAGTAGATTTTAATTTGAGAGAAGTCTGATGTGAAATATAGCCAGGCTCACTCTGTGGCTTGTAGACACACTTCTAGGAGGAAAATTTTGGGTGAGGAGGAAAATGAGTCTCCAGATCCACAAATGAGGATCTTAGCCTTTAATTCATGGATGGGCTTTTAGGGTTTACCTACAGCATAAATAATATTGTGTATGTGAATATATACATGTGTGTAAGACATTAGTTATCTGAGGAAAGAGTTTATAGCTTTCATTATGTTCTCCCAGAGTGCGTGTAAATTGCAACGTCATCTCAGGAGGACAATTAGGCAATAGCTATCAGAAATTTTGTGCTCAAACATTTTGATCTAAAATTTCTCTCCTTGCAATTTATCATACAGATATATTACATATTTATTAGAAGAACTATGTAAATAACATCCATTACATGATTGCCTGTTATTTAGCAAATGACTGGAAACTAACTACCCATAAATAGAATACTGGTAAAGCAAAAATATGGTATAACTGTGCAGTGCTACCTCATAGAGATACTAAAAAAGATGAGGTAGACTTGTTCTATGAACTAGCATGGAGATAGTTCCAACATATATTAAGAAGGAAAATTGCAAATTAAAGTGAATGATATGCACCATTTGTGTCTTTTTAAAAAGATGCATGTGAGTGTGCGTCTGCAGGGAGAGTGGGCTGTTCCCATATGCTTGTATGTGCAGAAAAAAGCTGTAAAAGGCTATCCAGAGAAACTGGTAGCAGTGGTGACTCCTGAGTAGGGAACTGAGAGAAGATGTCAAGAAAACTTTATTTTTCACTACACATTTTTTATAGTAGTTTGAAATTTTATCCCGTTGAAATTCTTTTAAAAAGTTTTATTAACCATTTTTTTAAGTAATATGGCTAATATATAAAAACCACATGTTTCTAGAGTAGGGATTTAATAACAGTGGATCCTCCCAAAACTTCAACTCTATGAGGTTTTGTTGGTAATGAGAAATAAGAAGCATTCTCACTCAGGGAATTGTTTTGTGCCAATGTAAAAAACTTAGGGTAAGAGATTTCATCATCAGTCTTTCAAAGAGATCAAAATCAAAGCTTTGCTAAAAGTTTTATCACCATAGAAAAATATCATAACTACATTGAAGACACATTCTAAAAACTGATTAAAGCTTGAAAATGTCCTGTAAGCAAAAACCATAATACGTAGCCATAATGTAATTGAAAGTAATTGTGATTTTATTCAAAATAAGTGTTTACAGTAGGTTTTTATTGTTTTTATCCCATAGAGACCTTGAGAATAAGATGCTGATATGTGTATTTTGGACCTGCGGTTAATTACATTCATGTAGTGTAATGAACCTTCTGTGTAGGCATATCTTTCAGAAAGGAGTGCAATTCCTTTGGGATGCTAAGACTTTGCTTTTGTCAGTTTAATTCTAAGTTTAGCTAGCTATATGTTCATATAAAATAGAGCAAAATAAAGAGATCATTAGCTTGCCCAGAGGCAGCTCAATTTTCCATCACATGTAGAAAAGCCAAACATACAATCAGATTATCTCTTACATAATAGTAGTCACTAAATAGATTAGAATAGTTGGATAATCTGTTTTCCTTAACTCTAGAAGACACCAAATCCAAAATAATGACTCCTTGTACGTATGTAGTCATAAATTTATAGTCATTCAGTGCTTACTTAGCATGACTTGATTAGCTTGTTTGGTTATGTAGTTTTTGTTGGCCCAACATCACTCAGGAAACAAAGCCACCAAAAATGGGCTTTGCATGTGGGATTGTTTTGTTTTTTATTGGAATTTTCTTTGTTCTCTTTTACATTGTCAAAATGTTTTGAAATACTGCTGTATTACATTTGAACACACTTGCACATAATATCAGAATAACCTTCCGATTGATTAGACTTTATGAAATGATTGCCAGTGTTTGAAATTGTGAAAAAAAATTTTGATTGTCTTATGTTTTACATTTTCACCTGTTTTGTTGCCAGTTAATAGCTATCATATATGGATATTTATACCCATATATCATTTATGAAAGTCATTTATGAAAATATCAGAATTCAGGTGAGAAATAAAACATTAATCTAAATAAATGTTTCAGTGCCATGCAGTCACAACCTGTTTTTGATGGTTAGTTCGCTAAAGGTCAGAGTAATGCAAACCGTTTCATCTGTAAAAGTCCATGGAAAATGGTACCATGTTATATAATTTAAAGCTTGTTTTTTTTAAACAAACATAATTTCTGGGAAGGAACCATATTCCAGTGTTCTAGGAATGGATCCCTGTCAATTCCAAATTATTTCTGGCAGTTTGCAGAGTGTGCCCCAAATCACTGACATCTGGAGCTTGCTGAGCAGTCAGCTAAGGCACTGATGCTCATTTCACACCCAGAACTAATGTCCAGCATGTGCTTGTCAGGCATTATGCTGTCCTCTCTCTGGAATGCTGTGGAATTCCATGCACTAAGTTGCCTCTCTTCATCTCTGTTTTAAACAGATGGCCGAGTGAAAATTTGGGTTTATGGCGTTTCAGGTGTCAGTTTTCTTGTCATGATTTTCCTAGTATTCACTTCCTACCTTGTATGGTAAGTACTAATTAATAAAATGTCTATTTTCCATATTTTTATGGGTAGACTGTTATACTGCTAAAAGAAAATTTAGGTCAGGGACATTGGCCCTTATAACACAACCCTTGAAGTCACAAAGAATCTCCAGTAGTAGAAATGGGAATCCAGTGCTCTTAAGTTAGGTAGTTAAAGTAGGAGATGGTTATCTTTATAGTGCTCATTTAAAGTAACAACATTCCTTTATTTGGTTTTTGAATAGTATCAGAAAGTATAAAAAGCAAATCATGAGGCAGGACATTCTCGCTTTAATATTTTGAGTAAAACCTTTTAGATGAGTGATTTTCAGCCTTAACTGCATCTTAGTATTCTGAGGCACTTAAATAATACTGATGCTTGGATGCTGATTTTATTTGTCTTAGGTATGGTCAGCTCAGGTGTATTTTTAAAAGCTCCCCAAGTAATTGCAATATGCAACCAAAGTTGAGAACCCCTATTTTAGATGATTCTAGTTCTAAAATGCCTATTTTGACCAGTTAGTTAAATTGACCAATAGGCTCAAACAACCTATTAGTTCACTTTAAATAGTAGAGCCAGGTGGTTTTCTACACTGATCAGCTATGAGAGAAAATTTAACTGACTGTCAAATACAGGAACCTCATTTTTTTAAGCAACTAGTTCCTGTAAATGTATTATTCTCAGAAAAGGGATGATTATTTATTGCACAGAATATATTTTAGTTGATGAGCTGCTCTTGAAATCAGATAAAAGTAAATATATTTGAATGTTTTCAAATGTGTTAAGAATATTTTTTTAGCTTCCTAAGTAGAATTTTCAGACTTTTTTTTTCATGAGATCAAAGGGTTACTTCATTTTTTACTCTACAACTAGCTATATATAATTCTTTGTCTCAAACACTATTTCCTTGAGAATGTTTACCCAAGTTTTAGTCTCAATTCAAATCTAGCCTTATATTCTGCTTCCAAGACTACAGGTTTTAATCATTACTCTGGGTTATTGAAAGGTGATGAAGAATATAAGATTAATTTAGTTGTTTCTGCCACCTGTTGTGATTGAAGTTGAATCCCTAAAAACTGAATTTCTATCCAACTAGTGTTTTTACAATGTTACGTGAAAAGTAGCACCTTTTGTTAATTATTCATTCTGTAATGAAATGATTTGACTGATTTTGAGGTTTAAATTGATACAATTTGTAGGTATTGCCTAGATCCTGTCTTAATGAACTAATGTGAAGTTGAACACTTTATATGAAGTTTGGGGTAATAAGAAGCATTTATTACCAGGAAAAAAAAAATTAGAGAAAGAGGACAAGATCTTAAAATGCAATACTGAGCATGAAGATTTGACATATGGAAAATGGCTCTCAAAGCATTAAGACAATACAGAAAACAATACAGTGTATTTTAACTAAATAATCAGATAAACTCCAGGAGTCTGTAAAAACCTTGGTGAGTTCTAGCTGTTGATAGTCACATCGTCAAATCCAGACTCTACGGTTCCTTCTCCCTCAAATATCTAAGAGTTAAAAAAATAACTTTTTAATACTCATAAATTTTGTTTTTTACATTTCCCTATTCCTTCCAACCTAAGAATATGTTCACTTTAACCCATTTCTTCAACAAGAAATATTTATGGGGGCCTTTCTCTGTGTAGTTGTAGGCTCTGGAAATTCATTCAGTATATCACTGAATTCTGGTCATCCATGTTAATTTTCTAGAAAAAATTTTAAATGTAAAAGATCAATGAAATTTCTTCTTGCTTTTCAAGTGGCCGAATTACACAAGTATGTAATTATATGAGTATTATTTCTTGTATCTTTTTTTTCTTCCCTATACCAGGCCCTAATTATTCCCATCTAGATGTAGCCCAGTAGCGCCATATTTGGACTCTATATCTGCTCCCTTTTGAAGTACACAGACAGATATTATTTTTTCCTCAAATTTAATTCCAGATGATTATTCCCCTTTTGGTTCAGATAGCAGCAGTGGCTTCCCAGTAGCAGAAAAGGAAACTCAAGTTCTGTTGCCTAGCCAAGCAACTAAAGTCTTCCAAATGTGAGCCCAGATAACTCTTCCAACTTCAACTTCTATTGATTTCCTATGCCCTGGAAATCTTGGAGTCATCATTTTCTTCCTGAGGGAAAAAAAAATTATTTTGACTTATAGATACACTTTTAAGGATTTAGATAAAATAATAAAGTATATACTCTAAAAATTAATCCATGTGTTTAATTGCACAGTCTCATTAATGATACTGTATTGAATATTAATATTTCCTTATAAATTACTGTTTTTTATAATTACATGTTCTGTAGTGTTTTTATTCAAAGCCCACATCTGTCTTTGAAATCAGCTACTTGATCATTGCTTTAGTCTCCCTTTCCGTAATCCAATACAGACTGTCAGAATGATCAGATTCCTTTCAGTACAAGTTGTTAGAGATATGGCACCTATTTGAATCTGTCTGTGCTGCTGTTTTCAGAAATTTTTACCCGAGATCCAAGTATCTGTTTACATATAGTAGGAAAGTTGATTACTTTATTGTTCCTGAGTATGGATACTTATGAGCTTCAAGAAAAATAAAAAACAAAATAACTTTCTATATTGTAAAAGTAGTCCTTCATAATATGAAAGATTTTATAGGAGTTGAATATAGGGCTTACTCCCTCTTTCTGGGTGGCAATTTTGTGGGAGAAAAAAACTCCTAGTAGCACATGAAAGTGTTGAGTGCCCAAGGAGCTTGATGTATACAACCTACTCTCAAATGTTTAGAAAATAGAAAAGGAAGGAAGGATGGGAAGGGAAGGGATGAGGGAGAGGGGAGGAGAGAGGGAGGGGATGGGAAGGGAAGGGAAGGAAGGAATGGCAAATGTCTATGGCAAAACATTAAAAATTGGTGGATAAGGGTATCATGGTGGGAAGTATTTTCGAGTTCTCAGCTTGGAATCATATAATTTTTTGTAACTGACCTATAAGTTGGAAATTATTTCAAAATAAAAAGTTTAAAAAGAAACCTATAGTGGGACACTAATTTAGCAAAGAAGTGCTTCCTACCTCCCATTCATTTAGAATGGATTCTCCATTATAGCTATTGAGATGCTACCAGTTCTTCCTGACCCAACTCAGATAATACATTTCCCTTGTTAAGTAGCCTAGAATAACTTATCTATGCCTCCTCTGTGACATTTACTACATTCTGGTATTGTCATTATTTGTATAAATGTCTTCCTCCTCTTCCAAACCCCAAGGACTTTGTTGGGGGAGGTAATGACTATGTTTTATTGATCATTTTTTAGAGCACAAGTTTGATGAATATTTATTGAACAAATGAATAAATGGATGAATAAATGAGTACATTAGTAAAAACAAATTTACTGCCCATGACTTTTAGAGACAAAGGTCAAGAGAAAGGTTCAATATTTATGCGACAAACATAAAGTACTTTTCATGGATTGTTTTATTTAAGCCTCACAGTAATCCAATGAGGTGTTGCTACTTTCACCCCCATTTTAAAGAGGCAGTATTTGATCTTCAGAAAAGTTAAATAATGTATCTAAGGTCAGCTGCTTGGCAGAATCAACTCTAACTTTGCCTGATGCCAGAGTATGTGCTCTTTTTACTGGTCCTTCTGTCCCCATAGCTTCTTTCCCTTGAGTAATCCTAAAATCTCTTTAGATACAACATAGTGCCTATAGCTTTCACCTTTTTAAGAGGTTCCTTGCCACACAGATAGCATAAGGGGACATCTGGGGACACACATATGTTTGCTATTACATATGAGCTGCCTAAAGAAACCCAAATAGATATTTTCACAGCATCTAATTCTATTAAATAGCTTACAGGAAAAAGTTTGAGCGTGATGGTTTTAGAGGTTTTATATTTTCCCTCAAAATAACAGGCTTACAACAAGAGAACTGCTGTGATATGTCAGATCTTAGGTATATACTTGAGATGAAAGCAATTTATAATAACATCAGAAAGTGCTTTTCAGAAAATATAGAAAAATTGTCTTCTTAAAGGCGATTTTTGCACATCTGTCATTAGTGTTCAGAGTTTTAGAAATAATACTGATGCCGCAGCTATCCTGACAATAAATATCCATGAGGCAGTTTCGTGAGCTTGTAGTTGACCCAGACACAGTACCTGGAAATGACTCCAAATAAGTACATCCTTCCGCCCTTGCCCAGCACAACTTAGTAAGGGGCCCCAGTCCTGCCTAGGTCTTGAGAGTGGCTCAAGACCCCTCACCAGTAGCTGCCAAAACAAAAGCCTTTTTGTGGCCTTCATTAACTATTTAATCTCCACTGGCCCAGGCATGGGTCCTTGCAGTTTTAATTCAGGAGTGTTGAAAAATATCAGCATTTGTCTGTCAGTCCACAATAAGCTCACTTTTCTGGCTTAATACTAAATTACGAATAACCCTGGAAGAGGTCACTTTAAAATGTCAGTAAGTTACCTCTTGCCACCAGGGTGGCATAATAGTTTTAGCCCTCATGCCAATTCTAGCAGAGATGGTGGCTCTCAAAAGTTCTCCTCTGGGAAGTTAAGAGGCTACATCTGTGTTGACCAGGAAAGCCCAGCATGCTGGGTTAGGGATGGCCACCACTGGTACAGGACGACTGATGGCCCTGGTGCCAGGTATTTAGTGTGACAGAGGTGTCACACATTTCTGATAGCCAGTCGCAATGAGAGGTGAAGAGAACAAGTAGATAACAGTAAGGAAGAAAGGAAAGCCCCCTAGTTGCTGGCTTTCCCGAGGCAGTCGTGCTGCTCAGTCCTCGGCTTTGGTTCTTTTTCACTAGCCAGGAAGCTCTGTAAAGCCACAGCTACCCAGCAAATGTTCACCTGACTTCAACAGTTGCTAACATTTGAGAGGGGGCTCATCTCTTAAACTTCACAAAAGTTCACAAATATCACATATTCATAGTTGTAATTTTGGTATCTGTCAACTGAGAGACTACACTGTGTGGAGAGATGGATAATGAACCAGGTCTTTATCCCAGTGATCCCCAAGGCACCCCACAGCTCACAGAAATCCAAGGCCTCCCTAGTAGGAACCCCCTTTTTTTTCCCAGAGGAGGACACATTGCATTCATTATGTATGTGGAAGCTGATGTAAAAATGCCTGTGCATATTTTGAGCAGAATTTTTCAGGCCTTGCCTACAGCAGCTGGCCAAGTTGACATGCCTCCAAGGCATCATTATGGACTCTTTATAGAGATGCTGCCATCTCTAACACTCCTACTAGCCCTTAGCAAATGCTAGTTAAGAGTGGATTGCTAAAATCTCTGGAACTGCCTCCATTCCTTCCTCTCTCCCCTCTCCCAACCCATATTCCCTGCAAGAACAAAGTGGGGGGGGGGGGGGGCATAGGAGGAAGTATAGGGAAGACCTTTATGGGCATTTCAGATGAACTTCCCCAGGCTCTTTATGACATTACACATTAGGACCTCCTCACCCCACCACAGTGGACGTACAAGCTGTCATTTTCTCTTGTCTGTGCACTTTCTTTGGTACCTTAAAATGCTGTGAATTAGAATGTTCAGGTCCCCATTTCAGCTGGGTTCATTTTTTATGCTCACGCCAGGGCCCAGGAATATAGTTTATAGCCACTAGAATATACTTGAATGGTAAGATAAAGTTACATTGACTATTATTCAGATAATTATTCAATACCCCTGTGAAAGCTGGAGAAGACCTAAGAAACTAGAGGGTGAGGCTCTCTCCACAGGGGATTTTGAAGCATGTTTCAGCATCTCCTCAGTTTCTCTGGCTGGAAGTTGTCTGCCTGCCGTCCATGACTAGCAATCAGGTACCTCAGGAAGCACCGATGGCAT
Source organism: Tamandua tetradactyla (assembly GCF_023851605.1). Taxonomy (NCBI): domain Eukaryota; kingdom Metazoa; phylum Chordata; class Mammalia; order Pilosa; family Myrmecophagidae; genus Tamandua; species Tamandua tetradactyla. Next base: position 107,282,333 of record NC_135329.1, read on the forward strand.
GCCAGGGGCCAGGGGAAGTGATTACTGTTAGGGCCCGTACTTTTTGTTTTAAGTCCACATTTTATTTATCCTTTAGCTTCCATAATTTGCTTCAAACACCAAAGCACAAATTAATGTTTCTCTTTGAATTAGAACTTGAGCATTTTAAACTAGGTGATTCTCTCTACAACCATTTTAATTTTATCCAGGATTTTTTATTGTAGTAAAACTCACATAACATAAAATTCACCATTTTAACCATTATGCTAAGACACAAAAGACAGCATACTGTATGATTCCATTTAATATGAAATGTCCAGAATAGGTAAATCTATAGAGACAGAAAGCAGATTGGTGTTTACCAGGGAGTGTGAAAAGGAGAGGAGGGGGGTGACTGCTTAATGGGTACAGGGTTTCCTTCTCAGTGATGAAAATGTTCTCAAACTAGATAGCGGTGATGGTTACATAACATTATGGATGTAGTCAGTGTCACTGGATGGATAATAAATGCAACACTAAAATAAATTTTAGAGAAAGTTGCAGGCAGGAGAGAGGTGTCTCCCTGTTGGTGAGAACAACCCAAAAGAGAGCTGGGCTCAGAAGGAATGGCAGGCAAAGCAGGGACTTAGGAGGGAAAGGAGCAGGTATGGTGGTGGGCATGTGCGTGGAAGAATTTGAACTATGAATATTAATAAATGTAAATTGAGATCCACCCATACAAAGAAATAAGGAAGCTAGTGCAGAATGTTTTGCTTGGCCATCGGAGGCACCACTGTTTGGTTTGGGAATGTCACTCAGCTGCAGCTTCTCTTCCTTCGAGAGGGAAAAGCAGCCCTCCCTGACCTGGCATAGTTGTAGACCTGAGGTAGTACAGACACCACTGGGAATGGCTTTACACAGAGCAGAACTGGTGGAATTGTTCCGACAGATCCTGGTGACTTTGTAGCTAACATCAGCTTTCAGGCCCTGGCAGAATTGTGTTTACTTTAAAAAAAAAAAAAAAAAAAAGTAAAAAGACTAGCATCAGGCACAGGAGCCTGGCTGCTTCAGCTGCATGTGATGTAAACATCAGTGATACAGAGGAAGGTAGCTGAGCGATTACCAAGAGGCGATGTCCCCATTACAGTAGATAAGGAACAGGAAAGGAAAAGAGCCCTTTCACTAAGTTGGTTGTTTCCACTAAACCATTTTAAGTTATTGAAAAAATTATGGCTTCTCCTTAAAAGAGGGTTAAAGTAGACTGGTATTTATAAAAGAAACCCCCAAGTCAGAAAAATGAATCTTTTGTCATTTAACATGGTGAATTTCTATACCTCAAAATTGTCTGTCAGATGTAACAGTGCTCTATGAACTCTCTTTATCTGTGGAATTCTTTTCCCTCTGCAGCAAGAAGCCAAAACCGCATCAAAGCACACCTCCCCAACAGAAGCCTCTGACCTTAGCCTACGATGGAGACTTAGATATGTAACCCGAAAAAGAAATCCAAATGTAGACATCAACTGCCTTAACCACTCTCTCTTTTGTAGCTCTCAGACTTCTCAGTTTTTTGAGGAATCTCATGATGTGATATATTGGGCAGAATACAAATACTGCAAAAATCATTTTGCCTCAACTTCATTTGAACATGAAGTAAAAGATCATTAGGTCTGCCATTTTGTTTTCAAGTTGTTTGTGGGTGTGAGTGTTCTGTTTTTTTTGTTTTTTGGTTTTTGTTTGTTTGTCTGTTTTCCCAACGGACCTGAAAACCCTTCTCTTCCTGTTTGGAAATGGGAGGAAGAAAACATGATGGAATTCCTACAGACCTGAGTAAACTTTATCTTCAGCAGCATGATGACAATCCAGAGGAAAGTCCAATCAAGGCATTTACTGTAAATGATGAGTCTGGCATTGCATTTTTATGCACTATATTAGTGCAAGTCTTTATTCTTCCCATACTTCAATACTGAGTTTTCTAAAGTTTACATTGGTTCAGAGACTTTCAAATCGGATTGCCTATTTTCATGAACACAGAGAGACTGGGTTACCATTGAAGAAATTCTCTGAGTTTTTACCTTTAAATATTATATTTTGTTTTGTAGCCAGGGGATGATGGCACTTAATGGTTGCATCTGTTGAAAACAATAGTGTGTGCGTAATGGTTGCACTCGATGAGAGATAGCTGGTTTCTGAATGAATTGTGTTCTGAATGTTAGAGGTGTACAAATGAATTAGGTGGTTATGTTGGAGAATGAGGTAGATTATTTGATTACTAAAACTGTATTTTAACTAAAACTTAGCCATGTAGATATAGCCCTAACTACACACAATTGCAATTCAGTTTAATGATGACAAACTCTGCTTTTGTAATTTCAATTTTCTTATCTGAATATTTATAAATTCTTTTTGACTTTAATTATCTGACCTCATTTAATATGCATCAAACACTGATCCTGTTTGTAGAAAGTCTTGCTTTTATAAGGTTTCAATAATATCAAAAACAACACATTAAAAGCTGAGACTGTTTTATGGAGATAATTGTTTGTAACCGTAGGTGTTGGAAGTAAGAAGGTGCCATCTTGTGGTATTGACTTGTATTTATAACAAATAAAGCGCTCAAGAGACTAGATATTGGTTCTTCTGGACTGACTTACTCCAAAGTGTCCTGCTTTGACAAAAACAGTTTTAATGGCAGTTTTCCTGTGTTACTGTTTTATGGTTTGACAGATGGTATCACTGACAGAGAAAGGGACTACTACCTCAGGTTCTCCACATTACTGGGTGCCCTGTGAAAGAGAGCTAGTGCAGTAGCTTTTGAGGAATATTAAAGCTTAGATAATATCAAAACAAATCAGTCATAGTGCAATTGCTGATATGGAAATGACCTGAGAAAATGGGAATGTTAGAAATGTATACAGTGAATGGGCTATAGGATATTTTCAATCACGCTATGACTTCCATTAACCATGTCACAGCTAAGTAAGCCCTGCGATTAACTGATTTTGTCCAGTGGCACCATGTTTAGAAAAAGTTAAACAAAAAAGAAGACAGCTTGTTTCAATAGGATAGCAGAAGAAACAACTACCAGAGTTGTTCTTTTATTAGTTCATATTTAGCTGAAGCTTCAAAAGACTTCAGAGTACTTTAACAGAGCTGGCTTTGGAGATCAAGTCCTGGCTGTACCCTTTACTAACTGTGATTCTAGACAAGGTGTATAAATTCTATGTACCTCAGTTACTTGAGTCAAAGTGAAAATAATACAGTTATTTTCCCCTTAAAGTAGACAGACAATAATAAATATAAAATACTTAATATCTGGTACCTATCAGGAATGCAAAAAATATTACCTAAAATTATTGTTATATGCCATGTTCAGAATTGGGGCCTTTAGATCATATGTTTTATTCATTACCCATAGATGTAATAATTATCCTTATATTGAATTTGTTCTAAAATAATAAATTTTCAGCAATCATGGTTTGAATAAAATAGTTTCTAAGATGTTACTTAGTTACTCAAAAGATTTATATTCCAGTCACACCCATTCTTTTCAAATATTATAATTAACACAGATTTTACTCATTCATTCAAGTAGTATATATTTATTAAGCTTCTACCATGGGCTAGGTACATTGCTAGGAGCTACACTGTCAAATTCACGAAATGTTGTCCTCTCAGACTTGCACTTGAAAATTGTTCACTTATACCACATACATACAAAATTAGGGAACAACAAAACATGCTGGTTTGAAAGTATGTATGGACCCTAGAAAAGCCATGTTTTAATCAAAATCCCATTTCATAAAGGCAAAATAATCCCTATTCAATACTGTGTGTTTAAAACTGTAATTAGATCATCTCCCTGGAGATGAGATTTAATCAAGAGTGGTTGTTAAGCTGGATTAGATGACAACATGTCTCCACCCATTTGTGTGGGTCTTGATTAGTTTCTGAAGTCCTATAAAAGAGAAAACATTTTGGAGAATGAAAGATTTCTGAGAGAGCAGAGAATGACATAGCCACGAGAAGCAGAGTCCACCAAGCAGCGACCTTTGGAAATGAAAAAGGAACATGCCTCCTGGGGAGCTTCATGAAACAGGAAGCCGGGAGAAGCAGCTAGCAGATGATGCCATGTTTGCCATGTGCCCTTCCAGATGAGAGAGGAACTCTGACTGTGTTCACTATGTGCCCTTCCACTTGAGAAAGAAACCCTGAACTTCATTGGCCTTGAATCAAGGTATCTTTCCCTGGATGCCTTAGATTGGACATTTCTATAGACTGGCTTTAACTAGGACATTTTCTGGGCCTTAGAACTGTAAAGTAGCAGCTAATTAAATCCCCCCCTTTAAAAGCCATTCTGTTTCTGGTATATTGCATTCCAGCAGCTAGCAAACTACAACAACCCCTCTTAGGAAAAACCAATTAAAGAGATGTAAGTTAAAAAGAATACTGCTTAGGCTGATTAGATAGAGTCCAAAATTTTATGCATCAAGACTGGGAATGCTTTTCCTTATGAAAAGGTATTGCTCTTACAGTAAAAACTACTCTAACATGCCCAATTGTTTTAGTCTGCGAAGTTGGGTGGGAAATTAGAAGATGTAAGTGGCCTAAGGCTGCTGCTAATGAGCCATTACCTCAAGAAAGTCACCTAAGTAATTTACCTTCCCTACTGCACAGTGTAAGAAAGGAACTCAAACACATCAATTATTTTATTCCTTAAATGCATATAGCAGAAGTTCCAGGTAAGTAGCTTATAAAAATATTTAGTTTGACATGCATAGGTTTTTATAGTTTAAATTAGTTGCAGTTGTTTAAAATTGAGAGATTTCACATAATAATGTGAATTTCCAACTCTTTGTGAAAACTTAGAAGCTCTGACAACAAATGCCTCAATCTTTCATCATGATTATTTAATTGGAAATGAATATTGCCTGCACTCTTTAGAAAGGGCATTTGCTGTACTCATTTGTTAATCAATTTTTTTGAATATCTACTATTGTGCCCTACCCTATTCTAGGTTCTCCAGCATTTGCTGAAGATGTCAGAAGAGACAAGTTCACTTCCCTCAAGGTACTTAAATACTCATAGGGAGAGATGGAAACACTGCTTGTCAACAAACTCATGGTGGCCAATGATTAAAACTATACAGGACGATGGTATAGAGAGTAACTTGGGTTTGAGTTCTATTTTGACCTGTCAGGGAAGGCCAGTCTGAAAACAATGAATTTGATTTGGTGACATTTAGCTTGAGAATAGGAAGAAGAGAAAAATTCATAATCCTTGCTATAGAGTTCCAGGTAGAGGGACCAGCTAATTTGAAAGAAACCCCAGTGATGAGAATAATCTTGGTGTTGACTAATGGACAAACAGAAGACCAGAGGGCAAGAGTATGTAAATGAAGGGAGAATGCTAGAGATATCCTTCAAGTCCTTGCTCAAATTTCACATTCCCAATGACACTTTCCCCATGACAATATAATACTTTTATCCATAAGTCTGCAAATTACAGCCTGAGGACCAAACCTGTCCCAATGGCTGGTTTTGAAAGTAAAGCTTTATTGGTACACAGTCATGCTATTCATTTACAAATTGTCTATGGTTGTTTTTGCACTACAGTGGCAGAGTTGGACAGTTGCAACATAGAACATATGGCTTGCAAAGACTAAAATATTTACTCTCAGATCCTTTACAGAAAAATATTTCTGACCCCTGCTGTAATCTATTTCCCCATTCCTGAATGGGATACCCTCAATCTATCTCCTTTACTTTCCCTTACACTTTCTTTTATGTATAGCTGTTATCAGCATCTCTAATATACTTCTTTATATATATAAATATATAAATATTTATTTATATAAAATTTATATATGTATATATATAATATTTTTTTTCCTTGTACTAGTATATAAATACCACAGGCATGATGGCCTTACTTTTGTTCATATATGTATCTCAAATGTTTGGAATATGACAGGCAGTGTATATTTGTAGAGCATTTGAATTAAGCTAGAAAAATAGGCAGTGTACAGCATATAACCATGGTTGCCATGGTGAGGAATTTGGATTTTATTCTGATTGTAGGGGCAGCTACAGCAGTGTTTGGACAGTAGAATGGCATGATATGAAGCAGGATGCCATGTTCTCAGAACTTCCTGTATGCCTTAGCCCAGACTGACCAGGCCCTTTCACATTTGTTACTTGATGGCCATGGTGCAGAGTTCAGTCTAGCAAACACTCCAGGAATGAAAAACTATGATGGTGATGGAACCTTGAAAAGCCAGTGTTCTGTCTCAGAACATACAGGGGAGATGGGTTTAGTGGCCAGCCAGCTCTGCACAGTTCTTCAATAACTGCAAGCTCAAAAATTTTTAGATAGATTTTATGGGAATTTTGCAAGGTTTACATTTATAATGCTTATACATTGTTTTCTGAGAAATTTATACAAAGAGTTTAAAGTATAATGAAACAAAAACTGACCAACCAGTATGTTACAATGCACAGATGTGCAGCAAGTGGGCTACAGGTGTGCTGAGCTATTGGTTCCTCTACACTTGGGGGTGGCCAGAGTGCTCCTCTCTCAGCCAGTCATGGCCTCATCCTTTTACTCTGGAGTGTTATAAAATTTGGATCATTTTCTATGAATATCATAAGGTTAAGAAGTCCTGGAATAGTGTAATTCATAAATGATACTTGTTCTCCAAAAGACATTATGAATCACCATATCTATGGCTGCTACTAAGATTTTTAGACTTGGGACAATTTGACCAATGAGAATGTTCCAATGGAATGAATTTAAAAACTCTGGGACAATAGGCATATAAACAATAAACTACGGTGATATAAATGGGTGTACAAAGGAACGCTTGGCTAATTTCACTTGGGGGATCAAGGAATAGTTTAGGAAGACATGGGCATTTGAGAAAGACACTAAAGAATGAGGATTTTGGTGGGGAGGGATAGGGGAAAGGTAACCACTAATTGGTTACCCACTGAAGCATAGAGATTTAAAATAATTTTAATGACATTTGATTTGGTGACATTTAGTTTGAAAATAGGAAATATTCCTATAATAATGAGGTGTGAGAACTAGAGTGAAGATAGTTTTCACATTCTTGTGGTGATTCAAGAAAGAATCATCCCCAACTGAGATGAGCTGAGAGGTATCACTTCCTTTATTGAGCAGTGTGAAATAGTTCTTCATTTACACCTCCTTTTATTTAGACTTCAGAACAAAATCAGTAGGAATTTCCCTACTAAAGAGCTTCTTTCCCAAGTCAACCATAGCTAACCTCATCAGTCTCACCCCAGAGGGGAGAGTTCTGCTACTTGACCTCCTGCCTCAATTCATTGATAGGTAGACTCAAAAACTGGAGATTATTTAGCCACAGAATCTAGCAATTACATACACATACATGCCCCCAATTTTTTTCTTTGACTATCACTTGGCCGTTCTAGATTATTTTCAAAGAAAAATCAGCAAATGTGCACAGTATCAATCAAGAAAATTGTATAATTCAGAGGCGCCTAAACTTCTGAGATCCACAACATGCTTAGAGTTTCAGTAATTTTTCTGTGACACACCATTGGCCAAAAGCAGTACCTAATTGTTCTGATTATTATATAACTTAATAATTTATGTCTTAATTTTGTAGCTTTCTGAAAAATCAACACACATAAAATAACAAAGAAACTTTTTCTTTTTTTCTCAAATAACCACAATTACTTAATAATTGGATATGTGTTCTGGAACTTCTCAACCTTGGAACCAGACTGGATGCTGCCACCCTCATTTCCTATTCCATATTGATTTGTGTGCAGTATTTCTTTGTATTACAGCAATCAGTGAAAGCTCAGCTTCAAAAATATATAACATCATGGGAAAAAATAGAATTAGTACAAACTGAGTTCTGTAGTTTACAGTAACATTGTAATATTGTTTTAGTAATTGTACCAAAGGCAATATACCAAAGCTAAATGTTAATAATAGAGGGATATAAGGAGTATGGGATTTTTTTTTTTCCAGAAGAAATGGAAATGCTCCTATATTGATTGTGGTAGTGAAAGCATAACTATGTGATCATACCAGGAGCCATTGATTATACACTTAAGATGAATTATATGCTATGTGAATAAAACTGTTTTATATATATGTGTGTGTGTGTCATCATCAAAAGAAATGTACGTACTCAAATATTGAAATGTGAACTACAAACAGCTAGTGTTCACAAAATGGCAGATGCTGAGAATTGCTGCATTTTCCGCATGAATTTAAAACCTGGCAGATGTAATCCCAAGGAAAACTTTAACGCATAGCCAATCACAGCTGTGTTTCTAAGAGTTGTAAGTGTGTATTGATTTTAGATATCACCTTCTGTTTTCAATGGACTTGTTCATTTCTGGGATGAATAACTGCTTGAACTTCATTTTTTATTATTTTTGGTTCCTAAAATTATGCCATCAATTTATTTCTTAAATCTGCAAGTATCTCATTGTCAAGCACTATGATTTGCTACATATGTGAAAACACAAGGGGAAGAGTCAAAGGGAATTTTTTTTTATGTGACCACTTACCCCTAGCAAATATGTTCTGTAAAGATGTTATTTTTATAGCTGTTTCCTTAAAATGGAGTAATAAGCCCTTTCCCTCCCAAGTCCTTTTCTACCAGACCCTTTAGCTAGACACCATTTATTAAGACCTATTTAACATAGCCATATTAATATTTGACAGAAAATAACTAGAAAGCATGCAGCTGGAATAGTGGATAGTTAGATAGCATGAAGTTGGAGAGAAATTGAGGAAAGAACTTTTTTAGGTAAAAAGCAGAGAAAAACTTTCAGCTGCTTATCACATCATAAGTTGAAGAATCCAAAGCCATTACCATGAAAAGCAATTTATAAAAGTTTTAATTATTACATACTGTTCTAGTTTGCAGGCTGCCAGAATATGATGTACCAGAAATGGAACAGCTTTTATAAAGGGGAATTTAATAAGTTACAAGTTTACAGTTCTAAGGAATTGAAGGCATTCAAATTAAGGCACCAACAAGAGGTTACCTTCGCTGAAGAAAGGCTGATGGGTCTGGAACAGCTCTGTCAACTGGGTAGTCACCTGGCTGGCATCTGCTGATCCCTTACTCCTGGGCTCTGTTGCTTTCAGCCTCTGTTCCTGTGGGGGTTCTTCACTTTTTATTTCTCCAGGGCTGGTTTTCATCTCTTGTCTTCCTTTGGCTCTCTCCAGTTTCTGGCTTGCTTAACATCTCATGGCAATGGCTGCTGGGTCATCTTTTTAATATGCAAGATTAAATATAGTGAGAAAGGAGGAAAATTCAACTTCCCCAGATGGAGAATTCTCGATATTCTCACAAGCAGTGGGGATAACCAAAGCAAGAGGCTGAGCCCCCAATCTTGAGGTTTGTTCTTATGAAACTTAAGCCCACAAAGGAAAGGCTAAAGCCTGCTTAAAATTAGACATAAGAGTCACCCCCAAGAGAACCTCTTTTGTTGCTCAGATGTGGCCCCTCTCAGCCAACATGGCAAGCAAACTCACTGCCCTCCCCCTCTATGTGGGACATGACTCCCAGGGGTGTGGACCTTCCTGGCAATGTGGAACAGAGATCCTAGAATGAGCTGGGACTAGGCACCAAGGGATTGAGAAAACCTTCTCGACCAAAAGGGGAAAGAGTGAAATGAGACGAAATAAAGTGTCAATGGCTGCGAGACTCCAAAGTCGAGAGGTTATCGTGGAGGTTATTCTTACGCAGAATATAGATATCACCTTTTTAGTTAAGGTGTAATGGAGATGCTGGTGGGAACTACCTGAAGATGTAGAGCTGTGTCCAGTAGCCATGTCTCTTGAAGATGATTGTACAATGATACAGCTTTCACAATGTGACTGTGTGATTGTGAAAACCTTGTGTCTGATGCTCCTTTTATCTACCTTATCAACAGACAAGTAAAACATATGGGGAAAAAAAGAACTAGCAAAAGTTTCAAGTTCTCTTCTTTGTGTACCTGATACAAAGGGTGGGAAACATTTATGGTCCTCCTAGAAGCTGCAGGGCATTGGTCATATAGTTGTTCTATCAGTCAGGATTCTCCAGAGAAACAACCCGTAGGAATAGATAAATGACTAGATAGATAAATTAGATACATAGATAGATCACGGATGGATGGATGGATGGATGGATGGATGGATGGATGGATGGATGGATGGACAATAGATACAGATAGATAGGTGATAGATATGGCTAGATGATATAGATCTAGAGACAGACATATATATGGAGAGAGAAGAGAGAGAGACAGAGAGAGAGGGAGGATAGATTTATTTTCAGAAACTGGCTCATGTGATTATGGAATCTAGCAAGTCTGAAATTAATAGGGCAGGCCTGCAGGCTGGAAGCTCTTGGACAGGAGTTGATGCTGAAGTTCTGAGGGAGAGTTTCGGCTTCTCCAGGAAACTGGTTTTAACTCTTAAGGCCTTCAACTAATTGGGTCAGACTCACCCACTTTATGGAGGGTAATCTTCTTTACTTAGTCAACTGACTGTAGCAATTAACCCCACCTATAAAATATCTTCACAGTAGCAGCCGGACTAGTGTTTGATTAAATAACTGAGTATGATAGCCTAGCCAAGTTGACATATAAAATTCACCAACACAGTTGCACAACAGGGTTTGCTATTCTCCAAGTTTTCTATGAGAATGATTCCAACTGGAGTTGTGCAACTGATGGTTTTCATTGGTTGATAATTTGGAGTTCATAATTTGGATAATTTTAGACTTTTTCTAGAATAAATTTGTCATATTTTATATTTTAGTGAAGGATAAGATAGACTGTATTACACTGAAGTTAGAGCTCCAAATAAATAGGGTTGAAGCAAGAGAAAAAAAAACATTTCATGTCCTCTAAATTTATTTGTTACCCAAAAAAACATATTTGGTTGATTTTAGTTTTTAAACTGAGTATCACTTTAAATATAAGATCTTAAATTTGTCAGCTTTTCATCTTCGTTGTATCTTTCAATTACTATAATGTCACACCAAGGTTTTTATATCATACTAAGATTTAGAAAAAGATGAAAAGTAACTTTATATGTACTAAATAATAACCCCTATTCTTTAACTTCCCAGGTTTCCCCTAATGGACCAATCTTCCCCTTTGCCAATTGTTAGAAACACAATGCAGACATGACAATATTTGGTGTGCTTTTTTCATCACTAATGGTTAATCTGACACTGAACTACATATATCATTACAAGTTCAATTAATCCACTTCCCAAAAAAATAGGTAAATTTATAATTAAAGTTTAAGTTTTATTAACTGCACCTAAGTAGAAAGCAAAATGTAGCACGTCTGTGTTAGACACTTTTAAGGACACAAAATACTTCCATAAATTTATAAGAATGTGTTTTTTCATTTAAGAAAACTGGCTAATTTATGCCTCTCTCCAAACAACTTTATGTAAGAATTTTATTGCAAATAATTCTTAGAAATCCTAGTAGGGATATGCATAGTGCATATACATGTTGCTGGATTTATGTGAATTCAGTTCAAATACAGAATTGATTTTCTTTCCTGGTAGTTTTCCAAAATGTACATTATGGCTTTGTTTATTTAACCCAGTTATGACACTTGAGCCTCTGAAATGCTAATACACCTTTGGATGTGTTGATTTTGCTGCTTTAGTGGAACAAATTTCAAACACTTTCATGCAGGAAACTAAGATGAGCAGATATTTGTGTGATGCATATGTTAATTAAAGCATATTGTTCCCTGGGGCCCAGGGAGCAAGGAATATGCTACAGTGGGTATTTTAAGGAGGACATAAAATTCAAGAGCAATAGGGAAAACCATTGTAGTGCTAGTTGCTTTACGTAACCTGTTATAACAGCATAAAAAATCAGAGAAAATGATGCTTTTAACAAATACATTTGGATCTCCTAAGTTAACACAAACATGGCTCCTATCAAACATTGTGTCATGCTGATGGTGACCAAGACTTTTGCTTCACCTAGCTATTGTCACAGCTCTGCTCAGCCCATGATTAATGGGTTCATGTGAAAATAAAGAATTAGCTTTTCCATTTGAACTGGAAACTGTCCTCAGACTCTGTCACCATCCTGCACACTGGCAGACCATGGATGTACAGATCAAGGGAGAAAAGCCAGCATGTCCCAATTGTTGCTACACTTCCATGCCAGCCCAGTACACGTAGAAATCACAGACTGTCCCATAAAGACAAAGCGTAAGAAACCCTTTGAGATCCAGGAAGTCATCCCAGAAACATGCTAACTTGCTTTCAACTTCTCTTTGGTCTGGTCATTGATCTGGTTCCCAAAATATGATAGGTATTTCATTTATTGTTCATCCTGGTTCTGGTGTTGTCCCTCAGAAACCTAACAAGCATTTTTGGAATTGCCAGTGAACTCACTCTCCTTCAGGAAACTATGGTAAAAAATCTCATCTGTCTCTTTTTTTCTTTTTTGCATTTCAGTATCCTCATAGACTCAGCAACTGCATTGAGAAATAGAGGATGTTTGCTCATCTTCGAAGGGCTCATATATTTCTGAGATTATTTTATTTAGATTTCTTTGCACTTGTAGCTTTGGCAGGGGGAGGTGCATGGTCCAGGAATTGAACCTGTTTCTCCTGCATGGAAGACGAGCATTCTACCACAGAACCACCTGTGCACCCTTTTTGTACTTGTAGCTTTTTGATGACTTTAAAATATATGTGATTTTTTAAAGTTCATCTGGTATTTTTAATGTTACAGCATGAACAATTATCTTTTGTAGGATGTATAATTTAACTGAAATCAGAATTCCAGCAAGTGTGTTCATGTTTGTGAATTTTTCTCTCCCCTTTTGCCCAATTTTTATTGTTGTCTTATACGTAGAGCAGTGGTGGTAGTCAATGTTTCAGGAAGTAGTACAAATGAATTGATGTGATCTCAGGATGATATGGTAGTTTAGGGGACTTTGCGTGGGGACATGTTTTTTTTTTTCATCAGAACAAAGGGCAAAAATGAATGCTGAGAGGGAAAAATGATGGAGAAGGCTGACTATTTACCTTTTGTCTTTGCAGATATAATTTTCAATTTCCCTACTTTACTTTATGTTCCAGGAAATGATTTGTGGATTTCATTAATGGGCCCCCTTTCCTATTGCACACATATTGGGTTCAATCATAAAGTAAGAGGTATTGGACAGAATAGGTGGGGCACATGTGAGCCTTTTGAGATTCTAGGAATGTACTATATCTTGATCTGGTGGTAGTTACAGAGGTGTATGCATATGCAAATATTAATTAGGCTGAACACTTAAGATTTGTGCACTCCACTGTGTGTAAACGCTAATCTAATTAAAAAGTAATCTAAAAAGATACCTATAGCAAACATCCTACTTAATAGTGAAATATTGAGTTTTCCTCATGACAGCAAAAACAGTACAAGGATATCTGCTATCACCACTTCTATTCAACATTGACCAATAGTGTGGAATTCCTCTATAGCAATAGGGTAAGGAGAAAAACAGAAAATGCATAGAGCCATAATTCACAGATACAGTCACTGTATATATTAAAAAATCCAAAAAAAATCTATTACTATAGAATTGAAAAAGATGAGTTTAACAGGGTTTCTAGATAGAGCCAATGTATAAATAAATATGTTTCTATGTAATAACAGAGAGTACAAACTTTTCTTTTCTTAAATATGTACCATACACTAATGGTTTTAGCATCAAAACTGTTAAAATACCAGACAGTAATTACAAATCTATGTGCAAGACATAGACACAGAAAAACTACAAAACAGTAATGAAAGAAAGTCTACGTAAGTGGAGTCTTACAGCATGCTTCTGAATTTGAATATTTGGAATTGTAAAGATATCAGTTGTTTCCAAACTAATCTATAAATTAAAGGTAATCCCATTCACAGAATGTATGTGTGTGTGTAAATTCGCAAGCTGGTACTTAAATAGATACAGGAAACAATGGGTTAAGGATAAGTAAGACAAATCTGTAGAAGAAAAAGTTGGAGAAAATGTATTACCAGCTATCAAAACTTATTATAAAGTGACACCAATTAAGACCATGCGTTTTTGGTGCAAGATAGACTAATAAACCACAGGAACAGAAGAGATAATCCAGAAAAAAGATCCTGCACATATATTGTTAATTGACTTTATATTAAAGATGACTCTGTAGTACAGGGTGGAATAGCCTTTTAAATAATTGATGCTGGGTCAGTTGCATATCCATATAGAAAAATATTTAATCATGAAATGTTCCTCACACCATACGCAAAAATCAATTCCAGAGGCATTGTAAATCTAAATGTGATAGGTAAAGCAATAAAGCTTCTAGAATAAAATATGTTGGAATAGTTTTATAAGTCTGAGGTTGGCAAAGATTTCTTATTTGAGACATAAAACCATTAGCCATAAATGAAAAGATTGACAAATTGAACTGCATTAAAATTTAAAACGTCTATTCATCAAAACACACCATTACAGATTGAAAGGGGAAAACTAGAAGTGGAGTTATGCATAACACACACACACACACACACACACACAGAGAGTTTTGGTTTGCTAAAGGTGCCAAAATACAATAAACTAGAAAAGGTTGACTTTTACAATGGGGTTTACAAATTTACCGTTCAAAGGCCATGAAAATATCCCAATTAAGGCATTGACAGGATGATACCTTCTCTCAAGAAAGGCCACTGGCATCTGGGGTTCCTCTTCAATTAGCAAGGCATCTGGCCAGCATCTGCTAGTCCTTCTCTCTGGGTTCTGTTGCTTTCAGCTTCTAGCTTCAGTAGTTCACTCTCTCAGCTCCTTTGGGGGCTTTTTTTCTGTGTCCTTCTCCTGGGTTCATCTCTCTGGGCTTTTCTCTATGTTTGTTCTCTCCAAACTTCTCTGGGTGTTTCTCTCTCTTATCTTCATAAAGGCTAAAGCAAAGGACTAAAACCCATCTTGAACTATTCAATAGTCTTAAGCAGAACACTCTGCTCAGATTTTCATTTTTGTAACATGAAACAGGAGGCAGCATCAAAGGAGCTACACAGAGGTAGCTGTGGAAATGGTAAGGAGATGAACTGAAATGATATGCTGATCTGGTTTAAGGAAAAAGACTATGAGGCGAATTGTGTCTCACGTGATCTCAGATCCCTTTAGAAGGATCAACAGCTGTGGTGGTTTGGTTCATGTGTCAACTCGGCCAAGTGTTGGTGCCCAGTTGTCTGGTCAGGCAAGCACTGGCCTAACCACCGCTGCAAGATTTTGTGCCTGCTTGACAAACCAGACGGCTGGCTTATAAAATCATCAGCGAGTTGATTGCATTTGTGACTGATTACGTCTCTGATCAACTAAGAGCATTCTTCCACAAAAGAGAATACAATCAGCTGGATTTGTTGCAATCATTTGAAGACTTTTAGGGAAGAAGAGAGACTCTTTCACTGCTTCTCCAGCCAGCGAGCCTCACCTGTGCAGTTCATTGAGACCCTTTATTGGAGTTGCCAACCTCGCAGTCTGCTTTAGGATTTTGGACTCATATGTCCCCACAGTTGCATGAGACACCTTTATAAATCTCATATTTACAGATATCTCCTGTTGGTTCAGTTTCTCTAAAGAATGCTGACTAATACACCAGCCAAGACTATCAGGCCTGAAAATCTGGAAAAGAGGAATCCACTTCTAGGGCTTGCTCGCTCTATCTCCCTCTCTCTCTCTCTTTCTCGATCTGAAATTGTATAGGAACTTACTTCAACAGCTAATAAATATATATAGGATTTCACTCTTTTCTCTTTTCCTAACCTTGATTTTATATTCCTTATGAACAGCTTCTTATTGTTTTTCCTCCTTTTTGGGAAAATATTTTACAACAAAATATTTGATGATTTTTCTACACATTTAATCTACTTTTATGTTTACAGAAAGGAAAATAATTGGCTCCTCCCATCTTTCAGTTTGTTTATCAGTTGCTTTTCCTTGGCTATCATGTAAATGTTTTCATAGGTGACTCAAGTTTTTCAGCTTATTTTCCCTCTGGGGAAATTTACCACCAACATCTATTTGCATCACTTTCTATTTTTAAATGATTTTATAGTTCCCCAGCTCATCTTGAATGGCGTCTTTCATCACTGATACTCTGTATTAATCATCCTTTTATATTTAAGATGAGTTAATATTTATAAGTGGTTACAAGAATGTATATGTATATTTAAGATATATTCCAATGCCCAAATGGCAATATTTATAAAAAGAGAAGACCAAAATCTGTATAATTCTTGTCTTTTCTCAGTTTTTGTTAATAAAAATATAATGTATTGTGATTTCAATGAGAAACAGTTCTGTAAAACAATTATCTTGCCCCTATTCCAATACTCTGCGTATTAGTCAGGGTTCTCCAGGAAAGCAAAACCTGTTTATACATACACACATACACCATGTGGGTATTTTGAGATATATTATAGGAATTGACTCATATGACTGTGGGAATTAGCAAGTTGGAATTCCATAGGACAAACTACAAGCTGGGAACTCTAATGAAGATTTTGGTAAATTCTTCTGGAGAAGTTGGCTGGCCGACATAGAGCTAGAAATTCTCTTCTGACTTGAACTCATTTGTTCTCCCTTTAAAGCCTTCAACTGACTGAATAAGACTTTTCTCATTGCTGAAGAGAATAGCCTGCGTGGAATAACCTTTGTTGATTGTAGATGTAATCAGCTATGGTGCAATCAACTAACTATATAAATCTGTGAAACAGCCTCACAGAAACAATCAGACCAGTGTTTGCTTGACCAAACAAGCGGACACCATTACTTGGCTAAGTTGACCATGAACTCAACCATCACACTCAGTAGTTGTTAGTTTTTTTTTTCCCTCAACATCACTGTCAGGTAAAGTACATTTGCATAATTGGATAAAAATGAGAACAAGCTTAATGATATGTGAGTTCATATCTTAACTGCATATTCTGAGAAAAAAAACCCTTCCCACCGTTTTGATGTTTGTATCTTTCAGTTGTTG
The DNA here is from genome assembly GCF_023851605.1 of Tamandua tetradactyla. Taxonomy (NCBI): domain Eukaryota; kingdom Metazoa; phylum Chordata; class Mammalia; order Pilosa; family Myrmecophagidae; genus Tamandua; species Tamandua tetradactyla. The sequence continues at coordinate 107,299,325 of NC_135329.1, forward strand.
TAATTGTTTTGCATCTAGTACATTCTCCAGTCTCTTCTGACCACAATGACCCTCTTCTTGGGAGGAAACTGTTCTTTCCACAGACATAAGAACCCAGACTACATGTGCCATAAAGTTTTGGTTCTAAAGCCAGATTACATGAATTTTCATCAATCCAAACTTTTCTATTTAGTTGTGTGATTTTGAGCTAGATTTAATCTCACTGGGCCTTAGTTTCCTTATCTCTAAATTGAAGACAGTAGTAATATATTTTCATTGAATTGCTCAGGGGATTATGTGATAAATGCAAGTTTTGTTTTAAAATATTGGGTGGTGTATGATTATCATTACAATAATTATTTTACCTAAAGTCCATGAGTCCACTTCTGCCTCTTTACCAGGATAGAACCGATTTGACCAGGAAAGATATCTGTTTCATGCTGAATCAAGCAGATTTTCTCCAGGGAATAAGGATTTGGGATGGAGAGAACATCATGGGTTAGTCTCTATTGATAACTGGAATTTAAAATATGAACTTGGGAGTCTTGGTGTGGCCATGTATTTTAGTTTGCTAGTTGCTGGAATGTGATATACGAGAAATGGAATGGCTTTTAAAAAGGGGAATTTAATAAGTTGCTACTTTGCTGTTCTAAGGCTGAGATAATGTTCCAATTAAAGCAAGTCTATAGAAATGTCGAATCAAAGGCATTCAAGGAAAGATACCTTGATTCAAGAAGGCCGATGAAGTTCAAGGTTTCTCTCTCAAGTGAGAAGGCACATGGGGAATACAGTCACAGGTTCGCTCTCATCTGGAAAGGCACATGGTGAACATGGTCAGGTTTTCTCTCTCATCTGGAAGGGCACGTGGCAGACACGCATCATCTGTTAGTTTCTTCTCCTGGCTTCGTATTTCATGAAGCTCCCCAGGAGGCATTTTCCTTCTTCATCTCCAAAGGTCATTGGCTGATGGACTCTGCTATGTCGTTCTGCTCTGCTCTCTCTGAATCTCTCTCATTCTCCAAAATGTTTCCTCTTTTATAGAACTTCAGAAACTAATCAAGACCCAAATGGGTGGAGACATATCTTCACTTAATCCTATTTAACAACCACTCTTGACTGGGTTACATCTCCACAGATTCAAACATACAATATTGAATAGGGATCATTCTGCCTTTACGAAATGGAATTTTGTTTAAAACATGGCTTTTCTAGGGGACATACATCCTTTCAAACCAGCACACCATGCATGCTAGAAAAGCTGAAAATTCCTGTTTGGAGAAAGTGGGAGAGGAAGGCTCTAAATCAAATGTGCAGAGCAGAGCTTCCTTTCTCACGTCCAGTTATTTTGTTTGAAGGCCACTGTGGTGGTATTTCTGCCTTTGGATTCTGGGAGATAACCTTGAATTCTTAATATTGTTTTTACATTTTTTTCTTGAATTCTGTATCTTTCAACAAAATAACCACACTGATACAAAAACATGAATTGAATCCCTTGATTGTAGAGCATGTCAGCATAATTTGAATATTAAAATGACTAGAGTGATCTACTCAGTATCTATTCATCCATCAAAAATATCTTAGTTATTGATTATGTTCAGGAGAGAACAAAATAAAAGACATAGTGTGATCAAGACAGACTTACCTCAAAACTATCTCTTTCACGAAGAGACAATTAGTGAAATATACTTAAAGCAATTAAGTTTTTTTTTAATTTCAATGAAAAGTAGAGTGGAAATAGGTGAGTGTAAAATTTACATAAACTAACACTTCTCTACATAAAATGCTTGAATATGTAACACAACCAAGTAGCTCAAAAATGACAGACTTAAAGCAAAGTCTGATTTCACTAATTATCTTGATATACACAGAGACTGAATTATTGTCTCTTTGGACTTCAAAACAGTGGTTCTCATAGATTGTCAGATTTTCTTACCCAGTTTAGGAAGGAAATTCTGATTAGAAAATAGGATTTCCCCCTTAGTATCCATGGTAGATTGAAATATGTACCCCAGTTGAGACATGTTCTTAATCTTTATGCCAGTGAGTGTAAAAACACTATTAAAAGGATCTCCTTAAGATGTGATTTTAAATTAAGGTGTGGCCCAACCACATGGGGTTGGGTCTCATTCTGGATTACTGAAAGACTTAGAGAAAGGAACCGGAAGTCATGGGGAGATGTTTTTTGGGGAAGTGCATGGGCTGGGTCTCCTGCATGGCAAGCGAGAATTCCTTGACTGAACCCCCCCCCCCCGGCCCCGCACCCCACTTTATATTTATTTAAAATAACTTCCTCTCTCTTTGGTTGAATTGAATTCCCCTTTGAGAACAGTTTCCTTATTCATCTGTGCCTCACCCAGGGTCCCAGGCAGTCCCTCCTTCAGCGCCTTATACCAGCCAGTGCTTGGAATTACATGCCGTACATGTGGCCCAGGAGCAACTGATTTTTTTGTTGTTGTTGTTAATTTCAGTGAAAGGCAGAGTGGGAAATAGATGAGTTTAAAATTTACATAAACCAACACTCTTTTTACATATAATACTTTAGTATTTTACATGACCATGTAGCTCAAAAATGTCACAGACTTAAAGCAAAGTCTGATTTCACCAATTATCTCCGCTTTAAGGATCCATCAACAACCTGGGAGTATAGGGCCTTTGCTGATTATTTAGTTTTCATTTTCCAAGGCATCACTTATTTTTCTAAACGATATCAATTGCTCTGGGGTAGACAATAAAACTGCCTTAGAAATAAATTGTGGATTAAAAGCATTGTTAGGGTCATTTGCATATAAGACTCATTTGCTGAAATTATCCGTCTGGGTTACAATAGATTGTAGCTGGAAGCTGTGCTGAGGCACCGCCTCTTGAAGACTTTGAAAAACTTTGACTCTGAAATGATTTTGAAAGTAAACAAGACTCTCTCTCAACGACAGTGGGAACGGAGCTGCTGCTCTGTCATCAAAGATGCGGTCCTTATATCCAAGTCCTGAGGGCGGCGTTGCACCCAGCAGAAAGAGCAGCACACTTTTGCAGTCCTCCTGTAGCCACAGCCTATGGGGAGGATAGAATCCTGGTCCCGAGGTCTTGGCTCTCAATCTGCGGATAGCTCCTGTATTGAGAGCTGTCACTCTTCAGATGTCTGAACTCTGGGGCCGGGATTGCCTAAGAGATAACCCCATTCTTTCCTGCGCAAGTGGAGACTCTTAGGGGCTAGAGTTTTCCATACTGGAAGACACTCTCTATCCACATTTCAAACACCTTAAGTGCTACAAACTGGCGTACATTTTAAGCAACAGATAGCATAGGCAGCTTTTTGCAACAGCTCAAAAGAAACACTCTCATATACTCAATTGAATTCATTTCACTCAACTGCTCAATTACAACCAATACACATAGGAGCATCACTTCAAGGTTAATTTGTTTTATAATTATTTGGCATAGTTAAATTAATCACCTTGGAAACACTGCAAACTAGGTTTCCTCCCTCTTCCCCTCTCTCCTTTCTGCCAATTGTGAAAAGTGGTTTGCAGCCTGATGCTGCATGTGTTTTCTCTCCTCCTGTGCTCCCCTATGCTATATTCCTTCAGTCCTCTGCTCCCACCCACTTGACAGCCCAGGAGCAGGCTCACTATGGTTTGGCATCCTGTGACCCTGTTGGCTGGATTCATCCAGCTTCAAACTTCCTAGGTCCTCAGTGAAGCTCTGTCACTCGTTAACTATTAAACTAGTGGCTCCTACTTGTCATGCTGGCCTCTGCCATAAGGTTCCTTCTTTAGAGAAAACTTCCCTAACCTCTAAGACTAGGTTAGGTGTCTCAGTTACAGTAAAATGCTCTCATTTTGATCAAAGCTGATTTTCTTAATATCTCCTTCTCTCACTTGATTTCAAGCAGGTACTTTGCCCCTACTGCTTTGAGATCCATGCCCAAAACTTCCCGACATTGTGGTGATAGAAGAATCATCCTTTTCTGCAGCTGACCTCTAGCATATAAGGGCAGCACTGGAGTCTCTTTAGTGTCAAGAAGGTAGCAGCTGTGTCAGATTTTCTACAACTGTCATTGTGGAGCAAGGCCAGGAGTCCAAACTCTCATGATCAACTAACCTTGAAGCCAGTGGTTACATGAACTAGAATAAATGAATGTCATTATTATAAGGTGTTAATAATGGGATGGTATATGGGAAAAAATGTAATAAATGCAAACTAAGGATTGTTAACTAACAGTAGCATTGTAATATGCTTGCATTAATTGCAACAAAGACACTATACCAAGGCTAGATGTCAATAATAGGAGATCTAAGGGAGGGGTATGGGATTTTTTTTTTCTTTCTTTTCAGAAGAAATGGGAATGTTTTCAAATAGATTATAGTGGTGAGTCATAACCATGTGATTATACCAGGAGTCATTGATTACATACTTAGGATAGATTGTATGGTATGTGAATAAATTAAAAAATACATATTTCATAGTTAAGTCACTGTCAATAGACAGCAGCATATACCTATCTTAGAAAGATTCTTAAAGGGAAATAAATTTTCTTTCTCATGTCCTAGGCTTACAGACCTACACATACAAAAATTATGAAAAAGCCTAACAATTCTACTCCACCTTATCAATTGCATTTGAAGGAATAAAAGGAAATTGTCAGCACAAGAGGATTTTCAAGGTGGTGAAACTATTGTATATTATACTCTAATGGTGTGTGCTGGTTTGAAAGGATATATGTCCCCTAAAAAAGCCATGTTTTAATCCTAATCCCATTTTGTAAAGGTAGCCGTTTCTTCTAATCCGTATTCAGCAGTGTATGTTTGAAACTGTAATTAGATCATCTCCCTGGAGATGTGACATAATCGAGAGTGGTTGTTAAACTGAATTAGGTGACATGTCCCCACTCATTTGGATGGGTCTAGATTACTTGCTGAAGTCCTATAAAAGAGGAAACATTTTGGATAATGAGAGATTCGGAGAGAGCAGAGAATGCTGTAGCACCATGAAGCAGAGAGTCCACCAGCCAGTGACCTTTGGAGATGAAGAAGGAAAACACCTCCCGGGGAGCTTCATGAAGCCAGAAGCCAGAAGCCAGGAGAGAAAGCTAGCAGATCATGCCGTGCTTGCCATGTGCCCTTCCAGCCAAGAGAGAAACCCTGACTGTGTTCACCATGTGCCTTCTCACTTGAGAGAGAGAGACCTTGAACTTCATCGGCCTTCTTGAACCAAGGTATCTTTCCCTGGATGCCTTTGATTGGACATTTCTATAGACTTGTTTTAATTGGGACATTTTCTCAGCCTTAGAATTGTAAACTAGAAACTCATTAAATTCCCCTTGTTAAAAGCCATTTCTGGTATGTTGCATTCCGGCAGCTAGCAAACTAGAACGTGGTGGATACATGACATTACGTATTAACCACAACCCATAGAACTGCACAACACAAAGTGTGAACCTTAATGTAAACTATGGACTTTAATTAACAATAATGCATGAATATTGGTTCATTAATTATAACAAAGGTGCCACATAAATGTACATAGTTAATAATATGGGGAATTGTGTGCAGGGGATGGTGTCATATGGGAACTCTCTCTATTAGCTGCTCAGTAATTCTGTATAACTAAATCTGTTCTAAAAGATTAAGTCTATTAATTGAAAAGAAATTACCATAAGACAGCCCTTACACTTTCTGCATATGAGATTTTAGACCCCTATGCACTTTCTATATGACCTTGTTATTAGGCTTTTTCATAATTATTACTCTGAAAAAAAAACTATAAAACCCATTATTATTTTGCATAGACAATCTAAAATTGTTAATATACTAACTACATTTCCTTTTATGTGTCTCATCTTATTCTATGATTCAGGCTAGATTCTCAGCCTATCCCTGATCTCAAGGTATTTGCTTTGAATACCATATTATGGAGCCTGTTTTATCCACAGAAAAATAAAGATACTCACCTGAGTGAGCACATTTGCCACATGACAAAGCTGTTGTCTTTCCTGGCAGGAGAATCTCCACTCTCCTGTTAAATGCTATCAGTAGAGGAAGTCTACGAATGGGTTTGAATTGAAATGAAAACCATAATGAGGAAGTTACAACAGCTGTCACATTAGATTTGCTTAGTCTGTATATCTCTCTCTGGAATAATAGTGATTTATACAAATTGCTTCCCACTGCAATTTATATCAGTGTAAAGACGCCACCAGATATATGAAGGATTTTATTTTCTTCAAGCTGAATGTCCGTTTAATTGTATTTGCCACTAAATGAAAATACTACCCTCTGGCAGATCAGTTTAGATATAATGGTTAATTTATTTTGTGGTTTTATATCTTCAACCTCTGCCTCTTGTTATCTACTTGAAAGCATAAGGTTCTCTTTCTTTCAGCAACTATGTGTATTTGTAGATGTATGTGTGTCATCTTTATGTCACAAACTGATAACTCTAATTTTATTATATAGGAACTTCATTCATTGTTCACTTCCTTCACTTTTCTTTCCTCTTTGTGGAAGAAAAATCGAACTTCTCTGCCTACTTGTAAACCACAGGAATGGTTCCCAGTGCAGGACAGGAGGGCGATTTTCCCTCCCACGAGGGTTTTGGCCATGTCTGGAGACATTTTTGATTGTCACAACTCGGGTAGGAATGCCACACTGACATCTAGTGAGTAAAGGCCAGGGAAGCTGATCAACTGTCCAGAATGCACAAAGGATCATCCACCCCAAATGTCAGTAGTTCCGATCGTTCTGAACTGCTGAATGATCCTTCATGCAGTGGAGTTGCGTTAACAAGATCTGTCTACCGAAAACCAGGCATTCTGATTATGAGTTAACAACTTTAAAAATTCCAAGTGACCCTATTGATCTGGCTTTATCACATAAATGGATTTCCAGGAAGTTCAATTGCATTTTTAGTTGTAATTTGGAATATTTTTGAGCCTCTGAATTCGTTTTCACTGCTCCTATTCTGCCTCCTGCAGTGTTCAGGGTACACAATCTCCTTTTTCTGCAACCCCAACTCTTGACGATAGAGTGAAGGAAGTCCAGGAGCTCCTTCCCAGTCATAGCTTTGGCTATCTCCTGCCTAGAGCTCTTGTGTGTAGCTCCTCCTCTATCTTGCCAATTCCTCTTTCCTGACTCTTTCATTATTTTTCTTCTTTCCGCCATTCCTTTAAAATTGGTATCACCCAAGGCTCTAACACTAGAATCTCATTCTTTTCTTCTGAATTTGCTCCTTGAATAATCCCATTTACTTTCTCCTTTCAACAGTGATTTCTCAGTGATGGCAGCATTTGCACATTTAAACCTCAGCCTCTTTCCTGAGTTTCAGATCTTGTCTGGTGCACCAGCTGCTTTCCTCAACTCTGTTGCTTTGCTTAAAGGCATTTCAGCTATTCTCCTTCAAGTTCACACCTTTTTTTTAAAATTTTAATTAATAAGACTAATCAACATATAATATGACCATTCTGGTTTTTTCCATCACATAGTTGTATATTCATCATCATGATCATTTCTTAGAACATTTGCATCAATTCAGAAAAAGAAATAAACAGAAAACAGAAAAAAATCAATACATACCATACCCCTTACCCCTCCCTTTCATTGGTCACTGGCATTTCAATCTACTAAATTTATTTTAACATTTGTTCCCCTATTATTTATTTATTTTTAATCCATACGTTTTACTCATCTCCATAAGGCAGATAAAAGAAGCATCAGTCACAAGGTTTCCACAATCACACAGTCACATTGTGAAAGCTATGTCATTATGCAGTCATCTTCAAGAAACATGGCTACTGGAACACAGCTCTCTATTTTCAGGCAGTTCCCTCCAGCCTCTCTGTTACAGCTTAACTAAAGAGGTGATATCTATTTAATGTATAAGAATAACCTCCAGGATAACCTCTTAACTCTGTTTGGAATCTCTCAGCCATTGACACTTTATTTTGTCTCATTTCTCTCTTCCCCCTTTTGATTGAGAAGGTTTTCTCAATCCCTTGGTCCTGAGTCCCAGCCCATTCTAAGATTTCTGTCCCATGCTGCCAGGAAGGTCCACACCCTTGGGAGTCATGTCCCATGTAGAGAGGAGGAGGCAGTGAGTTTACTTGTCGTGTTGGCTGAGAGAGAGAGGCCACATCTGAGCAACAAAAGAGGTTCTCTTGGGAGTGACTTTTAGGCCTAATTTAAGTACCTTAGCCTATCCTTTGCAGGGTTAAGTTTCATATGAACAAACCCCAAGATTGGGGGCTCAGCCTATTGCTTTGGTTGTCCCCACTGCTTGTGAGAATATCAAGAATTCTCCATTTGGGGAAGTTGAATTTTCTGCCTTTCTCACCATTTCCTCAAGGGGACTTAGCAAATACATTTTTTATTCCCTGTCAAATCCTTCTGGGATTTATCGAGGCATCATTCTGGACAAACCTACAAAATCGCATGCCCTACTCAAGGTTCCATGTACTTATGATGTTCAATTAAGCTGTCCACATAAGTTATATTAGGAAATGTGCTAGTCAAAATACAAATTTTGTACCAAATAAACATTTTCTGATTTAGTCTCACACATAAGTTAAAGTCTTAAAATATTAATTACCATCTATTTTCAACACTCTGCATTTTTGACATTCCTTTGTTCTTCCTCATGCAAGACATTTTTAAATTTGTACATTCAGTCACTACCATTATGCACTCTAGGCATTCCTAGATTATACCATCTCAGTCTTTATTGTATATCTTTCCTTCTGATTTCATTTGTGCCCCCAGGCTACCTCCCTCTACCATTCTCACATCCAGCTTCATTCAGTGTTCTAACATTATTGTATTACAGTTAGGTAGTATTGTGCTATCCATTTCTGAATTTTTACAATCAGTCTTGTTGCACAATCCATATCCCTTCAGTTTCAATTACCCACTATCTACCCTATTTCTATCTCCTGATGACCTCTGTTCTTAACTGAAATTATCCAAGTTCATTCCTTAATATTAGTTCATATCAGTGAGACCATACGTATTTGTTCTTTTGTTTCTGGCTAATCTCACTCAGCATAATGTCCTTAAGGTCCACCCGTGTGGTTACATACTTCATAACTTTATTCTGTCTTACAGTTGCATAATATTCCATCATATGTATATACCATAGCTTGTTGAGCCACTCGTCTGTTGATGGGCATTTGGGCTGTTTCCATCTCTTGGCAATTGTAAATAATGCTGCTATAAACATTGGTGTACAAATGTCCATTTGTGTCTTTGCCCTCATGTCCTCTGAGTAGATACCCAGCAATGGTATTGCTGGGTCATATGGCAATTCTATACTTAGCTTCCTGAGGAACTGTCAAATGGCCTCCCACAGTGGTTGTACCATTTGACATTCCCACCAACAGTAGATAAGTGTGCCTCTTTCTCCACATTCTCTCCAGTACTTGTCGTTTTCCACCATTCTGGTGGGTGTGAGATGGTATCTCACTGTGGTTTTGATTTGCATTTCCCTAATAGCCAGGGAAGTCAAGTTCACACCTTCTTATAGTCAGGGATGAATCAGGCAGATTGCACCTCATGGAGTTTCTTCCTATCTGTTCTAGTTTGCTAGCTGCCAGAATGCAACACACCAGAGACAGATTGGCTTTTAATAAAAGGGGATTTATTTTGTTAGTTCTTCAGAGGAAAGGCAGCTAACTTTCCACTAAGGTTCTTTCTTACGTGGAAGGCACAGAATGGTCTCTGCTGGTCTTCTCTCCAGGCCCCTGGGTTCCAACAACTTTCCCCGGGATGACTTCTTTCTGTATCTCCAAAGGCCTGGGCTGAGCTGCAAGTGCTGAGATGAGGAATGCCGAGCTACTTAGGCTGTGCTACTTTGTGCTCTCTCATTTAAGCACTAGCCAATTAAGTCAAACGTCACTCATTGCAGCAGACACGACTCCTAGCTGACTGCAGATGTAATTAGCAACAGATGAGGTTCACGTACCGTTGACTTATGTCCACAGCAACAAGACTAGGTATGCTCACCTGGCCAAGTTGACAAATGAGTCTAACTAACACACCATCCAAACTTCTCTTACAGTGTCATTTGCCTTCTGTGTTGATGTAGTACTATGCAAAATGGCCATAGGAGTCCTTTTAAAGCAGAAGCTCCCTAAATTACTGTGCTGCAGAAGCATTCAGTGCAAATTCTTCACCTTATGTATTAAATGAAAAGTTTTCATCCTGACTCCCCTATAAAATGCCTCTAATTATTCTTGCTTCAACAATGTGTATTACCATTCAAGAAACGAATCCCATTTACAATTGCAACTAAAAGAATAAAATACCTAGGAATAAATTTAACTAAAGAGACAAAAAACCTATATAAAGAAAACTACAAAAAACTGCTAAAAGAAATCACAGAAGACCTAAATAGATGGAAGGGCCTACCGTGTTCATGGATTGGAAGACTAAATATAGTTAAGATGTCAATCCTACCTAAATTGATCTACAGATTCAATGCAATACCAATCAAAATCCCAACAACTTATTTTTCAGAAATAGAAAAACCAATAAGCAAATTTATCTGGAAGGGCAGGGTGCCCCAAATTGCTAAAAACATCTTGAGGAAAAAAAACGAAGCTGGAGGTCTTGCGCTGCCTGACTTTAAGGCATATTATGAAGCCACAGTGGTCAAAACAGCATGGTATTGGCATAAAGATAGATATATCGACCAATGGAATCGAATAGAGTGCTCAGATATAGACCCTTTCATCTATGGACATTTGATCTTTGATAAGGCAGTCAAGCCAACTCACCTGGGACAGAACAGTCTCTTCAGTAAATGGTGCCTAGAGAACTGGATATTCATATGCAAAAGAATGAAAGAAGACCCATATCTCACACCCTATACAAAGGTTAACTCAAAATGGATCAAAGATCTAAACATTAGGTCTAAGACTATAAAACAGTTAGAGGAAAATGTAGGGAGATATCTTATGAAACTTACAATTGGAGGTGGTTTTATGGACCTTAAACCTAAAGCAAGAGCACTGAAGAAGGAAATAAATAAATGGGAGCTCCTCAAAATGTGTATTACCAAATGAGCTCCACATTCTAGCCAGACATGCCCACTCGTTGATGCCATATGTGCCTTACATGGTTTCCAGTGTGGGTTTTCTCAAACTCACTCTCTCCCCATAAAACTCTTGACCACATCACTGCACGTGCCATGGGAAGCCTCTCTTTAAGCCTCCATGCTCCTCCATCTCTGATATTATCTTTCTCTTCTGTGGACAGCCATCTCACTTTTTGCTGCCATTATTTCACTCCTTACCTGCTAGACTGGTCATTTGTGTATTTGCCCAACTTCCTCTGTTAAATAAACTATATTGTTATCAATGAATTGTGTTTCACGTGTTTGTTTTTCTTCTAAATCACTGAGCACAGGGTACTTCACATCACTCACTGTTCAGTAAACATTTATTATACTTATATTGCAATCTTATATTACAATCTTATATTGTAATCTACACTTGTGTCTTACTTTTCCTCTTGTCCTACTTCTTCGGTTGCTGACAGATATTTCATTTTTTCTTTTAATCTAAAATTCTAATCACATCGAAAGCTGAACTCTTATCTTCCTCTGATCACAAGATTCCCCATTCACAAGTCCTTATTTTTATCAAAGTAGGACATTTTTCTTATTACCCAACTTTAAAAACAGACCTCAACCTGTATTTCCACTCTTTCCTCTCCTTCTTCCATCTTTAAGGCCACCCAATGAGTCTTTCATCAGACAATTTGCAACTGTGTTTTATAGTGACAACTTAGCTAATATTTCTGCCTCTCACTTCCTTTATTTGAGCACTAATAATAATAATAGCTAACATTGTTTTGATTGCTACCTTAGTGCTAGGTACTACCTATATACTTCATAATAAGTAATTCATTTCATCATCGCAGCAGTCTTATTTTCATGCCCATTTATTAGATGGGGAAACTGAGATCCAGAGAGTTAAAATGACTTCTCCATAGTAACATGATTATTAAGTGCTGGGCATCTGGCACCAAAGACAAGGCTCTTAAACACTTTTGGGTACTGCTTCCTGTTCTTGAGTCAATCTTCAGTTACCTTCAGATTAATTATATCTCATCCCATGAAGAAAAAGCATATTGGAAGTTTAGACTTTGCTTAATTTCCTGCCACCCCCCGCCCCGCAGTACTGATCCAAACTTGTTTATGCCTGAAGCCTATTCCACTCATCATTCCACTCTCTATACCTTCTTGCTTTGGTTCTTCCCTCCACCTCTTCTATTATTCAAGCCTTCCTCATTCATTAATTCAGAGACTGCAAACTGGTGGCCTATATAGGTCAGATCTGGCCTATGCAGCAGTGGCTTTATGGGGTTTTAAAAGAAAATATTAAAAAATCATGAGATTTAGACTTCTGGCTTCTTCAGGAAAATGGAAAGATTTGGTCATACTAAGCCTACATCTTGCCTCATAGTATCAGCTGGAGCTGAGTAGTTGCTGCTTTAATTAGATGAAGTAGACCCCACCCCCTACCATCCTCCCAATACTGAGGCCAAAGTAATAGTCACTTTTTAGCTTGTGTTACTTTTGCTTGTCAGTGTATTTGCTTTTTAATAGTAGAATAAAAGAAAAGTTACTTATTATATCAACATTTCTATCAAAGTTTGAAAAATAAAAGGTATAACAAGATGGCTATTTATCATTAAGAAAACGGAAAGACATATTTTACAAAGCTAGTAAAAATTGTTCTAAAAACTTACGCAGCCAAACTAATCTTAGCTGATATAATCATAATGCCTCTCTATAAATCACTAAACGTTTCTTAATGTTTTTTACAAAGAAGGAATCCTACTTAACAAATCACTCCAAAGTGTTTCCAAAGATTTGTGGGCATTCATGCTGCTGATACATGGAAGACTTTTATAATTTTTTATTCACGTGAATCATTTGTTTGCATTTATTTAAACTCACTTTTTAATTTTCCCAGGATTATTTGGAGTATATTAAAAGAAAATAAAATGCAGCCATTAGCAAACATCTAGTTGTATTTTCAGGTGATCTTTTTTCCCCTAACGCATAAGAATTCACTATTTCCATCTATTATTTTAACTTAAGTAAATTTAATTTCTGTAATCCCAAAAGGGCCGCCTACTCATTATTCATTCTCTGCTTCTGAACTAACATCTCATTTTGTGGGCAGGGAATAAAAGCTCAGTTAAAAATGAAAATCTGTATGACCTTGTCCTCCTTTCCAGTAGTGATGGCCAAGTGATCCAATTCTGACCAACAGGTGTAAGTAGAAGTAGTTGGCAGAAGCTTCCTGAAATTCACATTTAAAAAGGGGGCAGGCTCAGCAGGCACATGCCCTTTTGCCCTTTGCCAGTTCCCTTCTCCCTGCCTAATATGCATCTGAGAGCTGGCACTGAAGCAGCCTTTTTGAGACTGTTAATGAAAAGCCAAGGGAATACCAGAAAAACCTGGACCTGAATATCATTGAACAGCAGGGCCAATGCCTGCAAATACCTGCCTTCAGACTTCTTATTTTAGGAGTAGAATGTAAAGCCCCAATTTGTTTATGTTCCAAGCAGTCAGACAGATAAATTCAATCCGTAGCTGTTACAAAGCTGTAGGGAAAAATAAATAAAAAGAAGGCAAATTGTGTGTATTTTAGGAGGTTGGCATATAAGAGTGATGATTTCTCAAAACTATTTTTTGAGACTGCTTTCTGTACTTTCAGTTAGGGGTTGGCAAGATTTCATTTTCCCATTATCTCTTCAATCATGAGAGAAGCAGCAGTCATTTCATTCTGTTCTTTCTCTCCCATTCTTTAACAAAGACATTCTTCCCTCAGGGAACCATTTCTGAGCCTCTTCCTCATGGATAATTGAGTGATTGTGTCTCCTTATTCTTTCTTTTTCAGTTACTTTTCCTTATTCCCAGCTCTAATTCTCCCTGCATCCCATTATTTTACTTTCTTCTCTACCTTTCTTTTTTCCCTACCTTTCTTTTGAATCTTTTCTTTTTATCCTTTCACTGTCATTGTTTCTTTGTTCTTTCATCTATCTTTCCATTTTATGCATTTTTAAATATACACTACACAATGTGAAAAATCAGTAGTTATTTCGTATCTCTCAATACCACCCCAAATGCATATGTTTACTGAAATTTTGGAATATACAAACAAGAGGCAGTTTAGTAGCTTAGCAGGAAAACATACTATAGCTTCAATAAACTGACTATATATATAAACACATTTATTAATCAGTACGTAGAGAGCTTTTGTCACAAAATGGTTAAAAAGATATATTACTAACTGAATAAACAAAAACAAATTCCTCTTAGTATACCTGAGATCCTAATCATTTTCTTGGCATGGCATACTATATGGTGTTGTCTTTGCTAGTATAAAAATGCCTGTGTATATGTGCGTGTGTATATTCACTTAAAAATTTTTATTCAATACCAGATTTAAAAAGCATTTCCCCCATCTCTAAACTGATGTAAAACATAGAATGAGGTCTTTGAAAGTGAACTTACTTTTCTAGTTCTTCAGTGAGTTTGATATTGAAGCTTTTTCCCAAAACTTCCACCCCCAGTTCTCTCCCAATTTAAAAGTCTAGTAACTAAAAATTGGAATAATCATTTACCATCTTTACAATGATGTGTATAATGGCTAGGCCTTGCCACAATCTAGTCTCTGTAAGTAAATCTGGTGGGGAAATTAACAGTGCCTGAAAATTATTTTATTTTTGCTTATAATTTCAGAACCGTTTGCCAGGTTTTCAAGATCATTTATGGTCTATTACCTTAGTGTAACTGGACACAGGTGGTGGATTTTGTAGCCCGATGCACTCTAATGACCAAATCCTGAGACACCGGGATTTCAAGGAGAGAAAAAGTGTGTTGCTAGGCATATAGCAAGAGAGCAGCTGACCTATTGGCCCAAAATCTATCCTCCCAAACTGCAGAAATTCTGATAGTTTTCTAGAATTAAAAGATGGGCAGGGTTTAGGATAATGAGCACAGTGGCTCCAAATGATGTAATTAGAGGCGATCTAATTATTGTGAATACACAGATTGATTACATGCTTAGTCAGAGAAGTGTGTAAGAAAATGGTATACTTAATGTGATGATGGCTGTGATTTTTACTATTATAATGAGGTACAGGTGCCGTGTAGGTTAAAGTCTCAGCTACTGCATGTGTCAGATGAGCCTATTTTAGTTACATTCAGTCTTGGTTATCAAAGTAACTTTTGACTTGGGATGGATTGGTTCTGGGCTGACCTAAGGCCCTTCATTAATAAACATTAGGGGCTGTCTTTAGTGATTACAAGACTGTAAAGTTGAAAATCTGGATAAATGGGTACAAATGAAGGTTCATCACAAAGTTTTTACAATCACAGGGGCAGAAGATAAAGGCTATACAACCATTATCAGAGATCAAAGCAGCTGGATTGCAATTTAGAGATTTCAGGTTATTTCCCTTTGTCTTCTCCAATATACCAGAAAGCAAAATGGAATATATATATAATGACTCAGTAATCAAAATCACCCCTGAAATACTAATTTCTCAGGTACAGTAGGGTCATTTCCTGACAGCTAATGTGGTTTTTCTGAAATAAAAATGCCACACAGTAATTTTAATATAAAACAGGTGCCTTAACAAAAAGGAGCAAAACTCAATTCTGATAGCCTTCCTTTCTAAAGGGAAACAGACAAGAAAGTAAATTGAACTGAGAAAGTGATATAAATCGTAGATGGAAGAGGGTTACTTTGTTAATTTAGCAGAAGATTTTGACATCTCACAATACCTGTAATGGTTTAGCAGTGTGAGGTGCTTGGCCTGTTTCCTTCAAAAGCCATTTTCGACTGCTTTCTAGAAATAGCTTAGCACTACCTAGTAATCCTGTGGTAACACCTGGAATTAGCTAAAGGCATGTTATGAAAATGCCAAGAGTAGACATTAGGAGGCTTTGTTGCCTCCTAATTAAATATGGAAAAAAAAGACAAAACCAGCAATACTCCCCCAATTCTGTTGGTGGGACGAGCTGCCCCTCCTGGGAGTAGACTGCTGCATTGTGCCACAGTTCTCCAGAGATCTTTTTGTCACCTTCCTTCTGGTTCACCATCCAAATTCCTCATGTTAAAAAAGAACATATGGGGCGGGCCGCGGTGGCTCAGCGGGCAAGAGTGCTTGCCTGCCATGCCGGAGGACCCCGGTTCGATTCCCGGCCCCAGCCCATGTGAGAAACGAACAAACAAACAAAATATAATAAAAATAAAGATGTTTCCCTTTCTTCCTCCCTTCCTTCCTTCCATCCTTCCTTCCTTCTCTGTCTTTCTTTCCTTCCTTTAAAAAAAAAAAAAAAAAGAACATATGAAAGGACCACACCATCACACATATTCTCATTGTCAAGATAGAGAATACAGTTTCAGCCTAGGCACATGCCCGGATGTGGGAGTCGTGAGAATTCCTAACAAGAAGCATTGGTTGATGGCCCACTCTGCCTCACGCTGGTCTGCGCCCTTTATAGCTATCATCTGGTTCATGCCTTCCAACAACACCACGGGATATGCGTTATCATTCCCCCATTTCACAGGCTGAGTAAACCATGGCAGAAGAAAGTTACGTAAATGATTCCACATCACACAGGGTGGGCCACAGAGCCAGAATTTGAAACTATACTATATGCTTCCAGAACACTCCACTTAAACAATTAACCAGTACTACTATAAGGAAGAACTGAAACAGCCTTAACTCTGGTTTCTCAAATGCTTGCTGTGGAAATTCAGCCCCTTACATGCTCCTTTGTTCAGCTACTCACCCTTGGCTACTTTAACACCAGCCCTAACGCTGCAAGCCTCAGCACTCCTTTAAAAGAGAGCTACAGAAAGGTCTTAGATTGCCAAGCAGCCTGAAAGGCCAAGGTTCCCGCCTGGTATTTTTAGAAGTGTATTCCTTAGAAGGCTGATACTTCCCCCCACAGGACAATTGCGACTTGTCAGCTGAAGACACTGGGCATTATCCTCCCCCTTTAACCCTGCTGAATTTGCATTTCCTTATCACAGTTCACAGGCAGCTACTGATCTGATTATTGAACAGGCTGCTTCTGCCCAGGCAACACTAATCTGGGCCAACCAGTTCAGTCGCATCCCTCCCCAGGGTGCTGGGATGACTCCTGGCCACCCTGCATCCTTGTTTTCTTCGTCTTTTGCCTCTGACTCCTTCCCTGTTATTCACATCAGCTTCTGCTATGCTTCTTTTTCTCTGTGACAATTCTGTCCTCAAGATGCTTCTTCTGCCTAAGATCTGAAAGCAGTCTGAACCTACAGCCCTTTTCCTCCTTGTACCCTCCAGGCATTCTGGTCCATTTAGCAAAACTAAAACTTGTCAAAACAAAATCATCTGGCTTTCATAGCCCTTAGTGACTTCTCTAGACTTGGCAGTGGCTTTGGAAATCACTCTGGGGAAGGGAGAGGAGGATCCAAGAGTGAAGTTAATAAGTAAAATTCCTGTATCTTCTCCCACTGGTTATTACATCAAATCTACAAAGTGCTGTAGCACTCTTGCCAGTGAGGCCATAGAGATTTTCAAGTAGATTCTGACATACTAGTAAGGATTCCACTTAGTTTATTATTATCAGGTGACTTGTTTTAACCAAACAGGCTGCTAAAATCAATCGAATAATAGGGTAATTATTGATTTATTGCTTTGAGCTAGTTGGCCTTAGTTTTTAGGGAGTTATGAAAACTATTATTTGCACTGAATCTGGAGACCAAGTTGCCAGTATTTCCATTTCAGATTATATCCAAGTGAAATGGCCTGAACTTTAGCCCAAATAAATTGTGAACATATTATATACCCTTAAAACTCAAAATGGGACTGAAGTTTTCATGACAGCCTAATGTGACTCTAGGACGAAGCAAAATTAATTTTTCTCTGTGGCAATACTCACAGAGTTGGACGCTTGGAATTTCCCTTACATTTTG
This sequence comes from Tamandua tetradactyla, assembly GCF_023851605.1. Classification (NCBI taxonomy): domain Eukaryota; kingdom Metazoa; phylum Chordata; class Mammalia; order Pilosa; family Myrmecophagidae; genus Tamandua; species Tamandua tetradactyla. The sequence goes on from NC_135329.1 coordinate 107,317,275, forward strand.
CTCTTCTTGATACCGAACTAAAGCAGCAAGTTCGCTGCCCAATGCACATAATAGCTCATCTATGACACCAGGGTTTCAAAGAAAGAAAGAGATTAATGCTACCTGCAAAGCAGAAAATCAGATGGTCTATGGGCCAAGAAATCTCAGGAGTTCAGGATTTTTATGGATTCAGACAAGGGGGGAGATGAGGTTATTCCCATTACAATAGTACGTATACACAGGGCTGAGACTAGGCCAGACCAACCATTACAATAGTAAGTATAAACAAGGGTGAGACTAGCTGGGTTTCAATAAATTTAGGTATTAATTTATGCCTATTCTACAATTTAGAAAGAGAAACATCAATATAATGATTCAGTAATCATAATCATTTGTTAATTCTTAATTTCTTGGTTACATTCTGCATTGAGTACCAAATCAATAGGACTTAACCTTGAGAAACCCTGTTTGGATATGGCCTTTCCCTTTAAGCAGTGTCTTTCATTATATTTAGAATTTAAATTGGCTGCTGCATTTGAAGCTCAAAACCATGCTGGTTCAGAGACAATAAAACCAAAAGCTTTGATCGCATTGCTAAACTGAATTCTCCTTCCAAAATCAAAAGACTTAGCACCTGAGGGTGACCAGCAATGACTACATTAAAATACAAGCGCCGTTTCTGAAAAAGAAGAGAGATGAGTCCCTGGATGATCTCATCTGCAAGGCAAGGTTTCAGGGAAGGCTCTGTGGCTTTTTTTTTTTTTTTTTTTTTATCAACAATGTGAAGAGGCCGAGCAGTGTATTATTTTTTTTCTCACTCAAGGAACTAGACATGAATACGGAAGAGAGTGTTTAGGAATTGGAATCACCTTTAAGGAAGGAGCTACCCAGCTGAGAGACTGGGTGAATGTTGCAGTAAATGTTTGGGGCCGATTGTCAAAGAAAAATACTGCACCAGACGATGTTCAACAGGCGAGGATGACTATTCAAGGACTGCTCTAGGGGATAGGGGAGGATTCAACTCCATCAAAACAAGGGACAGCAGCTTTGGAGGGCTGGTGTGCGCTAGAGGGCAAGCAATGAAAGATAGTAAGTGGGGAGGGAGTTGATCACTGGAATGGGTGAGGTTGCCATTAGGACCACTGGGTTCTGAATGTTTTGCAGTAATTAGGCTGCCTGGAGCCTGCAAGAGCTGGGAGAGAGGAAAGGAGATAAGAAACTCCTCATTTATGGCCTTTCAGGTGCCTGGGTAGCTGGGATGGGAGGGAAAGAGATCAGGCAGGAGGGGATGAGTGGTGAGTGGAGTTTGATTTGTAAAATAGTTAGGATCTGAAGTCATCTTTGTTTACCTTATTTTTCTTCCTGCAGTTAGGATTGTTTTTCTCTGCAGTCCTACTGCAGAGATGGATTTCAAGGTAGTCAGGACAGGGAGAGCCATTTGAGGAGTGAAGCTGGCAACTTGGGCAAGGAAGCAGTCTTTGTCACTGAATTCTCATATGCAAATGAACCAGAGGCCCTGAAATGTGCTTCCAGGAAATGTTGCTAGATGCATTCATTCTTGCACAAAGAAATGGTATATCTTCAGGAAAGCTTGTGGGCTGCAGATTCAGAACATGAGCCTGTAATAACGTGTCTCACTGACACCTGCTCTGCTCTTGAAAGTATTAATGAGAGAGGCTGAATTTGAAGATTTGTTCTTGTACAAAATATGAAATGCCATATTTCTTTTATAATCCCCTAAGATAGGAAATAGAATAATGAAAAAGGGAATTCTCAAAGTACTGCTGCTGAGGTGAAATGACTGGCTTATGCTGGAAGGTTTTTACTAACCATGAACAAATTCAAAGAGACAGAAAGCAGAATAATGGTTACTATGAGAGAGATGAGGGGTGGGGAACGGGTAATTATTGCCAAGTGGATATGAGTTTTGGTTGGGGGTGATGAAAACAATCTGGAAAATAGAGGTGAAAGTTACGCAATTGCCAATGAATATAATGTCATAGAATTGCCCATTTAAAATTAAAAAAAAAAAAAAGCAAAAAATCAAACAAAATATGGAATCACAAGGATATGTGGTAAGATGTTTTGGGATAAAATAATCTTGTTGACAATTAAATTCTCTTACTACATTATCTTTCTAAAAGTAAAATAGAGAAGAGATGGTTAGAGGATATTTATGTCCCTGTAATCATAGAAGAACAATGAAGAAAAACACTAGTCGGAAGGACAAAGGTCTGATTTGAATTAAAACCTATAGCGCTTCTGTTACTTATCATTAATCATGGTTATTCTCTTCAAAATTTCCAGAGAAGGAGTAAGAAGCTCCCTGAACAATTCAACTACTCACCACAATATTTTTGGTTTAATTTTTCAAGGATGAAGGCTTTAGCTATGGAGCATTATGACCATAAAGCTTAAAATAGGAAATAACATTTATTTCCTAATAAGCAGGATATGTTATAAGAACTAAGTGTTCACTTAAGTAAAAATTGAGCTCAAGAGACTTGGGATAATGAACTCATTGCTCTCCATATACAGTGTAGGTTTTCTTTATCATCAGAAGGCTTTAGGTCTGGCCTTCACCTTGTAGAATATTTGAAGTAAGGAGTGTCTCCAGGAAATTCAAATCCAGATATGAAGGTTGATCTTCCATGGTGTCTATGGGCTGATTGGGACTTTCCAGTACAAAAACATTAGGGTAGTGAGGTCTTCCTGATATCCAGGAAATGTAATGGGGGCTCTCTACTGCTTTGAATTTGACAACTACAAGTGTGGTAACATATGTCCTTTGTCACTTCTGCTTCTGTCCTAATGCCCTAAAGCCCTCAGATGGTCAGTCTGCTTCACCTTCTGCCTTCCCTTAAGCTGAGGGACCTTACTTGTAACACAATCTGGTGGATACAGGGAACTCAGCTCTAAATCTTTCCAGAGTCCTTTCTTACTTTCCAAGAAGCCGAACTAGGCAACACCCCCCCACACACACACACCTCCACACCCCACACATAGACACACACGTCTACAGGTGGCCTCCTGGTTGCATTCCTAGGGCCCTACCATAATATGGATTCTGTGGTCAATGCAGGTGAGTTGTTGAGCTCACAGGCAGGGATTACCTGGATTTCACTCACCTACATCTCAAAAGCTAAAATCCATAACTTTTAATAAGTTTCAACAGGCTGAGTTTTAAAGTTTTAGAAGTCTCTACTTTCACATGTCAAATTAGAACATTAGAGCAGTATTGTAGACGAATAAATAAGACTTTTTTTAAAAAAAGTCAACATATTGGGTGATAAAATGATTTTCATCAGTCAGCTGAGTGGCATTTAAGATGGCTGGACAGCAGGTGCCACCTTTTGTGAAAACAAAGAATAAGAATCTGGTAGACTCAATAGTCTCAATCCCATAGAATGTTGTTTTAGGCTTAAGATTCTGAAATTAGGCCTTCATTTTACTATCTATCAGAGCATTTTGGCATCTGCCCGAACTGTGTTAAGTGAATTCTGCCTCTAGAGGAATGTCAGCACTGTCTCAACTAGTTAGATAGTGTTGGAGCAACTAAATGGATATACCCAGGGCCTCATCAGGATTAAGTTCTGTGACTATTTTTGTGCATGCTTACTAATGGATTCTGATAGGTATGGCAGAATTTGCTTTCATCATAACATACAACCTGGTAGCGAGGTTGTAAGTGAGGATACCTAAATCCCTAAACTACCTCAAACTCCTGGGGACTGCCAAGTATCAATCAAAAGAAACTCATAACTGTATATGACCATTTTACATGACATAGGGCAGATTGCAGCACATTTTCCATAAACCTGGGGAAAATGACTTTTCTTACAGAACAGGTTTTGAAATACCTTTCCCATCTCAACAGCACCCAGGATAATAATCATCTCGCAGAGGAACACAGTTGATAGAGAATATAGACTCGGGCCTCAGGCAGAGATCAGAGGACTGTAGGATCCCACAGCTATTTTTGATAATATAAAGACCAGGAATCCAACTTTGAGTCAAGCCCCTGGGAGCAAAGTACAGATTCTGTAGAAATCATTTGCTAAAGCTGAACAATGGGCAAAGGAAAAAATAATAATAAGCCACTGGAACTCACAGAAAGAAGCAGAGATCAGGTCACACCCTAAGAAAGAGAACCCAAAGTAAGTCAGACCTACTCTAATCACATTGCTTAAAGATTGCCAGCAACCACAAGCAATTGGAGCTGCCAATAGATATCAAAAGACATTGTATTAATTTAAAGTATGCTGCATATGTGTGTACATTAAATGTTATGTAGTTCTTTGTCCTTTCAGATTTCCCAACTAAGAAACTGTCCATATTTTTTGTTATTGGATAACTGTTATTGGTTAACTGTTACTTGAAACTATCTTATAAAAATTAGAGTCAAGATTTTGTGCCTAAAGTGGATTAGGCAGGAATGCAGCCTAATTTACGGAATATATTCTTAATGAGGCTTAATTCTGTCTTTGTATACTTTGCCAAAAGTGAAGAATAATAGTCTATCAAACAGAAATCAATTATTATTACAAAGGGATATATATTTCACCGACTGTACTTTTTAAACTTTTAAAACAGATTTACTTTCTAAAATATTTACATATAGCATTGAATGTAAGTCCCTTTGCTTTGCCTGAGGACACATCAGCAGGAATGGAAGGGAAGAAAATTGGAGAACTATTTCTCATGATGACCTCTCAGCTGGCTTTATAATACAATATAGGTTTGGAGAGTTGAGATATGTGCTTTTGGAAGATACTGTAATTCCAATCAACCCCTGCAGTATTTGCTCTAGTAAATCACTACATCAATGTCGAAAATTGTATTCAAATGGAGATTAGTTGGTATTTTCCTTCCCATAATAGTCTTTTTTGTACTTGATGTCTCTTGTTAAATCTACATTAAGCCTTCTACTCATTTCTTCATATCTTATCTCCTCAGGACAGTTGGGATTTATCTGGATTATTAATGTCTTCTTTATAGGGACTTTTTTCTCCCTATGAGGCTATCTCTTGTTCTGCCATGAGCTCATGAAACTAATCTAAACATAGGGGCTCTACGGATGTTAAAGAAAAATCTGCTCATAAAACATCCTCATGAGACTTGGCAAAAGTGAGTTAATGAACACAGCACACTCTCTTATCAATCCAACCTTCCAGGCAGATTCCTACAGTGATTTTTGGAAGAACATTTTCACTTCATGGAAAAACCAAAGCAGCTTTGATTTTAGGTATTGTGTTTTCCTAAGTTAAAGATGCCAAAGTTCAATGTGTTTGTGTGTGTGGAATTTACTCTGAATTCTTCAAAAGCATTGTGATATCTCTGTATATAGAGTTGAGATGGCAAACACTCTGTGGGTATTGAAACTAAATTATGTATCTGGAGTTTTACTTCCTCAGTAAGATTAGCTTTTCTATTACATACAAGACCACATATAAGAATTAGTAAGATTAGTAAGGGGAAAAGGGAAGTGAGCATTTTGATATTAATGATAGGGAAAATTTAGCTGAGGAATAGGAAGAAAAAACTTTGTGAACAAAATTGGTAGAAACTCAATTTAACTTCTCTGATGAACTGTTTGGATTCTAGACCATTCCTCACAATTTTAAGAGTCTGGATGGGAAGCTCTATGACCCTTAAGTGTTACTTCTAATTGAGGCCAAATGAAAATGCACAAAACTGTATTTGCCTCCTCTATGATAACCACGAAAATCCCCAAATTAACAACAAAAAATGAATGGTTCAATAAATATTAATTTGTAAACACCTCTGTCATAAGACCAAAGCCATTTTTCACCCTTTCATCTCATCACTGCATCCAATTTGTCACCAATTCCAGTTTTTGTGGGTTTTTTTTCAATTAAAATGTCTGTTGGGTTTTCAGTTTTCTCTCTTCAGACCTTAAGTCTGTACTCCTGTGTTAATAAAACCAACCAACCAAACTAAAACCGTCAAGTCTAACTCGCTGCCTCAGTCTCTACCCATCTTACCTGGAAGTATTTGCAGTCAAATTTAAGCCTCAAATTTAGCTGCCATATGATATTGCTGCCATTGTCTATTGTAATATCAAGTATAAATTTCTCTAACTTTGTATTTAGAGTGCATGTCTTGTAGACAGCAAATAATTGGATCATTGATCCTTTTACAAATTTAGGAGGTTTTCAGCCAATATTTTTTCAGAAGTTTTTCTACATCACCACAGTGAATAGTTGGTCCTTGCTTTTTATCCAGTCTGATAATTTCTGCTTTTTAATTGGAGTTTATATTCCATTTTTATGGATATGGATCATTAAACCTGCCATTTGGTATTTGTTTTCTATTTGGCTTCTCTGCTGTTCCTCTGTTCCTCCTTTTCTTCCATTTTTGCATTCAACATATTTATTTATGGTGTTCATTTTGATTCCTCTATTCGCTTTTTTTTTTTTTTTTTTGCTACATTTCTTCGCGTTGTTTTCTTTAGTGGTTGTTTGGGGGATTACAATACGAATCTGAAACTTATAGCAATCTATTTAGAATTACTATTTATTACTTCACATAAAATAAATTTGCAACAATAGTACAGTTTCATTTAGCATGCTATATGAATATCCTACATGCTATTGTTGTCATGTATTTATATCTAAGTTTATTATAAGCCTTGACAGACAGTGTTAACATTTTGCTTTAAACTCATGACTTTTGTAAGAATTAAGAGAAAACAGTCTGCATGTAATCATTTATGTTTACTCACGTACTTACCATTTTCAGTGATCTTTATTCATTCCTATTTATTCCTGGGGATTGAAGGTATCATCTGGTGTCATTGCCCCTCAGAATGAAGAACTTCCTTTAGAATTTCTTGCAATGCAAGATGTTTTAGATGAATTCTGTTAGTTATGTTCATCTCAAAATATCTCTTCACCTCCCTTTTTGAAGGATAGTTTTTGTGGATATAGAACTCTAGTGTTTGATTTTTAATTATTCATTCATTCCATTGTTTTCTGCCCTCTATCGTTTCTGATGAGAGGTTGACCATCACTCTAATTGTCATTAACCTTTGTGTAATGTACTTTTTTTTCTTCCTGCCTTAATGATTTTCTTTTTATCTTTGGGTTTTAGGAGATTGGCTATGATGTAGCTAGGTATGGTTTTCTTTCTTTTTATCTTGTTTGGGATTCTTTGAGAATCTTGGATCTGTTTACAAATTTGGGAAGTTTTCAGCCAATATTTCTTCAAATCTTGTTTCTACCTATAGTAGGCAGAATAATGGCCCCTCAAATATGTCTGTATCCTTATCATCAGAATGTGTGAGTATGTTACCTTCGATAGCAAAAGGGACTATCAATCTAAAAAAATTTAGATAAAGCAGGGTCAAATTCTTGCCTTCCATGCAGGAGACCTGAGTTTGATTCCCTGTCCATGCACTTCCCCCCCAAAACAACAAACAAACAAGCAAGCAAGCAAGCAAACAAGCAAAGCAAACAATCAAAAAACAAGTAAAACAAAAAATTCAACAAATAGTGTTGCAATAATGCACAATAACTCACATGGAGAAATAATGAAAATGACCCTGCCATACAGCATACAAAAAAAAAAGCAGGATCAGAGAGATGCCGCATTGCTGATTTTGAAGATGGAGGAAGGAGGTCACAAGCCAAGGAATGCGGGGACCCCTAAAAGCTGGAAAACACAAGGAAACAGATTTTCCCCAGAGTATGTAGAAAGGAATGCAACCTTGATGGCACTTTGATTTTATCTTAGTGAGTCCAGTGTCAGACTTCTGACATACAGAACTGCAAAATAATAAATCTGTATTTTTTTAAGCCACTAACTTTGTGGTAATTTTTGACAGTAGCAATGGAAAGCTAACACATATCCTGCTCTCTCTTTTATTCTGGGACTCCAGGTACACGCATGTGACTGATGTGGTCACATAGATCTCTAAGCCTATGTTCATTTTTCCCATTTTTTAAAATCTTTTTACTTCAGATTGGATAATTTCTACTTACCTGTCTTTAGATTCATTCTTTTGATTTCTGCAATCTACTCTTAAGTTCACCCAGTGAATTTTTTGTTTCAGTTATTTTCCTTTTCATTTCTATAATTTCCATTTGATGTTCTTCATAGTTTCTGTTTCTCCAAGATTCTTCATTTGTTCAATAATTATGTATATATTTTTCTTTATGTCTTGAAACGTATTTTCAATAGCTGCTCTTTATTAATTTCAAGATCTATATTATCTCAGGGTCAATTTCTACTGATTTTTTTTCCCTTGAATATAATAGGTCACATTTTTCTGTGTCTTCCATGTTTGGTTATCTTCAGTTGTATTAGATATTAAAAATAGTACATTTTTGATTTTAGATTGTTTTGAGTTCCTGAAGAATGATTTTTATAGTTTTCTCCTCACAGGCAGTTAATTTGGTTGGACTCATATGCCAAACTCTGTATAACCTACTATCAGCAGCTGCTGAAATCTCTACTTAGTTCTTTCATGCTCCACTGAGTTCCTTGGTTTCTCCCCTGTGCATGCATGCTTTAATAAATGGACAAGATCTGACTGACTCTTAGAAACAGATTTGGGAGCTCACTCCCTCTGTTGCTCTCTCCCTTACAGATTTCTCCTTCCCCCAACTACCTGACTTTTCTGCTAGAACCAAACTCTGTCCTCTGATACCTTAAAGAATTAAGGCTATAGGCTTCAGACTTGTTGATCTTGTGGGTTTTAGTTCATCTTCAAGTTACACTCTGTTTTAATCTGTTTTTTGTTGTTCTGTGGTAACTTCAAAGAGTTGGGTTTTCAAAAAAATATTTTATCCATGCTTTATAATTGATACATGTAGAAAAGCTATTGTGACTAAGTATCTCAGCCATTATCAGAAGCTGGAATTAAAAAGTACTACATCTTTAATTCTTTATCCTATACTTCTCTCTGACGTGCATGCACCCTCCTTTCCATCTGGCTCAGATGTTCATTTTCTCAGTGCTCCTCTCACACATCCTAATCATTGCCATCCCTTTAACAAAAGGCCTTTTCAATCTGTCTGTATATCCAAATTAACCTGGAATCAAGGCCAAAGTAAAGTCCCACTTTCTTTCTTGCTCCTTCATAAATTACTCCAGTTCAATAACCCTATTTTAAATCCCATTCTCGTTGTAGTACCTCAAATAAAGGGGCATTGTCTTAAAGAGACAATAGAGACAGAATTAACTTTGAATCTTCTGGAAGTGTGTTTGATACCTGCCTCCACCCTTATTGTGTGATGCAAAAAGCTCACATTGATTTCCTGGATTTCAATTTGTTGATCTTTAATGTAGGAATAACAATATTTACCTTTATAGCTGTTGGGAGCTACAGCTGCATCTTATAAGCAAGACACTGTCTGCCTTTCATTATGGAATATATATAGTATCTCCCTATATAGCAAAAGGCAAGCATACTTATTGTCCATTATCTTTATTAAGATAATATCTCTCTCTAGACCAAAAGAGAAGTATGGCTTACTGTACATTATAAAAGAGTTAGGTTCATCTTCTGGAGTGAAGCCCACTATGTGTACAGGTATTATATGGCCCTCTCCATGTCACCTTAGAAGATTTAGTGGTTCAACACCAAAAATGCTGATATTCTACCTACTGCTATATCTATAAGTAATAAGCTGTCCTTTGTCTCTGACACAGCACTCTTGTTTCTTCTGCCAGCCTTCATGAAACTGCAGGCTAACTTGTTAGCTTGCAAGTAGGATAACATCTCAGACTATTAACACTTTATGACAGTTTTGGTGATAAATATGGGATGTTGACAGACTTGCTGATTAACAGGATTGGAAGGAGGTCTATGAAAATTTGTAGTGAAAATGTAAACCAAATTGTATGGTCAATCAGGCAATTCGGTTTCCTCCACTTTATTGCTGTAAAAGAAAGAGGAATTGGGAAGGTAATTGCAAACTAAGTTACAATAATAAATTCCAAGACAATTATCTGAATGGCGATCTAACACTTCTCCTTGTGGAAGACTTCTCAGCAATCTAGCTGTCATTTTTGCTCTTTTCAATTGCAACAATTCTAAGATTTGTCTTATATGGGCAGAAGGGGCTTCCCTTTTCCAGGCAGTGGTTACTGAAATGTGCATACATACCATGTGAAAAGTGGGAAATTAATGACTTCCAAGGGTAGAAATCAGGCAAATTGTTAGAACTTTGGATGGTTGGCTTGGGAGATAAGGGGGCAGGATGCATAATTATGGAAGAATGAAAACACCTGGGCTGTCTTACAGCTCACCCATTCCTATAGTCCAAGATCCTTTGAAGACAACAGTAAAATTTCTCAGAGCTTTTGTGATGAGCCCTGTGTGCTATAAAGAAGTGTTGGCTTTTTCTGGGAGATTTCCCTGTGACAGACAAACCTCCATGGAAAACCACAGATGAGGCATTGATTAGTATTTGGGCTAATCATTTTATTGTGTGTCCCAGATTAGGTTTGCAATGCAGATGAACCTGAGCTAAAACACTTAAGATAAACTCTTAAAATCCACCCTACAACACTTAAAGCCCCCCTAGCCTTTTAGTTTAAGTCAGATAAAAATGTAAAAGATATTATTTTGTTAATAAGGCAACAGATGTCCTGAACTGAGCTGGAGTCTTCAAAGAAGTCAGCCTCTGAGTGTCAAGCCTAAGTCATGCACAGAGCACATAGCGCTTGCTACTAGATGGAAAATAATGTGGCTGCTAAGTCAAGGGGTTCCCATAGCTGAAATAGACAGTATCACTAATAATGACCCTGCCAATATTGGCACTTTAAAACAGCGGAAGTTCATTTAATTGAGCTGTGAGCACCCATAATGCTGCACAAAACAGAAAGTAAATGTGTCTTGCTTACTTTTGGGGAGCCAGTCTCTTCTTCTGAACCGCTGATTCCTCCCTCCTTTTCTACCTAAATCTTGAATAAGATGATTAGTGGTGGGACCAAGGTCTCCCTGCCCCATGAGGAAAAGAAAGCCACACATCCTCATCTAAGTAGGCTGGAGAATTTGGGAAAGGTGAAGAACTCAAACGATCATGGCTAAGTTGGTAGCGGGCACCAATGTCACTATCCTATCTGTACTTTTGGAAGGAACAGTGGCTCAAATTCAGCAAATGATTATGGGCATAGCTCATGTGGGGAAAAGAAGCAAATGTGACATTGTCTATGCCTCATTTTTCATTAGTTCAATATATTGATTGTGTTGCTTCTACGTGTGAATGTGTAGTAGGAATTGACATGTTATAAATTTATGCTTCTCTGTCTCAGAAGTGCCAGAGAATCTTTCAACTGGAAAGAGTCACATATAAAGAATTGTATATGTGGCTTCCTCATTACAACTTCCTCATTACAATAAAAAGGAGGTTCGGCACCTTATTAGATGTTTTGGGTACTGGAAACAGTGTATACCTTACTGGCATATACATGGTGCTTTAGACTGGCTAACCTGCTAATCAGCATACTTTGAGTGGGACTCAGACCCATAGGTTGCTTTGGAAACTGTCCAGCATGCTGCATCACATTCTGTACTATTGTAGCTGCATGACTCTAAAAGCCTTTTAAGCTACAGAGACTGATGATTTTATTAACTGGGCCCTCTAGCAAAGAAAGTCAGCCTCCATCTGAAGGTGTCCTTCCAGTTTTAGACCTGCTGCCTCCTTGACGTGGCTACCAGACACACTCCTTCATAAAGGCAGCTCTTATTTTGCTACCGGGCTCTTGCTGAAACTGAACACCTAACCCTTGAAAGTCATATGATTCTCCAGGTTGATATTTCCATTCTGGCATGAATCAACTTAGACTAATTGACCAACAAGGTGGGAAAAGCCCATCAAGTCTCATATGCCAAATGGAATTGGTATATTTAAGAATATATCCAGCCTGGCCTGAGTGGTATCTTAACTTTACATTAACAACTGATAGCTGTCACTCTGAGGGAATCTTTATCTCCAGCTCCCCAGACTGGAGCAAAATTTCTGACTCATCAGTACCCTTGCTACATTGAAGTTTCCCTAAATGCCTGGGCTTGGTTCATTAATGGTACAACTAAGCTGAAACCTAGTGGTGTTCACTAGGCTCTTGCAGCTGGTTGACCTCAGCACCAGCTATTCAGAAACAAATGGATGTGATTTCTCTGTCTAGTGGCTAATACTTCCCTTGAAAACCTTATATTTTTTACTAGCTCTTGGGTTGTTGCCAATGGTCCAGTTGTTTGGTCTGCCACTTGGAAAACTATAGACTGGCAGATTTTAAAACCCTCTTTGAGGCCACAAACTATGAAAATAAATCGTCCCTGCTTATAGAACCATCTCAGTCACTCATAGATGAGCATAATAAGGGTGCATTCTGTAATGAAACTGCTCAAACTTACACTACCCAGAATGCCAATATTGCTGCTTTAGCACTCTACCAATGGAATAACACATTCCATATTATAGGCTGGGTACAAAATAAAGGACTCTATGTATTTGATGCAAAGATTACCAAGGCATACCTGGTTTGTGACCCACACTGAAAATTGAGCCCTTTGTCTTGTGGTTATGTAGCCCACACTGGGCAGGGCATGGCTCTCTGCCCTCCTATAGATTGACTACATCATACCTTTGGCCCCTTCTTGAGGCTAACAGTGGTGCTTTGCCAATATTTACAATTTTTCCAGATTATGGTGTTTGGCTCCTGTCTGATCAGCTGAATCCAGCCACAGTTATGAGCCTCATAACTGTGTTTGATTTTCCAGACCATTTACAGCCTGATAAGTGCTTTTTATCAGAAAAGTCACTTAATAATGAGTTTATTACCAAGGTGTTTGATGGGGCTTCCGGCTCCCTTCCATCTACAGGCATATGATATTATTGAGCATTGGAATAGCCTCATCAGAGATGAACTCAGTAGAGTTCTGGCTGTGTTTTTCTCACTTCCTCCTGGTCCACCCCCCTTAGTGAGGCAATTGGTTGCTGAATGATGATTACCCAGGAAACAGCCACAAGGTGGTGATCCCTTTCTGGGGACAGTTTCATTCAGTGTATGGAATTTGTCCTTTACTTAGTTGAAAAGATCTATCTTTAACATCATTTGAGCACAGGAATGCATTCAGGCCAATCGTAACTCAATGGCCCGACTTCTGATAGTCAATAGAATTACCCTAGACTTTCTCCTTGAAGTTGAGGTAGAGTCGGTTAATCACTAATGGAACCTATTGCAGCTGGATTAAAGCTAGATTAGATCAATATTGAAATTTAAGGAGTTAGTCGCCTGAATTTCTAAGGTAGAACCTGGTGGTTTATGGGATTTATTCAGCTGTTTGGGTCCACTTGGGAAAAATGGTCAAATACTCCTGCTGTTTAGAGTCCTATTGATAGTAGTCTCAATTAAATGATATATGAAATAAATTGATGGGTTAGGTTCCAGCTTTTATTGGTCAGATTAATGAGAGTGACCAACAGAGTGGCATTCTCAAGGGGAAACTCACCAGGAGCCAAGACACAGTGGCAGTGAGGGACAGATATTGTTGGAAGAAAATTCATCACAGATTTCTCATGTTTTTGCATATCATTCAAGGAAGGCAGTTACTGCCTGTGGGCAATTGAATCATGTCCCCCACAAAAGACATGTTCAGGTCCCATCCTCCTGTTTTGTGGGTGTAAACCTATTTATAAATAGGAACTTCAGAGATGTTATTAATTACAGTGTGCCCAAACTGAACGAGGAAAAACCTTATTCCAATATGGCTGAAGTTCTTACAAGCAAAGGAAATTGGACATGGGAGAGAAGCCATGAGTGGCAGCCAGTAGTTGTAAGTCAACAGTACCCGGATGAGAATAGAGAAGATGTTGCCCTGTGCATTGGCATATGACAGAAAAGCCAAGGAACCCCAAAGATTACCAGCCAGCCACAGGATACCAACCCTGCAGAAGGCAAGCCTTCCTTACTCTGGAACTGTGAGCCAATAAATTCCTGTTGTTAAGTAACCCATTTTATAGTATTTGTTTTAGCAGTCAGGCAACTGAAATACTGTCTTTTATTCTGAATTGTCGTTTTAAGTATGTTTATATAGAGACCAGCCTTGGATGATAGTGTTTACTTCCCCAGCAAAGAATGAGAATGCCTACTGTCCAGTATAATAAAGACAGTATCTCTTTCTGCAGCAAAGCTCAGACATCCTTGCCATAAAGAATATTGTGGTTTTCTAAGCACAGAGTTCCTCTCCTGTAACAAAACCTGTAGCATTTGCAGTTGTTTTCTGGCCCTCTTCACATAGCCCTGGGGAAGTTGGGACTTATGGATCCTTGTTAAAAAAATGCTTATACTCTATCTACTGCTATTATTGTAAGTGATAACTTACCCATCTTTTCTGAACCAAGAGTTTAACCTAATCTATCAGCTTCCACAAAACTGTGGCAAGCTAACTTGTTAGCTGGCAAGTATAGTAAATCTCAGATTTTCATATTTTTTGACAATAAGATAAGGTGAAACATTATACTTAAATATCTTATGTAGTTTGTGGTACAAAGAAGAACTTTATTATTGAAATCCGTTACATATCATTTCCCACGTACATCACAACACATAGCATATAATGCTCAATGCATACTGACATACAGATTGGCCAGTTTTTCAGTAAAATATTACTGCGAGTTTACTTGCCATAATTACATCATAGTGCCATAAGAGAATGCCTTCCAGGTATAAATATATAGCCAAAATGAAATTGATAGCTAGTTCTGGACTTTTAAAATTAAACACATGCAATTAAGTTTTCAGAAGCTGACTTAATTTTCTGCTTAACTTTCCGTCCAGTAGATGTCAGCAGTGATCTTACTGAGGTGACAAAGCTAATTTTTTTCTGTGTCTTTCTAAAGCCAATCCTTTTCCTAGCTTTTACATGTTTTAGACATCAGGAATTCTTAGAATTCGGTTTCTCAGTTATCCACATCTTGTGATAGTTGAATAGTCTGTTTAACAGGTAACATTTTGATAATACCACTTAAGACCAGCAACACTGAAGCCTTTGTATAGGTACACACAGCAGCCAGACTCTTGAGTGAGTTCATATTTCTAGAAGACATACCTGACTCACTTAATGAATGGATATTTGAATCTATTACAATCTAAACTCAGAGTGAAATATGAACTTACGTCATTAGCAAAATTTAAGTACTTATTTAATTCATAATATTCTTTAAAAAATTATTTTGGAGGAGAGAAGGATAGAGCCTCTATTCAATTATATTACACAAAATATTCTCTACCCTTCCCTAGGAAAGGATTATACACCCTAATGTATTGACTTTAGTCTTATGCATAGTTTGCTTTGGCCAATGAAATATAAACAGAAGTGATGTGTGCCATTGATAAGTAGAAGTGTTTGAAGCTATCATGTCCTCTGTCGTTGTTCTCTTTTTATTCTGGGACTGGCAATGACCCAAGCAGGGGTTGCTTCTTCAGCATAGAACACAGAGTAAAGACAAGCAGTTGCCTTTAATCCATAGTTTACAGGTAACACAAGCCAGAACTAAACTTCTGATTAAGTCCCTGAGACTTGGGGGATAATTTTAAACTGCAGCATAATTTAGTTCGAATTCTCTAATATAAGGACAATAGAAAAAGGTTACGTAACACCACAGAAAGTGGATCAAATAAGGTAAGGAATGTAAGAGCACTTTGTGAATTCTAAAGCACTACAACTGCTATACATTTGAAGAACACAACTTGTCTATTTAGAAAGCTGTTAGTTTGCAATTGGTTTATTCCCTCTTCTTAAGATGGTTTATATGATTCCTTTGTTGGTTTAAACAAATAATTCCCATTAAATTTGTTCCATCTCTCTCCCTTCCTTCTACCTCTGCCTCTCTCTCTCTACCTCCCTCTCTCTCTTACCATCCTTAGATGAACATTCATTGACTGTTCACCTCATTTATTGTCATGTGCCATCATCCTCCCTTCATCCATCCCGCTTCCCTTCTAAGGAAAACTTTTCACAAAAGTAGTAATCATTTATGAAGCAGCGACTATGTGTGAGGTTCTACTTTAGTATTTTCAATGTCAATGCATTTCATAATAATAAATCACGTTTTTCTATTGTATTTGACTCAAGATTCAGACAGTTTAAAGAAATTGAAGACAATAATGCAGCTGCTAAGATTTAAATTCAGTTTGTTTAGTTTCAAAGCTTCTTCCTTCTGTACCATTTGCACAAATGGTGACTGAGAAAACCACATAGTTATCAAATCTAATTTCTTCATGAAGCCAGAAATATGTGCAATGAAATATTAACAATATGAGAAACTGATGAATTTCAATTAATCTTTGTATTCATAAGCTGTGTATCTTTAAAGATGTTGAGTCTTTCTTAATTTAATACTATTAAAGTGTTGAACTCAAAATATTTGACAAATAAGATTGAAAAATTTCTTTGGACAAAGTCAGGTAATTGACAAAAAAAATCAACCAATTGCCTCATAAAACTTTTAAAAAGTTTTAACTTTTTAAAACTTAATTTCATGTGACCTACTTAATAACTGTTGAAGAGCTGAAATGGGTTTATTCAATTTAAGCCTAGTGAGGAAACAACATGGCAAAAACTCATTTTTAATTTTAAACTTTTTATTTATTTTGATTTAATACATTCTTCAAAATGTTGCCAATATCCTAGGAATAACTATAATAAAATAACATGCGTGAACTTGATAAATCCAGGCAATCTTTCTTGGAAAGATATGCAAGAAAATAATTTCAAGAAGAGAAATAGCAAATGCTCTCAATAAGTGGGGCCTAGCAGCAGAAAACTGGACATCTTATGTACTCATGCACTTGTGTGTCTTCCCAGATTACAATTTTCCCTTCTTTGGAAATTTTACTGGAATGGGTACCACCTACCCAGCTCTATATCACATCACTCTTTTGTCTTGTTCATAGCGAATAAATATTTCCTGGAATTTGATTCAAGAGGACCACTTATATTCTTCCTTCAAGGAATTTGTAAGTTGTAACAAAAGAATACAGAAATTGCGAGTCTTTGGAGCTGAATCATGCTGATGGCAAAGCTCTCAGGAAAAATCTCCATGCATACTCGCTTTCTGAGATTGGCAGAAGTTCTTCAGTTTCTGCTAATCCCAGGTCTATGACAAAGACATGACATATCCCTTGTTAGCACCTTGTGCTCTGGTGACCCTTTTCTACCTTTGTTTCACTGCTTAATTAAAATCTTTGCTTTTTGTATACTTGAAAAATCTTTGTAACCTCTGAGACTCACCTTTAATGATTGATCAGGATACTTAATGGTTGAGCGTGATACTGCTACTTAAACATAAACGACATCTTTGGTCCCCTTTGTCAAATGTAAATCCCCTTTAGATATGTGACCAAAAAGTGTTTTGTATGTCTCTCCACAAGCACCAGTTTAAAACATTTTTTTTTGCAAAAATGTATCTATAATAATGAGAACATTGTTCATATGGTGAAAGCTGATGACATTATTATACTTAAGCTTTCTCCTCCAACTCCTGATTTCATCTTCTGTAGCTATATTAATATTTCCATTGCCAAACTTTAAATATTTATGTTCTATACCAGAACTGTAATTTCCATAATCATTTAATTTTAATTCTATACTTAAATAGAGTCAATCCTTTTTTAACCATAATTTCTCCACCGCTGGTGTCTTAATTTTTAAAATTGGTTTCTGGATTATGAGGCTTCATTTTGGAGTTGTGTTTCAAGAATAGTAATGTATTCAAGTTCCTTTTAAATTGAGAAAGTTTACATATGACAAAATGTACAGAATTTAAGTGTACATTTCAGTGAATTTTGAGGAATGTATATATATTGTAACTAGCACCCCAATCAAGACAGATTATTTTCATCCTCCCCCAAAGGTCCCTTGGATCCTTCCTAGTCAATCTCACTTACTAATCTGATTTATATCTCCACAGCTTATTTTTATCTGTTCCACAACTTCATATAGTAGAATCATAAAGAATGGAATCTTTTTGTTTTACTTCTTTTGTTCAACATAATAGTTTTGAAATCCATCTGTACTTGTTGAGTGTTCAGAGGTTTGTTCATTATATTGCTGAGTACTATTTATTGAATAAATTTACCAAAATGTCTTATCCATTCACTAGTTGATGGGCTTTGGAATTGTTTACAGTTTGAGGCTATTATGAATATGGTTACTACGAACATTTTTGTGTAAGTTTATTGTGAACATATGTTATTTTATCTTGGGTAAGTAGGAGTGGAAATGATGGGTCATTGTGTTGGTGTATGCTTAATTTCATGAGAAATTACAAAATAGTTTTCCCAAATGGTGGCACAATATTGTATTCCCACCAGTAGCATATGAGAATTCCAGTTACTTCACAACATTGTCAATCTTTGGTATTATAAATCTTTTTATTTCCCTTTGTAGTAGGGATATTGAGAATTTTTTTCTTGTGACTATTAGCTCTAACATATCTCAGTTTGTAAAGTATTTATTCAAATCTTTGGTCCATTTTTAATTATGTTGTTTTTCTCTTTGTTATTGGTACATAGTAGTTGTCCATATATGTTGGAATACATATATATGTGTGTGTTTATATATCCATATATTTTCCTATGGATAACCAGTTTTTCAAGCCACATTTGTTGAAATGACTAATCTTTTTTATTGAGTTATCTTTACATATTTTCAAATACCAATAGACTGTATATGTATGGGTAATTTATGGAACGTTCTGATACATTCTGTTTATCTATTTGTCTATCCTTACACCATTACTGTACTACCTTGATTCCTATAGTTTTATATTGTAGCAGTTCATTTTTTCCTTGTGTTTAGTTCTGTTTGTTTTCTTCACTTCATTAGAGGTGTTATTTCCAAGAGCATTCTTCAAAAAAATATGCACACAAAGCTGTTTCTACTGTTTCTAAGAAAACCTAACCTAAGAACAACCCTAGTTTTATTCAAATCTTGTTATTTATTGTCTTTTTTACTATCAATTATATAGCAAGATGTACTAAAATATACAATATGTTTGGGGATTTGCCTATTTTCCTTTTAGTTATTTATTTTTCTTAACTTCATGAATTCTGAAGTTTTCTTCTGATTAGTTACATAGACATTTGCATGTAGGATTTTATTTCTTCTGGATGATTTGCCTTTTTATCATTATGAATTTACCCTCTTTTTCTATGGTAATACTCCTTGCCTTCAGCTCTAATTTTTCTGTTCTTGATGCAGTCACACTGGCTGTCTTATGCTAGGTGTTTCATGATATATATTTTCTGTCTTTATATTTAGAGTGCCTCATTTATAATCAACATAAGGTTGGGTTTTGCCTTTTATCCAGTTTGATAATCTCTGCCTTTTTACTGGAGTGTTTTGTCCATTTACATTTAATATTATTATTAATATGACTGAGGTTAAGTCCGTTTTGTTGCTACTGAATTCCTGTCTTCTTTCAGTTACCAGAGTTTGTTCATTTTATCCTATTTTTATATAAAATTTAAAAATATTTTTTTCTTAGTGGTTTTTTCCACAGATTGCATAAAGAATCCTATTACAGTATAGTTTGAATTAGTAGTATACCACTTTTGTTCTTTTTGATGTTATTATTCCCTTGATGCTTCTTCCTATAGTCACTTATTTTGTCATTTATTTCTTTTGTTGTAATCTATATAATATACTGCTATTATTTTTCTTTAAATACTGATTTGACTTTTAATAATTTAAGAAAAAATATGCTTATCCACATATTTACCATTTTTGCTAATTTTCATTAGTTCACATGGATCCAAATTTCTATCTGATTTTATTTACTTCAATCTGAAAAGTATGTTTTTACATATCATTTATGTGGATATGATGGCAGCAAAGTCTCTTGGTCTTTGTCTGAAAATAACTTGATTTGCATTTTATTTTAAACAATATTTCACTGAATATAAAATTCTAGATTGGTACACACATATACATACAACAAATACACAGACACTTTTAGCATTTACAGATCACAGATCTTATTCCATTGGTACAACTGAATTAGTTGAGGATTTAATCCTAATTACTGCAATCTTTTATTAGCAGAGAAAGTCAAATGGAGAGAGAATTCCAAAGGAATTCTCAAGAAACTGGAAGTCAATAGAACACAGAAGAAAAAGGAGACAAAACCACATGGTCATGTGAAAGAAAATGAAGGACCAAGAAGCAGTGGCAGCCAGCCCTGGAATGCCATAGCCTTCAAGGAGAAAGTTTTGCCTTGCTGATGCCTCAGTTTTGGATTTTTCCTAGCTTTAAAACTGCAAGCCAATACATTTGCATTATTTACTCCAACCCATAATATGGTATTCATTTTAGCAGCTGGGGATGTAAAACCATTCTGGTGCTGAAAAGAGGGGTGTTGCTGTGACAAATACTTTAAAATGTAGCAATGGTTTTGCAATTGGGTAGTAAGTAGAGGCCGGAGTAATTATGAGGTGTTTCAGAGGAAAAGCTTGGTTGCTTTGAAGAAGCTGTTGGTAGAAATATAGACATTAAAATTATTTCCAATGAGGCCTTCAAAAGAAATGATGAATGAGTTACTGGAAATTGGAGGAAAGGTGATCCTTTTTATAAAGTGATAGAGAACTTGGCAAAATTATGTTCTGATGATGGATGGAGGTGGAACTTGAAAGCGATGAACTTGGATATTTAGCTGAGGAAACTTCCAAGCTAAGTGTGGGAGGTGTAGCCTAGTTTCTCTTTGCACCTTATAATGAAATGCAAGAAGAAAGGAATGAGCTAAAAATTAAACTGCTAAGCACAAAGGAACCTGAATTGATGATTTGGAAAATTCTCAGACTTTCCAGGTAGTTTTCCTTGAAAGAGAGAGAGTGGCTGAACATGGATCCATCAGCCATTTCAGTGGAAATTAAAGTATACCCATAGCAGATTTTGATGAGACTTTGTACTTAGGATTGCTATCAGAATGGTGTAAGGCTTTTGGGTTGTTGTGATGGAATAAATGCATTTTGTATGTGGGAAAGGGATGTCTTTTGGGGGTTCAGAGAGTGGGTGTGGTGGATTGAATTGTGTACCCCAATATGGCCATGTTCTTGGTCTTGTTACACATTCTGGTAGGTGTGTGCACCATTGTACATAAGATTTCTTCAAGATGCTGTTTCAGTTAAGCTGTGTCCTTATTGAATCAGTTTGGATTTTAATCTAGATTACTGAAGTCCTTTATAATCAGAGTGAAAATCAGATAGAGAGATAAAGCTACATGAACAGCAAGAAGATGGAAGTCAACAGAACCCAGACGGAAAAGGAGAAGACGCTTCGTGTGAGTTGCCATGTGGCAGAAAAGCCATAGATCAATGATCATTGGCAGCCAGCCCCAGAATGTCAGGGTCTCCAGGGAAAAAGCATTGCTCTGTGGATGCCCTGATTTTAGATTCCTCCTAACCTCAAAGCTATGAGCCAATCAGTAAATTCATATCATTTAAGCCAATTTATCTTATGGTATTTGTTTTAGTAGCCAGGAATCAAAAGCAGAGCTGAAAGTAGAAGAAAAAATTTCATTCTCTTTTTATATTTCACTGACAAATCTTGTGTTATCAAAAATAGAAAAGAAAAACTGTCACTGAGTAAGGTTGCATAATCACATGTATTAAAATTTTTAAGGCCTGAAGCATTAAATAATGTCCAATGTTATATTTACAGATTATCAAATAGTTGAATATATTATTACTTCAAATTGATAGCTTCTTTATTGCTTCTTGTTTAGTTATATACCATAGTTTGACCACCAAAATCAAACAAACAAAAGCCTTAGCAGAAAATCTCTAAGAGGTAAGGCAAAATTGTTGATGTATCATTGGATGAAATAAATAAAGGTAGATATTTTCTTTGAACATACTCAAACAGTAAAAATGGTTTGCTTATGAAAAAAAAAAGAATAGAGTATTACTGGAGTTCTTTTAAAACTCCTGTTCTCGTTTGCTAGCTGCTGGAATGCAATATACCAGAAATGGAGTGGCTTTTAAAAAGGGAAATTTAATGAGTTGCTAGTTTATAGTTCTAAGGCCAAGAAAATGTCCCAATTAAAACAAGTCTATCAAAATATCCAATCTAAGGCATCCAGGGAAAGATACCTTGGTTCAAGGAGGCCAATGAAGTTCAAGGTTTCTCTCTCAAGTGAGAAGGCACATGGTGAACACAGTCAGGGCTTCTCTGTCAGCTGGAAGGGCACATGGTGAACCCAGCATCATCTGCTAGCTTTCTCTCCTGGCTTCTGGTTTCATGAAGCTCCCCGGGAGGCGTTTTCCTTCTTCATCTCCAAAGGTCGCTGGCTGGTGGATGCTCTGCTTCATGGTGCTGCAGCATTCTCTGCTCTCTCTGAGTCTCCCATTCTCCAAAATGTTTCCTCTTTTATAGGACTCCAGTAAACCAATCAAGACCCACCCAAATGGGTGGAGACATGTCGTCACCTAATCCAGTTTAACAACCACTCTTGACTAAATCACATCATCCTGGGAGATGATCGGATTACAGCTTTAAACATACAGTATTGAATAGGGATTATTCTACTTTTATGAAATGGGATTTTGATTAAAACGTGGATTTTCTAGGGGGCATACTTCCTTCCAAACCAGCACAACTCCTATGCTATATTTTACCGGATAAAATAAAGGAAGGAGAATTCATGGGATAGGAAGATCAAAATCTCTCTGTGTCTTTTTTATTATGTTTAAATGAGGATGTATTAGTGGCTAATCCAAGTAGCTATGCTAATAGAATCAAGGAAAGAGCATAAAGAAATCATTCTTTAGTTGCTAGTCTCATATTTTAAGCACACTCAATTATTATATAAAAGTATTATTTTAATATACCTTAATTGTATTTAGCAATGATAACCAAAGAGCAATGCTTTTGAAGTATGCATGTGAGTACACATATATACATACACATGCTGACATTTTACCTAACTTAGGCAACTCTCTGTTCATTATTGCTACTTTAATTTTAAGTATTATACACCTTTTATAATTACAAAATTAAAATTTTATAATATATAAAATTATATATGTGTATAATTATGAAATGTGTATAATAATGGAGGTAATATTACCAAATAGTCATCCAATGGTGAATCGGGAACTTGCACCCTTCAATTTTGGACCCTTAGTCTTACGATAACAGAAAGAGAGAATATCTGTCCAACTGAAGGTTACAGGATCTTAGCATTTATTCATATCATAATATCTGAAGATTCCATGGAAGCATACCACATTTCGAGCATTATCTCCCGGAAGTCAGAATTCCATGATGAGAGAGACAAGTTGAGGGATTTTGGAATGCTGCTTTCCCCATCCACCAGGCCTTTAGTCCTTAAAATAGGAGTGTCCCTTAGAGAGAAGCCCACCAGGGTATGTGCCCCTAGATTGAGAGCCATCACTCAAAAATGTTGCTTCCAGAGAAGAATGGAGGGTTCCAAATCCCTCACCAAAGGAACTGATTTGCAACAGAGTGTGGAGAAATTCAAGCCTAAGGATGTCTCAATAATAATGGAGGTTGTGGAAAAAGATAATTAAGGTTAGTTTGAGATTCATAGGAGATTTGACTAAACTGTAGGCTGCTAGTTTGTCCGAGAGAAAGAGGAAAAGAGACTGCTGGAAAGAGCCCTTTTGGGGTCAGAACAAATTTCAAACACTAACCTCAAGAACTATCCCTTTAAAGGATTCCTAATTTGTTTGGATTAGTCTGTGAAGGAATTCATTCCCCAGGGCACTGTTGAAAATAATAGAACAATCAGCCAGCAATTAGTGAAGTTTAACAGATGAGTGTGGTCAAGGAAAGACAATTCAGAGAGCCCTGTGTCAAGTACTCTCACCCCAGGTGATTGTGCGCATGCCTACAAGAGATGTCCCTGAGAAGCAACATCAAAAGCTTCCGACTGCAGGTGGCAGTGGTGAAGCACAGCCTTCGTTAATACAACTCATTCTGTCACTAAATGGGAAACAAACAACAACAATAACAGTAACCAGAGTTGCTACAATATATTAACTAGAATGTCCAGTTTTCAACAAAAAATTATGAGACACACAAAGAAGATATGAACGTGAGACTCATACACCAAAAAACAAAGCAGTTAACAATAACTGCCTGTGAGAGTATCCTGATGTTGGATTAACAAAGATTTCAAGATAACCATATTAATTATGAACAAAGAACTAAAGGAAATCATGAATAAAGAAGTAAAGGATGGTATGGTGGCATTGTCACAGCAGATAGAGAATATCAATGAGATAGAAATTATTTAAAAAAAAAAACTAAACAGAAATTCTAAAGTTGAAAAGTACAACAGAAATGAAAAAAAAAATTCATTAGAGGGACCTAACAATAGTTTTGAACATTTTCCCCCCATTCTTTGAAGAAAGAATTTGTAAACTTGAAGATAAACCTATAGAATTATGCAAACTAAAGAAAAGAGAGAAAAAAGAATAAGGAGAAATGAACAGAGCCTCAGTGAAAGGTTGAGCACCCTTAAGCACACCAATATGATTGTATGGAGAGTAGCAGGGAAGACGAGAGAGAAAGAGGAAGAGAAAATGTAATTGAAGAAATAATAGATGAAAACTTCCAAATTTATCGAAAAACACTTAACAGATCCAGGAAACTCACAAGCTCCAAGTAAAACAAAGACAGCTGCAAACAGAGACATCAAAGTAAAAATGCTGAAAGAAAAGCACAAAGAGAAAATCTTGAAAGCAGCAAGAGAAAAATGAATAATCATTTAAAAAGGAACCCCAATAAGATTAAAAGCTAACTCTCAACTGATAGTAATTTGAATTCAGATGAAAAACGGAGCCAAGGTAAAGGTAATGATGTCATCATTATAGACAGTATACTATTGCCCTGTCCTTTTCTTCCCCAAGCAACCACTAATCTACTTTTTGTCTCTACAGATTTGCCTATTCTGTGCATTTTATATAAATGGAATCCTATAATAAGCAATCTGTTGTGACTGGCTATTTTTTTTTCAACTTAGCATACTATTTCAATTTGTAGCAAACATCAGTACCTTATTCCCGTTCATGTCTGAGTAATATTCCACTGTATGGACATACCACATTTTCATTATCCAGTCATCAGTTAATGGCCATTTGGATATTTCTAGCTTTTGGGTATTCTTAATAATGCTGCTATAAATATTTGTGTACAAATTTTTGCATGGATATTTTTTCCATTTCTTTTGGTGTATACCTAAGAATGGAATTGCTGGGTCATATGATGTTGTGTTTAACATTTTGAAGATCTGTCATACTATTTTCCAAAGTGGCTGTGCCAACTCACATCCCCACCAGTTGTATATAAGGGCTTCAATTTCTCTACATCCTCACCAACACTTATTGTATAGTCATCCTAGTGGGTATGAAGTGATAAATCACTGTGGTTTGATTAGAGCGTCCTTAATTATTAACAATGTCAAGCCTATTTTTATGTGTTTATTGGCCATTTTTATGTCTTTTAAAATAATGATCTATTGCCCATTTTTAGTTGGCTTGTCTTTTTATTATTGGGTGGTAAGAATTCTTTATGTATTCTAGATATAAGTCCATTATCAGATACATGATTTGCAAATAATTTCTCCCAATCTGTGAACTGTTTTTTCACTTTCTTGATAGTGTCCTTTGAGGCACAAAAGTTTTTAATTTGGCAAAGCCTAATGTCTATTTTTCCTTTTGTTTCTTTGCTTTTGGTGTCAAGATTTCTTTCTGAGGGATGAAACTACTCTAAAATTCTCTGGTGATGGTTGCACATATCTGAATATATAGTAAAAACCACTTAATTATAGACTTGAAATGGTAAATTTTATGATATGTGAATTATATCTCAATAAAGCTGTTTACAAAAAAAGGTGAGACACCTTTTGTTGGTTGTAACATTTACACACTTGATTATACACTTTCAGGATGGCTTCTTTTCATCTCAAGAAGATTGGGCAGTGACGTGGATGTTTCAATGGGCAGCCACAAATGTATATACAAGGAAGTATTTCATTCTCTGGAAGGTGTTCAGTGTCTCTGGAGAAATAATAATTAAAAAAATAAAACTAAGATATCTTGCCTGGGAGGCATTCACCCAACTGCAAGAGTTCTGGTACAAAAGGGAGCAGGAAGTTTGTGAA
Organism: Tamandua tetradactyla; assembly: GCF_023851605.1. NCBI lineage: Eukaryota > Metazoa > Chordata > Mammalia > Pilosa > Myrmecophagidae > Tamandua > Tamandua tetradactyla. Next base: position 107,343,416 of record NC_135329.1, read on the forward strand.
TCTGACCATCCATTAATTAATTTCAAAATTAATCCCATTTTCAGTCCCACACTTCACTTCTACTGCCTCCTATTCCCCATCACCATGTTCTGAGCATCTTTATTTTTGCAGGAGAAGAAATGCTTGCCTTCCTGCTTAGGAAGGAATTCTGGCTGTCTAACTTTAACACAGAGGAGGAGAATGGGATGTGGGGTTTGTTTCTTCTTGATACTGAATTTATACTAATCCTTAGCCTTATCCTGCACCATACTTGGTGCCAAAGTCTCAGTATAAAGCTGTGAGGTGAACAGCCATCTTTATCTTTTATTTTGCTTTGTTTTTATTTTATTTTATACTTATTACTTATTTATCTATTTTTCTTTTTTGTGCTCATTTCGCAATGAAGTTTCCTCTCCTAAGTCTGCTATATCTGTTTGTTCTACTTCGTTTCTTCAAAATTTTTATTAAAATTTTTCATCAACTAATGTCCTGTCTCTTATGTTTTTTGTTCCTGTGTATGTATATATGTGTATATGCACCTATGCACGCATTCATACATATGTGTATGTGTTTCAATTTACTAGCTGCTAAAACAAATACCATACAATGGTTGGCTTGACAACTGGAATTTATTGGCACATGGTTTCAGAAACTAGAAGGCTTGTTTCCTCCTGGGGTATCTTCTGGCTGGTGGGCAATCTTTGGGGTTCCTTGGCTCGTCTATCACGTGGTAGTGAACACAGCAGCGCTGTCTTTGTCTCCTGGTCGCATTGACTTCCAGCTTTTGACTGTTCCCTGTGGCTTCTCTTCCTTTCTTTCTTACTTTCACTCTGTTTATAAAGGATTCCAGTAATCCGGATTAAGAACTAACTTGATTCCGTTCGGCCGCACCTTAACTGAAATAATATCTTTAAGAGATCTTATTTACAGTAGGTCCATACACATCAGAATGAGGACCAAAACCAAAAACATGTCCATATTGGGGTACACAATTTAATTCACCATAGTGTGTGTACACTCTTCTTCTCTTTGGTTCTCTTTCTTTCTGACAGAGAGAAAGATATAAATATATAGACATACTTGGTTCTTACATAATTCAACTTTATATCCCTATCTCTATCAAATCTACCCTCTCTCGGTGTGTATACATGTATATAATATAAATATTTATACTTAGTGCATACATGCACATATTTCTTACAGATTACTGGATTAGACATAAAAATAATCAAGAAGCAATTTAAAAGTTTTCTAGCATTCAGCATACTTTAATTCTATTAGAATATGAACAAAGTACATTTGATTTTAGATTCCTTTAGTATTAACAGTGGTGTTAAGATGCCTGTGCTATTTTTATTGATCTGATTGTTATTTCCTTTGCATTCCAAATTTAAAACTCATTTAAATAGTATCTTCCATTCCATAGTGAAATGTTAAATTTGTGGCTTGATGTCATTAAGCTCCAGCTGTCTTGTAATGGTAAATTAGTTTTACTAATGAGAAGAACTACAATGAATTAAGTTCTTACTCCAGCCTAGAACTGTGCCAAGAGTTTTAGTTGCACTATCTCATTTCACCCTTAGACGTCTCTGAAAATTAGTAGTTATTACTCTCATTTTGTAGATAAAGAAACTGAGGCTCAGAGCATGCAAAATCTCTGAGGCCGTGTGAAAGAGTTACAGTTTTATTTTAAATGCAGTGGGAGAGCACAAAGAAATTTTAAGAAGAGTATTGACCTGATAGGGATCATATTTTAAAAGCTTACTCTGCATAGTGATGAGAGGTTACTGTCAAAGAGGAAGAGTGGAAAAAGAATGTCCGAGTGACACAGTTGGTATATCTTCATGGAGGGATTTAGCCCAGGTGTGCCCCAAAGCCAAGGCTTTTCCTCTGGGTTGGATGGCTGTCACCAAGTTTGGTAGCTTTCCTATTTCTGCTGTGTCATTGCATTGCAGTGAATGTACTGTTGACACATATCATTTAAATAGTTTGATAAAGTGCAAATTCATTAGCCTGGCACTAAGATCCATTATCATCTTGACCGGATATTCTGCTGTTCCTTTAGCCAGTTATAGTTCATAACTCTGTGTGTATTTATTTATGTGTATTATCTTTTTCTATTAAGAAGTTATTTCTTCTAAGGAGTAGATAAATAATCATAAATAGAAAATTTAAGCACGGAACAAATGAAACATATTTCCTTTGGATATTGATAAAATCTGAATGTAATTCACTTATCATGAATGAGCTTGGTTACATGAATAGAGGAAAGTGAAATGATATTGGACTTGTACTGGGAACTTTCTTAGAATGAATAATAGAAAGTTCAGTGCGTTATTGAATACAGAATTACCTGCAACAATATAGATCAGGATTCTTAAGGGCTTGTCTGTGAACTGTAAGAGGCTTAATTGTGGAATGTTTTCAATGACTGTATCTTAAATGTTACCTTTATGTTCAAGAATTCAAAAAGAAGCTTAGACTAAATGAGCTAATATCATTCATTGTAAAATAGATTTGGTGGATTTATCTTGACTCACAACAGATCAAAGTCTACATTGAAGTGATTTTTATAGAAATAGCTGACAGTAGAGAGAGTGAACATATTTTATATATGAATTAGTGGCCTACATGACAAATAAAGTATAAAACCATCCTACTTTGCAGGGGCCAACTGTTCTGAGATCATATAGAATGCTCTAAGGCAATATGTTGCTTCTTTCCTTTTCCAGAAAGATTTTTATAGAATTGTTTCATTTTCCAAGTCTTTAGAGCTGATTGTGGAGGCATTTGAGCTGTGGGAGATAAAGCAATAGGAAACCGGAGTTAGAAATCCAGTGAGGATTAGAGAACAAATGTGCAAAAAGGGAAATCATACAGCTGATATAAAACGTGTCGCCTGGTTTATCTGCACTGAAGCCCTGGGGAAAACACAACCCAAGAAAGAGTTATTAAGTGACGGTCTTTAAACCACAAAGATGTCTTCAATAGAGGATTATTATTACTAGAGATAAATGAAAATGTAATGAACTGAAATGATAGCATTCATCAGTTCTTTTATCAACAATTTACAATTCTTTAGCCTCCTAGTTCATTTGCAGGCATTTAGAGAATTCCCTTAATCCTACTTGCAGTTAACATCCTCCCTAAACAACAACTCTCTAATTGCAGTCAGTGAGTTAGCTGCTGGGAGAATCTCCTTGTAAATAGAGAAATAAAGCTTCAGAAAGGGGACACCCAAGTTAATCTACACAGATGCTAGGGTCACAGCAGTGAAGAGACTGGCAAGGTATCTGTCATATAGAACTTACACGTGTGTGTGAGAAGATAAATTTTAAAAGGACAAATAAATGAATGAGTTAATTTCAACAGACATAAGGAATGATGGCAATGGAAGAGATTGATGTAACTAGGAGTGAGGAGGGGTGAGGAGAACGAGATGGGAAAAGATTTGCTCTGTTAGATTAGGGGGTGTTGAAAGAATGTCTCTTTGAGAAGGTGATTTTGATAAGTACCTTAAAACTGGGATGACAAGAAGGAGCCATTTGTATGCATGGCTATCTTGAGGTAGAGAATTCTAGGTAGCAAGGAGGGCAAATGCAAAGGTCTTCAGTCAGAAGCAGGCCCTCATATTCCAGGAGAGAGATGCTAATATGATTAGAGCATGGTGAATGAAGGGGGAGGATTTGAGATATCAGAGATATAGGCAGGGCTTAGAGTATGTAAAATCTCTGAGGCCAAGTGAAAGAGTTGTAATTTTAAGTGCAACGGGAGACCACAAAGAAATTTTAAGAAGAGCATTGACCTGATTCAGATCATATTTTAAAACTTACTCTGAGTAGTGATAAAAGTATACTATAAAAGTAAGAGAGCGAAAACAGAATGTTCAATTAGAAGGCAATTGCTGCTATCCTGGAGAGAAATGGCATTGGCTTGGGCCAGAATGGTAGGTCAGTGGCTAGAGAAAGTTTGATGAAGATGAGACATACTTGGAGACAGAATCTAGAGAATTACTGATGAGCTGAATGTGCTAGGGAAAGCAAAGAGAAGAATCAAAAGTGATTCCAAGGAATTCACCTAGAATAACTTTGTAAATTATGGTTCTGTTTACTGAGATAGATTTAGAGATCAAGTAAGTAGAATGAGTTAATAAAGGAAACTAAGACTAAGTGGCCAGTGAAGTTTGAGGAAAACCAGAGGAGTGTGTTAAGGGAAGCAGTGTGTCACACAGGAAGAAATAACCAAGTTTTTTACAAGATGACAGAGAAGTAAAGTTTGAACTTGTCAACACTGTGAACTTGGCAGAGCACTTGCAGAAGAGTGGATGTGATGGAAGCCTACTTGAAGGGTGTTGAAGTGAAGACAAACTTTACTTCATGTGGGAGACCCGGATTCGATTCCCAGACCATGCACCCAAAAATATATATATATTTTTCTCAGTTTTAGTTCATCTTGACTTTATGATTTTTCCTTCCCTCAACACTGTTAACTTGGCAGAGCAGTTGCAGTAGAGTGGATGTGATGGAAGACTAGTTGAAGTGAGTTGAAGACAACGGGAGAAGAGAAAATACAAACAATGATGATAAATATTTGTTTCTAGTATTTTCCTATAAAGAACATCCTGATGAGAAAGATTTCATGACATACTTCCCTGATGTTTGGTGTTATCTCTCACAATATTTATTCCATTACCTTATTTTTCACTTTCAAGGTTTTATTTTTGAATAAGGAAAAATCACATGATAAAAAAATCAAACAGTATAAATTGAGTACAAAGAACAGTAATTATCTCTTGCATCTAGTTTCCTACCTTTCCAACCCAGAGCCAGTTGCTGTCATATCAGGTTCTTAAAAATACATTAAAATATTTAGAATGCTAGAAGAATATTTCTAGTGACTGTGTAAACATATAGGTAAATATACAAACATATGTTATACCCATATATGTCCTTTTTGCATGTGTAAGGAGCATATGCATATATATTTTTATACAAATGTAGCATATTATACACAGTCTTTTTATACCTTGCTGTATTAGTTAGGGTTTTCTAGAGAAACAGAATCAACAGGGAACACTTGCAAATATAAAATTTATGAAAGTGTCTCACGTGACTGTAGGAACGCAGAGTCCAAAATCCACAGGGCAGGCTGCAAAGCCGATGACTCCATTGGATGGCCTGGATGAACTCCACAGGAGAGGCTCACCAGCCAAAGCAGGAATGGAACCTGTCTCCTCTGAGTCCTCCTTAAAAGGCTTCCCATGATTGCATTTAGCATCACTAATTGCAGAAGACACTCCCCTTTGGCTGATTACAAATGGAATCAGCTGTGGATGTAGCTGACGTGATCATGACCTAATCCTATGAAATGTCCTCATTGCAACAGACAAGCCAGCGCCTGCCCAATCAGATGAACAGGTACCACAACTTGGCCAAGTTGACACATGTCCCTAACCATGACACTTGCTTTTATCATTTAATTTTGTGTCCAGATGAGTGTTCCATTTCAGTATATACAATCATCATTTTTCACTTCTGCATAGTATTCCATTATTTGAATGTTTCTTAATTTACTTAGCCCATCTTCTAATGATGGACATTTAGATTGTTTCCAGGCTCTTGCTATTCCTGACAATAGTAAAGTAAATATACTTGTGCATATGACTTTATTAACATGTAGAAGAAATCATGTGATGCATTAGTAAAATTTGAATTGCTTGGTCAAATGTGGGAACACTTAAATTTTTAAGAGATATTGTCAAATTGTCCTCACTGGTGGTTGGGCTGATTTATAGTCCCATCAGCAGTGTCTGAGAATTGCTCTAAACTTCAACAAGTTCAGAGTATTATCAAAGGCATTTTTAAAAATTATGAATGACATTGAGATGTGCAAAAACTATTTGTAATCTTTTTATATGATTTTTTAAAAAACTTCCTTCATGTTGATTGTGGTAGATTGAATCAGGTTCCCCACAAAAACAGATTCTAGTCAACTTCTAGTCCTGCGGATATAAACTCATTTGAAAATAGGACCTTCTAAGATTCCATTTGGACAAGGTCAAATTGAATCAGCTGGGCCTTACTCAAATTTAACTGATGCCCTTACAAGGAGAGGAAATTTGAAACAGCAGAAATTAGAGGAGACCCAAAGAATGAGAAAAAGATTTCCATGTGACAAGGCATTTCGGGGATTGCTGGCAAGCCAGCACAAGATGCTTCCAGGCTCTGGAAGAAAGCATGGCCTAGCAATTCCTTGATGGTGAACTTCTAGCCTCCAAAGCTGTGAGACAATAAATCCCTGTAGTTTAAGCAAACTCATGGCATGGAATTTGTTGTAGCAGACATGGCAAACTGAGACATGGATCTTTCACTAGTTGATTTTAAGCAGTTTTAATATGTTAAAGAGATGAACCTTTTGTACATGTGTTTCAAATATTTTTCTCAGAGGGGTGTACAGGTAGTTCAGTGGCTAGAATGCTCGCCTTTCATGTGGGAGACCCAGGTTCAATTCCTGGACCATGCACTCCCCCTCAAAAAAAACCAATTTTTTTTCTCAGTTTTAGTTCATCTTGACTTTATGATTTTTCCTTCCCCCACAATGAAAACTTTTCCCAAGTTTCTTCTGTTTAAGTCCTTCGTAGCTCTAGAATTTCTTTTACTGTATAGGATTAGGTAGGGACCAAAATTTGTACATTTTCCAAATAGCCAGCCAGAATTTTATTTATTATATGTGTTCATTTGTTAATTGTCTGCCCACTTACAGCGTGGTCGGGTGCTGTGGGGCTCTAAAATAGTATGCTGAATGAATGGTGAACAATCTTTCTCCCTTATGAATTATTAGCTCATTGAAGACAAGTCAAACAGTTTAAAAAAATTGTGACAATCAAGTGGATAAACTAGAAAGTGTGTTGAAATGAAAGTTGTCATGTTTTCTCCCTCTTTGTAATTTTAATCTTTGCAGAGAGTAGGTACTTCAAAAATTGCTAACCATGTATTCAAAATCTTAAACAGTCTTTTATTTCAAAGTTGCTTTTCCTGACTGCTCTAAAAGTAAAATGTTCTTAAACTTTTATAGTTCCTCTGATTTTTCAGCTTAATGCAAACTTTCCTCTTTCATTAAATTTTCTTAATTTTGAAGACACTTGTTTTGTGGCTGTGGTTTATTTTGTATCCTGTCTGCCACTCTAGGCTTGAAGGGAGGAAAACACTGAGATCCTCCACTCTTCCTCGTGGCCTGTGGTTCTCCTCCTTGGTCTTGTGTTAGCACCTCTGACAGTGCTGAGATGATTAAAGTGTTTGGGGAATCGGGGAAGAGCAGAGCCCAGATCTGTGAATGTGTGAATTGCTTGTCAAATTTTATAGTAATTAGGAGCTAAGCAAAGAAAAGAGAACCTGGCTTCTCTGAACTTTGTAGAATTTTCAGTGACATGTATGTCTTTTAAGATTTTTACATGGACTGAATTTATTAAGAAGATAGATAAATTTCCTGTTCCACCGAGAGAAGAGATTTGTATTTGTGTATGAGCCACAGAGCATCTCATAAATGAAGTCTTGGAAATGGGGTCTTGGAATTGATTCCACTTGATCATCTCTGTGCCACCTTATCCTCCTTTTCTCGTAGAAGAGTGATTATATTCATCTTCTTATTTATTTGCCTCTCTGTTTCATTTATATTGCCAGGCTCTGAATTAGGTATGGGGGATAAAATGATGTACAGTGTAGACACAATAGGTGACTTTGTGGAAGTTAAAGCTTGATTAGGACACGGTGACTGCTCATTTGGGATCAAAACAAGGAGGTGAAGGGATAATGATTACCAGAGATAGCTGGGCATATATTTGAACTTATTTTTACATTAAAAAATTTTCCCTGCATTTTCAAAGGAAACTATGTTGTTTCCAAAATTTGGAAATAAAAAAAAAATGATAATTAAAAAAATGCTTTTAAAATTTTATTCATCTGTTGAGCTCAACATTTTGTCATATTTTCTTCTAAGATTCTTATTTGTATTCTTTGCATTAATATGATCATCAGATATATACAACTATTTGTATTCATATTTTCCATGAATATTTTATTTGTTTATTTACTATTTTTGACCTTTTTATTGTATAGTATAAAATGTATACAAAGCAAAAAAATAAAAAAAGCAATAGTTTTAAAAGCACTCTTCAGCAAGTAGTTACAGGATAGATCTGAGTTTATCGTGGGCTACTATATGATCCTCTTAGATTTTACATTCTAGCTGCTCCAGAATATAGGGGGCTAGAAGGCTTAAATATTTTTTTTGTCATTGCAACTGACCTTTTTTCCTTCTTTTTTTTTTTGTGAAAAATAGCCTATGTACAAAAAAGCTATAACTTTCAAAGCACAGCACAACCATTAGTTGTAGAATATATTTCAGAGTTTGACATGGGTTACAATTCCACAATTTTAGGTTTTTACTTCTAGCTGCTCTAAAATACTGGAAATTAAAAGCAATATCAATGTAATGATTCAGCATTCATAATTCATTTGTTAAATCCTATCTGCTCTGTATAACTCCACCATCACCTTTGATCTTTCCATCCCTTTCTTTTGAAGTGTTTGGGCTATGGCAATTCTAAATTTTTCATACAGAAAGGGTCTGTCACTAATATGTGGTAGGGAGATAGAACTAACTATCTGATGTTCTGGAGAGGCTGGACTAGGTTTCAGGACTTATCTGGATCAGGGATCCATCTGAAGGTTGTAGGTTTCTAGACAGTTACTCTAGTGCATGGAAACTATGCTGGTTTGAAATGATGTGTGTACCCTAGAAAAGCCATGTTTCATTCCTAATCTCATTTTGTAAAGGCAGCCATTTCTTCTAATCCCTATTCAGTACTGTATGTTCAATTAGATTGTAGATACAATTAGATCATCTCCCTGGAGATGTGATTTAGTTAAGCGTGGTTGTTAAATTGGATTAGGTAGAGGGGTGTCTCCATCCATTTAGGTGGGTGTTGATTAGTTTCTGAAGTCCTATAAAAGAGGAAATATTTTGGAGAATGAGAGAGATTCAGAGAGAGCAGAGCTGAACAACATAGCCACGAGAAGCAGAGTCCACCAGCCAGCACCCTGTGGAGATGTAGAAGGAACATGCCTCCCGGGGAGCTTCATGAAACAGGAAGCCAGGAGAAGAAGCTAGCAGATGACGCGGTGCTCGCCATGTGCCCTTACAGATGAGAGACGAACCCTGACCGTGTTCACCATGTGTCTTTCCAGATGAGACAGAAACCCTGACTGTGTTCACCATGTGCCCTTCCACTTGAGAGAGAAACCATGCCCTTCATTGGCCTTCTTGAACCATGGTATATTTCTCTGGATGTCTTTGATCGGACATTTCTATAGACTTGTTGTAATTGGAACATTTTCTCAGCCTTAGAACTATAAACTAGCAATTTATTAAATTCCCCTTTTAAAAAACCATTTTGTTTCTGGTATATTGCATTCTGGCAGCTAGCAAACTAGAACAGAACCCTTGTGGAATCTTATATATTGCCTTAGATGTTCTTTAGGATTGGCTGGAATGGTCCTGGTTGGGGGGTGGCTGGCTATGATAGATAGCAAGGTCTAACTGAAGCTTGTGTAAGAGCAACCCCCAGAGTAGCCTCTCAACTCTATCTGAACTGTCACTGTCAGTGATACTTTATTAGTTACATTTCTTCCCCCCTTTTGATAAGCATGTAATTGTTGTTCTCACAGTGCCAGGTCTGGATTCGTCCCTGGGAGTCATCTCCCATGTCACCAGGGAGACTTTCACCCCTGGAAGTTATGTCCCACGTAGGGGTGCGGGCAATGATTTCACTTGCAGAGGTGGGCTTAGAGAGACTGAGGCCACATCTAAGCAACAAAAGAGGTCCTCCAGAAGTAACTCTTAGGCATGCCTATAGGTAGTATAAGTTTGTCCACTGCCTGCATAAACTTCACAAGATTAAGCCTTCATGATCGAGGGCATGGCCTATTGATTTGGGTGTCCCTGAAGTTTAATACAGTATCAGGAGATTCCCTGATGGTAAGGTTTAATAGTTCCATATTCTTTCTCCCATCCCTCAGGGGACTTTGCCAATACTTTTTGATTATCTGCTTAATATACTTTAGGATGTATCCAGGCATTACAATCATCTATACAAGATTAAAGGACCTCTTTCTTATTCTGTGCTTCCTGTGTTTCAGCTGTTCAAATGAGCTATACAGATAGGTTGAATTAGATTAAGCACTACAGAAAATTTCAGTTCCAGACCAAATAAACTTCCTTCCATCAGTCTCAAAGAGTATATTTGGTTCTAAATATAGATACTGTCTCCCATACCCCTATATTCTGAATTACTTTAGCCCCAATCTGTTCAGATTCATTCTTATCTCTAAATATCAGGTTATATATATATATATAATAGCCTCTCAAAATCCAGAAATAATAATCACTACTCTGGACTTAATGTGTCTGTTCTAAAAGCTTATAATCTAGGCCCCTGTTTTCTTATAAGCATTTCTAAAGGTGACCACAGCATTGTTGTTCTTTTGTTTCTGGCTTATTTTGTCTCACCGAATGTCCCACATGTTCATTCACATTGTTGCATGCCTCACGACTTTGTTCCTTTTTGTAGTATCACAACCTTTGTTCATGATACACTGTCATTCACCAATCTACTTCTCAGTCAGTGCATCCTTCAGCCACCCGCATTCATCCAGCATCATGTATAGGGCCCAAAGTCCACAGTCCATCAACATTCTCAATTTCAGATAATTTCATTGTTCCCAAGAGAAAGCAAACCAATAAACACACCCTCACCAAATAGGAAATCTAAACCTCCTCTTAACTGTTGTCCCTCACCCCATTATTTACCTCTGCTATTGCTGTGGTGGTGCTGATGGTTTCCTTTTGAACATAGCTCACAGAATGCAGTAGCAGTTTTCCCTCTGTACCCTGGACTTAAATACTCTTTGTACAAGAATCATATCTTTGAAGTAATTCTTGTGAGAACTAATTCATATTTCTAGTGTTAATCAATGGGACACATAGGTCTATACAACCCCTTTCAATCTTGTTCATCTTCAATATGGTAATATTACTTCTAGACCCACTAGCGATTCACCTTCACCTTCACTTGAATTCCCTTACATTGGAGTTCAACCTCATTAACTAATGGTTCACCCATCTGTAGCTTCTATGTATCTACAAGTCCCCTATACTCTGTATTACAAGTCTCTGATTATACCTTTATGCTGGTCATAAAAGTGGAATCATACAGTATGTATCCTTTTGCATCTGGCTAATTTCACTGAGCATTATATCCTCAAGGCTCATCCACCCATCTTCGTCATGTGCTTCCAGATGTCATTTTGTCTTACTGTTGCATAATATTCCATGGTATGTAGATACCACATTTTACTAATCTACTTGTCTGTTGATGGGCATTTGGTTTGTTCCCATCTTTTGGTGATTGTAAATAATGCTGGTATGAACATCAGTGTGCAAATGTCTGTTTGTGTCACTTCTTTCAGTTCTTCTGTGTATATACTAAGTAGTGCTATTGCTGGGTCATGGGGCAACTTGATATTTAGCTTCCTATGGAACCACCAAATAGTCTTCCATAGTGGCTGTACCATTATTCATTCCCATCAGCAATGCATGAGTGTCCCAGTTTCTCCACATCCTCTCCAACATTTATAATTTCCTGTTTGTTTAATAGTAGCCATTCTTATAGGTGGTAGGTGGTATCTCATTGTAGTCTTGATCTGCATTTCCCTTATAGCCAGTGCAAATGAGCATCTCTTCATGTGTTTTGGAGCCATCTGTGTTTGCTCTTCAGAAAAATGCCTATTCACATCTTTAGCCCATTTTATAATTCAGTTGTTTGTTCTTTTGTTGTTGAGTTGTATGATTTCTTTGTATACACAGGAAATCAAACCTTTGTCCAATATATGATTTCCAAATATTTTCTTCCATTGAGCTGGCTGCCTCTTCATCTTTTTGACAAAGTCTTTTGAGATACAGAAGCATTTGATTTTGAGGAGTTCCCATTTACTGTTTTTTCTTTTCTTGCTTATACTTTGGGTATAAAGTTTAGGAAGTTACCTCCTATTACTAGGTCTTGAAGATATTTCCCTACATTTTCTTCTAGAAGCTTTATGGTGCTAGTTCTTACATTTAGGTGTTTGATCCACTTTGAATTAATTTTGTGTAGGGTGTAAGATAGGAGTCCTCTTTCATTCTTTTGGCTATTGATATCCAGTTCTTTCATGCCCAATTCTTGAAAAGACTATTTTGTCCCAGTTCAGAGGATTTGGGGGTCTTGTCAAAAAATCAGTTAACTGTATATTTGGTGGTCTATTTCTGCACTCTCTATTTGATTCCATTAGTCAATGCTTCTATATTTGTGCCAGGACCATGCTGTTTTGACCACTGTGGCTTTATAATAGGTTTTAAAGTCAGGGAGTGTTAATCTTCCCACTTTGTTCTTCTTTTTTAGGATGCTTTTAGCTATTCAGGCCTCTTTCCCTTCCAGATGAATTTGGTGATTAGCTTTTCCAAATTTTCAAAGTAGGCTGTTGGTATTTTGATTGGTACTGTGTTGAATCTGTAGATCAGTTTGGGGAGAATTGATATCTTAACTATATTTATCCTTCCTATCCATGAGCAGGGAATGTCTTTCCACCTATTTAGATCTCCACTGATCTCTTTTAGCAATGTTATGCAGTTTTCTGTGCATGAGTCTTTTACATCCCTAGTTAAGTTCATTCCTAAGTACTTGATTCTTTTAGTTGCTATTTTGAATGTTATTTTTTCCTTAACTGTCTCCTCAGTTAGGTCATTGCTTGTGTATAGAAATGTTACTGATTTTTGCACATTAATTTTATATCCTGCCACCTTGGTGAATTTGTTTATTAACTCAAATAACTTTGCTATAGATTTCTCAGGATTTTCCAAGTATAGTATCATGTCATTTGCAAATAATGAGAATTTTACTTCTTCCTTTCCAGTTTGGATGCCTTTTATTTCTTTGTCCTGCCTGATTTCTCTAGCTAGAATTTCTAGCACAATGTTGAATAATAGTGGTGACAGTGGGCATCCTTGTCTTGTTCCTGATCGTAGGGGGAAAGCTTTCAGTCTCTCTCCATTGAGCATGATGCTGGTTATCGGTTTTTCATACATTCCCTTCATTATGTTGAGGTAGTTACCTTTGGTTCCCATTTTTTGAGTGTTTTTATCAGATAAGGATGCTGATTTTTGACGAATGCTGTTTCAGCATCAATCAAGTTTTTCCTTTTTGATTTGTTAACATGCTGTATTACATTAATGGATTTTCTTGTGCCCTCAACATTATATTTTAACTTTTCCACGTGCCCTTTAACAGCTACCTAAACATAATTTTTAAGCTTCATGATCACCCACGGTTGAACTTGAGAACATTAATGATGTTTCCATTTTTTTATTATAGCATCTAATTTTGTTATAAATTTCTTTATCCATAAATCTTTATTCACCTTCCCAAAAGGAGACGCTCGGAGTAAAAGTCCTCACTTGTCGGAGGGCCAGTTCTAAGGTAGCAAAGACCTTTTATTTCCTTAAGGAAGCCCTAAATTTTTAGCATGGCACGGCTAAAGGAAATAATGAAAAAGCCCGACTAGAGGTTATGTGATTCCTAATATAGGGAATCAACTTTCCTGTATTAGGAATGCAGATATAACATTTATTTATGTATTTTTAAAATAAAGGAGCTTCCTGTCTATCAGGAGCATTTTAACTGTTGCTTGTTTATATCAGGGGACATCAGGTGACCTGTTCTGTTTGCTTCATTTGACTGCATGACATTGGATGCTCCCTCTAGCTTCTGAGGTTCTAAAGAAATTGAAAAACTTGAAAACTTGAGAAGACTTTGGAAATTCTTGATTTTGATGGCAAAATATTGGAAAGAATACTGGAACCTCCTATATTAATAAGAGGAAAAATGAAGTAGAGAACTGACCTTCTTAGAGAGATGTAAATTTGAGGACTATGTAATGAAGATGAAAAATGACTACGAGTTCACAGTTTGTGTTGCCAAGGGAATGTTATCTCCTGCTATTCCTCACCTTGATTAGGTGGAAGAGTCCTGGAAAACCTTTCTCTTTGCTCTGTTACTATTGGAAGTGATGTATCCCAGCCTAACTCAAACTAGGATATTTATATAATTACATATAATTATATAATATATAATTATTTTAATATTCCTGTTACAAAGATCTCAAGAGAAAGAACAGATCCCATTTATGCCTACCAATAGTACATATCACCTCTGCTAAGTTTTACCCATCTCTTTACCATTCACTCAGGATACAGAAAAGTGGAAATTATACAAAAATAACACAGCTTTCACTGTTTCCCAGAGTGATTTTTTTAAAAGGCAAAACTATGTTTGTGAGAGAAAGTGTAAATTGTAGCCACCCTCTATCAGAGCAAATAGAATGGGCCTATAGAGAATCAAAAAAAGAAGCAAAATGGAAAAAAAAAGCAAACTTGGCACGTAGGCAAAGCTAAGAATAAGATTAGAAATAAGGAAAGGAGGGAAGAAGGGAAGGAAATATAATGTGAGGGAGGAATGAAGTAAAAAGAAGGAAACAGTGTGGCAGAGACTGGCTAGCAGATCACCAGCCTTCAGATGTAGTCTTGTGGCAGAGCCAGTGGCACGGGAGTGGAAATTCTGTTCACTATCCCCAGAATTGACCCATCAGACAATCCCATATGGTATACAACATACACATTTACCTTTTGCCAGCTTGATGCAGATGGGTATGTTGATTTTGGAAGATACATGTTGAATTTGTTCGAGTCACAAGATAGAAAGAGGTTAGGTTTTTAAAGCCAAACTTGGCAAATGCTCAGGAACGTCTGTATAAGAGATATACTTCTGTCATGTGTGAATCATGATAGCTATTTTTTATTTCTTTGCATGGCAGTATCACCTTACCAAATGTACTGTGTATGCAAAAAGCAGAAAAGGTCATGAAAATATAATTCAAGGATTAGAAGCAAATTTCTCACAATTGCTTCATATTATAAAAACTCAGTGCAACAAGAGTTCAAAGACAACATATTAAAAAACAGATGATATGTAAAAAAAGAATTGCAAACCTATCTATAATCAAAGTATTATTATGGAACGAAGTAAATTAGAAGCAGAAAGTAAAAGAATAAACTCTGTTGTCCAGATTACTGTTACTGAAAAGACTATCAGAGAGGAAGGCATGAGATAAACACGGGAATGCAGTTGAAAAAAAAAAAAGACAAAGAAAGCACAAAAAACAGAAATGAAATAAAGAAATTTGAGAGAATACCTTATAATGCTAATTGGCAGAGATCCCTATGAAGTGGGAAAAAAATTCAGAAAATTTCTATGAATTAATAAAAAATAAATCTGCACACCAAAAGAGAATTTCATGTTAAAAAATTATATCTAAGAGCTTTTTTATTCGAAAAAGGTGTTGCCTAATTAATCTATAAAATTTCAGTAACAGTAATGATTTCTTTTTTAGTATCCAGGCTTAAGACCCATCATTTCAAGATGAGATTCAGATTTCTTCAAGCATTACCCAATGTCAGACGACAATGGCAATGTCTAAGTTGTGAGAAAAATTAAGTATGAGTCAAGAAAATTTTACCAGCTAATATATCTTGCAGGTATAATAAAACAAATTTCCACTTTTGGCATTGGTGGGCAGACAACACAGACCAACTCTTCTCAATTATCAAGAAACATGGAAAAAATAAAAGTAATGCATATATAAGCAATATATATTTAAATCCACTGGAAAGAAACAAAGTCAAAAGTGAGGCCAAGACCCTGGAGTGAAGAGGCGGACCCGACACTTGGGTCCCTACTTTTTCCACTTCAGGCTTTACTAATTTAAATTCTGTTGGTTAGAGTCTGAGAAAAAAATAGAGGAATTTAGAAACTGAGGAGGAATTTAGGCTATTTCACATGACTGGAAAAACAAAATTTAGATTTTAGGACTCATTAAGGGGGAAGAGTCCTGCTAAAAGTTCCAGGTTTCCAGTTACAACCCACTCCAAAAAGCCAAACACGAGGAGGCCTTAGAATGATCATACACCAGAAATAAAAGTAAGTTGGGAAAAGGAAGCCTTCACAAGGATTGAACCCAAATGAGCTCAACTGCTGCTGCATTAAATTAATCTGTCCTAGCCTAACCACATGACAGAAGCACAAGCCAGTCATCCAGAGCCTGGTGTTAACTATAAAAATATGCACATACATGATATGTCAGTTAATAAATAACAACTTAATCTATGAAATGAAAAGAATTAACTTAAAACCAAGAAGAAAAAAATAGCAAAGAGAACAAACCCATAGATGATACAGATATTGGAGATAAAATGTAAAATAACTGTTAACAACCTATAAGAAATTAAATAATGTGATGGAGAATTTCAGTAGAGAATTAAAAGCAATAAATAAATAAATAAATGCTGAAAGATACAGTAACTGAAATTAAGACAACAGAAGATAGCCTGTAGGTTTATCAGTAGAAGAGACAGGGCTAAAGAGAAGAATAAGCCAGAAGATAAGTGAGAAAAAATAGTCAACACGAAGCATGAAGAGACAAAAGAATGGGAAATACTTTAAGAAAGAAATAGGAAATTATTGTGTAGATCTCTAATACATGTGTAAATGGAGTCCCAGAAGAAAAGAGAACAGAAGCAATGTTTGCAGAGAAAATGACTGAATATTTTCCAAAATGGATTAAAGAGAGCAGGCACAGATTCAAGAATGCTACAAACTCTAATCAGAATGATTGAAAAGAAAATCACAACCAGGCACATAGAGTAAAACTGCTGAAAACCAAAAAGAAAGAAAGAAAAAAATCTTAAAAGCTGCCTGCCATGTTTTCCTCAAAAGAAGAACAAACTGAAAGCAAACTCATGAACAGGAGAGAATGAAATTACATCCTCAAAGTGCTGAAAGAAAATAATTGTCACCCTAGAATTCTGTATTAAACAAAAAACACCTTCAGAAATGAATTTCAAGTAAATAATCAGAAACAAAAAATTGAGAATTATTCACAAACCTATAATAATGAGGATTACTGCTTAGTGCTACATTGTTAACTATGAAATAAAATGAATTATAAGAGTTATGGGTGAAAAACTAAATGCTTGTGTTATAAACCTTGACCGCGTGTGATGATTAATAACCACTAACCAAAATCTTGAGGGGGGGGGGGCAGTAGTTGACAGAATGGAGGAGATTCTTGGTGTCCTTCCCAAAAAGTGTCTGTAGAAATGGCCTAACATTTTAAGTTTGAAAATGAATAGTAATTTCAACTTATAAAGGTGTTTTGTAATATCTTTTTAAAATCATAAATTGATATTTTAGGGATATTCCTTATAATGAAGAAATTATTTTATTTCAATTGTTTTTGGTTTTACTTTCTTTTTTTTTAAATTTAACTTCAAGTAATATTAAACTCTTGGTATCAAAACAGCATATATTTTATGAATCCATGTTATACAAATATTTATATCTATTTATCTTTATCCTTCTATTTTAAATCCATTAACCTCTCTGGATATCTAAAATAATGTTAACTATGTTAATAATAAAAATCTATGGAGGTGAGAATTAGGATTCTTTTTAGAAACACTTTCCCTTTGTACTTTGTTTAAAAATTTTGGAAAAGCATTTTTCATTTTTATGATACAATTGCATAACGTTTACTGTAAAAGAAAAAAGAAAAAAAAAGCAGGCTCTAGGAAATATTCCTAGATTTAAAAAGAGGTTAATTTAGATTAGGTGATATGTATTATAATCTTTTCTCTTTTGTATTCTTCTGCATGTTTTTAGATTTCAAAAAAAAATCGTTTGTGGTGACTTTATTTAACCTACTCAGCCTGGTACAGATTTGGAGATATCTAAGTGTGGGCAGAGGGTATTCCTTAAACTGGCTCATTTTCACCTGGGATTTTTCAGCCTTCTCTCTATCCATCCTCATGTCCCTTCAGAGTGCATAAAAACTAAGAAAACCCTTGATCTGGCACTTTGGTGCCACTCACACCCAACAGAAGGTATGGCGGTGTTGTTCTTTGTGGGCCTGGATAGATTTGTGTGTCATCTCATTCAACCCTAGCAAAGCTGCATCACAAAAACTGCTCCTTTCATTCTGCAATCTGCTCTACTTCTGTTTTCTCTTTTCAACCTCAGTCTTGCTCTTTTTTGTGATTTCCCAAGAGCAATAGAGAATATTCAGATAATAATGGAAACTGAGTCCTTAATAAGCACAATTCTCATGGTTAAGTCTATATGGAGCCAATTGATTGTCATCACTAAACAGCTGAAGACCAGGAGGGCTGGTTGTCCTGAGACATTTGCAATTTCTCAGCATTCGTACTTCATGATGAGCCTGTGGGAAAATACAAATCTGCTTTATGCCTTAAACAACTGAGAAGCAAAAACTGGAGAGAAGGGGAGGGGAGGGGAAAGCAGCCTCAGTTAGCAGTCAGTGAAGGTGGGTGCTGGTCAAACGGTGCTTACTGAGAAACTGGCTCCCCTTGGATTCCTTGGGTGACTCCTTCACACTTTTTCTACATAGTTTGTGTCCCAGGGCTTGTTCTATTTGATAATTGTTATTGTTTTATATGCTAAACTAAAGAAATTACCTGAACAAGACAGAACAAATAACCTGTCCAGGCATTGTCAACGGCAGACCTTGGTGAAATCACACACCCTCTGCAGTGCTGGCTCAGCTTTGGGGACTGTGGCATCTGGAGGGAGCCTGGTGCGTGCTGCGCCAAGGATGCCTCACAGTTAAGAAAAAATATTTTCACAGGAAAGGGGACAGCTTGGAATCAGACATTCAATTTAGAAGCTGGGGCAGAGGCTGCAGGACAAGTTTTATTTGGAAACTAGACAAATATGAATGAACCAAGGACAGAAACTGAGTGAATCCCAATGTTAAATAACCATCTAACTTTATTTTTTTAAACCCTGGGACTCACTGAAACTAATCGCAGTTTGAAATACAAGATGTGATCGTATATCTTTGTGACTTTTGCTGACCTACTTAAATTCTTTGAGTCTCAGTTTCCTCATTTGTACAATGGAGAAATTTTTTAGGGACCACAGCTAACAAATGTAATAAATTTAGCTCACTTCCCTGCTCACGGTAGGCATGCAATAAATGATGACTTAAGTGTTATTTGTACATTATTTGTGCAGGCCAAACCTAATATTTAGCCAATGTTGGAAAAACAGAAGCAACTGTAGCAAGTAACATTAATGGATTTTAAAAATCCATAAAATCATAAATTGTTAAGAAGGTACATTTTTCAGAAATCATTCCAAAATTTGCTGTTGCCCTAATTTATAAGTGAAGTAAGGGAAAGAATCTTGCAACATAAATGAAAAGAGGAGAAACCCACCAAAGAAAACATGGACCTTCTATGACTTGCAAGTGGAGAAATGAGGTTCCTTCCTAAATAGTCGGAATCAGCCCTATGAGAAGGCAGGAGAGGTGGCAGTGGAGACAAGAGGTGATTCCTAGACAGTTTTCTGGGCATCACTTTGTAATATTGTTAGTCAGAATCAGTGTGCATGCTATTTAGAAATTTCCTACAACATCACATTTCTTTTCTCTCAGATTCTGTTCTTCTATAGCTACCATAAATTCTGGAATTCATTATAGAGAATTTTAAGTTCTAAGAAATTATTTTTCAGACATGACAGTATCCATGCATTGACCAGGCCTTCTGCTTGGCATGGAGGATCACATGTCCCCAGCACAGGCCACGAAGTCCATTTTGGAGGCATATCAAGGTCTGCACATAAGGGACAGAAGCTCAGATCATCTCATTACTAATTGTTGAGCCCAAAGTCTTCCCGGGAAGGAAATTTCCCAAATCATAGCAAAGAATAGTGGCATTTTGATGATTGGCTGCTGGATGATGTTGGGAATTAAAAGGGCTTTTGTAGAGAAGAGCATCTCAGCTGAAACTCCAGGCCCCGGAAGTGATGTTTGATGAGGCTGCTCACCTCGTTCCACCTGGGCTGTTGGTTATAAAGAGGCACAGGCTCCACAGGCTAGAGTGCTGCAGGGTTCAGTAGGCACCTGGGAGTTCCCGTAAGCTGGAAGGAAGGCTGCTGCTACAGGAGCCTGGGTGCCAGAGGGCAGGTACGAGCACAGTGTCCCACCGTTTCCTTGAGAGGGTTTTAGGGCTGATGTGATTGTTTTCCTGAAAGGAAGTCTAGAGGTCATCTACTTTAATTGTATTGATGTATAGCCACTGCGGGAATGAATATGCTTTCAAATGCTTTTTAGGAAGAGATTTTCTGACTTTGTTTTAATACTTTGGAACGCAGCGTGATGCCTTGTTGAAGGACATGAGTTTCGAACTTGAATAGACTTGTGTTCAAACTTCAGTTTTGCCGCTGAGCAAGTTCCATGATGAATCTTGGAACCACAGTCGCTTCCTATGTGAAATGTGGAGATAAGACCTACCTCATAAAACTGTTACCAATTTTAAACGAGCTGATATACTTATCAGGCATAAAGCCTATCTTATTATAAGGGTTAATTAAGTGTTGTTGTCTTTTTCTTCCTGGTTATGCCAACTTGGGGTGTGCTGGATCATTCTGTTAACATGAACAAACAGAAGAAAATGACCTGTTAGCTAAATTCAGCTGTTGGCTGCAAGGTTTCTGCCTCACTGCTTTGTCTGAATTGACCTCTTGTTTTTATTTCATGTAGGCCAAGTGTCCTACAATAGTGGCTAATGCATCTTAATGAGCAAATAAATCAGTTTAAGCAGGCATTCTCTTGGCCTTTTCCTCATCTACTTGCTGATTCTTTGTACTTTGTCTTTAGAAGGAAGTTTGATAAACATGATGAGATTTGTAATTAAAATAGCTAGTTCATTTAGCCCTAATATGCTACTTTTACTTTGTGAGGTGACAAAACATGAATATGCCCTATCAGGAAAAGAAAAGAAAGTTGCATTTCATTCTTCCAAAAATTACTCTCACCTTGGGGTGAGAGTGCAAAATCTAAAATTGGTAAATCTAAAATTGGTTCTTGCTTTAGGTATTTAAAGCCAATGTAACAAGATTTCTGTTCTCTTTATAAACCTCTTTAGCAGCTTTTTAACTTCCTGCTCTTCCACAGAGCCCAGCTTGTCAGCTTTTCTTGTCTCTGAACCCTCTGCCTCCAAGCACTACCAAAACCCTTTTTAGTTCTTTATTGGTAAGCCAGGTGGGTGGAATGAGGTCAATTTCTCCTATGCCCCTTTTCAGAATCCTCTTTCCCTCTGTCCTGAACTGCTCCTGTCAATGGGGCATATGATGAGTAAGAAGGAACTCAGTGGGATGGTAGGTTTTATAGAAATTGAGTAATTTGAAATGAGGTAGTGAATGCTGATCCTGCTGAAGTTAGCATTGATGCAGCTGGTCATTTCGATTGGTCACAGCTGAGTAGCACCATTTTAGTCTGTTAGTTTTTCAGTTCCAGTGCACACCTGGCTGCTCTTACTTTAATGAGTCCAGAGTTAGGAAAGGTGGGATTGGAAAGGTTTCTATCCTACCGAGATACTTACTATGTATATGCTTTGGGACCTGTAGCATTTTCTCTGCTTGTAACATTCTCACATGCAAAATGTAAGGAATGTAACTGCTGAGCTGGACATGGACTAACTTCACTTATCTGGGGTTGCCAGATTTAGCAAATAAAAAGGACATCCAGTCAACTTTGAATGTCAGGGAAACAACAAATAATTTCTTACTGTAAGTATGTGCCAAACAATGTGTGGAACAGATCTACACTTAAAATTGTGATATCTGGGACATACTTATGCTAGGAAATAATTCATTATTAACCTAAAATGAAAATTTCACTGTATTTTACCAGCAACCCTATGCTTATTCCATTCTGACACTGTCTGATAGCCCCTGACTTTCACTCTGGTCTCAGTCCATGTGCTTCAGATTCTTCCTCAGCAATAAAAGGGGGAGTTGGAACCAGGTTTGGCCAGTCAGGCATGCTAATCTCTGTATCACTGTTTGTTCCCCAAGCTGGTCATGTGATCATGTCAGTCCTCTCCAAAAGATAATTTAAGTTTCTGTCAGGACTGAAATATCTAACCCTGGAGCTGCTAGGAGGCCTTTTGTTAACATGATTGAGAGACTGCTGGAGAACTGAGCAAGGGAGGTGTAACGTAGCCTCAGAATTGGAGACAGCATGATTGTGTCCTGAAGATGCCGAGTCCCTGTTCACCCGGGCTTACATCCAGCTCACCTCTGGTAAGGAGAGTCTTATAAGTTACTTTTTGCTTAAGCCATTCTGACTTAGGTTTTGTCACTTGTAACTGGAAGGGCTCTGAAATAATCAGATTTGGAGTGCTAAGTGAAAAAAATATGCATGGATAGAGCTAAAAATGTCTGTCACAAAGATATTTAATAAATTCCAAGTCTTTCACACACATCCAGTAACACATACACACAATTCCTGTACTTCTACAAACAGAACTAAGTGAGAGTGGATAGTCATTCAAGCTTATTCCCCAAATGAGAGAAAAACAACTTAAACACCTCTTAATAATGGGTCAGCCATGCCTTTTCTTTAAAAGGAGATACTTTTTCTTCCTCTTTGTAAGCACAAGATACAGCAGCTCCTCTAGAAATACATGCAAATGAAAACCTCTTATAGATAAGTAAGGCTAGTGCTAAAATAAGGAACTCATCTTCTTGGACCCATGAATATTGCAATGATTATTAATTGGACTGTGGTATTAAGTTTATAAAGAAAATTATTTCCAAACATATGCTAACCTAGTTGACCTCTATCTCTGAACCTTGAAGTGAGAAATTGTTTAGTCTGTATTAAAGTGTGTATATGTTGTGTAGAATATAGCATTTCTATTGGGAAAACTAGTGAGAATAAATCCAGTAAAGGGGTTCCAGTGATCTGGTTTTAGAGGGTGATGCCTAAATATTACCAAAGTCATAAAGCTAATCACAGTATATTCTAATGGATTATAGATTGTGGCTCTGTACCCAGGGTTACTTTGTTTATAATTTTGCAGTCATGTAACATAAGCAGTGACTTTTACTGTAGGCTTTGGAGTTAGATAAACTTGGGTTGCTAATAGTTGCTACCTCCATGGGTGCTAAAAATGAACTCAGTCCCTATGATTCACTGTAACTTAATCTGTAAAACAGGCTTTTGTGAAAATTAGAGATAATGTGATGGGCACCTATCCCACATGGTCAATGTCTAGAACAAGAGAGATGCTCACAAAATGAACTAAAGAGATTGACGGTTGAATTACAGTCATGTTGGGCTTTTGTTTAGTCCATGAAAAGATGACTGCAAGATTCATAAACCTGGCAATTTTTCTTGTTCTCATCAAATTCCCTGAAGTTGGAGCATGCTACCAACCAGTTTTTTTTCTAGCTGCACTTAAAACAATTGATCAACACTTCTGGGCTGCAGTGAGATTTTTAACACCCTTCATAATTTCAAAGCGCTTTCCCTGATTCCAAGTGGTTAGCCATGGTTTCCTCCATCTGTTTCAGTCACTATAAAGATGACATCTTAGCACTGAATATGACTCTTTTGTCTTTGATCTGTTCCTTTCTCTTACACACACATAATCAGACATAGGTCTAAATAGGTGCCAAAATAGAGCATCTCAGGGAATATAACACTGAGATGTTCAAGAGATTATGGCAGATTATTTATTGGGTAGAAGCAATTTGCAAATGTGGAGGTTTTCAAGGGTGCAAACCTTCAGAAAGCATTTCCTGTGATGGCTGTGCGAGTGCAGTATCAGCCCTGAGAGTAAATGCTGCCTTAAAATTTCCTGCCCTTGTAGCTTCCCTTGTACTCACCAGTCCTGGCCCTGAATTGCAACACTGTCTCCTTGGCTATAAATGTACAACATTTCAAGTTTGGGAAAAAATAAATGCTAGCTATAATTCGCAGTGAATTGTATTAAAATTCAGTGCTAAAACATACACAGATGCATACATGGTATACATATACATGTGGACATATCATAAGAATGTATTTCACTAACAAATTTTTTTATGATCACTCAGAACCCTGTAAGACATACATTTATTAGCCTTGGTTCTAGGACTCGTGATTCAGAACAATAAAGAGAAAACCATGTGTATATTAGAGTGGTTTTCAGAGGTGTAAGCATAAATTGTTTTCTAATTTTCTTTAGCTATAATATAAAGTCTCATTCTTTTCCTGAAATTCAAAGCAAAAGGTATTTTTCAATAAATTTTTAGAAAATAGTACATTTCAGAAATCCCACTTTAAGAACAGACTTGAAAAGAGAAATGTGAGTGTTCTAAAACAGCTCTGAACTTCCTAGCTCAGGAGAGAAAAAGTATCAATCCAAAACAAATTTAAAAATCAAGGAGTTGATTAGTGGTTCTTCAAGTTTCCAAGCCTAGGGTAGACTGGTTGGCCAGACTTTTCCCCTAAAATTAAGGGGTATCTGCTACTTGATTAAGAGTGAAAGAAAATCCATACTGATTGTTAATTTCACAGAGCACAAACCTGAAGGTCTCCATTGTTTCTACTTTCAAGAGTCTTCTGTACTTATGCTCAAGGTACACCCTTCCTATAAAACTCCTTGACACTGATCTTTGCTGCCAGGTTTTAAAAACTTCCATGTTTTGCCTTTTCAGCAATTCACACTGGAGTCTACAGACTGGCAGCTGTCACACTTGCCTGTGAGTACAGGCTTGGGGTGAGGGTCATGCCGTGTAAGCTCTGTAAAAGAGTGACTTCTTTAGTGTTTTCTGCAGCTTTGTACCTTGTTTGCCCTTTTGCTTTCTTGTGTTTGTTCCCTTATCTGAAATTTCATGTCTTGCTGGAAAAATGCTTAGTGATCTACAGCTGGAAGGGACAGGAAGGTTTTGATGAACTCTCAAGTTCTAGCTAGACTTTTTTCCAATTGCCACAGGGCACCACATTATAGGCACCTTAGCTGCTAGAGAAGACAGAAAGATGATCTCCCAGCCAAAGTGATGTACTCTCCATGCTAGTTAGTAGAGCCAAAGAGCAAAGATACTGATAAGAAACCAAAACCCTTTGCCCCCACCAAAATGGGTTAAATGCTCTTTAGTTTTCCAGTTATGAAAACAATGCCCCCCAAAAGGGAGGTTCTGAGCCTTGTTTTTAGGGAATGCTCCAAAGAATTTTAAAAGCATCAAAGTAACTAAATTTGTCCTACTACCTGTAAGAGCCCGGAGGCATGTGGTAGAATGGCAAAAATATTAGGTCAGATATCTTATACCCAAGTGTTGACTTTGTGACTCTTGGAGAGATAGTGTAGGAGTTGTCGAGTTGGAGACATAAGGCCATACATTTGACATAGCTAGTATTGTAGAAAGATTTAGTTTTAATCATGATTCGCCTGGAACAGATAATGAATGTCAAAGGGAAATATCAAACTGGACTTGAATGATAAGGAAAAGCTGTCTAGAGATGTTTAGGCTTGGGATGGACCTTTAAGGCAGTGATGTAGAAGAAGGAACAGGTAAGATGATGGTTAATAGTACTTTCATGGGACTAAGTGAATAGGGGCATAGTGAGCATGATGAGGTCAAGTGAGGAGACGGCTCAGTGTGTCTTCTGATTTAAATGACCTGTTTGTTATGTAGCTTGAATGCCCTCCCTCTGCCACCTTCTGACTGGTTTGGATAAAGAGAAAATTCAGGATCTGGAGTAAGATCAACTGAACAATCCATATGTATTTATGTGTTACTTACCTCCAAGGAGTACTTCCTTTTATTATAACCCATCCTCCTGTGCTTCATTTCAGGTGCTTTCTGCCTAGATCTTAAGTGATCCTAAATGAAATTTACTTTGGCAGAACTTGGTTCTGTTTGAGACTTCCCAAAGGTTCAAATACTTTCCAAAGTTTCAGATACATGGAAAGAAACAGAAAAGTCTAAAGAACTTCCCATTCTTGTATCCCAGAACAGTCACTGCATGCTGACTGACTTCCTAATCCTACACTATCTCTTCTTCAGTAATCCCCCTGCATGGTTAGTGAAGTTCCTTAGGTCATGTCCCTGGATCCCTGTTCTTTGGGATCTTTGGTAACCTCAGACCTTCAGCTGCCCTGAGTACTCGAAAGTACTAACTTTGATATACTTCAGCTGCAGGCAGGTATGGGCTTCCCAAGCATAGAGGCCTGGAGTGAACATGAATTCATTCAGTTTCGTTGTTTAGCCACATGGGATGACCTCCTCCCACCCACTTAATAGATTGCCAATTTTTTTTCTGTCTACCTAGTGAAAATAAGGGAAATACCTTGAAGACATTTGGGGTGAAGCCATGCAGTCTTTCATTGGGATGGATGACTAGATGTAAAGTACTATATCTCATATTTGAGTATCAGAGGCCAAAGCATGTATCTTAGTTTCCTCCAAAGGATATGAAAATGGATCTAAGGGACTTCTTTGAACCAAGACAAAGGGAAGTGGGTGAAAACTTACCAAATTCTGCCCAATTTAACTCAGAGAACACCTCCTGATGGTGTGGTCTGTTCTTTCATATTCTACCTCGTGCTCATTAATTACTTGGGCATTGATGATGACTCAAAGACGTTCTATAGAAAAGTAAAGTTCAAGATGCTCTACAGACAATTTAATGCTCTAGACATTCATTTTCTTCCATCTATTTTGAACAGGTAGGTCTATTATGCCTTTTGCTATTAGTCTCATGTGACTGACTCTCACTCCTGTAACATTCACTACTCCATGCTAAGTGACTAAAAAGGTGCTTAATTAAATGTGTGCTTGATAATTCGTTTTCACAAGTGAGTACAGAGGGAACAAATGTAATTGAATAGAGGAACATAGCAATCCAGTGAGCTTTTATAACTGTGGAATAGTGTGAGCAAGATATTAGCTCTTAATAGAATTGTGATAATGGATTTCTTGTTTTTTGCCGTTAGAGTTGACTTGGTCTGAACTCTTCTAACTCATACTCAGCTGGAAAGGGGGTGGAACAAACTGACTTCTAATAGATGGGGCCATTGGGGAGGTCAACTGTCCTTAGACAGTTGTAGCTAACATCTTAAAGTAGATACTGTTGGTTTCTACCCATAGCACTTTGGAATTCACATTCAAGTCAATAAATACTTAGTGTTCCACTACAAGCACCTGTGGCTAAGATCGCTTCTCTTGGTTCAAAGACAGGTGAGAAGTGTGGAGTTGTTACCCTCTCTAGGAGAGCCCCACAGAAAATGAAAGAAGTTGGAGAATAAATGCTTTGTCATCTTTCTTCTTAGCAGATAGCTCAAGTATATTCTAGACTGCGAGTTTCACAGTGGGATGAGCCCCCATTCTCTGTGTTGACAACTTGGTTGACCTGTGCCTACTATTGCTTATTTCCTTTCCTTGTCTTAGTTCTTCACTCTCCTACTGGTACTTATTGGGATACTGTCCCAAATAAACTTCTGGTTTTCAAATTTATGTTAGACTCTGCATCTAGAGGAAGCCAATGGAAGGTATGTGGAGTAATTTTTGAACACAGTCTCCTGACAGTGTCTCAGCTTGGACTATAATTTTAGCTTTGACCCCACAATTCTAGTCTTTCGCTTGCTCATATTGCAGTCTTTTAGGATGGGGATAATTGAGACATTCCACATTCTCTAAGTATTTCCAGGGAATTTAACCGATTTATTCTCTTAAATTTCCATGTCATTTTATTCATGTACCTATTATACTACTTAGCATATTGATCAAATAAAATTACCTATCTATCCCTATTAGATTTTAAAAAAACTATTTTTACTGACAGATCTTGACGCACATACAGTCCATACAGGGTGTACAATCAATGACTCACAATATCATTACATAGTTGTATATTCATCATTATGATCTTTTTAGAACATTTGTTTCACTACAGAAAAAGAAATAAAAAGAGAAAAACAAAAAAGAAAAAACTCATACATCCCATACCCCTTACCCCTCTCTCTCATTTACCACTAGAATGTCAATCTACCCAATTTATTTTACCCCTTGTCCCTCCATTATTTATTTATTTTTTTATCCATTTTTTTTTATTCATCTGCCTTTACCCTGGATAAAAGGAGCCTTAGACACAAGGTTTTCACATTCACACAGTCACATTGTAAAAAGCATATGTTTATACAATTGTCTTCAAGAATCAAGGCTTCTGGAACACAGTTCAACGGTTTCAGGTACTTCCCTCCAGCCACTCCAATATACCATAAACTAGAAAGGGTATCTATATAATGCATAAGAATAGCCTCCATGATAAACTCTTGACTCTGTAATCTCTCAGCCACTGATATTTTATCATTTCTCTCTTCCCCTTTGGTCAAGAAGGCTTTTTCAATCCCATGATTCCTGGTCCCAGCTCATCCCAGGATTTCTGTCCCATGTTGCCAAGAAAATTTACACCCCTGGGAGTCATGTCCCTTGTAGTGGGGGAGGCTAGTGAGTTCACCTGCTAAGTTGGTTTAGAGAGAGGCACATCTGAACAACGAGAGGTTCTCTGGAGGTAACTCTTAGGCCTTAACCTGTCCTTTGTAGGAATAAGTTTCACAGGGGCAAACTCCAAGATTGAGGGCTCAGCCTATTGATTTGGTTGTCCCTACTGCTTGCAAGATTATCAGAAATTCTCCAAATGAGGAAGATGAATATTTCCTCCTTTCTCCCCAGTCCCCAAGGGTACTTTGCAAGTACTTTTTTATTCTCCCCCCAAATTATTCTGGGATATATCAGGGCATCCCACTAACCTGGACAGGCTAACAAAATCTCATGCCCTATTCACCATTCAATACCAGAATGTACTTCTGGTATTCAACAAAACTGATCTTATAAGTTAAGTTAGGTAAGGCGCTACCCAAAATGTTAATTTTATTCCAAATGAACATCTCTCCCTTTGGTCTCACACAGAAGTTGAAGTTTTAAAATATGGATGCTATCCTTTACCCTGCATTCTGATTTACCTTAGTCCTATCTTGATCAGCTTCCTTCATATCTCTAGTTGAAGTGTGATCCCTTTTTCAACTTTTTAAACAGTTCCTGTATGGGTTAGTGCTGACTTTCATAGCTTCTGAGCTCTAACTCTGAATCTCAGGTGTCACATAAATACCTGATGTGTCTGGAAATGACCAGGATATATACAAACAGCTCAATATCTCAATTCAGAAATAAGTTACAACTCCTGAATATATGTGACTGCTATAAGAGCTTACAGTCTAGTATCCTTTACAATAGGCCCCAACTTGATAACCCAACCTTTAGGCTTTAGTTCACTGAATTTTTATATTATTGTTAGTCCATATGAATAAGGTATGAGCTCATTTGTCCTTTTGTTTCAGACTCTTCATTTAACATACAGCCCTAAGGTTCATTCACCAAGTTGCATGCTTCACAACTTCATTCCTTCTTGGGACCACTCAGTAATCTGTATGTGTACACCATAGTTTCCCCTTCCATTCCTCAGTTGTGGAACTGTTAGGTCACCTCCATTTATTGTGAATCACAAATACTGCCACCGTAAATGCCAGTGTGCAAATGTCCATTCATATCCCCACACTCGGTTCCTCCAGGTATATACAGACCAATGGGGTTTCAGGATCATACAGCGATCCCACCCCTAGCCTCCTGTAGAACTACAGGGGTACATCTGTTTCCCTACCAACAGTGAATAGGTACATCTCTTTCTCCATGTTTTCTGTAGCATTTGTTTCTCTCTGTTCATTTTTAAACCATTTTATTCATACATCATACAATCTAACCAGAGTAAATAAACGCGCCTTCACCACCATAATCTATCTGAAGACATTTCCTTTTCTTCTACAAGGAATCCATACCCCTGCTTTATGCACCCCGCCTGCTGACATTAAGTTTTGGCATAATGCCTTTGTTATATCGTATGGAAGCATATTGCCATGTTACTGTTGACTATAGACCCTAGCTTGCCTTGACTGTACTTTTCCCCATATACCATCTATTTTCAACACCCTGCAATATGGACATTCTTTTGTTTTACCTCATGCAAAACATTTTTTTATTTGTACATTTAATCACCATCATTGTCCATTCAAGGCATTCCTAAATTATACTATCTCAGTCTTTTTCCTCAATCTCTCCTGGTTTCGTATGTGGCCCATTTTCTCTCAACTGGACTCACATTCAGCTTCATTCAGTGTACTTATATCATTGTGCTACAATCAGATAGTCCTATTAGATTTTAAACTCCAGGCATTGTGGACATTGTTTTATTGATGTTTCAACTTCCAGAGTATTAGTACCTGGAATATACTAGGTGATGAAGTGAGTCATTAAATGTATGACTAAAGAAATGAATGAATAAGTAGATAGATGCATTAATTTTTAGGTCTCTTCCTTTGGAAAGTAAGTCTGGATTTCTAGGATAGGAAAAAGATGTTTACTGGACAATGGATTATGTCTGGAAGGTGAAGTTTCAGTTATTTGTAGGAAAGAAGTTATATAAACTGGTTATAATACTGAGTGATATCAAATCTTTCCCTTAGTCTTGACGCATTACCTCAGATATTAGGGCTTGAATGAAAGGTGACTTCTCAAGGCACACAGGTGATAAAATTGTTTCAGAATAGCCTGGGCAAAATTCTGCTGGTTTTGGCTCTGTTTTACATGGGGCTAAGGAGACTCAATCGGTTCCATTCCTCTAGAAAAAAACTCTGGCTGAGGAGAAAAGTCGATAAATACATATATATGTATATATGTATATAAATACATATATATATGGATGTATGGTGAAAGAACATTAAAATATTACTGCTAACTATATTATATTAACACCCTATATTAACAGCTTGTAATAGTGACATACCTCTGTTCTAGTTCCTGAAAGAATATTTTTATATTTGTACTATTAATCACAGTGATTGTCCATGACAGGATTCTCTGTTACCCTATTTTTCCTTCTAGTAACATACATGACTCAAAACATCCCCTTTCAATTACATTCTCATGCATACTGTAACACTGGTAATTATACTCACAATGTGCTATCATCACCACTAACCATTTCCAAACATTTACAATGAGCCTAATTATAAATTCTGCACAAATTAAGCATCAGCTCCCCATTCTGTACCCTTATTCTATTTCCTGGTAACCTATACTTTAGATTCTAACTCTGGGTTTGCTTATTATAACTTCAGACCAGTGGGATCATGCAATATTTGTCCTTTTATGCCTGGCTTATTTCACTCAATGTTAAGATTCATCCATATTGTTGCTTTCCATGAGGGCTTCATTTCTTCTTACAGCTGAATAGTCCATCATATATACATATACACACACATATACACACACACTACACTTTATCTATTCTTTGGTTAGTTAGCACTTGTGTTGTGGCCATCTTTTAGCCATTGTGAATAATGCTCCTAAGAACATTAGTATGCGAATGCCTGTTTGCATCCCTGCCTTTGGTTCTTCTGGGTATATAACTAGTAACAGGATTGCCAGACCATATGTCAATTCTATACTTAGCTTCCTGAGGGACCGCCAAACTGTCTGCCGAGTGGCTGTACGTTTTATGTTCCCACAAACAATAAATTAATCAGTGTTCTTATTTCTCTACATCTTCTCTTACAGTTGTATTTCTGTTGGGTTTTTTTTTTTTTTTTTTTTTTTTGCACAGGCAGGCACTGAGAATCGAACCCAAATCTCCAGCATGGCAGGTGAGAACTCTGCCACTGTGCCACCATTACCTGCCCTCCCTGCCCTCTGTTTTTTCTTTTTTTTTTTTTTTAATGCCATGTTAGTAGGTATGAAATGAGATATCTCATTGTGGTTTTGATTTGCATTTCCCTAGTAACAGTGATGAACATCTTTTCATGTGCTATTTAGCCATTTGTATTTCCTCTTTGGAAAAGTATCTTTTGAAGTCTTTTTAATTATTTTTTTCCTGATGAGTTGTAGAATTTTTTTTATATATTATGGCTATTAAGCCCTTATAGGATATGTGGTTTCCAAATATTTTCCTCTTATTAAGTAGACTTTTCACCTTCTTCACAAAGTCCTTTGACACATAAAAGTTTTTAATTTGATGAGTTCCCATTTATCTATTTTTTTTTTCCATTGCTTGTGCTTTGGGTATAAGATCTAGGACACTGATGCCTATTGCTAGATCTTGAAGATGTTTCCCTACAATTTCTTCTAGGAGTTTTATGGTTCTGGGTCTTATATTTAGGTCTATGACCCATTTTCAGTTAATTTTTGTATATGGTGTGAGTGAGGGTTCCTCCTTCATTCTTTTTTGTGTGGATATCCAGTTGTCCAGCACCATTTGTTGAAGAGACTTTGCTGTGCAAGTTGAGTAGACTTGGCAGCTTTGTCATGTATCAATTGGCCATAGATGTGGGGGTCTATTTCTGAACTCTCAATTTGATTTCATTGGTCAATATATCCATATGCCAGTACCATGCATATTGACCATTGTAACTTTGTGATATGCTTTAAAGTCAAGAAGTCTGAGTCCTCCATCTTTGTTCTTCCTTTTCAAAATGTTTTTGGCTATTCAAGTTCCTTTACTCTTCCAAGTAATTATGATAATCAGCTTTCTGCTTCCTCAGAGTAGGTTGTTGGAATTTGGATTAGTGTTGCATTGAATGTATAAATCAATTTTGGTAGAATTGATATCTTTATGATCTTTAGTATTACAAGTATTGCAATCCATGAATACTGAATGTCTGTCCACTTATTTCTTTGGCTTTGTTAGCAGTGTTTTATAGTTTTCTGGGTACAGGTCCTTTATATCCTTGATTATGTTTATTCTATATATTTGCTTCTTTTAGTCATTATTATAAATGGATTTTTTTTGTTTCCTCCTCAAATGGCTCACTATTAGTGTATAGCAATACTACTGATTTTTGCATGTTGATCTTGTATCCTGCCACGTTGCTGAATTTGCTTATTAGCCCTAGTAGCATTTGTCATAGTTTTTCAGGACAGTATGTAAAATCATGTCATCTGCAAAGATTGAAAGTTTTACTTCTTCCTTTTCAGTTTGGATGTCTTTTATCTCTATTTCTTGCTTGAATGCTCTAACTAGAACTTCTAGCAAAATGTTGAATAATAGTGGGCATTTTTGTCTTGTCCCAGATCTTAGAGGGAAAGCTTTCCATCACCAATGTGTACAATGTTTATCATATATGGCCTTTATCATACTGAAGTTTCTTGTATTCCTATTTTTCAGAGTGTTTTTATTAAGAAAAGATGCTGGATTTTGAGTGCTTTTTCTGCCTCCATAAAGGTGATGATGTGATTTTTCCCCTTTCAACTTGTTAATGTGGCATATAAGTTGATTTGCTTGTGTTGGACCATCTTTGTGTACCTGGGATAAAATCTACTTGATCATGGTGTGTAACTAATGTGTTGTTGGATTTTATTTGTAAGTGTTTGTAGAGGATTTCTGCATTTATATTTATTAGAGGAAGTTCTGCATTTCATTAGAAAACTAATTTTCTCTCATAGAATTTCTATTTGACTTTGCGTTAGGGTGATTTGGCTTTATAGAATGGGTTGAATAGTGTTCCTTCCTCTTCAATTTTTTTGAAAACTATGAGCAGGATTGGTATTCTTGGAATGACTGGAGTGTTCACCTATAGAGCCATCTGATCCTGGGCTTTTATTTTGGGGGAAGTTTTTGATAACTGACTTGTAATCAGTCTGTTGATGTCTTCTATTTCTTATAGAGTCAGTGTAGGCTGTTCTTTTCATTCTCAGAATTTGTCAATTTCAACTACATTGGCTAATTTGTTGACATATAGCTGTTCATAATATTCTTATATCCTTTTTATTTCTGTGTAGTCATTATAATGTCTTCCCTTTTACTTCTGATTTTATCTATTTGTATCTTCTCTTTTTGTTTTTGTCAGTTCTCCTAAGGGTGTGAGTGTGTGTGTGTGTGTGTGTGTGTGTGTGTGTGTGTGTGTGTGTGTGGTCTGGGAATCAAACCTGGGTCTCCTGCATGGAAAGTGAGCCTTCTACCACTGAACCACCTGTGCAAGGGGTTTGTGAATTTTATTGATCCCCTCAGAGAACCAAATTTTGGGTGTAATTCTTTTTTTAAAGTATCTACTGCCTTTATTTTTGCTCTGATCATTGTTATTTCTCTCTTTCTGCTTGCTTCAGGATTAGTTTGCACTTTTTTTCTAGATCTTCCAGATTTTTTAAAATTTTATTTCTTCTTTTTTAAATGTATGTGTTTAGAACCTATAAATTTCCCTCTCAGTACAGTCTTTATTACATCCCATAAGTTTTGGTATGTTGTGTTCTCATTTTCATTTGTCTCATGGTACTGACTGATTTCTCATGCAATTTATTCTTCAGTCCTCTGATTGTTTAAGATAGTGTTGTTTAACTTACATGTATTTGTCGGTTTTCCAGTTCTTCACCTCTTACTGATCTCCAGTTTCATTCCATTAAGGTCAGAGGAAGCTTTGTATAAATAAATCTCTTTGAATGTATTGAAACCTGTTTGTCACCAACATGTGGTCTATCCTCTAGAATGATCCGTGGGCACTTGAGAAAAATGTACATCCTGCTGTTTTGGGGTATACTGTTCTGTATATGTCT
The DNA here is from genome assembly GCF_023851605.1 of Tamandua tetradactyla. NCBI lineage: Eukaryota > Metazoa > Chordata > Mammalia > Pilosa > Myrmecophagidae > Tamandua > Tamandua tetradactyla. The sequence continues at coordinate 107,378,043 of NC_135329.1, forward strand.
GTTAGGTCTAGTTTACTTGTATTATTCAAGTTCTTTATTTCCTTATTGATCCGCACAATAGATGCTCTATCTATTGATGAGAGTGGTGTAGTAGTCTCCACGTATCATTTTAGAGACATCTGTTTATCCCTTCAGGTTTGCCAATGTTTGCCTCGTGTATTTTGGGGTGCCCTGCTTAGGTGTATACATATTTGCTTATTTCTTCTTGGATATAGTATGAGACAAAGAAGGACAATAGTTTTCCATTATAAGTCTGTTTTGCCTGATAGTAATGCAGCTACCCCAGCTCCTTTTTGAGCTGTTGGTGTGGAATATCTTTCCCTAGACTTTCACGTTCAACCTATTGTGCCTTTGGGCCTACGTTGAGTCTCTTGAAGTTAGCATACAGTTGGACCATACTTTATCCATTCTATGAATGTGTCTTTTGAATGGGGTGTTTAATCCATTAATATTCAACGTTATTAATGTAAAGGAAGTACTTGAGACATTTTATCATTTGGTTTTTATATCATTTTATTGTTTTTCTTTATACCCATCTAGTTAGCCTTACTCATAATTCTCACTGCTGCCCTCTCCTCCAAGCCTCTCTTCTGTCTTTTCTTCTCAGCCTGAAGAAGTCCCTTTAGTATTTCTTGTAGGGCAGGTTTATCCTTTACAAACTCTGTTTCAGTTTATCTGTGAATTTGTTAAACTCTCCCTCATTTTTGGAAGTCAGTTTCACCAGCTAGAGATCTCTTTGCTGGCAGATTTTCTCTTTACTTAGCTCAAACAGAGCAGACCACTGCCTTCATGCCTCTGTAGTTTCCCTTGAGAAATCGGCTTTTAGTCTAATTGTGGTTTCCTTGTATGTGATAAATAGCTCTTCTCTTGCTGCTTTCAGGATTTTCCCTTTATATTTGGCATTTGACATTCTGATTACTATGTGTTTCACAGTAGGTCTATGAGGATTTTTTCTGTTAGGAGTATGTTGTGCTTCTTGGACATATATATTTTTGTCTTTCATAAGCATTGGGAAGTTTTCGGCCATTATTTCCTCAAATATTTTTTCTGCCCCTTTTGCCCTCTCTTCTCCTTCTGGGACACCCATTATGTATATGCTTTTGTACTTTGTGCTGTCATTCAATTCACTGAAACTCTGCTCAGTTTTTTTTTTCCCATTGTATTTACTATCCTTCTATAAGATTTAGATTGCCTTTCTTCTAATTTGCTAATTCTTTTCTTCTGCCTTCTCAGAGCTGCTGCTGCTGTATGCCTGTAGTATGTTCTTAACCTCTACTGTTCTGCCTTTCATTCCCATAATTTGTTCCTCTTTATGCTTTCCTTCTTTATGCTCATACATCGTCTCCTTAATAGCATTTTTCTCTTTATGCATATAAAGACTGGGCTGCATCTTTCTGTTTCTTAGTATGGCTCTCAATTTTATACCGATATCTAGGAATCTGATTTTCTTGATGGGTTTACTCTGAAAAGTCGGTTTCTCTCTTACCTAGGGTTTTATTAATTGGCTTTGTGCTAAGGTTCTTTTTTGACCCTTGGTTCAACTTATTCTAGATCTTTAGAATTGCCCATTTTTAAGTGATTAGACTTTTTCTGTTCATCTTTGTCTGATTCTTGCCCTGAGTATGTGGTACAGTTGTTGTTTTTCTGGCGGGTGGGTGGTGTGATGTATGGTCCGGGAATTGAACCTGGGTCTCCCTCATGGAAGGCGAGCTTCTACCACTGAATCACCTGTGCTCCCTGTGGTACAGTTTTTAATATTGTATTATTTGTACAATTGCTTCACCGGCAGGAGAAAGCTTCTTTTCCTCATTTCTTTCTCTAGGAATCTTGATCTACTCTGTTAGTTTTTGTTTTGCCTCTAGTGTTTTTGTTAACAATTCTTTAGTCTCTGCTAGGTGCTTCTGTCTGGAGGGCAAATTCTTGGTGGAAGGTAACCCCAGAGAGGACTTTCCCAAGTGTTCTAGTTTGCCAGCTGCCGGAATGCAATATACCAGAAACAGAATGGCTTTTAACAAGGGGAATTTAATGAGTTGCTAGTTTACAGTTCTAAGGCCAAGAAAATGTGTTGCCTCCTGGCCAGAGGGACATCTGTGCCTGGGAATAAAGTAATTCCCCTATTTCCCCTATCAGTGAGAACTTGCAGGCATTTATGAGGTTAATATTGGGCAAGCTCTTTTACAAGCTCTGTTGAGCAAGCAGCTAACAGGTGTCCCAGTTGATTTACAATTATCTACCCTCGCCCCGTGGGAGTAGAACTTCCTGGATCATTGCATGCAGAAGTTTCTGAAAACAATGCCCCCTGTAAGGGGGGTAGAGAAGAAGCAGGTGTGACCTGGGGGAGATGACCCACTAGAGGTAGTACTACAAGGTTCCCGCCGGGACCTTCCCGCTGGCATGAACTCCCTCCTATAAGGAAAGTTCTGAGGATATAATAGGGAGGCAAGAAAACATAAGATGACTACTACTAAGATGGGGAACTACTAAGAAAGAAAATAATAAAGAGAGCTCACTCCCAAGAAGCAGGGGGCCTGAGTGATGGAACCATACTTGTCTCCTGAGTGCTGATTTCTTAAATCAACCTCGACGCCCCTCTCCTGACTCGGCTTCAAGAGCCGGACGCGGCAAAAATGTCCAATTAAAACAAGTCTATAGAAATGACCAAAGGCATCCAGGGAAAGATACCTTGGTTCAAGAAGGCCAATGAAGTTCAGGGTTTCTCTCTCAAGTGAGAAGGCACATGGCAAATACAGTCAGGGCTTCTCTCTCAGCTGGAAAGGCACATGGCGAACACGGCGTCATCTGCTAGCATCTTCTCCTGGCTTCTGGTTCCATGAAGCTCCCCAGGAGGCATTTTCCTTCATCTCCAAAGGTTACTGGCTGGAGGACTCTCTGCTTTGTGGTGCTGCAGCATTCTCTGCTCTCTCTGAATCTCTTTGAATCTCTCATTCTCCAAAATGTTTCCTCTTTTATAGGACTTCAGAAACTAATCAAGACCCACTCTAATGGGTGGAGACATGTCATCCCCTAATCCAGTTTAACAACCATTCTTAACTAAATCACATCAACCAGGGAGATGATCTCATTACAGTTTCAAATATACAGTATTGAATAGGGATTATTCTACCTTTAAGAAATGGGATTTATATTAAAACATGGCTTTTCTTAGGGGGCATACTTCCTTTCAAACCAGCACACCAAGTTAATGTTTCCTAGCCTTCACAGGGCCAGGAACCCTCAGAGGGGGGCAGACCAGTTCCAAAGAGTCCTGGGGAAAGGATCAGGAAAGACATCAAAATAATTTTTGATGTCTTCTTGAATCTCTGCTCTCTTGTCATGCCCAGCAGATGGCGCTCTTCAAACTGTTTCCTGGAGTCCCAAAGAGCCTGGCATCTTTAAACCTCTACCTCCTTTGCCCCTGTGAAGGATGTGGTGGAAATGGTAGCTATAGAGGTTCTTGTCTAGGGTAGGCTAAAGTAGTGGTTCAGAGGTGGGACCCAGTGATCTGAATTCATCGATCAAAAGCCCTGATCACTTCTCAGCTGAGCCCCAGTCCTACACCTTATTTTTGGGGTAGAGAGCTTCCACACCCCGGCCAGGACTGGGCTCAGGCCGAGGTGGTCTGCCTCGAGAGTGGGGGATGGGCACTGGCAACCTCTGACGTGCACATCACTTAGAGTTCTTTCCCATAGATTCTCCATCTTTGTCCTGCTCTTCCCTGAGTGATATGCAGAGCTATCCCCTGGCCTCTGGAGGCCCAGAACAGTTTTTTGAGACAGTTTGTCCTGTCCACTGTTTGTTTTTGGAGGAATGAGTCCTTGGAGCTCCCTACTCCACCATCATCTTCGGAAGTGCCCCCATATCCCCTTTTAAGGAGCTAAGAAATTAAACACTAGCTAAATGGGGGATCATCTATTTTGTGCTTATTCATAAAGTCTCTTGGCTCTGGAGGGGTTACTCCTTCTATAATAAAATGACTTGCTTGGGGACATAGAAAAAAGGGTAGAAAATCAGGATACTTTGGTACTAAGCATGCCTCTGTCACAAAACATATTGATGGATTTTTTTAAAGGCACATTTTTTAACTTGTCAGTTGTGAAGTTGCTGTAGTAACTGTTGTTTTTGTATTATCAACTACCAGTAGATGGATGTGAGTCAGAAATCCCTAGGATTGCAATTTGACTTTTACCACTCAGAACGCCAATCTAATCCTATAGACATTTTGTGCTAATTACTCTGCCAGCTCCTAGAGATACAATGGTGCATGAGTGTCATAGTCTATAATGCCATAGAACTGCTTGTATAATTGAAAGTAAGACAAAGCAAGTAATACTGACCGTGTCAGGAGAGAGTTAACATGGGAATGTTCTGAGAGCTAGGGTAACTTTCCGTAGGAGGCCAGACTAATCTGGAGGCAGAGAAGGCCTGCTTTTCAAAATTGACTTTTCAAGCCAACTACTGTAGAAAGGATGGGCTTTTCGAAGTGAAAGGTGCTATATAGAGTGTTTTAGGTAGCAGCAATAGTATGTGTGAAGAATAAGATAAGAGAAAAACATTGATAATATTAGTTAATGGTTAGAAAAATTGGTGGGGAGGAGGGAGATGGAATTGATAGTGACTAACATATGTAGGTACTCAATACTGAAAAATCTAGGATAAGACTGGTGATTTCTTAATAGGTCAGATTCCAACCCCAAGACTTCCTCACTTAGCCACCCCCTAGTCACTGGGGTGGAGTGAGGGGCAATATTATAGAAGGCCTTATCAGTTACTTAAAAAAATTTGGACTTTTCTTCCTAAAGTATCTTTGAGATAGCTATCTGTCCATCCTTGTCCACTCTCATCCCTGTACGTCATTGGAGAGTTTTAAAAAGGAATTAGTGTCTCTATCAGGATCCCCAAGACCATTCCCAACTTCATTTGTTCTCTGTGAGTATTCAAAGAATCCAGCATATAGTCATTCTTAGTGCTGTGACTTATTACAGTGAAAGAAGACAAAGCAAAATCAGAAAAAGGAAAAGACACATGGGATGAAGTCGAGGAAACCAGGCTCAAGCTTTAAGAGTCTTCTCCCAGTGGAGTCATACAGGATGTGCTTAATTTCCCAACAATGAGTTGTGGCAGCACTTGTGAAAAGTCAACCAGGAAAGCTGATTAAACTCAGTTCAGGGTTTTTCTTGGATACTGGTCATATTAGCACCGTTTACCTCGTACATATCCAAATCCCAGACTCCCAAAGGAAAACAGGTGTCAGCATAAATGCTGCTATAGGAACAGTTTAAGCTCTGTGAACTGCTTCTTGGTTCCAGGGATAGTAGAAACCCTCCTGAAATCCACGTTCCCATATGACAATGTTGTGAACAGGCCTTTGTAAGGAAGAGCAGTCAGTATCTGCTATGGTAACTCTATTCTGTGTGGTGTCAAAGTGTCAGGTGCTGAATATAAGTAACAGATACTAATAGGCTTATGAGAGAACAAGAGAGTCTGGTTGAATTATATGACAAAGGAGTTATTGATGACATTGTAAAAGCAGTTCCTGTACAGTACAAGGAAGGTAAGCTAGTTTGCCTCAGATTGAGGGATGAAAAAGAGTTAAGGAACTCTTTTCTATAGTCATAGAAAACTCAAGACTTGGTTATGAGAGAGAATACAGAGAGTAGAGTAAAAAGTGAAAGTTGGGTAAAGGGTATGCAGTGTGTATTTTTTTATGTTTTTGGCAGGGCGATATGGGTCATATTGAAAAGCTAATATGGGAAAGTTGGTAGAGGAAGAGCAGTTGAAGATGGAAAAGAGAAGAGAGTTTTCTGAGGAAGCAGCTGAGAACCAAAGGGAAAATTGGTCTTAGCCTGGACAGGCATTTCTTTTAACCCTGGTTCGGTATTGTAGTGCAGAAACTTTTGATTATCTCCACAGAAATGTGGCATACCCAATGTGGGTGTGACTTTTTGATTAGATGCAAATATGACTCCATCCATTTAGAGTGGACCTTGATTAGTTTTCTGGAGTTCTTTAAAAGAGGAAACATTTTGGAGAGAGGTCAGAGCTGAGCAGATGCAGACACTTGGAGAACAGAGCTGACACACCAGATTTTATTGAGGTGTCTGGCTGATACATAGCCAAGAATTTACAAGATGAATTGAGGTCTCATTTGAAAAGGAGGATCAAGATTTTGTTAAAAATGTCAGACTGACAAAGCTTTCTAACATTCATCTTATGGTGATGCTCTTGAATATGTAGGCATACTCTGATGAAAGCATTTCCATTTCTGATGAAAGCATATCCATTTTGAAGATAGGGAAAGTTTTGGGAATAAAAACAAATGGAATAAAGTAATGTAGCATTTCATTTTTCATTCATTTTCAGCAATCCCTCCCTAAAGGAACTATTCTAGACTTAGAGGTGCCAAAATACATGTGAAAAAAAATACAACTATATTGCACTGCCTTATCCATTTTGCTGACATCTTAAGGATGCTGTAACAGATCTCACATTTTAAGAGATTTCCTAACCATTTCAATGCAACTGTATGTTTAGTACCACTGCATACCCGGAACTATACCAACATATGGAGGATATAAATGAATCAGAAATTATATTGCGGGATATAATTTCTGAGGAAAGTGCATGCCACAATTTGAGACAAGGCGAAGACAACAAGAATACGACCCTGACTTTGTTGCCTAGAAAGGCCTGAGTAAGAAGCAATTACTCTGGGCTATAGGATCCAGTTAGTATTTCAGGAAGCAGTAAGCTCAAAATGAAACATGGACCCTTTACTTTAATGAACTCTGCACAATTAAGCAATTCCATCTCTGGCTTAATCCTTCCCTTCCCCTGCAGGTACCTTCTAGGTTAGGTATACGAACATTTAATATTACCCGAAAAGCTCATGTGGTTTGTCTCCATGCATGTGCTTACTACCCTCTCTGCTTCAAAAGCCACACCCAACTCTTCCCTGTTTGACTACCAGTTGACATCCCTTCAGGAACAACTGCAACATCATTTATTGTCAGACTCCTCTTGGCTAGGCTAGGTAAAATCTTGTTGCCTAAAAGTTACAACACTTCCCTGAAATTGCTTCTTCCCTGATAGCAGGAAAGCTCTTTCAAGGCAGTAGGTACCTGGTAACCATTTATATGAATGGACTGCATTCCCAGCTCCTAGAACAATTGACACCTAACAGGTTCTCTGAATTTATTGTCCAGTTGAATGAAAGGGAAGATGGGATGAGGTGAATAGTCTATAAAGTGGAGGGTCAACTTGTCAACTATTTCAGAAAAACAGAGCAAAGGCAGAACCTACTGGCTACTACGATTTCTTCTGGGGCTTGTGAGACAAGCTGATTATAATAAAGGAATAAATCTCTACTCTTCAGAAAAACTAGAATGAGACTTACTGTGGAAACCTAAAGGAATTTGTTTCTGTGTGTTTGCTACATGCCATTCGTTTTCGAAATCATCCTCATTTAATCCTCATAGCTTTGCTAAGTAAGTGTTATGTGATAGCCAAGTAGGTACTTTCTATTTTAAAATTGTGTAAACTTTATACATATACTCTAACTTAATAATGCAAAAATATGTGCACATAATATACATAATGGAAAAGCTATGCCATTGCCATTTCTAGTTGACACGTGTCTTTAAACTTCTGGCAACTAATAGACTTTAAAAATATGGTTGAGTTCATTGCTTGACATCAGATTAAGATAGTTTTCAGTGAGCTATGGAAGATTAAAAATTCAGCTCACTTATACTACTATCCACATTTCCCTTTATGCGGAGTTTGGATTACATTCTCACTTTTAGGTCTTCTGCAAGTTTCTTTATAATGTAAAATGTTTGGGCCATTATTCCCTGCCGTATTAACTTTAAGCTTAAGGAAGAGAAGGAAATTCATATTCTCACACTAACCTCCTTCCCTTACAACCTCCTTTTCTTCTGTACCATTATTGAAGTATCATGATTTGATATTTACTTTCTGTCATAAAAGTATAATTTAGTCAGATATTGAACATTTTGATGCAAAAAATTGATCATGGTCCTTTTAGGGTTGAGCAACATGTTTCAACCCATAGAAAGAAAACATATTCCAACATAGCGTAAAATACTAATAAGTGAATGTTTCCAACATCAAGTCAAATGAATTTTTTTTCAGTTTTTCTGTCAGTTCAGAGCATGCCACATATTTTATCTTTCAACCATGACCATCTTTGACAGCTCTTTGTTTGCCTCAGGGTTTCTAGTCTCACATCTATTCATTTCCTCAGAAGAAACCATGGTTTTTTGTTTGTTTGTTTTTGTTTTACTATAGAACTAAAATATACTGGCTTTTAAATCATATTTGACAAAGTCCAGTTTCACCTCTCATTATTTCTTGGTGTACTCATACCTCTGCCATGAACAGCCATGCTCTAGAAAGGGATCTGGATCCCGGAGTGAAGACGATGTGACGCGGAGTCATAGTCAACCCATGATGAGCATGTGATTAAAGCATGCCATGTGGCTTATCACCTCAGCATAACTTTGCCTATTCTGACAAAGACTTGATATGTATGCTTGGAAATCTTTTTCATAATTTTGAAATTATTCTTCAACTAACCTGGAGCCACCAGTGCTTTTGATGAAAGCTTTCACAGCAAGTTAACTACTGTTTCTTTGCCAATTGAGATTCTTTGCTCTTTCAATGAACTTTCAAGATCCTATTTTGTTCTGTACTTTCATAAAAATACATATAGATGCCAACCTTGTTTCATTCCTACTACTGTTTTGTTAGTCTTCAACTAAAGACTTGCATCTTCTCTCATTCCAGTAAAATTTATCTTCTTCCTCTTCCTCACTAATTTTTTTCTTCCATGTTTTCTAATATGAATGGAAATATTCCAGGTTTTACATTATAATACTGGAATTCTTATTAGATATAGGCCTTCTAAATCTAGATCTAATTTCTCTTCCAGAGTTTAACTCCCATAAGCTGTAGGTTCTGTGTGACTTCAACGTCATTTCTCATCTCTTAATTTTCTGTTTTGTCAAAAACACCTTTGTTTTTACAGTTTTCTTTGCTCCCTGTGCTTTTTTCCCACAGTACCCTTTTGTAATGAAAATAAGTATCCTCAATTCTCTTTGAAGCAAAATATTGGAACTTTTAAGAAGTTTATCTTCACTAACTTATGTCTATTTTCCTCTTGATCAATCGTGTATTCACTTTGGTATTTCTATATCAAGCCACTTGTCTTTCTCAAATGCCTGGTTGTCTTTGATTTTCTATCATGAGTAAAAGATGAGGTTGATGATCATAGATAATTGACTAGTTGATTGAACTTCTTCTGCTGGGCTGGCATCTGTTTCTTATCTTAAAGCAATCAATCAAAAGCCATTCTCTTTGAACTGGGAGAACTGATAGCAAGTTCTGAGTACTTTTCTAAAAAAAAAAAGAAAAAGAGGGAACTTATACTTAGGCACACATGCCAATACTAAGAATCCTAGTCTTACCTGGATAGATCATTCAAATTATTCAGAAAACTATTTTCCAATTTTAGCCAGAATAGAAACTGCTGCTTTCTGAGTCTTTGTGTTTGAATCTAAGCGAGCCAGTTAGCTTTGCTTTTATATAATCAGTTTTAAAGTTATTCACGTTATTATTCCACAACCCTTGATTGTTTCCCTTTCTAATCAGTCTCAGCCTAGAGCCTTTCCAGGGTTCTTCCAGGAGGCACAGTCCCTACTTCTGATGAAGCCTTACTTTGAACTTCTTCCTCTACTCTGGTCTGTATGTCAACGTGGTCCCACTGACTTTCCCAAAATACCTTATTTTATTGATGTAATCTGTACATTCCTAGGATTATTATAGTAATTCTATTTTGTGTTTCCTTACTCTAATTTTACTGACTGTTGAGATGCATGTTTCTCAGTCATTCATCTTGAACAGGAAGTGTCAGTCAGAAAGACATTTATTACCGCTCCAGGGGCAGTGTGTCGTACCACTTAGATATTGGCAAATGAGTAACAATGCCTGGCAACAGGAACTTAGTTCTAGGGGAAACAACCCACCCTATGGTTTGCAGGTGTTAGTGTTGCGCACAGAAGTGCCTCACACAGCACTGGATATGCTTTATTCACATGGAGAACAGAAAGTACAACTGGCTTTGCTAGGCAACAGGCCTCAATCCAGGGCTGTCACAAAGAAATGTTCTGTGTATAAAACCCTTCTCTTGTGGGTGTACCATAGAGAAGGAATCACTCTCCCTCCTCACCAAAGACATATCACTAGGGTGTAAGCTAGATGCCATAAAACATGTCTATCTTACACTGTCTCTGGTGGATTTATGTATATTTGCTTGGGATAACAGGGGAAACAATGCATTGGTAGTGCCCTTAGGTACTACGAGGATTGTGTCTTATCTTGCCAGGATGACATCTGGTCCTGAGCACAGGATGCATTTGTGGGTCCCAGTGAAAGGTGGCAGGATGTGCTAGGACTAACCCCTACCAAAGGAATAAATCCAAATATTGAATGAAGCTTTGAATCTGCTCATTACTAGATGTAAACATTGACTTAAACTAAAAGATTAGGCAAAAATGATATGGCAAGGGAAAAAAAATGAGAATTAATACTTGTTGTGTTAGTGGCAAGAGCTAGGTGAGTCTATGAATGGTAGTTTTTGTGGAAGCATTGTGTGCAGAGAATGCAAACCCATATCCAAAGTATGTATCTATTCCAGTTAGATCAACTCGCTTGCCCCTTCCATGATGGAAGTGGTCCAATTGTAATCAACCTGCCACCAGGTAGCTGGCTGATCACCTAAGGGAATGGTGCCATATTGAGGGCTGAGTGTGGGTCTCTCTTGCTGGCAGATTGGGCACTCAGCAGTGGCTATAACTAGGTTGGCCTTGGTGATTGCAAGTCCATGTTGCTGAGCACATGCACAAAATCCATCCCTACCACTCATGACCACTTTGCCATTGGGCAATAGCAGGAGTGGCTGAGGAAAGAGGATGACTTGTATCCACAGGGCAGGTCATCTTATCCACTTGATTATTGAAACCTTCCTCTGGTGAAGTCACCCTCTGGTGAGCACTCACATGGGACACAAATATTATCTTCATGTTCTTGGCTCACTCAGAAAGGTCTATCCACATACCTGTTCTCCAGACCACTTTGGCACCAATTTTCCTATCACAGTCCTTCTAAGTCCCTGACCATCCAGTCAAAACAGTAGCAACTGTCTATGAGTGAGTATACAGATGCACCTCTGGCCCGTTCTCCTTCCAAGCAAAATGAACAACCAAGTGCACTGCTAGAAATTCTACCCACTGGGAGAATTTCTGCTCACTATTAAAAGACTTTAAGGACATCCCGGAGTGGGGTTGTAGTGCTGCAGCTGTCCACTTCCAGGTGGTCCCTGTGTATTGTATAGAACCATCTGTAAGCCAGGCCTGAGTTTTCTTTTCCTCAGTCAACTGACTGTAAGGAACTCCCCAAAAGGCCATAGCTCTGGTCTGGGAAAGAGAAGGTAATTTGGCAGGAGTGGGGGCCATGGGCATTTCTGCCGCTTCATCATGTAACCTGTGTCCTCACTACCACTTGAGCACCATCTGTAATATACTATTTACATTTTATGATGGAGTGTTGCTGTGCATGCCCAACTTTATGGCTTGGTGGGTCAGACAATATCCAGCTCATGAGGTAACTCAGGTTCATGGTAACTTGGTGGCCCATGGTTAAGCATTCAGTCTCTACTAAGGCCCTGTAACAGGCTAAAAGCTGTTTCTAAAAAAGAGAGTAGTTAACTGCAGTGGATGGTAAGGCTTTGCCCCAAAATCCTAAGGGTCTTTGTTGTGATTTTCCTATTGAGGCCTGTCAAAGGCTCCAGACAGCATCCCTATTTGCCCCTGATACTTCCAGCACTATGGGATCTGCTGGATCATATGGGCCAAATCTCAGAGCAGCTTACACAGTAGCCTGGACCTGTCACAGAGCCTCCTCTTGTTCTGGTTTCTACTCAAAACTAGTGGCTTTTCTGGTCACTCAGTAAATGGGCCAGGGTAGTACACCCAAATGAGGAATATGGTATCTCCAAAATCCAAAGAGGCCAACTATGTGTCATACCCTTTTTTTGGTCGTAGCAGGGGCCAGATGCAACAGCTTATCCTTCACGTCAGAAGAGATATCTCAACATGCACCACACCACTGGACACCCTGAAATTTCACTGAGGTAGAAGACCCCTGTATTTTTGTTAGATTTATTGCCCATCCCCTGACCTGCAAATGCCTTACCAATAAGTCTAGAGTAGTTGCTACTTCTTGCTCACTAGGTCCAAACAGCATGATACCATCAATGTAATGGACCACTGTGATGTCTTGTGGGAGGGAGAAACGATCAAGGTCCCTGCAGACAAGATTGTGATACAGAGTTGGAGATTGATACACCCCTGAAGGTAGGACAGTGAAAGTACACTGTTGGCCTGACTCTGAGGCAGATAGGGATTGCAGGGTCTTGCATCTTATCTATGTCTTCATGGAGCTGGTGCCAAGGATCTGGCTTCTCCTGGGCATGTCCTGGCTAAAGGCCCTAGGAATGCCATTTACAACTCACAGGTATTTGTGTGAATGCCCCCTTTATGCCCTTTGGAATAGAACTCCTCACCCTCCTGAGTCTTAGTTGCAGAGAACTGATGCAGGTTGTCCTTTGGCCCAGCCTTTGTATGTAATTGTTTCTCTCACTCTCCCTGCTGCCTACAAGCAGCTGTGGATATAGCTGACATGATCATGATTTAATTCTGTGAAACGTCCTCTTCACAACAAACAGGCCAGCACTTGCCCAATCAGACAAACAGGTACCACCACTTGCCCAAGTTGACACATGAACCTGACCATGACACTGTTCTTCCCCATTCCCTCATCAGCCAACTAAGCGAGCAGCTATAGCTCCAGTCACCACAGCTGCCTCCCATGAGGCTAAGTAAAGGAGGACAGTAGCCACAGCAGGTACGATTGAACTCTGTCTTGATGGCAAATTATCAGCTTCTTTCTCCTTTTCCCTGGATGCTTACACAGAGTCTAGGGGGGTGCTGACAGTAGCTTCTGTCAGTTCAATAACCATTTTGATGTAGGGTCTGGTTTGCAGAACTTCCTACTCTGTCATCTTCTCACAGTGTTCTGTCTAGGCTTCTAGGATGTACATATTCATGTCTTACATTTGAGAAGTTCTGTCACTATTTTTTGTGATATTCCCTTTCTTTCCTTTCCTCCTGGAGCCCCTGTAATATATATATATTGGTATGCTTGATGCTTCTCCAGAGGTCTTTACCTGTTCCCACTTATTAATTTTTTCTTTGTACTCTTCAACCTGACTCATTTAAAAATTTTTTTTTAGCTTTAACTTTGCTGATTATTTCTTCTACCAGATCTGATATTTTTTCTTGAAACCCTCCTGGGAATCTTTTGTTTCAGTTATTGTGGTCTTGAATGCTAGTAATTCTGTTTGCTGCTGCTTTAGAATTTCTATCTCTTGACTAAGATTTACATATTGCTCATTGTTTTAGTTTGTTTAATCTCCAGAATGCAATATACCAGAAACATGTGGCTTTTAAAAAGGGAATTTAACTTACAAGTTTACAGTTCTAAGGCCATGAAAATGTCCAAATTAAGGCACTAACAAGAGATTACCTTCACCCAAGAAAGGCTGAAGTCATCTGGAACACCTCTGTTAGCTGAGAAGGCATATGGCTGGCATCTATCTGCTGGGGTCTTTGGTTTATGGACACCTCTTCAGCTGGAATGGCACATGGCAGCGTCTGCTAGCATTCTCTCCTAGTGTCTTCATACGGCTTCCCCAGGGGCATTTTCTTTCTACATCTGTTGGTACTGAAGCTTTTTTCCAAAATGGTTCCCTCTTAAAGGGCTCCAGTAAACAATCAATCTTACATGGGTGAAGGCATGTCTCCATGGAAATAACTTAATCAAAAAGATCCCACCAAGCAATATTGAGTGAGAATTTAAAAGAATATGGCTTTTTCTGGGGTACACAACAGTTTCAAAGCAGCACACCCATTCATTTTTTCTTATATATATCCTTTAGTTCTTTCTCTGCATGAGCATTAAGATATATACTTTAAGTCTTTGATATGTCCTTAGTCTGACATTTTTGGAAAACTTTTCAGCTAGTACATATTTTCAAATATTTCTGCCCCTCTCTTATTGTTTTTCTCCTGCAGAGACTCCAATTACATGTGTACTAGCACACATGTGCGGCCACATTATTTGATAGCTTAATGTTCTGTTCATTTTTTTTTATTAGAGAAACTGTAAGTTTACAGAATAATCATGCATAAAATGTAGGATTGCCATATACCACCACCACCACCATGCATTGGTATGTAGCATTTGCTACAACTGAAAGCACATCTTTATAATTGTACTATGAACTGTACTCCATGGTTGGTTTAGGATTAACTGTGTATTGCAGTTACACGTTGTTTTTCAAATTTGGAACCATATGCATCACCTTATACTTGCCCTTGTTATCACATTCAGATTTATATTTCAGTACTGTTAATTGTGTCCTCAGTGTTGTACTACTATCGTCACCATCCACTACCAAAACACTTCCATCTTTCCACTTAGGAATGCTGTACATCTTAAGTCTTAACTTTCCATTACCTATTCCCATCCCATTCCTTGGTAACCTATATTCTAGATTCTGTCTCTGTGAGTTTACTTATTATAATTGTTTCAAATCAGTGAGATCATACAATATTTGTCCTTTTGTGTCTATCTTATTTCATTCAACATGATGTCTTCAAAATCATCCATGTTTTTGCATGCATTTGGACTTCATACCTTTTAATGGCTGAATAATATCCCAATGTTGGTGCCTACTACTTTTAATTTATGCAGTCATCAGTGGATGGACACTTGGTTTGCTTCCATCTTTTGGCAGCTGTGAATAATGCCACTATGAACATCAGTGTGAAAATATCTATTTGAGTCCCTGCTTTGAAGTCTTTGGGTTTTTAATCTAGGAGGAGAATTGCCATGTGATATGATCATTCTGTTGTTAGATTTGAACCATCAGACTCTCTTCCACAGCGGCTCTGCCATCAGAAATGAATGAGTGTTCCTATTTCCCCAACACTTTTTTTTTTTAATTTTTGTTTGTTTTGATAACAACTATTCTAATGGTTGTGAAATGGTATCTTATTGTGGTATTGATTTGTGTTTTCCTTATGGCTAATGATGTGGACCAATTTTCATGTGCCTTGTGGATATTTTTATAACTTCCTTTGGAGAGATGTATATTCAGGTCTTTTGCCCATTTTTTAATTGGGTTGTTCATCTTAAGTTAAATATATATACTAAAATATATATTTTAGTATATATTAAATATATACTATAATATATATTTTAGTATATATTAAATATATACTATTTATAGTATATATATTAAATAAATGCTATTTATAGTGTATATATTAAATATATACTATTTATAAAAAATTTTGTCTGTTTTTAGATTTATTGCTTGTCAAGTCTAAGAAATCATTGCCTAACACCTGGTCTTGAAAATGTTTCCTCACATTATCTTCTGGAAGTTTCATTGCTCTCTTTACTTAGGTCTTTGATCCATTTGGAGTTAATTTTTTGTATGGTGGGGGGGGTGTTTTTTTGTTTTGTTTTTGTTTTTTTGCAAATGGATCACAGCTTTCATAACATCATTTGTTGAAGAGATGTTCTTTTCCAGTCGAGGGGTCTTTGCCCTCTTGTCAGAACTCAGTTGATCATGGAGGTAAATTAATTTCTGAATTCTCAATTTAATTCCATTGGTCTATGTCTATCCTTGTACAAGTGCCAAACTGTTTTGATTCCTGTGGCTTTGTAATAAGTTTTAAGATTCTTCATTCTTTTTTCAAGATGGCTTTGGCTATTTGGGACCTCTTACCCTTCCATATTTGATGACTGGCTTTTCCATTTCTGCAAAGAAGGCTGTTGGAATTTTGACTGGGATTGCATTAAAGCTATAAATTGCTTTGGGTAGGACTGACATCTAACTATTTTTAGTCTTCTAATCCATGAACATGGAATGTCCTATTTATTTAGGTCTTCTTTTATTTAGTTATTTATTCATTTTAGCAATGCTTTGTAGTTTTCTGTGTATGAGTCCTTTACATCCTTGGTTAGAGTTTTCTCTAGACATTTCTTTAGTTGCTATTGTGAATGGAATGTTTTTCTTAATTCCTTCTTGTGATTTATTTTCTTCTTTTTCATTTCTTGTGTATAAAACCATTACAGGTCTTAAGGTACTGATCTTGTTCCCTGCCATGCTGCAGAATTAATTTTCTAGCTTTAGGTGCTTCTTTGTGGATATTTCAGGATTTTCTATAAATAGGATCATGTCATCTGCAGCTAGCAAAAGTTTTACTTCTTCCTTTCCAATTTGGATGTCTTTTATTCCTTTTTCTTGACTTACTTCTCTGGCATGAACTTCCAGTACAATGTTGCATAATGGTGATAGTGGGTGTCCTTGTCTTGTTCCTGATCCTAGAGAGTACGCTTTTAGTATTTCACATTAAGTAGGATGTCATCTGTGGGCTTTTCATATATGCCCTTTATCACCTTGGGGAAGTTTCCTTCTATTTCTTGTGTTCTAAGTGTCCTTTTTTAATCAATAGAAAGTACTATATTTTGTCAAATTCCTTTTCTGCATCAATTGAAGTGATTCTGTGTTTTTTTTAATATTTCTTTCAGAGTGTTGCTGTGATATATTACACTAATTTTCTTTTGTTGATCTCCACTTGTATACCAGGGATAAATCCCCTTTCATCATGGTATATAATTCTTTCAGTATGCTGTTGGATATTTTTGCTAGTATTTTGAGGATTTTTACATCTTTATTCATAAGAGATATTGGTCTTTGAGTTTCTTTTTTTGTGGCATCTTGATGTGGCCTCAGTAGGAAGCTTCTAGAATGAGTTCAGTAGTGTGCCTTCCTTTTCAAATATTTGAAAGAGTATGAGCAGAATTGGAGATAAGCCTTTTTGGAATGTTTGGTAGAACTCCACTGTGAAGGCTTTTGGTCCTGAGCTTTACTTTCTTGGGGAATTTTTTATTATTGATTAACTCTTTTCCTAGTAATTGGTTTGCTGAGATCTAATTCTTCTCGATTCAATGTTGATAGTTTTGGGTCTTCTAACAATTTGTCCATTTCCTTTGGGTTATATAATTTGTTGATGTACAATTGTATATAGCATCCTCTTAGTCCTTTTTATTTCAGCATGTTCAGTAGTAATGTTCCTCTGTTCATTTACAATTTTGTTTGTTTTCTCTTTTCCTGTCGGTCTAAAGTTTGTCAGTTTTATTAATTTTTTCAAAGAACTAACTTGTTGATTTTAATTTTTTTCTGTTTTATGTCTGCTATAATTTTTCCTTCCTTCTCCTTCCTTTCAATTTAGCTTTCTTTCTTTCTAATTATTCCAATTTTGAGGTTAGAGATCTGATTTGAGGTCTTAAGTATTATGAATTATAAATTTCCCTCTCAGGAATTTTTTTTCTTTTTTTTTCTTTTTCTGCATCCCATAAGTTTTGGTATGTTATATTTTCATTTTCCTGAAGATATTTCCTAATTTCACATCTTACTTCTTCTTTAGCCCTTGGTTCTTTAATTTTGTTTAATTTCCACATTTGAAGAATTTTCCATTTCTCCCTCTATTTCTAGCTTCATTCTGTGTGGTTGAAGAATGTACACAGTACATTTTCAATATTTTTTGGCATTTAAGACTTTTTTTTTTGACCCAACATATGGTCAATCCTAGAGAATGATCCATGTGTGCTTTAGGAATATGTATTCTGCTATTGGTTGTCGTGTTCTCTATAAGTTTGTTAAGTCTAATTGGTTTAGTGTTTCATTCTGTCTATTGAATGTGGTTTGTTAAAGTCTCCTATTAATGTAGAACTGTCATGTCTCCCTTCCAGTCAGTCAGTATTCACTTATATATTTGGAGGCTCTGTTGTTATTTATCTGTATATTTATAATTGTTATATCTTCCTGTGAATTTTCCCCTTTGTCAGTATTTAATAACCATCTTTGTACCTCATAACAATTTTTGATTTAAAGTCTATTTTATCCAGTATTAGTAGAGCCACTCCTGCTCTCTTTTGGTTACTATTTGCACAGTGTATATCTTTCCATCCTTTCACTTTTAACCTACTTTTGTCTTTGATGTCAAAGTGAGTCTCTTCCAGACAGCCTACAGTTGTCATGTTTTTTTATCCATTCTGCCAATTTTTGCCTTTGACTGGAGAGTTTAATCCAATTACATTTAAAGTCACTACTGATAATACAGGACTTTTGCATTAGTTAGTAAGCTGCTGACATGCGATATACCAGAACTGGAATGGCTTTTAAAGGGGAATTTAAATAAGTTACATGTTTACAGTTCTAAGCCTATAAAAATGCCCAAACAAAGGCATCCAGGGAATAATACCTTAATTCAAGGAAGGCTGATGGGTCAGAAACATGTGTCAAGTGGGAAGTTAAGTGCCAGCATCTGCTGGTCCCTTGCTCTTGGGCTCTGTTGCTTTCAGCCTCTGTTTCTGTGGGGGTTCCTCACTTTGCTTTTCCAGGGCTGGCCTTCATCTCTTGGCTCTCCTTGGCTCTGTCCAGGTTCTGGCTTGCTTAACATCTCATAGCAGAGTTTGCTGGGCTCCAAGCATTTCCAAACAGTCATGTCTCTGTTCTCCAAATTTCGGCAACTGTGTCAGCTTTTCTCTGAAGTTCCTATCATCTCTCTCTCTGGCAGCTCTGTCCATTTTGTCATTTCTGGCTCTCTCCAAAATGTTTCCTCTTTTAAAGGATTCCAGTAAACTAATCAAGACCCACTTGTAATAGGTGGAGTCACATCTCCATCTAAGCAAAGGTCACACCTGCAATTGGGCATGTCACATCGCTGTGGATATAATCTAATCAAAAGTTTCCAACCTACAGTATTGAATTAGGGTTAAAAGAAACAGCTGCTACCACAAGGTTGGGTCAGGATTACAATATGGCTTTCCTGGGATACATAATACTTTCAAAACGACTCAACTTTCTTGTGCCATTTTGCTATTTAGCCTTTTTTAAGTCATAAACTGCTTTTATCCTTCACTTCTGTTAAAGCCTAGCTTTATATTTATTTCACTTTTTTTGTATTGCATACCATGTTGAGTTCCTTCTCATTTCTATATGTTTTTCACCTATTTTCTTTGGTTAGCATTGGGTCAGAATTTAGCATCCTAAATTCATAACTATTTAATTTGATGCCAACTTAACTTCAGTAGCATGCATATATACTTTTCCTATACCTCTGTGACCCCACAATTGTTTTGTACTTGTTACCATTTATATCTTTGTAGATTGTATATCCAAAAACAGATTTATTATTATTTTCCATGTATTTTCATTTTAGCAGCTATAGAAAGTAAAATTGGAGTAATATATAAACAATACAATACAAAATTACTGGCATTTATCATTACCAAATGGTTTTACCTTTACCACAGTTTATTTCTTTAGATAGTGGTTCAAAGCACCATAATGTCCCTTCTTTGCAGTCTGAAGAACTCCCTTTAGCATTGCTTGTACGTTGGTCTAGCGGTGATGCACTTCCTCAGCTTTTATTTATCTGAGAATGTCTTAATCTCTGTCATTTTTGAGTATGTTTTTATTGAGAAATCTTTACCCACATGCAGTCCATCCAAAGTATATAATCAGTGACTCACAATAGCATCACATAGTTGTGTTTTCATCACCATGATCATTTTTACAATATCTGTTACTCCAGAAAAAGAAATACAAAGAAAAAAGAAAACACACACATCCCCTACCCCTTACTCCTCTCTCTCATTGACCAGTAGTATTTCAATCTACTCATTTTTTTTTACCCTTTATCCCCCCCATTTATTTATTTCCTTACCCTTATTTTTTTAAATCATTTTATCCTGTACATTCCCTGGATACAAGGAGCATCAGAAATTTCCCAATTTTGTTTTATGTAGGTATATGTGGCTACATTTAGAGGTATACATATACTGTATATGTATGTCCTTTTCTCCATTAAGAAGTGTATTAAAAATTAAACAGCACTGTATTTTCTTTTATTCTGCATTTTCAAAATTTTCCACAATGAATATATTTATAGAAAAAAAATGGAGCATCAGACACAAGATTTTTCGCAATAACATGGTCACATTGTAAAAGTTACCTAGTTACACAATTGCCTTCAAGAATCAAGGCCACTGGAACACAGCTCAGCAGTTTCAGATACTTCCCTTCAGCTACGCCAATACACCTTAACTAAAAAGGGTTATCTGTATAATGTGTAAGGATAACCTCCAGGATAACTTCTCAACTCGGAAATCTCTCAGCTGCTGAAGATTATTTTGTCTCATTTCTCTCTTCCCCCTTTGGATCAAGAAGGCTTTCTCAATCCCATGATGCCAGGTCTCGGCTCATCCTGTCTCTCTCATTTTTTAAAGAGTCTTGCTGGATATCAAATCCTTGGCTGACAGTTATTTTCTTTCAGCACTTCCAGTATTTCATACTGCTGCCTTCTTGCCTCTATGCTTCTGATAAGAAAGTGACACCCAATGTAATTGGGACTCCGCTGAATGCCACACATGGCTTTTCCCCTGCAGTTCCCAGAACTCTCTCCTTATTCATTGCATTTGATAGTGTGATCAATATATGATGGTGTGTATTTTTCTTCATGCTAACCCTGCTTGTTGTCTGGGATTCTTGGATGTGCATATTCCCATCTTTTACTAAGCTTGGGAAGTTCTCTGTCATTATTTCTCTGAATATTCCTTTTGCCCCTTTCTCTCCTTCTGGGACATCTTACTGTGTATATTGCTTTACTTGATGGTTTCTCATTGGTGTCTTAGGTTATTTTTACTTTTAATACTACTATTTTCTTCTCAGCCTGACTCATTTCAAGTATCTAGTCTTCAGATTCATGGATTCTTTCTTCTGTCAGATCTAATCTGCTCTTGAAACCCTCCAGGGCACTTTTCATTTCACTTATTGTGGTTTTCAAGTCCAGGAGTTCTGTTTAGTTCCTTTTCTAAAATTTTTGTCTCTTAGACTTTCATAATGCTCACTCATTGTTTTCTTGATCTCCTTTAGTTCTTTCTCCTTATTTTCTTTCATCTCCTTGAGCATTTAGAACATTTCTTTAAAAGCTTTGTTATGCCCACATTCTCATCTTCTTTGGTATTTTCTGTGTTTTTATGCTTTTCCTACAGATCACCATAATTTATTATTTATCTTTTCATCTTATAGCAAACTGTATACTTTCTTAATATTTTAAAGTATTAACTCTAGGATTTACTCCCTGGGATGTCTGTTTTTTGGTTATGCAAACAGCTAGAGATAAAAGGACTGAAGTGAAAGAAACCTTCCCTCAGGAAGGTCAGCCCCGGGCAAATGCACTGTGCTGGGTTTCCTTTGGGCTTCTCTTGTCCTAGGCTTAGGCGTGTTTTGGAGTTCCCTTGTTCACAGGAGTGTGCTTCTTTCCTGTTTCTCCCAGAAGACACCCCTCCATTTCCCGGGTGTTTGATGCTGGCAGACCTTTATCTCGGAATATCTGCCTCTTTATTTTTCCTTCACTCTTTTCATTGTCCCTAGCTGCTTCTGCTCACAGGACAAATTGGGAGAAGGGCCACTCAGGAGGACTTCCCCAAGTCGGTCTTTTCTAGCAAAACTAGGGCTAGGCAGCAATGAAGGGGACACAGTGTTCCAGAGTGCCCTGGGGAAGGACCAGGAAGGGCACCAAGATCTCTGCCTCCCCAAAGCTGAGCTTCCCTGGCTGCCAGCAAATGCAGCCCTTCAGTGAACTGTCACCACAGCCCTAAGAAAGCACATCTTTAAGTCACTTCCATCTGTGCCCTGAGGTGGCTTGAAGCAATGGCTGCTCTGAGAGCTGGGCCTCAGCAGTCCAAATTCACTAATCAGAAGCCATGATTCCCAGTGTCTGCCCATGCAAAAAAGAAAAAGAAAGAAAGAAAGAAAGAAAACTATGCTCAACCATGACAACCAAATACTTCTTGGAAGAGTATTTTTATGTTACTTTATGTCACCAGTGAGCTAGTTAGAGGCCGAAATCTGCGGTGGCCTGCAAGAGTGGGGATGGGTGCTGGTAACTGCTGTGTGCAGACAGCAATTTACTGTTCTTTCCTGAAGTCTATTAGCCTCTTCTTGCTCTTCCCGGGACCCATACAGTATTCTTCTGGTGCCTGGACTTTCAAAGTACTTGTTTCAGGGAGTCTCTGTCAGTTTAATAGTTTGCTGGAAAAATTGAATCCTAGAGCTCGCTACTCTGCCATCTTCCCACAATCCTCCCAATTCTTTGTTTTTATATTCCAATCTCTTTATATTTCCCTGTATGTCTAATTTGGGTTAGAGCCTATTGTTATGGTTGTTATTGCAGTGTCTAATTTAACATTTTCCTTTGTGTGTGTGTATGTGTCTGTATGCATACACATATCCCTTTTGCTTTAGCTATTAGATATTTCACCTCTAGAAGTTTAATTTTGGTACTTTCACTTTTTTGGTCATGCTCATACTTAACTATGTTAATGAGCATGTAAAATATAATTACTTTCATGCCCTTTAAAAAAGTCTGTCCATCTTTTTCTGGGTATATTTCTGTTACTAGATGTTTTATCTTTTGTATCCTATTTTCCTGTTTCTTTTATGTCCAGTCATTTTTGCTTGAATGCCAGACATGGTAAATTTTATGTTATTGCTAGATTCTTTTTATCCTTCAGATAGATTTTGCTCTGTGATTGAATTAAGTTACTTGGAAACATTATTTTGAAGGTTGCTTTTAAAACTTTTTGGTGAGGATTAAAAAAAAAAAGGCCTAATTTTTCCTACCTCTAAGCTAATACCTTTTTGATGACTCCATTTGATAGAAAAATGTTAGGATATAGTTCCCCTCTGGCTGATGGACACATGAACTATCCCTGGCTTTCGGTCAGCTCTGAGAATCATTTTGCCTGTTCCTTTCTGATGGTTCTTTGTTCTGTCAGATGCATGCATTGTTCAGGATCAGTATTCTGCCAAAACCTCAAGGAAATGTCTCTTTAGGACTCATACTCTCCATTAAGCTTTTTTCCTGGTAGCATTCTTCCCCTTAGATTCTGGCTTCCTGGGCCTCTGTGAATTCCTGACTGTTGCCTTAATTCAGGAAGACCACCAGGCCCTCTGTCGGTTCCCTTTCCTTATACCATTGCCTGAAAACTCATCAGTAGGCTGGGGCAATCAGAGGGCCCACCACATTTATTTCCCTTCTCTCAGGAATCTATTTTCTTGTGTTCAGTGTCTGAGAACTATTGCATCAGGTAATTTGTCCTGTTTTTATTTTTTCAGTTCTCTGAAGGAGGATGAAAATAGTCTTAGTTACTTTTGATCAGAAACAGACCCCTTTCCTCTGGCTTTTAGTTACTTCACATCCACTTGCCTTTGGTCAACAAAACTAGATATTTGTTTCCTGCTCATCCCTATTTTAAGCCACCATAAGTCAATAAAAATGATTGTGAATTAAAAAAAAATTAGAGAATACCAAGTATTTGGGGAGGGAGGGGGCACATACTTGAAGGATAGATGTATGGCTTATGTCAAACACATAGATTGTTTTGACATTACATCCTGAAGTTTTACATCCTGTTGACACAGCCTTATTTCACCCTATGATGAAAGACAATATATCACACAGACTTCTTTAAATATTCACTCATATTTGTGATATATTAGACTATAAAGGACAGTAAAACAGTAAAATAGGTGTTGTGGTCCACATATGGAAATCGGCTGCTTTGTTCATAAGCAGGCCGGTTAGGAAATGAGGTCCCCACTGCACAGCTGAAATTACTTGAAAGTAATTTAAAGGCCAAAAACAATCAAATGAAAATATAAGAGCTATTCATTATATGTAGCTAAGAAAGTCAGCAGAGAAAATCTCATTTCAGAATCTTGCTAACCATTCTGAGTTGGAAGACACATCTCCAATGAATCAGAATGGCAGAGAGAGAGGCTGTTGTAGTAATTTGCACTCAGTAAACAATTGGCTTGTGCAGCCTTTAAATCCAAGAAAATCTTTGTTAGCTTTGAAAGCCCCCGACACTTCAGTGGGCCATCGTTTTCTTCTTGTATGCTATGACAAGTCCTATGTTAGCACATATTTGTTAAATACCTCAAAGCAGTGTGTGCATGGGGATAGTCAGTGATGAGAAACAGCAATCTTACTCCTGAAGGAGTATATAATTAATGAGGAAAGAAAAAAGCCTGTTCAAATGTGCACAATCCAAGGCACTGAGTATTAGGTGCAATTAAGATAGCCTGGAAAATAAAGCTTGGAGGAAGAGATCTTACCTGGATTGGTCTATAAGGGAAGCTCTCCTGTAAGAGGAAGGCTTTAAAGTAGACCTTGAAAGGTAGGGAGGATTTCCATAGGTAATAGGAATGGTATGTGAGCTTATTCCAGGTAGAGGCAGCCAACTGCAAGGTAGAGATTTAAAAGGCTAAAAATCAAGCAAGGACAGGGATTGGCTGGGGCAGCAGGGGCAGGAAGGTGTGGGGGGTATGTATTGTAGGGCTTCTCTGTACTGGGGCCTGGGAGACACTGGGGGTGCAGAGACACTGGGTGTACGGAGAAGGCAGCATGTCGGGGTACCAGCTGTCCATTCCTCCTCTTTCTTCTGTGGCTGCCACCCAGATCCTTTAGGTTGTGTTAGCTATAAGTTGCCATCCACAGCCCCATCAATCCTCAGGTCCACTGGTTCCCCCTTACATCGGCCAGCCAGCTCTGAAGGTCTGCAGACCTAGGAACTCCCAACCAACCCCCACCCCATCCCCTGACCTAAGGGCCAGGGGACTGGGACCATATAGGACATGAAGTTGGAATTCTCCCACCCTCCCACAGTGCAAAGAAGATGCTGAGGGATGAACCTATCCTATGAGTTGAGAGTTGCGAGAAATTTTACCTCTATTGTTTTTAGGCCCATATTCTTCTATGAAAAGTAAGCTACTTATGCTATGGAAACATGGAATAACCCATGTATAAGACAAAATATTGAAGCAAACTTTGTTAAACCAAACTTCCAGCAATTTAGATATTTATTCGTGGTTATTGCAGGTAATCCAGTTGAAAAAAGTACTTTCTTTCCCCATGACTAAAAATAATTTATTGAATAGAACTTGTAAAAGGGAGAAAAAGTTTGTCCATGGAAATACAAGAATCTCCAGGAATGCTGCCTTTGTGTTATGGAAACATTTGGAATGAAGTACAGTGATGCATTTGCTTGTTTATGTTCAAGAAAGGTGATGTATTCATCCTAATGCTGGATTCATCTGTCAACTTCAGGAATCTGAAGCCATCTACCTAGAAAAATTAACAAAACAGATGATGTCACCACTACCCCTAGAAAGGTCATTATTATCTGTCCATTCTGATACCACAGGCAGTTTGAAAAGAACACATAAAGAAGATGATTTTGGAAACATGCAAGTGGGAACTGCCCACAATGGCTGACTCAAGAGCAACATTATAGAAGATGTGACTTTCTATTTGGGAAGGAGGAAATACTAGACACAATAATAATGTAAAACAGGACAAAAATCAAGTAGTTTCTTTTCAATTATATGTTGCTTTCAGACATGTTTCTCTGCAATTTGTTGAGCAACATTTTAAGATGATGCTGGACTTCTGCAATAGATGGCACTGATGGTTTCACTCCTTTTTGCATTTAAAAATTTTTCACTTTACAGTTTTGTTATAAACCAAGGATTTGGGACTTGCAAAGAGTTATTATTGCAATAATGCACTTTATCATGCACATAAATTTCAAGTATGTTGTTACTTTAAACAAAATGCAAATTTAGAAGGATTTGTTATAAAACTTGGGTAATTTATAACAAAATAATTGAAATTTTTCTAAAAATTAATTTAGAAATTTATGTACATTACATTTTAAAAATTATTTTCCAATTCAGTTTTATGATGGAGCCCCTTACAGAAACATTGACAAAATGGAGGAACTCTGCCATGTTTCTCTTTTTTAGTATGGCTCAATAACTTAATTGTCCTTTTATTTTTCTAAGTTCTTCTTGATCCTTCATTAATAGTCTTTTAATCACGTCATTAGCCAATTTTTCTTACTTTAACATGAACTGTTATTGCTTCTTTCCCTATTACCCTCCTAATTTGTTCGTTCCTTAAAAAAAAAAAAGTTTAATGAAGAAAGGTAATGTTTTACTTGATAGTATCGATTCTCCCATACATAGAAAGTGACTTCCCTTTTAGCATTACTTTTTATCTGTTCTTTTGAGGATCTGTTTTTTTTGTTTTTGTTTTGTCTGAAATGGTGCTAAATTGATTATAATATACCAATGTAGCATTATTTTCCCCCAAACGAAACCCAAAAATAGAAAAGTGCCTTGCATCATTTAAAAAAATGAAGATAAATCCTCATGACCTCCAAAATTAGTATACAGAACAATGAAAAGTAAGATTAATTTTTTTGTAATTTCTTTGTTTTTCAGACCATAAAACAGTTTAAATAAAAAATATTAAGATTTGGAGAGACCTAAGTAAATTATTT
This sequence comes from Tamandua tetradactyla, assembly GCF_023851605.1. Taxonomy (NCBI): domain Eukaryota; kingdom Metazoa; phylum Chordata; class Mammalia; order Pilosa; family Myrmecophagidae; genus Tamandua; species Tamandua tetradactyla. The sequence goes on from NC_135329.1 coordinate 107,404,671, forward strand.
GGAACATGTTCATTCTATATTATCTGAATGATTCTGTGACATTGTGCCAGCTCTGATAGAAGCTTTTCTCTGAAGACGTATTTATTGTGGAAAGTGATTTGTGGGAGACCTTATTTTTTTGAATTAGCTTTTTAATAAGCTCCTTAAATTGAGTTAATTCAACCTTCCCCCATAATTTGCATTAACAACGTCACTTTATGAATCCTTGGTTGTCTGTGCTTTTATTTATATGTATAAAAATTGTTCTAAGAAAAACATTTGCTATTTTAAGAATGCAATGGGAGGGAGGAGAGCAGTGTTTTTAACTTTTTATGGTTGATGACTTTGGGGTAACATAAACAAAACTTTGTATTTCACTTTCCTCAGTCCCCTCTTGAGATGCTTTAAGGATGGGAATGATTTCTATACATCCTTTTGGTACCAAGAGGTACTATGCAAAGTAACCTATTATACCAAGTGACTTGCTTTGCTTTCCTATGATGTAATAATACACTAAAAGCTATCTTATCCAGCATAGTGAAAGAGTGGAGATATGTTAAAATGCCTTGTGAATTAAGAATTAATTCTTGTTGACCCAGGTGATATTCTTTTCCTTTCCCCCATTTTACCATCTTGAAAACAGCATTGGGATAATCCCAGTAGGGTCAAGTATTCTGCTGTGTGATTAGCTAATTTGGTGCGGTGGTATAATGGAGTCAAGATTTGTACTGGATGTTCAGAAATTCCAATTAACAAAGTGCCACATAACACAGTCTCCTGTATATAGACCATTTATTGGACAGAACAGCAATGATCTCTCTTGCTAGTTAATCTCTGATGCCTCATTCTGTAGAGAATCTTCATAAATGTAAATTTAGGTTTAAAATGAAGAGGTAAGATTTCTTTATTAGCTTCTTAAATACACATATCCTCTCTAGTCATCTGGCCAAAAATATGTTTGGTTATTGATACTAATTTATAACTGTTTATAAATTGAAGTAATGTCAAAAATGTTTAGCATGCTCTTTTTGAGATAACGTAAGGTTTCTGTAGAAGTATTTAACTACAGTCTTGAATTATGAAGTTGGTATGTATATATCAGGATCTCAACTTGATGCAAATGAGCAGTTACCTGCTGGATTTTTTGTTTAATAACTGGGTAACCCATATTTCCATGCAACTTTAGCTTCACTTCAATGTTTACTTTATATTTGTGAATTCAATAGTGCTCCAATTAGGAAATGATAGGAAATAACTGATAACTATTACAAGGTTTAATTTTAATTAGAGAAAAATTTTTCTAGGGTCTCTGAATACTAGATTTTTTTCCTTACCTATCATAGCAGATTTTTAAAAAATCACTCAAAATATTCACGTTTAGCTTCCTCTCAAAGGGAATTGTCAAACCTCACAGTTCAAAGTGTTTTCAATAGATCAGTAACATTATACTGACATGTAATTGCTATTTACTACACAGCAAAAATGATGCCAGAAGAAAAATAACCTACAGTGTCTATTTACCTTTGTATAGGCAATTGCTGAATTTACTCTTAACAAACATTTGTACTTGGATAAAATGTTTATGGGTGTATAGGAGTGTCACAGTGCAAGATGCTGCTAGCCCAGGCACAAAGTATTAAAAGATTTTTGTGAAGATTGGTAATTGTATTAAACTATTGTGTTGTTACACTGTAAAAAAAAAAAAAAGAAAGAAAAGAGAAAAAATGGCTAACAGCCTCAACTGGATAGTCTAAGAGAAGAAGGAGCTACAGAGAACAGTTGGCCACAGGATTTTAAAGAGCTTTATATGGCAGGCAAAATGGTGTTTTGGGCAACTTAATCCCTTTTGTCCTACCCATATTATAAGCCACAATCAATACAAATTACACAATTTAACAGAGTATATATTAAGGACCAGGGCTTTATTGGAAAAACTTGAGATCAAAGATAGGCAGGAAAAGAAGTCATGGGAGCCCTGATACTCCATTCATCCCTCACAGAGCTGTGCAGAATCCAGAGCTGGTCCAGTGTGTCTCAGTTGGTAGTGGATAGACCATTTTTCCTCACTATTCTTTTTCTATAGAACAAGTATTGAAAAATAGCCCTGTCTGTGGGTGAATACACAGATGACTTAGTCACACGGAGTGTGGATTTGGGACACCAGTATTTATAGGTAGTATCTGGGGAAGCGAGATAGTCACACCTTGGGACACATGGCATATTATTATGCCCTCTGTAGGGGGGGGTGATGGGGTGGGAGGAAGCTACATGGGAAGCTGAGTTTGAATGTAGTTATTCCCACTGGGAAATGGGTACCCCATCCCACATAGCTCTCAGGGTCACTTCTGGACAATTATGTTCATTACCATCAAGGGATTAGAATTAACAGGGTTAATAGAGGTGGCAAATAAAATTTCCAGGCACCAAACAAAAAAAAGCAAAGTGACCGGTGGGGTTTTTGACATAGTGGAATGATTAAGCGCATTCAAAGTTAATGCTGTTTAAATACATGGTCTTCAGACCTGTAAGAAGTACTATGGCCCTGATTGTCCAGTAGCTATTGAAGATTCTGATGTAGGTGGTAGAACTCCAAAGTCAAAGGGATTATTTAGGAGACTGTTGTATTTCAGACAAAAAAGATATAAGGCAGGGACGATGAAATTGGGGGGCAGGGGAAGGATAGCTACTAGTAAGAACCTGAGTAGGGGAGGTCAACAGAATTTACTGGCCCATCAGAAGTGGAATGGAAGAGGAACAAGTCAAGGATGACGCAACTCAAACATAAGTGACTAAAAACATGTCAGTATCACTAACAGTAATTAAAAAATTGAGGAGTGTGGGAAGTGGGCATTAAGTCTGGGTCTTAGATGTGTTGAAGTCTAGATGTCAAAGAATAATGAGAATATGCTAGGCTTTATACCATCAGCATTTTAGGTGAAACATTGATTTACTTCTTAGAACTACTCTATGAAGAATAAACTAATTATCAGTATTTTACTGGGACAAAATCTGACTAAAAGAAATTAAGCAATTGGCTAATTATGACATTTAGCCAGAAAGTGGCAAAGCCCAAACTCAAACCAAGTGTTATGTCAAAGCTGATCAACTACCAAATCGATGAACAAGTTCCAAGCGAAAGGCCAGATCTTAAGGAATGGCAGAAAAGTTTGAGCTCTTTACCTATCCCTGGAAACAGGAGTGAGCTGCAAGAAACAGATTGTCTGAAGGTAACATGAAGAGATCAAAAGTCAGACACCAGCAAAACATTCAGGGACCCTAATGGTGGAGAGTAAGAAGTAAGAATAGAATGAGTAAAAAGGGAAAAGGAAATCAGAAGAGAGGGGTGTGTCAGAGTCACAGAAATTAAAACAAAAAACAAACAAACAAACAAAAAACAATCTACAATCTAAATTGTCAAAAAAGAGGTCTTGAAAGACTGTCAGAAACTCATGGAATAATAAAGTACTTTACAGTTCCTGATACAGCAAAAGAACTTTTGAAATATTTTATACATACTGACCATAATCATCAAGTTTATCCCATTATACAGATTGGAAACCACAGGTACAGATAACGGCTGTGTAGAGAAGTCATGCCCCAAATCACTCAGCCCCTAAACCTTACATCCATCGACCCCTCTTCCTCTACCCACCCACTTACTCAGTGGCCTACATTCCTCTAGGTTTGCTGTTTTGCCAAAGAGATGCTTAGCAAGGTTTGCAATGATGGAGTCCAGGTGCCAGGGGAAGGCAAATGGGACAGAGCAGAGCACCACTACCTGTGGTGGGTTTAGTAGTGTTTCTCTCTCCCCAAAATCCATGTCCCCTAAGAACTTAAGATGCAATTAGTTACTTGCAGATATTAAGTTTAGGTCATACAGGATTATAGTGGGTCCGAAATCCAGTGACTGATGCCTTTATAAGGAAGGAGAAGATACACAAGGAAGGTGGCTATGTGAAGATAAAGGCAGATATTTGAATGATACAGCTACAAGTAAGATGGTGCCAACCACTAGAAGCTGGGAGGGAGGCAGGGAACAGGTTCTCCCACAAAGCCTCCAGAAGGAACTAACCCTTGCGATGCTTTGATTTCTGACCTCTGTCTTCTTGAATTGTGGAGAATAAGTCTCTTTTGTTTTAATCCACCCACTTTGTGCTGATTTGTTATAGTAGCCACAGAAAACTGATATACCGAACTTCCCTGGTGATTCTGGGGAGTGCATATGTAGAAAGAGGTATTGGTCCTTGAAAAAAAGATCGAAAACGAACCATATCAGTCATTTCCTAACTTGCTGTGTTTTGGAATCACCCGAGGACTTCTAAAAGTATATATGGTTGCCTAGTTCCTACTGTCAGAATTAAGCTGGGATGGGATCTGACATGGGCATCAGGAGTTTGAAAAGCTCCCCAGGTGCTTCTAACATACAGCAGAATTTGGGAACTACTAATATATATCACTTGGCTTCCAAGACAACCAGCGATACTTTGAACAGGCTGATAAACCTTCAAAAATCTCATGTCTGTAACTTTTAGTGATAAAAGGTATTCAACGGTAGCCTCATTGTGTGCTCTAATAGGTAACAAATGGTTGCCCATTTAAAATGAGTGATGAAATTCATTAATGCATGTAACAGCCCTTAAGTAAATATGTCTTCAGACTTATAAAAAGAACATATGAATCTCAAATATTAAACTATATGGCTTAAACTTACATGGTGAGGAAAGAATATGGGGCAGGATCTGAACATAAGACTTATCCCAAACCAATCAGTAATAACCATTAAGTTACACCCCCTCTCTGTAGAACCCTTTGTTCTAGATGCCTGAAGAGAAGCTCTGAATGTGTAGCCCAGAGCCTGCCTGGAAAAGGGTCTGGCCCAAAGAAGGCTGGATCTAATACACACTTAGATGTGTATTGGATCCAGTTGGCCTCCTGTGCTTTTTATTTTTGGATCTATGATTTCATGCTTGAGTGACTTTCTTGCCCCCAAATGACTTAGCAAAAGTTGTCAACATGCAAACTTGGTCAGCTGGGGACTGAACTGAGAAGAGAGCAAGTGTCGAGTTCCAAAGTGGTGAGTTGTAAAGATCAAGAGGAGTCCCGGGAGGCAGGTGGTGAAGACTACAGGAGGGATAAAAGAGGGCAGGTCTCCAGGATCAATCCTGGTAAAGCTTCAGTAGATGAGAGACAGCAGCATTGATTGGGACACAGGACTGACTGTAGAGGAAAAGCTGTTCATGTAGACGTAATTGCAGCCAGATGAATGGGGCTGGAAGCTGGAGGGATATTTGAGAGTCACAAGGATGTTTTGGTACAGGTTTCCTAACATTCCTTGGATTCATTTTATGTGAATGTGACTGGTGTGCCCAGCCCTAAAGAGAGTTAAATGAGTGCTTATAAAGGGAGAATCTGAGTCTTAAATATTAAAATATATGGCTTAAACGTACTTGGTGAGGAAAGAATGGGGGGCAAGATCTGAATGTAAGGCTTACCCCAAACCAATCAGTAATAATTGATTGAAATCATTGATCAATTCCCTAGTGATTCTGGGGAGTACAGATGCAGGTAGAGATGTTGGTTCTTGAAAAGAGAGTAGGAAACTGACCATATCAGTGGTCCCCTAACTTTGCTGTGCTTTGGAATCACCTGAGGACTTTAAAAACAAATATATATATGGGTGCTTGGTTCCTACTATCAGACTGGAATTATGTTTTGGGGCAGTGTCTGACACATAAGGACCTAACACACCTGAAAAACCTTAGTAAAAAAAGTATCTTATAGAACTGTGTAAGGAGATGAGCTCAGCAGTCACATCCAGGAGAGCCTGTTCTGACCACTTGCTCATTGTGTGACCTTGGGTGACTTACAGAAACTCTCTGAGCCACAGTTTTCTTATCTGTAAGGTAAGGATATGATCCCCTGTCACAGGTTTGTGGTTGGCTTAAGAAGATAACAGCCTCAGATAACAGAATGTGCACAATTCTTGACACATTGCGCAAGCTGTAAAAATACTGATTCTTCACCTTCCTGTGTCTTGTTCCTTTTATCTGTGGAATAGAAACATTCAAATATTTTTGTTACATACAACAAGTTCAATATCACTTAAATTTAAAAATATCATAGATGATTAAATATATGTGGAAGTATTTTGAAAATCATAAGTACTAAATGACTCTGAGGTATCATTATTTTAATTACATAATTATACATGAACAGATCCTCTCTTGTGGCTCCGACTGTTACTTCCTGCTGCTGACTCTCAAATCTACATTTGTGGGATAAATCCCTGAAGTGTCCTTTCCCACTAGTGTGCATTTCTAAACCAAGACTTAGGTCGCCCCTCTAAGTGTGACTTCCTCTTCCTACACCTCAAGTATCCTTCAGGCAGTGATCTGTTGACCTCATGTGAGCGCAGTCTGGCTGCAAATGTAAGTCACTGTAGTGGGGTGAAAGTGGGTGGCTGCAGGATCAGGAAGCCAGAGGGTGAAATCTCAGTAGGGCAGAAGAGCATGGGGTGAATAGCCTAGGTTCTGGAGCCCAGTTGCTCTAGTTTGAATTCCAGTCTCACCTGTTACAGGCTATCTGATTTCCTGATGCTTCAGTGGCTCACCTGTGAAATGGGAATTGTAAGACTGTACTTCATAGGATTGTTATGGTTAAAGGGTTTTGCATATTTACAATGCTGACAATACCATTTTAGCTTTCATTATTGCTACCTTGGTGCTGCCTTTCTTGCGGTGTAGTGTTGGATGAAATAGCTGAATTTGGAGCCTCTTAACTCATCTGTGAAGTATAGTAGCAATGGCTTGTTTCCACAGAGTTGGCATCATTCCCTAAGCTGCTGAGAGTCAAGGATGGTGGGGGTTTGAGTCCCCGTGCTTACTTAAAACAGGACACATGGATGTGGCCCTCCCCTTCCCTTGGCTGGACCAGTCATTGGACCTAATTTGATAGCCTGCCCTACTCCTTCACACTTCCTTTCACCTAGAAGCCAGGTGGGTCTAGTGCTCATGCTTCTATGTAGGCCAGCTTGGCCTAGGAACTATGGGCAAGGCTGCTCACTGGCTCTTTCTTTCTGGTTCCATCCCCTGTTTAGGGTTGGGATTAGGGTTCAGGATTAGGTTTAGGGAGAAGGCCCATTTTACATGGTGGAGAAATCTAGAGACAGTATTTGCTCTTGCTCTGAAGTGGCACTCAACCTGCCCCCCTTCTCCATCAGTCCAGAAGGGTCTTCTCTGCTGTCCACCTTGCAAAGAGCTAACCACGCATGCTATTTCTCAGATCTATTATAGGTGCAGTTCTTCCTTCCTCTACCCTAATTAGAGCATAATAACCTGGAAGATTGACGTGAGTTCTTATGCTTCCTTTGACTCTTCTGTAGGGCCCACTGTATGCAGACTAAATAGAGGTATAAATGAGTTGTTCAATTAGAAGACTAAACTGAAAGCAGTTGGAGGGAGAGCTCAACCCCATAACAGTTAGCTGAGAGGAGGTGTCTCTGTTCATACGTTTTAATCCAGAATAGAAGAGAAATTAAAAGATTCATGTTAGAAATATCTTTAAATCCACAATGTCAAGAAGTTCAATTTAAATATTATTCATAGAGGGCAAAGGTGGATCAGTGGCAGAGTTCTCGCCTGTCATGCTGGAAACCTGGGTTTGCTTCCCAGTGCCTGCGATGGGAAAAAAAAAATTCATGGAAAAGCAATTCACATGTCTTGATAGTAACGGTTCTGTGAAGGTGATAACACTGAAGGAGTTCAGTTATTAAAATAGAGCTGAAAAATGATTTAAAAAACCCTCTATGTTTTCAACTTGAAAGTTGCAGGTTTTTCAAATCTAATACAAATATGATAATGAGAATTAACAAATGTTGCATTGCAGAAAGATTGTCAATATATTTTCTCTCTATTGGTATCTAATTGTCCATATGTTGTTTCATAGTATAGTAGGAAAGAAGCTTTAGTTCTGTTCTCTCTCCTTTTCCTTCTCCCTTTTAAATCATTAATGTAATATATTGGATTGAATGCTTTATTTCTATAAACAAGTTATAGGCATCTACCTCTATAGAGAATGTTGGAACAGTTCTTTATCAGGCCATTGGTCATTCAATCACAGAATCTCAGACGTATATGAAAGTTTAGCTATTATGTGGCTCAAAACATTTCATCAAACTAATAATCATAGCTGTTTAGTATGTCAAGTACCATGTTATATCACTATACATATTTCATTTCTTTTTCAAAGGTAATCAATAATGTAAATATTGTCTTCATTTTAATGAGAAGGAAATCTAAATTTAGTGCTTACTATGCATAAGCCAGGTCATTTTCCAAGAGTTAGCATACTGAGTTCTTAAAATAATATTTATGAGGGGAGATACTATTATCCACATGTTATAGCTGAGATCATTGAGGCCAGATGATACTTATTGACATATCCAAGGTCATCCAGCTGGTAAGTAGCAGACTAGACTGAAAACCAGGATATCTAAGCTCCAGAAACTATCACTGTACTTAAAATAAGGCATCTATTTAGAGTCTCTGAACTTATCTTTTTTATTCCAAAGCCCACTTTCTTTGTTAAACTACTTCAGTCCCCTTTGCAATTAACTTACAAAAGGTATTTAAGCCTCAGCTGGAAGGCCTGTATTGCTGGGGAACTGGGTGCTTCTGAAAAAAGTTCTATTTTTAGACAGTTCTGCTAGAAAAGTCTTCCTTGTATTGAGTTAAAAATTTGTCCCCCCATTACCCATGTGAAGGCAGTGGGTTGGGAGAAACTGTCACTAGAAATAAGGTCTATAGGAAGGTAAAAACCAGGGTGTAGAGTAACCTAAATACCAGGCCAGCATCTGGTGCTGATGTGGAGACAGAGCCTTGTGTCCAGCTGATGAGACCTATCTCCCTGGCCTGCACCTCAGCAGTAGGTTTTCCAAACTCAGGGCAGGAATTTATTATCTTCCTTATTGCATTTAACATGGCTAGTCTCTGCTTATCCTTCCAAACCTGTAAAGATATTTCAGGCTCCTGCTTCTGTCTGTGTGTGTCTTACCTACCCCCTTCAGCTTTACACGTTCAGCAGCATCTTTATTCAAGCTATGACAACTTCCCAAGAAGATGCTGCAAGATGGTGCCTCAGAAGTAGATTTGAAGTTGTCAGTCACCCCGAAGTAGATTTGAAGTTGTCAGTCACCCCTAAGCAATTGTATCCTTTCCTAATGATCTGTTTTGTACCACGCACTTTCTTGGTGCTTCAGCAGCCAAATGATGAGTGGGTGAGAAATGTTGAATATCATTAAAATTAAAGAGCGCTATATTCAGGGAGGATGCTTAATTCTACTACACCAGAAATTAAATAGTATTTGTTTCTGCCTAATGGAGAATCAATATTTAGCTGGGATCTAAATGGAAATTTTCTTTTTGCATGCCAAACGGGAAAAACACATGGATCATAAAAGCCTACCCTCTACCACCACTTTGAGAAGAGCATCAGGTCATCTGAGGAGAACCCACGCCAAGGCAGACAGGGATATAGAACCAAGAGGACAGGAGAGGCTATTCTTGGCCAGTGAATAACCCACAGCAGGCTGTTTGCAGACTATGGCAGAAGAATAACCCATTTTTACAAATACTTGTTAGACTTTGTTACTTAAAATCTGAAATTTGAGTAGTTGTAGGGATAGAGAGGGGAAAACCTCTGCTATTACAATAGAGATCGTGCTATAAGGGCACAGTCATCCCATCATCTTGGGAAGAGCCAAGAGGGATACATATAAAGGAAACCAAGAAGGTCTACGCAAAGGAAACCAAGAAGGTCTACGCAAAGGAAGGAGTGTGAGGCACTCTGGGCTAAACCAAACAGTCATCGTCATAGTTGGCCGTCACCACAACTAACCAGGTTATCACCAGATGTTAGTAAACAGAGAATGAAATGTAACGTTGCTGCTGATCACTTAGTTTGCTGTATGTCGTTATTCCCAAATTACTTCTTCAATAAACTGCCTACAGTTTTTATTTTGAAGCACACCATCTGTTTTCTCAAAGTACCCTGTTATTAAAAACTAATAACTCTCCCTGTTTCACATCAAATGTCTGGCCAAAACCAATTGACCGAAAACCTCTTTAGACTTACGCTTATGTCTCAGCCTAAAAGTGGGCATGCCAGATAAGTAACCACTTTCAGAATGTTGTCCTAAATTAGCCTACTCCCAACTAATCTTTTCCCTGTGACATTCACACCCATAATACATAAAATCTCACGCGGGGCTCCATTTTACATACGAGTCCATCTCATTTAGTGAGGTATCAGATGCTTTATGGCAAGGTCCGTCCTAAAGCTGTATTCAGGCCGGAGTTCCATCCTCCCATGTCCCAGGAATACCATGTGCCAGCATTCATCTCCATCTGGCAAAGTGTCGATATCATAAGGACAGTTAAAAATTCGTATGGTACTTACCCTGTCTTTTCATTTAAAATGGTGACCTTAGTTTACTCTGATTCCTCATATAACCCTGTGACCTAGGTTGAATCATCCCAATTTTACATTTGAAGAAATTGTGGTTCAAAGACTTAAGTATCTTTTCTAAAGTCAACAAGAGCTTCGGGGATTCTCGAAGCACTATGGTTTTGTTGTCATGCCCTGCCTTTTACGGACTGCTCCACCTTCAGCATGTTACGAACATGCTTCGTAGTCTCAGATGGGGTCACCCCTAGGTTTTGTGGCCCCCAGTGAGAGGGTATAAATGGGGATATCCATTCTGTTTGTTAGCTGGATTCATAAACATTTATACAAACTACTGAAAGTAGGTACCATCTTCCTACCTTGGCAGAGAGACCTTCATAAATACCAGGAGGCCATGCTGGAGTTCAGAATTATTAAACTCCTTGGTCAGAATATGACTGTGCCATAAAAACCAGGCCTTGGTTCCAAGCCCAGGCTCTCCTCTCTTCTGGCTCCATCCTGTGCTGTGAAGGACTCCTACCACTCGTCGCCTTTGGGCCTAGCAATGTACACTCTGGGTGTATGGCTCTTCCTAGGGAAGACAGACCTAAAGAGGATGCCTGCACGGGCCCTGGAAAAAGGCTTGGAGCCTTTGGACAAGGACTTCTAGGATTCTAGAAACTGCATCATAACAGAGATTCTAGTTCGTTGGACAGGTTCCTCTGGCCCCATAGATACCTCCTCTTGTGGCAGGGTGTATTCCGAAATTGGACCAGAGTAGGATTGCAGACCATTAAAATAATGAGGAGCCACTTGGAACAAATGCAAGATAAATTATTCTGCAGATGAAGTTGGATTTGTAGTCAGTTTCCTTCACTTCTTTAGAATCAATCCCCTTACAGCCAAGTATCCAGGGCTTTCCTGCAGACCTAAGCCATATATTCACACAGGCTGTATTATGAAAAACTTATTCTTTCAAATGACACCTTTCCCAGGAATTTTATGCACCATATTTAAATAGAAGCTGCAATTTAAATTACAGAAACATATTCACTGACGTTGGACTGTCCAGCAGAAATGTATTTGTGAACGGGATTTCCCCATTACTTATCACATTCTATTTAGACAACTTTCTAGTACATCCACAAACTGAAGGCCAGCCTGCTGCAGGTGGAGGAAGCAGGAGATGGTGACCACTATCACCTCCTGCTTTTGCAAAGTCAATGATGTTGGTCTGGCATTGCAGATCCCAGGGAAATTTGCCATTCATTCATACAGGAGAAAAGAGAGAATGCCGTACATTCACCGATGTAGAGAAAAGACAGAAGTTTACTTGAGAAAAGCATATGGCATTGTTTTTTGGACAGTTTGAACCAAATTGAAGCACGGTAAAAAACAAATCATCTCTCCTTTTCAAGATCCTTCATTTCATCACAGCCATATCTGGAGATGATGGGAATTTAAGGTCCAGTATTTAAATTCTATTCTTTTCCCCTAGGCACTGATAGAGAAGGAGCTATTAATCGATTGCCTATTATGTCCCAAACCTTTTAACTATATTTGTTGAATCTTTCTGATCGCTCTGTATGGAAGATGCTAGTGTTCACTCGCATTATGCAAATGTCGAAACTGAAGTTTTCATAGTTTAGGCAACTCGGCGGAACCCTCAAAGTCCGTGTTATTTCAATGACTTGACTGTCATGGAAATGGCCTAAAGCAGCCCTGTTTCTCTGTGCACTGACCTGACATAGATGACTTTCTTCCTGTTCCTCTTGGAACAAAATTATAAAGTCAAGAGTTCAATACAACATTCTTTTTAGCTCTATGTAAGAGAAACCTGAGCCTCACAGAACATTTTGTTTGCTTGCACTAGCCTGCCATCTAGTGGGAAAATAGCTAATGGCAGAAAATACTATGTATAAAACTTTGTTTTTAAAATCTTGACCCCATCAAAATCCACATCAACTTCCTGCCCTGCCTCCACCCACACACATATCCCTTCTGTGTACTTTTCCCACATATGTGTCCTCTACCTGATCATTTTCTTTGTAGCAGAGATGAAGTGAAAGGAAATGGCTCATTTCCAGCATTCATCAGAATATGATTCCAAATGTCCAAAAATTAAAATCTCAACCAAAAACACTCCCACTCACGTATGCACTTCCTTATTAAACTATGCTCCCTTTGGCACAAATTTTAGGGAGTATCATAGGCAACAACTAAGATTTGCTTTTAATAAAAAATTAAAAATACCTAAAAATACAGTTTTAGTCCCATTAAAAATAGCTTTTATCCTAAACCTATGGCAGAGATAATTCTGGTACTGATGGTGCCCGGAGCTGTGTGCTTGCATGGGCTGGCTGGAGGAAGGCTACCTGTTAGGTAACACGATGCTGAGGGTTTCTGTGTAAACGTGCAGAGGGAAGGTGCACGTACGGTTTACCCTTTGTAAAATACATGTTCTGAGGCATATGAAACAACTGTTAGTATTAGGACCAGTTTTCTTTTGTTACTGTAACAAATTACCACCGATTCAGTGGTTTCAAACAATATACACTTATTTAAAGTGCTGGAGGCCAGAAGTTTGAAATGGCTAAAAATCAGTTTGTTGGCAGGTGGATTTCATCTGGAAACTGTAAGGGAGAACCGTGTTCCTTGCTTTTTCCAGCTTTTTGAAGGCTGTCTGTTTGCTGACTCATGGCTCCTTCTTCTGTCTTCAGAGTCAACAACATCACACCGAGTCCTCACTTTGCCTTCTTTCTGGTTCTCTTTCTTTGCCTCCTCCTTCCGCTTTTAAGGACTTGTGACTATTTTTGACCCACCATTAGAATCCAAGACAATATCCCTACTCTTAAGGTCAGCTGACTAGCAACTATGATTCTATCTGCAAACTTGATTCCATTTTGTCATGTCACATAACATATTCATAGGCTCCAGGGATTAAGGCTTGGGTATCTTTAGCATGGGAGAGGGTGGGACGGAACATGGCATTATTCTGCCTGCCACAAGATCTAACAATGGAAATCTGTCCTGGAATATTTTATGCTGCAACATGGTGGCATAAGGGCGCCAACCTTCTGCTGCTTATCTCCTCCCACCCATCTCCACCTCCCCATACTTTGAGGAGCCTTATGAAGCATGCACCCTTAGATCCTACCTTCCGATTTAGAAGTCAAATTTGGCAGTAGATAAGAGCATAGATTCAGACATAAATATAATCCCAGCTTCATCCCTAGATGTGAGAACTTGCGTACACTACTTAGCATTTCTAAACTCAACTTCCTCATCCATAAAATGAATGAATTACTTCCTCATAGTATCTTTAGGCTTTAAAGAATCTCAGAGTATGTAGAAAAGCATAGAGTTTATATTAGGACCTTGGGTTGTCTTAAGGTACGGTTTTTTAGCATGAGGAGTTTTCTGATCACTCTTGAAAGGGAAATGAACTGAATATCCAAAACACTACCCTGGATGACTGGGGGACAAGGAGAAGACGATGTCTGTGCTCATAGAGCTAACTTCCAGGTGCTGAGATGAGATTTTATGTGTGAAGCCAGAGGTCAAGACGTGCTATATTATAAAGTTTCACTGTTGAAATGGGTCGGTGAAGGCTACCATTCTGCCTTATGTAGAACTTCCCTAACACCTTTATGAATAAGTGCATTTGAAGAGAACGTAAGAAGAAGGTGATGTTTTCTTCAGTTACTCCTATTACTTTTCTCAAACAAGTAAACTATGTCAATACTTGAGTGGCCATTTATATATTGTATAATATTCATGGACGATAACTGCTGTGAAGCTGGTTGAGGGATGCAAAGTCTCACATATATCATCAAATTATATGAAAACCTATTTTAACCCTGAGAAAAACTAAATTCTTGGCAATGAAATAAAAATGTCTAAAGTGTTTTAAGATTATTTATTTTAGTTCCGAAATAATAAAAAATGTTCATTGAGGTGCACATAAACAATGTGCTCAAGTTTTGTAAAAGAAAAAAACCTTTTAGGTATACTAAAATCTGTGTGACTGCTACAATCTAGTTTCAGTAGTGGATTTGCTTAGGAACCTATTCATTATGAAAAGTAATTTTTTGAATTTATAGCATCCATTATGTTTTGAATGTGTATTTTAGGGTTTTTAATAACTCTTTCACAGTGTAAAATGCTACTTTGCACACTAAAAATATAAAAAGAGTTCCAAAACCAAAAGTACTACTTTTATTCCTTTGGTCATCTGCATTCTCCAAGCAAGATCAGAAACCAGAATACTTGCCTCCCAGCCTATTGGGCCTTCCTGGAATGAACATGGATGATTTGACCTTGACCAGTCCCTTTAGGGTCTCTGCCAATGGTCACACGAGGTGGTAGCATTGAGAAGAGCCACCATGTGTGGGTTGTAGCTACAGTTCTACACCTGATGCCATCTCTGTAACTTTAAGGGGGTAGAAAACTAGATGGGGACTAGAAAGCTGGAACCCGAAGAAGATCACTACTCTCCGATATGCTTGAACATTATTTACGTTATGTACCAGGGTCTTCGGCATGAGGGTGTTAGGTTGACCAACCCTCCCTCCATCCTGAGTTGATTTATCTGAGGCCGACTTGTTGGGGTAGGGGCTTGCATACTCCCGATTTGGGTAATGAGGCTGCTGCAGAGTGGATGGGTGACTGTACTTCAGCAAGAGCATTCTGCAGTGCAGCTGTGAATATGCTCAAGCACCCCCTGCAGAGAAAGTCTTGGAGGTCTGGGGCTAGGAAGTGTTCAACCTCAGCCCACCGTGAATGCTAAGGTCAGGGCACTAATGCAGTGTGGTAAGACCATCTGCCTGGTGGTGGTAGCTAAAGCCAAATTGTAGCACATCCTCAGAGTTAACGAGCCCTATCCGAGGAGTCTCTGGAAAGGATATATCCAAGTAGCCATCAGAATTTGCTCCTCTATCTTGTTGTGAACTTTTTCAAAACTGGAGTTTATTAGAATTTAGCTTTTAGAAAATAGTAGCTATTGTCAATGTAGAACTTGATAAATAGTTCATTCTGGTTGATAATATTAATTTAATACCTAATAAATAGCAACCGTGCTACAAGGTTATTATATATGCAGTCTTATTTCAAACACTGGACTATATTATAAGGTGTAGAATTAATAACTGATGAAAGTGAAGCTTAAAGAAGTTAAATGACTGGCTCAAGTGCTCACAGAGTAAAGTAGTGTTTTCTTCACATTTCTAACACCTTTGATTCCCACTATTACATGAGAACACAGCTATCAAAATTACATAAACAAAACTTAATAGGCTTCTAGTTTTTATTCAGTTGCACAGGCTTTCTGATATAGTTTCTTCCTGTTCCTTTTCCAGATGTTGGTCATTCCTATACCTCTCAGCCGGGTTGTAGAAAGTAACTAAGTAATCCCACCTGGGTTGTTCATGGGATGGATTCTTATGAAGAACATGCATAATGGGTCAGGGACTATCATTTGATCTCTGTTTGACATGAAATCATCTAGGTGGTAATCACCTAATTAAAAGCACTTATTTAGTAAAAAAATTAATGGATGGATGAGCAAATAGATGCACTAATTGTTAAAAAGTGGCCAATAGGAGAAAATGGGAGTCAGTGGACTGTTCTTTTTTCCTACACATGAGAACAAGGATGGACAACCATCTGATAACTTCCATTACGTGTTATATATTAATTATGAAAAAAACTTTCTAGTTCCGTCAACCCCTTGAATTAGAATTGCTTTTTGTTCTATGAGTCATCATTTCTATATTCAGCAGAAAGGGATGAATGGGCCTTTGAGTCAAGCTTCTGTGAATAAGTCTAGTAAATTAAAAGGGTTTTAAAGTGGATTTATAATGGTTTCCTCTCAATTGGCCTGGATTGGAGGTGAAACTCAATTGTCCCATTACAAAGCACTTCTCTGTTCTGTAATGAGATGATGAAAAGGAGAAATGTTTTAACAGATAGCAAGTCCAAATATATCAGAGATATTGGCTAATGACTTCCTTTTCCTAGTAATAGAAGTTCGTAGTGGTTTCTTATCTATTTAAGAAATAGGTTACATTAGTCCCAAGGTCATGTGGCTCAGTGCCCTCTAATTTACTTATACCCTCTTTTCAGAAGAAGTGCTTACAATTTCTAAAACTATTAAATTTCTGGATGACTGAAAACAAGAGCTAAGGGACTCCATTCTAGGGGTGGAGAGCAGTGCCTAGTGTTACTAGGAGTGGATACCACTGCCAGGGTCTGTGAAGCTGGGTCTCCAGGTAGCACCGCAATTACATATGTTAGA
The DNA here is from genome assembly GCF_023851605.1 of Tamandua tetradactyla. Taxonomy (NCBI): domain Eukaryota; kingdom Metazoa; phylum Chordata; class Mammalia; order Pilosa; family Myrmecophagidae; genus Tamandua; species Tamandua tetradactyla. The sequence goes on from NC_135329.1 coordinate 107,421,385, forward strand.
ACTAGTCCAGGGAAAGAAAAATAGAATAAAATGTTAAAAGAATACGGTTCTCCTTGAATAGGGCATGAGATTTTGTAGGTTTGTCCAGAGTGATGTTCTGATAAATCCTAGAGTGATTTGAACAGTGAATAAAAAAGTATTTGCAAAATCCCCTTGGGGAAATTGTGAGAAAGAGGGAAAATTCAACTTTCCCCATTTGGAGAATTCCTGATATTCTCACAAGCAGTGGGGACAACCAAATCAATAGGCCAAGCTCTCAATCTTGATGCTTATTCATATGAAACTTATCCCCACAAAGGATAGGCTAAGCCTACTTAAAACTAGGCCTAAGAGTCACCCCCAGAGAACCTCTTTTGTTGCTCAGATGTGGTCTCTCTCGCTCAGCCAACATGACAAGAAAACTCACCACCCTCCCCCGTCTATGTGAGCCTTGACTCCCAGGGATGTAAACCTACCTGGCAACTTGTGACACAAATCCTAGAATGAGCTGGGACTCAGCATCAAGGGATTGAGAAAACCTTCTCTCCAAAAGGGGGAAGAGTGAAATGAGATAAAATAAAGTGTCTGACTGAGAAATTTCAAACAGAGTTAGAGATTATCCTGGAGGTTATTCTTACACATTATATAGCGATCCCCTTTTTAGTTTAAGGTATATTAGAGTAGAGGGAAGTGCTAGAAACTAGAGCTATGTTCCAGTAGCCATGTTTTTTTTAAGATGAGTGTGTAATGATATAGCTTTCATGATGTCACTGTGTGATCGTGAAAACCTTGTGTCTAATGCTCCTTTTATCTATGATATGGAAGATGAGTAAAACACGGTTTAAAAATAAATAAATAATAGGGGGAACAAATATTTAAAATGAAAAACAGTATATATTGTGTAAATGGAAATACTAGTGGTCAGTGAGAGGGAGGGGTTAAGGGGTATGGTATGAGTTTTTCTTTTCTTTTTATTTCTTTTTCTGGAGTGATGCAATGTACATTCATCACCATGATCATTTTTTAAAACAACTATGTAATGATATTGTGAGCCACTGATTGTACACCATGTATGGAATGTTTGTATGTTAAGATTGTATGTGCTTGGACGTTGTTTTATCAATTAAAAAAAAATACAGTTCTCAAACCCCAAGAATGCGTAGAAGAAAAAAGGAAGGAATAAGACTTGGAAAACAAAAGGGAAGAACAGGTATTCAATTGCAGTAATGCCTCTTTGCCCAGAAATGATGAATCTGTGTTAGAAAGTTCTATCCAGGACCTGGATATCAGTTCCACTAATACCCATTCCAGAGGAAGAAGTTATGACCACAGATGCAGTTCACATGACTTAAAAAAAATATTTTTGATAAAAAGCACCTTCTTAACATACAAACATTCCATACATGGTATACAATCAATGGCTCACAGTATCAGATCACTTTTTTAAATAATGCTGATCAACAGCTAACAGCAGCACAGAAGTATATAAGATAGCTTTTTTAAAGAACCTAATTCACGAACAAATCATGCTATACACAAACCAAGAGTCCTACAGAGATTCATGAAATTTCTTGAAAAAACTGAACAATTTGAAACCGCGTGGGCATTACCTAATATTACACCTGGAACATTTCTATGTACCAAGGTAGTGATTGAAATTGGGGCTGTTTTAATTTTTTATCAAACTCCTTAATTCATGAAGATGTTCAGTAACAGGCTGTTTGAGCTCTTGGTAATATTGGTAGTGACAATGTAGAATGCAGAGGTTTTGTTTTGAATTGTGAAACATTTGTACCTCATTTAGAGCTTAAAAAAAACTCGAACAAACTTAGAACAACAGAAATGTTATATGGATTGTCTCAAATTTATGTAGAATCAAAAGCCCTTCTCCAAACTTTAGTAAGATTTCACCTTGCTTAAACGTCCTGTCATGATTATAGTTGATCAGTGACCCTGATGTGTTAGCAGATGTGTTTTGGGCCCTTTTTTTATCTCTCCGATGAGCCCAATGATAAAATTCAAGCAGTCATTGATTCTGGAGTCTGTGGACAATTAGTGAAAACTTTGATGCACAATGATTATACAATGGGGTCACCTGCATTAAGAGTGGTTGGTCATATTGGTTGGTGATGATATTCAAAGGTAACTTTGAGTTGCTCTACATTACCTTTGTTTCTTACACTTTCTAAGGAGCCACAGGAGTCAATTAGAAAGGAGGCCTGCTGTACTGTTCTTAATATCTCTGTGGGAAATAGGGATCAGATTCCCACTGTTACAGATGCAAATATTTTTCCTATTTTGCTTGAGGTTCTTTAGAAAGCAGAGTTTAGCACCAGCAAAGAAGCAGCTTGAGCTATAATAAATGTGACATCAGGGTGGGGGTAGAGTACGGTTCCAGAGCAAATAAGGTATTTGTTAGTCCTGGGCTACTTTAACTTTGTGATCTTACTGTTAGGGACTCAGCTTGTCCAAGTAGCTTTAAAGTGACATATATTTTATGTCTTGGAGAATAAGAACGTAAGCAGAATGAAATAGGCATTAATTAATCCATACTGTGGGCTCACTGAAGATGCATATGATCTGAAAAAAAGCTGAATTTCTGCAAAGCCATATAGATCAGGAAGTTTATCAAAAGGCTAATGATCTAATTGAACATTATTTGGGTGCAGAAGATGACCCCAGCATTGTAAGTCAGGTGGCTGAAAACCCAACAGCAGTTTGTATTTTAGCAGCAGGAAGAACCAATGGGAGGGTTTCAACTGTAACTTGGTGGGGGCAGAATGGTTGAAAATGGTAACTTCAGATATCTCCTTTTTGCCAGGATCAGTAGGAATTTTTGATGTGTTTTTGGATAGAAAATAAATCAGTTGATGCATTTCTAAAGACAAAAACAAAACAAGTTTCCATTTATATGCAATCTTCCATTATAGCTTTGTGGGGTGGGGGTGTTTCTTCTGGATTTTTGTACATGACTAGAGAATAATGAAATACATTATATAATAGATAACTCAAGCTTTAAAAGGTAAACTTGGGTAAAGTATTAAATAATGGTCCTGAAATTTTTCAAGCCATTGAAAAATTGGAAACTGCGCATTAGCAGTATCGCTATTGATGATTGCATTTTAGCAGTAAGTCCGACACACCCAAACTCTACTAAATCTACCTTTAGCTTAAAGCAAAACATAAAACAAGAACACTTCAGAAGTCTGAAATAGTATGAAAGCTGAATTACAATGTGAAAACATTTACCTTAAATTATGAATAACTTGTGCTTTGGATTATACTTTGTAAACAGCAGAACCTATGAAATTTATTAAACGTGGAAGAATAGTGTGCTGGCAAATCTATTAAAATGCGGTGATGAAGAGAGAAGCTGTTCATGTTGAACATATAAAAAAAATGACTATAAGACACTTAAATATTTGTCTGTGGCATACAAATGCTATTATATTAGTGTATTTTGACCAAATGCGCTACTATTTTTGAAATAGTTTATTTTTTCACTCTTTATTTTTAAAGAGCATCATGACAGTGCCATCGTGAATCTAAAGTAGTAAAACATAGCAAATATAATGCTGCAATTCTTCGAGTTTTCAGAACAGTAATAGGAAAGTTTTCCTTTTCAAGTGTAATGAGTGTAGGTACTTGAATGACAGTATTACTCTGAAGAAATCACCTTATGTGTTCAATTTTGTTAAATCCATTCAATGCTGGGACTGGAGATGTCATTTAAAATTGCTAAAGATTCTTTAATATGGTTGAAATTTATATAAATTTTTTTTAACACTGAGAGTCATGTTGCTGCTTGTTATGAATCAGTGTTTTGGATTACATTTATATCATATTGGCCAACGTAATGTGTGTTTCATGTACTAACAGCAAAGACCTCTTCAAACTATGAAACTTTTTAAAATGGGCTTCAATAGGAAAAAATTATACATAAGTGCATGTGTCCAGAAATTATTCTCACAGTACTACGCTTGGTAGAATTTTCTGAGCATATGTGGTACTGTTGAACTCAATCTTTGAATTTTTACTTATATAGGCTATGTATATATTTCCAGCTTTACACCTAGAATATTTAGTTCAAAATATATCAGACATGTACAAAGAGTGTTTAAGTCCAGGGTACAGGAGAAAACTGCTATTGTATGCTATGGGCTATGTTCAAAAGGAAGCTATCAGCACTACCATAGCAACAGCAGAGGTAAATAATGGGGAGAGGGATGAAAATTAAGGGGAGGTTTAGATTTCCTATTTGGTGAGGGTGTGTTTATTTCTTTCTCTTGGGAACAATGAAGTTACCTAAACTTGAGAGTGTCGATGGACTGTGGACTTTGGGTATTATACATGATGCTTAATAAATGCAGGTGGCTGAAGGATGCCCTGACTGAGAAGTAGATTGGCAAATGATGGTATATAAAAAAGGAATGAAGTCATGAGGCATGCAGCAATGTGAATGAACCTGTGGGACATTTGGTGAGGCAAAATAAGCCAGAAAGGAAAGAAGAATTATTGTATGGTCTCCTTTAGAAAATGCTAATGAGAAAACAGGGGCCTAGATTGTAAGCTCTTACAGCAGACACATTTACACTGGAGTGGTAATTATTATTTCTGGATTTTGAGGGGCTGTTTTATATATGTATAATCTGGTATTTAGAGATAAGAAAGAATCCAGTCAGGTTGGGATTAAGGTAATTCAGAACAAAGAGTAAAGACGACACTCTCTATATTTTAGAACCACTCCTACTTTTTGAAGCAAAAGGAAGAAAGGTTTATTTTGTCTGGAAGCCAAATTTTCTGTAGCACGTAATGTAACTCAAACTGTCTACACAACTCATTTGAACAATTGAAACACAGGGAGTCCAGAATGAGGGCCTTTAATCCTGTATGGCTTAATGTAATACCTGGATATATCCCAGAATATACTAAACAGATAATCAAAAGTATTGGCAAAGTCTCTTGAGGGATGGAAGAAAAAATATGGAACTATTAAACTTTACCACCAGGGAATCCCCGATACTGTGTCAAACATTAGGAACAGCTAAATCAGTAGGCCAAGCTCTTGATCTTGAGGCTTACTTTTCTGAAGCTAACGTAGCTAGTGGAGAAGCTTAGCCTACTCATAAGTAAGCCTAAGAGTTACTTCTGGAGGACCTATTTTGTTGCTCAGATGTGCCTCATTCTCTCTAAGCCCAACTCTGTAAGTGAAATCATTGCCCTCTCCCCTATGTGGGACATGACATCCAGGGTGAAAGTCTCCCTGGTGGCATGGGAAATGACTGCCAGGGATGAGTCCAGCTCTGGCACCATGGGATCAACAATTGCATCCTGACCAAAAGGGGGAAAAGAAGAGTAACTAATGAAGTATCAGCTGCTGAGAGAGTTCAAGGAGAGTCAAGAGGCTACCCTGGAGGTCAGTTTTATGGAAGCTTCAGTTGGGCATTGCTACCTATTACAACTTGCCAACCCCCAACCAAAACCATTCCAGCCAGTCCTAAAGAACATCTACAGCAATATATAAGATTCTACAAAGGTTCCATGCGCTTGGGTAAGTTTCCAGAAAACTACAACCTCCAGATAGGTCCCTGGACCAGGTAAGTCCTGAAATCTTAGAGGGCCCACTCTCTCCAGAACATCATCTAGTTCCATCTCCCTACCCCATGTTATTTTTTCAACTGTTTTATTGTATAATATAACTTATACAAAGCAAAGCAATCACCCCATATTATTGACAGCCCCCTCCAACATGAAAAAGTTAGGATGACCATAGCCCAAATAACCTAAACAGTGGAACAGAAAGATCAAAGGTGATGGTGGAGTTATACAGAGAAGGTAGGGTTTAACAAATGAATATGATTGCTGAATCATTAAACTGATATTTCTTCTAGTCTCCAGTATCTTAGAGTAGCTATAAGTAAAAACCTTAAATTGTGGAATTGTATCCATACCAAACTCTGAAATCTGTTTACAACTAATTGTTGTGCTGTGCTTTAAAATTTATTGCTTTTTTGTATGTCTTGTTTTTCATAAAAAAGAAAAAACGTCGATTATGATGATAGATATTCCTTCTGGCCTCGTATATTCTGGAGCCACTAGAAGGAAAAATCTGAAATGATGGTATGGTAGCTCATGACAAACTCCGGGATCTGTCTCGTAACTACTTTGAAAACTATTGATTTTTTCCTCCTTTGCTTTGTATATATGTTATATTATACAATAAGAAAAGTTACAAAAAAAAAAAAAGTACTTCACAGCTGTAAAGCAGTTCTGATATGATTGTTTATTTTGTAAAGAAACATTGTGAAAGCATTTATAATTCTGGATATCAGAGGCATATTACAAGGGTAAAATGTATGTAGGCATTCATTTAAATAGTATAGCACTTTGTGAATTATATCATGAAACTAAGCTTTTGGCAAGACACTTAAAACCTGGTGCTATAAAAATAGAGGTATAAATGGTGTCCATATGGTGACTGCAAATGCCATATCTTTTTTATATATTAACTAGAGGACTGTTTTTGTGTGCTTCATTTGTAGTGGAAGTATGAAGTTTAGTTTAAAAAGTTTCTTTTGTATTATTTATATTCATAAGAATAGGATAATTAAAGATTACACATTGATAGTGAGTTTATCAGAAACAAAATTTTGTGATACAGATGGTTCTAAGTATCAGGTATTACACTTGATATAATCAACTTTCATAATGCAGTATAATTCATAAACTAACCAGCTGTGTCTGCCTTTATTTTGAAGCCTATAGTCACTTATAATAAGTCTCTAAGTCATATCTTTCAAACAAAATTGTTCTTATAAAACACCCATAGAATACCTTTGAGGGGAGGATTTTATTTTTTTTTCTGGTAAAACAAATATTTCTCGGTATATAATATTAGTATTTCAGTACAAAATCATATTTAATCTTTGGATTTGTATTTGGGTCATTAATTTGATTAGATTTGAATTCAAGTAGTTGAGATCAGCTCTTGGCCTAGTGATGAGCTTATTGGATAAAAACTAACAAATACTTTTTAAAAATACAACTACACTTTCCAAGTGTACCACTTAAAATGCCCCCAATACATGTATTTTTATTAATCTTCAATGGCCTGTGTAAAAAGATATTTCATTTGTATTTGCAAAATATATTAGGTTTAAATCTGAGAGGAACTATGCCAAAAAGATAGAAAAGGGCCATGCATCAACGAAAATAAAAAAAAAAACAAAAAACAAAAACCAGGAAAACACTTGAAAGAATCCTGTTTTGGTTTGTTAAAACTGCCAGAATGCAATACATCAAAATGCGTTGGCTTTTACAATGGGGTTTTATTAAGTTACACATTTACAGTTCTAAGGCCATGAAAATGTCCAGATTGAAGCAGAAAGATGACTCTGAAGGAAAAGGGTTCCTCTGTCATGGAAAGGCACATGGTGACTCCTCCTGGTCCTTTTTCCTGAGTTCTGGTTTCAAAGGCTGTTTCCAGATGTCTCTGGGCATTTCTCTCTCAGCTGCTCTAAGCTCTCTGAGTTTCATCTGCTTTTATCCTCTCTTAAAGGGATCCAGCAAGAGGATTAAGACCTGCCTTGAATGGGCTGGATCACATCTCCATGGAAACAACTTAATCAAAAATTTTTTTTTTTAGGAATAAGTAGTAAAGTTTATTACAGAGAGATAAAGCACATGTTAAAGAGATTAACGCAGACATGCTCAAGGCAGAGACAGGCCTGGAGTGGCAATGTGTGAGCTTGTTTTATAGAGAAGTCTCTTCAGTGCTCTTCCATTTCAGCCTTTGAACACCAAGTGTCTTATTTGTTCCAGGAGGAGATAACCGTCAGAAACTGTGGCCTGCCCTCAGGTACCCAGAACTTGTCTCTGGGGGGTTGTTTAACAATCTTTATGACCCCATGCTTTCTGACATTAACTAAGATTCCCCTTCATGATTTTACAAGCTTGTAAGGTTTGGGGAGGTTTCAGGGCTTTAGGGAATATTTTTGTCCAAGAAGTTTGCATCTGAAGTTTGTATCTTAAGTTCGCAGCTGAGCATTAACTCTTTCGGAGCTGGAAAGAACACCAGGGACCACACAATAAGTCTGCCCCTACAGGGATGGATTAGGAGAACGTGGTCTTTTATGGGGTACACAATAGCTCAGACCAGCATAAGTCATTTTCATTTAAATTGAGAGCTTTAGTATGCCTGACTCTGAGTTCTTACTAGTTAACATATGCAGTTATACTTATTTGTTTTATATTTATTAAATACTTGACTGGTCTGTTTGCTTTTTTACTATAAATTTTGAGTGCCATTTTACCCCCAAAATAAAATCTGCTAGCAGAGAAATAAAATCATTTGGTAATTGTAAAATCTATTTACAGTAAAAGGTTGATTTGTGTAAACGACTAAAAGAAGCACTGCCTTTTTTTCTTCTCTTCAAAAAAGGACATTATAAAAAAAAAAAACACTATTTCAGTCTTGGCGAGCTTTTGTTGCTCTCCTAAGTTCAGCGATCTTCTGTGTGCTTAGTTGTGAAGCTGAAATCAAATTAGCCAATTGTTGCTAATCTTTCCTCATTTTAGTTCATAGCATTACTGTTACACGTAATGTGACACTTTAAGAGCCAATATGATAAAGCTCTAAGAAAACAGTCATCTTTAATTTGTGATTAGGGAGTGCAGTAAAGGAATAAAGTGTTCTTGCCTAACTAAACCACATTTGTGTAGTTATAATAGGATGAAATGTTAAAACTATATTAACGCAGTAAACTATGTTTATATTAACACAGTAAACTATTTTATAATCCCATTGATAAAAGACAAAAACACACTGCCAAGGGCTAAGGATTAACAATAATTCAGTGTCTCTTAGAAAAGGTCAGAGATAAAAGGAAATGGTTAATCACACTGAGGAAATAAGCAAGTTGAAGAGAATATACATTTTTCAACTACAAAACTGAGTAAAAGCTATCCAAGCTGGGATGTTTACTAATTCAAAACAATTAAGTAGTTAACTATAAGTCTATAATTATCTTTCCTACTTCATTAAGAGTTCTGTCCAGCTTTCACAATATAACTTGTTGGAAACCTTACTTACCTTGGTTACTGGTATTTCATGAAGAAAACAAATTGCTCCCAATGTGTTAAAGGACTGGCCAACGGTTCTGGGTTTCCTGATGAGGTGTGAGCTAAGGGCACAGAACCGAGCAAGGAATCTGCTAATCCTCAGTCACTAGGATAGAGATTAACCCACTATGCACCGGTTTGGCCCTGTTTACTTATGCTGGCTCCGGTCTTACTGGCTGTGGAATTTGTTTCGGTTGATCAGTGCGCATGCTATATTAGTGAGGATTACTCGTTTGTGCAAATGAGCTGCCCTTAGGGAAAGCTGGAGTCCATAGCATGATACTGGCTCCAGGTCACCTAAGCCTGGCAAGAAGTTTATCTCTGTCTATGACTAGAATAGCTTAAACCCATGAAGACAAGTCACCTGAAAAGACCAAAGCACAAACTTTTGTGGCTCTACTTTTCTGTATTCTGCTAAAATACATGGACAGGCCCTGTGTTTATTGTCAACATTATCAAAAAGCCTTCTCCTAGTGCTGGCGAATTTAGCAGCAGCCACAGTGTTGTCAATGGGTAAAGAGCAGAATGTAAATACCTACTGTATCAAGTGGCTTAACATGGAAAAACACTACTTGATATCTGTAATCTTACTTTTTTTGGTAACTTTTACTGGAGAAGTTGTGTGTTTTCAGAAATATACATAAAACATAAAATGCAGAATTCCCACGTATGATCCCATCATTAACACCTTCCTTGCATTACTGTGGTACATTTGTTATAATTTATGAAAGAACATTTTAATAATTGTACATTGACTAGAGTCCATTGTTTTCAATGCAGTTCATTGTGTGTTATATCCCTGTTTTTTCCTACATTTTTATTTTAGTAACGTATGACCTAAAATTTCCTTCTTTTTAATTTTTATTTTTCAAAGATATGTTTTATTACACCAATATAATGCCATATGACTTGTTACACCCTGTTGTATTTTTAGGAGTTAACAATTCAAAATCAGAGCATAAACTGAACATATTCAGAATTTTTTAGGTCTACATATAAAATTATAAATTTTATAATTTTTATAAGATTATTTTTTATAAAAATTTTTTAATAAAAATTGGGAATTTTATAGAAAAATATACAGGTAAAAATGAAAAACCTAGAAAAGTGGAAATAATAACATCAATGGACATTATTCTGTGATTGTATGATGTTACGATTATAATTTTCCTTACAACGTTGCTTTAAATGGGCAAAGGAAAAAAAAACATTGCACATCAAGAATACATCATAATGTTTAATCTTTCTCTTGTTGCTGAATACTGAGGTAGTTTCCAGTTCCCAATTCCAACTCTCACACTAGGGAAAAACTAATTTTTACAAATATGTATGTATCATCAGGAAATACAGCACAGCCTCACATCAACCTCATTTCTTCTTTCAGGGAAAGAAGTGCAGACAGATCTTTTCTCCTACTGTGAGTTTACCTACAGTCCATGGATTGCCCAGACTCCTGAGGAAATGATAATTACAGGGAGGAGGTCCTATTTGTCATGAAAATGCTTTTGTTTATCAAGGATTCAGCAAATGTGCCCACTGCCTGGTGGTGGCCAGGGTGCCTCCAGATGTTGTGTGCTTCACTGAACATTTACTCAATGATGAAAATAGAGAAGGTAAGCACTGCCCTAGGGGCAGGGTAAAAAGCTGCATTTGGGATTCCAAGTGCTTTGTCGTTCTTTGTGCAGTAGTCTTGCTTCAAAACACAGCGCCTTTCTTGTTCATCCTTTAAATTCCACAGATTGTACATCAAAGGAAAAGAGGCCTGGACTAGGATGTTGAAAAGGTCATATCTCTCCTCTTGAAGCTGAGGCCCTGGAGAGCTTTGTAGCATGTGGCGCAGAGCCTGGAAATCTTCCTTGTTGAGGGGTAGATCAGGTACTGGAGAGCCCTGCTTTTGTGGATCTGGACTCAGAAGAAGTTGTACTTCTTATTTTCAATCTGTGGTTGGCAGAGGTTCATTTAAAGCCTTGATGTTTCTAGATATTGCTGGTGCAGTCGATCAAATAGAAGGGATCGTCCTTCAGCTGACTGTGCCGGATGCAACCACAGGTCTGTCTCAGGGGGTCCTGGATGTCAGAGCGTCCTTTCAGGACGTTCCCATGCTGTAAATAAAACCTGGGACCGCTCATCTCACCATTGCATAAAGAAAGTTATGTCTTGTGAACCTAGATCTTTCCACTGTTTTTTATTATCAGGTTTATGCTGCAAATAGTACTTTAGTACTTTTTCTTAATTTTTATTTAGTGACATATGACCTAAAATTTCACCTTTAATCAAATTTGCATATATAATTCACTGCTGTTAATTATACTCACAATGTTGCCTACCATCACCACTGTTCATTACCAAACTTTATAATCAATCCAAATAGAAATTGTGGGCAACTTAAGAATTGACTCCCCATTTCCTATCCCCAGCCCAGCCCCTGGTAACTAAAAGTCTAGATTTTGACTCTGAGTTTCCTTAGTCTAATTATTTCATTATCAGTGAAATCATACAATATTCTTTTATATATGGCTTATTTCACGCAATATGATGATGTCAAGATTCATCCATGTTCTTGCATGAAACAATATATTCCTTTTTCAGTGCTGAATAATATTCCATTGTGCATATTTAGCACTTTAATTTACACAGTCATCCTTAGATGAATCCTTGGGTTGCTTTCATCTTTGGGCAATTCTGAATAATGCTGCTATGAACACCAGGGTACAAGTATCTGTTCAAGTCCCCGATTTCAATTCTTTTGGGTATAAACCTAGCAGAGGGATTGCCAGGTCTACCCTTAGAACTATGGTAGTTCTACTCTTAGAGGAACTGCCAAAATGTCTTTCACTGTGGCTGTGCCATTTTGTTCCCACTGGCAATGAATGAATGTTCCTATTTCTCAAAATCTTCTTCAAAACTTATTATTCTTTTTTAATAGCCATTTTGGTGAGTGTGATTTACATTTCCCTAATGATAGCTAATGATATTGAGCATCTTTTTATGTGCTCATTGACCATTTGTATATCTTTTCTGGAGAGATGTCTATTCAAGTCTTTTACCCATTTTTTAGTTGCATTGTTTGTCTTTTTTGTTGAGTTGTGAGATTTATTTTTATATTCTGGATATTAAACCTGTATCAAATATGTGGTTTCCACATATTTTCTCCCGTTGAGTAGGTTGTTTTTTCACTTTTGTGACAAAGTCCTTTGAGGATCAAAAACACTTAATTTTGATGAGGTCCCATTTATTTCTTTTGTTGTTGGTGGTTTAGTGTAAAGTCGAAGAAACCACTGCCTAACACAAGGTCCTAAAGATGTTTCCCTACTTTTTCTTGTGGGGGTTTTATACTACTGATTCTTATATTAAGGTCTTAGATCCAATTTTAGTTGATTTTTGTATATGATGGGAGGTAGGGGTCTCGTTCATTCTTTTGTATATGGATATACAGTTCTCCCAGTATGATTTATTGAAGATACTATGCTTTTCCAATTGGGTGGACTTGGCAGTCTTGTCAGTAAGCAACTAGCCATGGATGTGAGGGTCTTTTTATGAACTTTCACTTTGATTCATTGGTCTGCATATTTATTTTTATGCAAGTACCATGCTGTTTTGACTAGTGTAGCTCTGTAATAAACTTTAAAGTCAGGAGGTGTGAATTCTCCAATTTCATTTTTCTTTTTCAAGATGCTTTTGGCTATCCAGGGCCCCTTACCTTTCCAAATAATGTCTTTCCATTTAATTAGGTCTGTTTTGATTCTGTTTAGCAATATTCTATGGTTTTCTGAATACAGATCCTTTACAGCCTTGGTTAATTCCTAGATATTTCATTCTCTTACCTGGTATTTTAATGAAAAATTTTTTCTTGATTCCCTCCTCTGATTGCTCATTATTGTAAAACTACTGGTTTTAACATGTTAATCTTGTACCCCACCACTTTGCTGAATTTGTTTACTATTCCAGTAGCTTTGTTGAAGATATTCTGAGACTCTCTAAATATAGGATTGTGTCTTCTGCAAATAATGAAAGATTGATTTCTTCCTTTTCAAATTGGATGCCTTCTATTTGCATCTCTTGCCTAACTGCTTGGGCTAGAATTTCCAGTGCAGTGGTAGCCTTTGGCATCTTGTTGCTGATTTGAGATGGAAGCTTTCAGTCTTTCACTGCCGAGTATGAGGTTAGAAGTGGGTTTTTCACATATGCCCTTTAGACTGCTGAAGAAATTTCCTTCTGTTCCTATTTTCCTAAGTGTTTTTAGCCAGAAAAGATGCTGGGTTTTGTCAAAGGCCTTTTCCTTGTTAACTGAGATGATCATATGGTTTCTCCCTTTGTTTTATTAAGTGATGTGTTACATTAATTTACCTTCTTGTGTTGAACCATCCTTGCATAATTGGGATGAAACCTACTTGATCATGGTGCATAATTTTTTTTAATGTACTGTTGGATTTGCTTTGGAAGTATTTTGTTGAGATATTTGCATCTATACTCTAGAGATGTTGTCTGTAACTTTCTTTAATAGTAGTGTCTTTTTCTGGCTTTATCTGATATTAGGATAATGTTGGCTTCATAGAATAAGGTATATAGTGTCCTGTCCTATTGAAGTTTCTGGAAGAGTTTGAGCATTCATTCTCCTTGGAGTGTTTGGTAGAATTCAGCCATGAAGTCATCTGAGATTTTTTTCAGGAGGCTTTTGACTAATCTAATCTCTTTACTCATAAATGGTCTTTTGAGGTCTTCTATTACTTGTAGAGTTAGTGTAGATTCACATGTTTCAAGGAATTTTTCTGCTTCATCTTGGGTGTCTAACTTGTTTGCATACAGTTGTCCATAGTATCCTCTAATGATCCTTCCTATTTCTATGGGGTCGGTAGTAATGTCCTTCCTCTCATTTCTGATTTTATTTGCATCTTCTCTCTCTCTCTCTCTCTCTTCTCTTTTTGTCAGTCTAAAGGTTTGTAAATTTTACTGATCTTTTCAAAGAACCGATTCTGGTTTGTTAATATTCATTTTTCCTTTTGATTTCATTTATTTCTGCTCTAATCTTTGTTTTTTTGCTTCTGCTCACTTTGAATTTAGTTTGCTGTTCTTTATCTAGTTTCTCCAGGTGTGCAGTTAGGTCTTTAATTTTAGCTCTTTTTTTTAAAATGTAGGTATTTTAGGGCTAAAATTTCCCTCTCAGCACTGCCTTTGCTGCATCCCATAAATTTTGATATGTTTTGTTCTGATTTTCATTAGTCTCAAGATACTTACAGAGGTCCTTTGCAATATCTTCCTTGACCTACTGATTGTTGATCTTGATTCATTACAGCCTGATTTCTTAATAACCATGCATTGCATTCATCAAGTGAATGCACTATGATCTATATAAACAGCTCACCATAGTAAGACATCTAGATTATTGCAAAATTCCTATGATTATGAACAATCTTATTATGCACATCTGTGTGCATAACACTGTTTTTGCATGTTGGATTATTCCTCATGATAGATTTTCCCAGGTCTGTTGCCTGCATCAAAAGATGTGGGTTTTAAGACCCTATGACAAACAGTATTTCTCTCTCTCTCTCTCTTTTTTTTGTCACCTGTACTAGCTCTAGTGTTCTCTAGAGAAACAGAATCAACAGGAGATCTCCATTGATATAAAATTTATAAAAGTGTCTCACATAACCGTGGGTATGTAGAGTCCAAGGTATGTGAGGCAGACTGTAAGCTGGTAACTCCAATGAAGTTCCTCAACAAACTCTACATTTGGTGCCTGGATGTCTGGGCAAGTGCTGGCCAGCCAGGAGAGGCTGGCTGGACAACCATGGGAAAGGAAGAATCCAAAATCCATAGGGCAGGCTGTGAAGCTGGCAACTCCAATGAAGGGTCAGTACGAACTCCATAGGAGAGGCTCGCCGGCTGAAGCAGGAAGAGTGACTCTCTTCTGAATCTTCCTTAAAAGCCTTCTGGTGATTAGATTAAGCATCACTTATTGCAGAAGACATGCCCTTGTATATACAGCCAACAAAATCATAATTTAAGACCGTGAAATGTCCTCATAGCAATAGACAGGCCAGCACTTGCCCAGACAACCAGGCACCACCACCTGGCCAAACTGACACATGAACCTGACTGTGACACTATCTATTTGGTAACACTGGTGAATTATATCTGACCATGGATGGTACCTGGCCTTCAGTATTAAGAGTTGTCATATTTGGAAAAGAGATTAATAGTATAACATCTTATAAATGTTCTTTTCAAAAATGATTCGGAGACTAAGGGCCACAGAATTTCAGACTTTGAGTAGGAACTGAGCCTGGAATTAGGAGTTCAAGGAAGAATTTAGATCATTTCATCTCAAAGGACAAGGACAGGAATAGTCTACATGGAGATAATAAGATAAATTTTGATGGAATAAACATTTCATATGCAGAAATAATAATAGATAGAGAATCAAAAGTAGCTAAAGGCCAGGTAGGAATATAGCTTTGGTGTATACTAAAATAATGACTTATATTATCCTGACAATGTAGAGAAGAATCAAGATTTCTCAGTATAGGGGTGATATGCAAAAGGACATTTTGGGAATCTGCAATGATGATAAAATTTAGTTATTGCTGTCTTCTTTTTAAACATACTGTTTGGCGAACTAACTCCTACTATGGGCATTAGTGCGCTGAAGCAAAGATACCCAACTTCAGTCATTTAGGGTTCCCCCAACTAATAGACGATTTGTTGTCTAATTGCCCATCAACATTTGAACTCCCTGTTCTTGGAGATGAATAGAAAGTTGGCCATATGAACACCACAGGAAAAATAAACATAAAAGAAGGGAGACGGGAGGGGCTGTCCAATGGAGAAAATTGATCATTCAAAGAACAGAAAATAACTTGCAATTAAAGAAAAAAAAAAGATTACTTCCCCCAGAATCCAGAAGATTTTAAATTCATGAAACCAGTTTTATAAATCTTAAAAATCACTTCTAATGGTTTTTGTTAATCATGTTTATTGAAAAAAAAAATTTTAGATGAATGCTAACAGCCTGAGAGCTTTTGGCATGAAAACTGCAATATCAATTGTCAAAATCTATTCAGAAAATATCATTGAGTGCCCATAGCTGTGACATGGTATGGAAAGGATAACCTTAATTTACAGAATTTTTCTTTATTTCAAATTACATCCTAGTGTAGTTCATAGTCCTTCAAACATGGCTACAATTAAAGGGAACTTAGGTCTACAAACCCCTTGCTAAGCTGCAAATGGATTCTGTGTCTCTAGCAGGTATCTTTCAAGTCCTGACACAATATAGGACTCCCCACAGTTCTTCCTAGGCAAATCATTACAGGCACAATAAGGTTTGAATAATATCCTCATGAAGTGAGTGCAGTTCACTGGAAGTCACTTGCAAAAGGAAGTTATTCTGCAACGTGCATTCCCTTTATGTCCTTAAATCATTGTAGGTGTAACACAAAAAAATCTAGAGATGGAATTAGAAAATGAAGATTAAAATCACAAGTCTTCCTTTAATTTGACTTGAAGCAAGTCAATTACATTTTGAGGCTTCATTTTTTATGTAGAACGTGGGCATAACATTTCTACCTAGCATAAATTGTTAAATGAAGTTTTTAAAAATGCTTATATAGGTGATTATCATGGTTCTATTATGTTGAAGATACATTTTTTTGCATAGGCATAAACTGAAAATTCCACATATAAATCAAAGATTGCTTATACAATTTTATGAGTCATCTAGCTTGTGTGTGTATATATTTTTTATCCCAGGTCAAGCTTTATTAACAAATAAAAGGGGAGTTTGGCTGAAGCTGTACCAGGAAGAAGGAAAGGCACTGGGGTTAGGGCTACACTTGACATTCAATTAACAGTAATTGGCCAAACGTACCCCTTTCCCTAGGACAGGTGTATAGGTAGGAGAGAGAATGAAAATGTAAGTCTTTAAGAGACCACATTCAGGAGGCTGATGGATATGTTCATTATCTTGATATGCTGATGGCTTCAGACATATGCCCAAACCCATTGTCTGCTTTAAATATATACAGTCTATTATATGCCAAATAAACTCAATAAGGCATTTTTAAAAAGCAAACTGAAGGGTAGGCCATGGTCACTCAGCATGCATGGTTCTTGCCTGCCATGCTGGAGACCCAGATTCAATTCCTGGTGCCTGCCCATGCCAAAAAAAAGCAACTAAAATGGGCATATTAACTACTGCCATAAGACAACTTAATATTAATTTGGCCTAATGACATTTTATAACTAAAAGCTAGAAAAAGCGGTCTGTCTAAGAAGGGGCAGGGGAAGAATAAACCCCACAGAACAGGGAAAAACTGTTAAAAAAAAAAATTGTACCATACAAGTTTTGCTCTTTTTATTGTCAAGCCACATATATAGACTTTAGTTGAATAGCCTATGTTTGCATTAGGTTATTGTAAGACAAATTATAACTTTGCTGTATCTTATGCTTAAATTCAGAATTTGAGAGGATGGTCCATTTACAGTAGTTCTTCATTGCTACCAAAGAAAGGGGTTATACAATGCTTACATAACAGTACACTTCAGTCTTAAGGAATGCCAGAAATATTTTAAAGAGTTGTTGCCAGCTATGCATACAAGGTATGAAGTGAGGGGTGACTTTTAAGCCTTCATGATAGTATTCTATGAGGTTATTTCCTAAAGATCAAGGAATGCATAAAATAATCTCTAAAATTGGTTCAGTAGTACTTCATGAGCACAAAGAATAATTACAGAGTACATTCAGATTGACTCCTAATCACCAATAAAATATTAGAACCTCAGCAATCCAAGTACTAGACACGTATGGGGCAGGAGAAGGAGGAACAATATTAAAGTATCTTTAACAAGAAAATCACTATGTTAGTATCAAGAGACAAGCTCCAGATGAGACTTAAAATTATCAGGATGCAAAATGAACCCAAACTAGGTAAAAGGGCTTTTGACATAAGTACCCTATAAAACTTAAAAGTTCTTGTTTTGGCAAATAATTGTAATCTGCTGCTGATGGAATAAATGGTACTCTTTTAAAAAGTGCTTTTTCTAGGAGTATCAGTTAATGATAGCTGGTATGAAAGAGGTCATCTCCATTCAGTCAAATAGCAGCAGTTGCAGAAAACCAGGTGTGAAAAGGACAGAGGGTCTGAATCTGAGGCCACGTGGTCCATTCTCTGACATGGAACACGGGTTAGGGAAACCAATCCAGGTGAGGTACAGAGAATATAGTAAGGAAAACAGAAGGAAACAACCATACATCCATTAGAAATTAGAAGTAGGCTATAACGATGGAATAGAATATTTTTAAATTCTGATGAAATGATTTCCTAAGAAAATGTAAATTGCCAAATTTGGCTTGAGAAAAGGTAGACCTGGGATTGGGCCAGTAACTGCTGAAATAATTGAAGACCCAATCAAGTGGCTAGTCTAAAAAGCACTGGGCCCAAGTGGTTTTATAGACATGTCAGACAGACTTGACAGGAACAGAAAAAGCTTGGCTTATAGAAGTTATTTCTAATGCAAGAAAAAGTTGGTATCTAGCCTAACATTGGTATAGCACATGATAAGGATGTTAGAAATACAGATGATGGTCATATAGATCTATTATATATGGATATGTTATAAGTATAGCAGTTCAAAAATCTAATCTATTCGAGGTATAAATACTGAGAAGG
The DNA here is from genome assembly GCF_023851605.1 of Tamandua tetradactyla. Taxonomy (NCBI): domain Eukaryota; kingdom Metazoa; phylum Chordata; class Mammalia; order Pilosa; family Myrmecophagidae; genus Tamandua; species Tamandua tetradactyla. The sequence goes on from NC_135329.1 coordinate 107,440,155, forward strand.
AAATGATAAAACTCACTACCTCTAGGTGACATAATTGTCTAGACAGCTTAGAAATTTATAACAACTATTCATTCAAATAAGAAAGCTGAATAACAAATGAGAAAATCAATACATATGAAATAGCAGGAATTTTTTTAAATGCAAAGGGATATTTCTAATAACAATAAATATTCAAAATGTATCAAGTCTATTAAATTTTCTACAAGAAAATTATAGAACTTTAACAAAAGGTCTGAGATAAGATTTAAATAAATGGAGTGACATAGTATCTTCCTATGCCATAAATGATGCTGTGCTGGTTTGAAAGGGTTTGTGTACCCTAGAAAAGCCATGTTTTAATCCTAATCAATCTTGTGGGAGCAAGATTCTTTTAATCTCTATTCAATAATGTAGATTAGAAGCTTGATTAGGTTATCTCTATGGAGATGTGACTCACCCACTTGTGGGTATTAACTTTTCATTAGAAGGAGATGTTACTCCGCCCATTCCAGGTGGGTCTTAATTAGTTTCCTGGAATCCTTTACAAGAGGAAGCATTTTGGAGAAAGTTTCAGAACGATGAGATAGCCACGAGAAATACCAGAGCCCATGTAGCCAGCAACCTTTGGAGTTGAAGAAGGAAAATGACCTGGCGGAGCTTCATGAAAGATTCCTGGAGAGAAAGCTAACAGGCATTGCCCTGTTCGCCACGTGTCTTTCCAGTTGAGAAAGAAATCCTGAACATCATCAGCCTTCTTGAACCAATGAATCTTTCCCTATGGCTTAGATTGGACATATCTATAGACTCGCTTTAATTTGGACAGTTTCATGGGCTTAAAACTATAAACTAACAACTTAATAAATTGCCCCTTTTAAAAGCCATTCTGTTTCTGGTATATTGTATTCTGGCAGCTAGCAACTAGAACAGATGCTGTACCATAACTTAGTAGAAAAGTAAAAAATGACTAAGCAATTCACAGAATAAGCAATACAGATGACCAATAAGCCACATAAAGATCCCCATCCTCCTTATTAATTGGAGGAACTAAAAATGAAAAGTAGAATTTTTCTATCTAAGATTAGCACCATTTAAAGGTAAATAATAGCACATCTTTGGAATGATGCTGAATAAAAGCTATACTATAAACTGTCACTGGAATATAAAAGGACAAGAAATAAGGCAATTCAACAGTATCTCAATTTTTTTGCATTTCTTTTGAGAAGTTGTAGGTTTATAGAACAGTCATAAGTAAAATATAGGATTCTGGTATACCACCCCACCACCAATACCTTGCATTGGTGTGGAATATTTGTTACAATTGATGATAGTATGTTTTTATGATTGTGCTATTTAGCTAAAGTACATGGTTTAACTTAGGGTCCACTGTGTAGTATAGTTCCAAGGATTATTTTTTAAAATTTTTATTCTGGTACCATGTATACAATAAGACATTTGTCCTTTTAACCACATTCATATATATATTTTAAGTGTTATTTTCACAATGCCGCACTACTATCCATTACCACAATATTTCCATCCTTCCAGACATGAACCCTGTATGTTTTAAGCCTTAACTTCCCATTCCGCATTCCCACCCTGTCCCCAGGTAACCTATTTTCTAGATTCTGAATCTGAGTGGGCCTATCTAATTGTTTAAAATTAACACGGTCATATGACATGAGTCCTTTGGTGTTTGGCTTCTTTCACTCAACATGAGGTCTTCAAGGTTCATTCATATTTTTGCAAACGTCAATTTCATTCATGTTGAATAATATTCCATTGTATGCATATACCACATTTTATTTACCCATCATTGGTGGATGGACACTTGTGTTGCTTTTATCTTTTAGTAATTGTGGGTGCTATGTGATATGCTATGCACATCAGCGTATGCGCGAGTCTCTGGTTTCATTTCTTACCTAGTGGTGGGATTGCTGGATCATATGGTGTACTTAAGCTCTGTGAAAAACTGCCAAACTGTCTTTCAGAGTGGCTGCACCATTTTACATTGCCAGCAGTAATGAATGAGATTCCTCATTTCTCTATATCCTTTCTGACACTTATTTTCCATTTGTTAATTTCAGCCATTCTGATATGTTTGAAATGGAACCTCATCATGGTTTTGATTCACATATCCCTTATGGCTAATGATGTTGAGAATCTTTTCATGTGCTTTCTGGCCATTTGTATTTCTTCTAAGCTTCTTTGGAGAGATGTCTTTTGCCCATTTTTAAATAGGATTGTTTGCCTTTAGAAAGGTGAAGGATTTCTTTATATATTCTGGGTATTAATCCTTTAAAAGTTATGTGGCTTTCAGATATTTTCTCCCATTGGGTAGTGTCATGGTCTGGTTCATGTGTCAATTTGGCCAGGTCGTGGTGCTGCCCAGTTTTTTGGTTGGGTAAGCTCTGGTCTGTCTTGTTGCTATGAGGACATTTTGTTAATTTAAAGCATGACCACATTGGCTGCATCCACAGCTGATTGCATTTCAGCTAAGGGGAGTATCTTCTGCAATGAGTGATGTTTAATCTAGTCACCAGAAGGCTTTTAAGGAGAATTCAGAAGAGACGATCACTATTCTTGCCCCAGCTAGCCTCTCCTGAAATCTTCATGGGAATTGCAGCTCATGGCATGCCCTACAGATCTTGGACTTTACATCCCCACAATTACATGAGACACTTCCATAAATTTTATATTTACAGAAGATATCTTCTGCTGATTCTGTTTCTCTAAAGAACCCTAGCTAATACAGGTAGATTGTCATTTTAATTTCATGATAAAATCCTTTAAGGCACAAAATTTTAATTTTGAGGAAGTTCCATTTTATCTGTTTTCTTCTGTTGTTTGTGCTTTGGGTAAAAGGGCTCTTGTTTGTGCTTGGGTAGAAAGTCTAAGAAACCATTGCCTAACACAAGGTCTTAAGTTTGATAGTTTTACCTCTTCTATTAAGGTATTTCATTCATTTTGAGTTGATTTTTATGTATGTGTAAGGTAGAGAGTCTGCTTTTTTTTTTTTTGATATAGCCATCCAGTTTTTCCAGCATCAATTGTGGTAGAAACTTTTCTTTCCCAATTAACTTTACTTGGTACCCTTGTCAAAAAATCAGTTGGCTGTAATTCTTAGAATTGATTTCTGAGTTCTAAATTCTATTCCATTGGCCTATACATCTAGCTGTGCGCCACATCCATCCCGTTTTGCTTACTGTGGCTTTGTAATAAATTTTAAAATCGGGAGGTGTGAATCCTCCAACATCATTCTTCTTTTTCAAGATGGCTTTGGCTATTTGGGGCCCCATACCCTTCCATGTAAATTTGATAATTGGTTTTTCCATTTCAGCAAAGAAGGTCGTTGGAGTTTTGATTGGCATTTCGTTGAATCTATAAATTGTTTTGAGAGGATTGACATTGTCATGGTCAGATTCATGTGTCAACTTGGCCAAGTGATGGTACCTGTTTGTCTGGTTGGGCAAGTGCTGGCCTATCTGTTGTGATGAAGACATTTCATAGAATTAAATCATGATCATGTCAGCTGCATCCACAGTTGATTCCATTTGTAATCAGCCAAAGGGGAGTGTCTTCTGCAATGAGTGATGCTTAATCTAATCACTGGAAGCCTTTTAAGGAGGATTCAGAAGAGACAGGCTCTCTTCCTGCTTCAGCTGGTGAGCCTCTCCTGTGGAGTTCATCCAGACCCTCCATCAGAATCGTCGACTTCACAGCCTGCCCTGCAGATTTTGGACTCTGTGTTCCTGTGGTCACGTGAGACACTTCTATAAATTTTATATTTGCGAGTGTTCTCTGTTGATTTGGTTTCTCTAGAGAACCCTAACTGATACAGACAGCTTAACAATATTTAGTCTTCCAATCTATGAACACAAAATGTCCTTCCATTTATTTAGAGACTCTTTGATTTCTTTTAACAATGTTATGTAATTTTCCATGTACAAGTCCTTTAGATCCTTGGTTAGATTTACTCCTAGATATTTGATTCTTTTTGTTGTTATTGTAACTTGAATCTTTTTCTTGATTGTTCGTTACTTATGTATAGAAACACTATTGATTTTGGGGGATTGATTTTGTACCCAGATACTTTGCTGAGTTCTTTTATTAGCTGAGATTTGTTACAGATTTTTCAATGTTTTCTGTTTATAGGATCATATCATCTGCAAATATGGAAAATTTACTTCTTCCTTTCTAATATTTTGCCTTTTATTTCTTTTTCTTGCCTAATTCCTCTGGCTAGAACTTCCAGTACAATGTTGAGTAACAGTGATGGCAGCAGGCATCCTTTTCTTGTTGTTGATCTCAGGGAGAAAGCTTTCAGTCTTATGCTAGGACATTAGCTGTGGGTTTTTCTTACATGCCCCTTATCATGCTGAAGTGCCTGTCTGTTCCTGGAGTTGTAAGTATTTTTAGCATGAAAATGAAGAAATTCTCTGTTTTATCAAATGCCTTTTCTGCATAGAGATGATCATGCAGCTTTTTTCCTTGTGTATTAAATTGATTTTCCTTAGGTCAAACCAAACTTGCATACCAGGGATAAATTCTACTAGATCATGGGGTATCATTCTTTGATATACTGTTGGATTGGGCTTGTGAGTATTTTGCTGAAGATTTTTGATCTATCTATATAAGAAAGATTGCTTTTTAGTTTTTTCTTGTGTTATATTTATCTGGCTTTGATATAAGGCTGATATTGCCTTCCATAAAATTAATTAGGGAGTGTTCCCTCATCTTCAGTTTCTTGGAAGAATTTTGGCTGGATTTGAGATGTCTTTGTGCAATGTTTGATAGAACTTCCCTGTGAGGCTCTATGATCTGGGCCTTTATTTTTTTGGAGGCTTTTGATGACTGATTTATTTACTAGTAACTTATTTGAGATCTTCTGCTTCTTATTGAATCAATATAGGTAGTTTGTGTTTCTAAGAATTTTTCCATTTTATCTAGGTTATATAACTTAATGGAGTACTGTTGTTCATAATATCCTCTTATAGTCCACCATTGTTTAAGGAACATATTTACTTCGCAATCCCTTTTGAGATCCATTTCTAAGAGTACAACTAAACACTTGTAGCAGTGAAAAAAAAACAAACAAAAAACACACATTAATTTCAAAGAATACTATGCAGCATTTACAAATTGTAACAATATAAATGGACTTGGTAAGAGTCCCAGGCCTTCACAGATGGATGGGTAGGTAGATGGATAGATATATAAGTATGTGCCTTTTATATGATAATGAAAATATACACATAGATATATACCTATATGAAACATATGCATAATAGCATATATGACATCAATGCCACAGTACTGTACATATTACTACATTGACATTAAACTTGTGCAAAGTACAAATTCATGGATAGGCACATCTGTGCATAGGCAGAGACTGAAAGGAGTCCTAGCAAATTCTTCAAGAGCAGTTATTTCTGGGGATGAAAATAGGACTGGAAGGTAGTCAAGAATTGCATTCTACCCTATATACTGTGTATTTGTATCTTATGAAATAATTCATATATTACTCACATCTTGAGTAATTCTTTGCCTAATCCAAAGGATTTTTTTTTTTTAAAAAAGAGTAAATACCGGATTATCACAATATGCTAAAAAATCCAAGCCGGTAATCAAAAGAGTAGGACCCTAGTCTAAGGAAGAGGTCAGAAAAGCACGGTAGACAAGTTTACTAGAAAGAGACAAGAAGAGTTGAATCTCCTCATCGGGATTTGAAATAGACCTGTTAGTTGTCAAACCATACTTTATTCTCATTCTTATAGCTGTAAATTTAAAGTGTGTACAGAATGCAACTCAGAATAGATTGAAACAACCATGGACTTAGACTAGAAAAAATGGCATAGTTAAAGGATCATTGGGAAAATTTAATGAAGGGATGATTTTAAAAGGTGGAGGCAGAGTTAGAGGAACCACCAAGAAAAGGTGAAATGATGGCAGATGAGCAACAGCCAGAAGCCTTTACCACCCCAAGGTCTGAGGGCAAAGGGGCAAGTGGTAGTTGGAACTCTGGAAAGCTGCAACAGTAAAAAGCCAGTCCTGTAACAGGAGTGTCACTGTAGGTGGAGAAGCCCAGCTTTAGCTATGCTACAGCCCAGGCAGAGAGGCAATTTGAGGAAATAACCAGAGTATTTTCCCCTCCTCTTCTCTGATCTCTTATAAGTGCCCTCCTCTAGCCAAATCCAGAGTTTAAGTGATAGAGGGGCAGGATACAGAAGAGTTGAGAGGGGATCTGTGGGGCAGTTTGAGAATATGCAAAACATGATCAATATTTTGTCCCTTAATTATAATGGAGTTCTTTGAAAATGAAGTGATAATTGGGGCATCATTATGCCTTCTGTATTGTATCTTCCTTTGCTGTTAGGTAAATATCACAGGATATACAAGGCAAGACTAGGGATGCTAAACTATTCAGATATAATGGAAATGTGTTTACAAAATGCAGGGACTCTGCAAGGGCTAGAATATTTTAGTTGAGAATTCATGTCTGATATAACTAGTATAATTAGAAACCATAAAGTGCTTCTCCCATCTTTGTCATGAGGCTGAAACAATTTTCAGCTGTCCCATTATTCCCAAAGATAGAGAAGATAATATGTAAGCCCTAGTTATATATTTTGAAAGGATCCTTTTTTTGTAGCAAATTTTTTTAGGTTTTGAAATTCAAATGATGTTTGAATTATAAACCAATAGCCACTCCTCAGGAATTCAAATTATCAGTCAAGAAGGTACCATGTGTATGTAATTTCCTCTGGATTTCAGTGAAATTAAATTTTGAAAAATAATTCACTTTATTGGTCAAAATAGCACTCCATTCTATTACAAACCCAAATATCATCTCACATGACTTTAAATAAATACATAAAAATTAATGTTGAACAGCATAGATTCAAAGATTCTTCTCTCATGTAGAATTTACTTTTGCAAGTAACGAACAGCAACTTCACAATCATGGCAACGGGAGTTAGAGTGAATAACAGCAAAAGGACAGTGTAAATTGAGCTGAACAAGTAGGACACAGATAATACAGCTCAAGGGTAGATGATGGACAACTCATGCTGGGTCCTGTAACTGAGAAGAAGAACATTGGTTTATTTTAGGTGGATGAGAGCAGAAGTTTTAGGAGGTCTTGCCTGCCTCCACCTGTTTACACTTACCCTCCTTACTTCTGCCCTAAAAAGCATACCCCAGAGGGCTGCTGCTCTTTTGATTCAGATCTGCCAGGTTCCAGAAAGGCAGATCTGAATCCAGCCCACATCATGGCGCTGTGCCATATAAGTAGATGTACTGATTGTGGTAATTGCTTATTGTGGTGAGCCGTCAATGTTTGGGGGTTGGCTTGTAGCCGCAGTATAAACTGAGTTAAACACCTGTATAAGCTTCATGTATGCCTCCTCTGTGTTTTAACATTTGGATACCTGCTGCTATCAAAGTTCCCATCAAATAGGGGGTCCTCAGAAACTGAATGAAGGTGGTATACATCAAGGTCAGCAGGGAGATTCCAAAACTGTAAATATGCTCAGGCCATACCTCAGATAGACTGACCCAGAATCTCTGGGGCTGGAAGCTCAAGCATTTGCCCTGTTATTATGTTCAGTAGGTAGAAAGTATATGTTCTTTGTTTAAAAAAAAAAAATTAAAGTATAATGGGAGATACAAAAGCATCCTGAGATCATCCTTCCCATTCTGCTACTAACAGTTTGGTGTGTGTGTGTTTGTATATTCAGTTAATATATGTATATATGTGCACACGTGTGTACATGTATATTTACATATAGTTGCCTGAGCAGTGTTATACCACTTGCAGATTTGCAACTTGTTCTTATCAAGTGTATTAGACAAACTTAACATTGGTTTCTCCTCATTCCTTTTAAAAATCTGCACAGTGTTTCAGGATATTTCTACAAAATTACTCATTTTACCATTTTTAATGGTGATTTGTTTCCAGTTTCTAGACATTTTTCTAAAAATACACATGGGCACTTCTACATTTATATCTGTAGCGCAAATTTGTAAAAGTGAAATTTCTGGGTACCAGGAGCTGTGAATTTCACTTTATATGATTGGTATTCTGATAGTGACAAATTGTCCTACAAAAGAATGTTCCAACTTTCCATGTTTCTTTTTAAAAACCTTAATAGATGAGGACAAGACACCATTCTGGTTAAGAAACTCTGGGATAAACAGAAAGGCACAGCGGGAGTGTGGGGTTAGAAGAAATTTTCAATCAGCTCATGCTTTATCAGATGAAGAAAATTCAACTATGTTCATGTGTCATTAGTTTTCTCAGTAAATGTTTGCGTTCTTTTATCTTTTGTACATCCAGGGGCCATTTTACCTCTGAACATTCATGGTAACAACTGAAAACTTTCCAAGTGGATTCTTTGAATTTTCAGCTTTTGAACTATTACCCAGATAGGATTTTCTACATCATAATGTTCCTTATGTCCAGCTGTCAGTGGACTCAAACCACACTGAGCATCACTAAACTGAGAAATGACTGTTTGATATTTTACATAGGTTTTAGAACAAATTTGCCTATGATGTTAAGTATCTTTCTTTTGGTAGGAGCTTATTTACCTCAAAGTGTTGGGTAACTACTTTCATTCAGAGAAAGGATTTAAAATTAATAGCACACGTCTGTGTAATAACAAAGCAGAATGAGACAATCAGTCTCCAAAGGAAGTGGCAAGTCTTTATAATTGATGGTATCAACTCACTGCCTGTATTTCTTCAGTTTGCTTATGTACACGAAGATGTTTAATTTTTGTTGCAAGGGCAATCGTACTAAATCTTAAGCATCTAAATGCCGTGATGACCTTGCAGTAATTCAAAATGCATTAACCAATATTTCACCATATTCATATCTTATAAAATGGTATTGAAGGGTAGACTGAGAAGGCCAAAGAAGTATGGCTTTCCTCTCTGACAAACTGTAAAGTGCTATTTAACATAACTTAATAGACTCGTTGAAGTCAGATGAAAGAGTATCAATTTTTTTCCTTCATCTGCAGTTTGGCCAATTCATGATGATAGTATTACTCCCAGCCTAGTTGAACAAGATATAAAAATTCTAAAAGTGCCTTTGGGTAGTTTGAAAATAAAAGCTCTCTATAGTCTTTTATTGTATTAGCCTATTAATTTAATCTCCATGAATTCAGAATTTATAATTACCATAGGACTCACTAAGATGAGTTTCATTGATTTGGAAATTCCTCATGAAGATGGATTTTGAAAGGAAGACAGCTTCCAATTTCAAAATTTACTGCACATCTTCAAAAACATTATACTATGAAAGTAATTAGAAATTTCCAGATTGCTCACGTGTAGATACTAGAAGACAGAATATTTCAAACTTCAATTTATGTATTAATGGAAAACTAAATAAGCCAGATGAACACAATTGAATCTGAAGTGTGTACATTTCATCCAAGCCAGTGAGGATTGCACGGAAGAGCAGAGGTGCAGGGGTCTCCCCTGGCAGAACGCGGATCACATCAGAGGGAGACCCTTGTAAGAACAGGGACCCAGTGAGATAACTCACTGTTTCTGCATCAGACACTGACTCACTGGGGAGTCTAATGGAAAAGGCATGAAATAAGTGGAGGACCAGAGATGACTTGGAAAAGAACAGTTTCGGGGTTTGGGAAGTTGTGTAGGAATGCAAATGAGGAAGTTGCTATTGAATTGAATTACTGAAGTAAGGTGGAAGCTGTTTCAGTTAGGGTGCTGAGGTACAGCTGTTGAAAAGAGAAGACTACTGGCCAAAGCGATGAAACTATAGAAGAGATGAATAAGTGCCACAAATCATTGTGACTTGAGAGTTCAGGACCAAGAGTGAGATGTAAAATAAAGAGTAGCAACAACAAAAAGGGTCATCTCAGGAAAAAAATTACAAGCTCCAGGGGAAATAGATGTAACTGAAAAGTTCAGGAGGAAAATAGATGAAAGGAATAAAAATGAGAAAAGTGAATGAAGTAAAAAAAAAAAAAAAAGTAAAGACACCAAAATAAAAGTGGGAAGAAAGATGAAAGATAAAGATGATGATATATGTAATCGGAGACTCTGAGGAAAGTAATTGAACCAGAAATACTAAACTCCAAAACAATGTTCTTACAGTAATACCTGGATTGTCAGCTCCTAGCTATTTTCCAATTCAATTTTTGAATTGCCTCCAGAACTCAGGTCAAAAAAAAAAAAATCACCTAGCTTAACATACAAACAAAAGAGAACTAGGTTGAAATTGAACTCCATAATAGAAACAAGCAAAGAAATCCAGCAGTATAAAAATACTTTCAAGAAACTCGACCCTCTTAAACAGCTATAAACACTTAAACTCCATGACTATTTCTTTCAAGAATCCTTTCTGAGGAAGTTACTAGTAGATATCAAAGATATGATTGAGGAAATCAGCAAAATCCTTGTTAGAGAGCTTCGAATATGTAGTATATATAAAGCTCAAAAATGTGTTAAGATTGAAGGATAACATGTAAATGTAATATGATCAGACAAACCTTAAAAATGGAAAAAGGGAGAAAAAGATTGAAACTCACTGATTGCCATATATTTAAAATAACTGAGTCAAGTGATATCGTTTAAATCTGGAGGCAAATAGTAAAATCTTAAATTTACAGAAATAGCTAAAGATATTTAAAAGCATGCTATAAATATGACAATTAGAGAAAAAAACTAGACTATTCTAAAGGCCAAAAGAATTTAAAAAATCACAAACAAGAAAAACAATCTGAATGGAGACTATGAATGTAAGAATAAACTGAAGAGAATCACAGCGAATATATTTTTTAAAAATCACAAAGCTGAGATCATATCGTTAACAAAAATACTTTGAGTTCTCATAAACCAAAGTCTAACTCTATGCTATATATGAGAGACATCTAAACCAAAGTTATTCAGATGGCAAAAATAAAGGGATATCCAAATTTATACCACACAAATGCAAAGCTATGATTTCAATATCTAAAAACATAAATCAAATAAAAATATCAAACTAGACAAATTTCATTAATCCCCCAGCACATCATTTATAAAGAAGATACAATCAGTTAATGCAGAAAACACAAATACTGGATATTTGTAGATAAATAAAAATATTTAAAATAGGACAACTTTTAATATACAGCTCTCAGTAAAAGACAGGGTTATGTGGACAAAAAATATGTTCATAGAATATTAATCATGTATATATGACATTTAATTTTAGATGCCAATAATAGTAGATATACCTTATTTTCAAATATACATGAGATCGTCATGAATATTGACTAAGAGAAAAGAAAACAGTGAATTACAAGTAGAAATAGTATACTAACATTCTCTGACCTTAACACAAAGCCATAAAATAAGGGGGTCTTTCCAATTGGGTAGTTAAAACTACATATTAAAAAATATTTGACTGAAAGGGAAACTAAAACATCAGAATGTTTAAAATCAATAAAGAAAACATTATCTATGAGATGTAATTAAAGCAGTAATCAAAGGAAAACATCTTAATCACTGAATTAAAGGGAATTAAGAAATCATAGGAAACTACTTTTTCCAACTATGTGACAGCAATTTCAAAGTCTAGATGCAGTGGACAACACTGCAGAAGAACAATTTTCTAAAACTGATTCCAGCAGAGATGAAAACTAAATTTAACTTAAGCGCCTAAGAGTTTTAGAAAAATTAACAAAGGACTCCCTCTGCCCAACCACCAGGTTCTGATGACTTTACAGGGGATTTCTATCAAGCCTTAAAAGGGAAGATCATACCAAAGCTGCTTATTTAAGTTACTCCAAATTCTCATTGATAGCTAACCATGATAAACATGACATACACAAAAACTATCCCAATCTATTTTTTGTTGATAAAAAAAAAATCAAATAGCATACAACATAATTCGTATACCATAAGAAAGTAGCTTTATTTCAGTAAGGCAACATGGTTTAACATTAGAAAATACATTAATAAAACATCTCATAATAAAAAATATAAGGCAAAACATTGTCTTCATATTAATTGAATAGGTGTTTAAAAAATACAGCTCCCAATAAATATGCTTAATGAAATGTATTCAGTGGCTACTTTATAAATGAATATATGGGCTATCACATACATATACAAATTTTGTAAAACAAAATTCAGAAATTATAGTTTAAAAACAAAGTATTTCCTGTTGGGTGGGGGAATGTGCAGTGAGCATAGCTATCACAAGATCATAATTTCTCTTACCATTCCCGGGTAAAGGGAAATTAGGGCTGCTGGGAGAAAGGACTGATTCTAGGACTGGAGCAGGAACTGCATAAGGTGAGCCTATGGCATCTTGCAGTGCTGCAAAGTAAGGAAGTGCTGAGATAGACTCCAGCAATGAAGGAATGAGGGTGATATGTCACAGGGATTCAGGAGCCAGCTGCAACGGCCCGGTAGTCTAAGCTGGAACAATTGGAGCCACAACATAAAGGAGATTTTGGTAACTCAATTATGAAATATTTGAGAGTCCATACTAATAAAAACACGACTGAATAAGTGATTATGTAAGTGAATGAATGAATAAAACAGACAAATCCCATGTGAAGAAATCTTCCACATTTAGGTAGCTATTCCTTCCTCGGGGCAAAACACGATTCCCCACTCTATGTGTGGGCTGTGTGTGATGACTTCCTTCTGAAGAGTACACTGTGGAAAGTGGGTAGAAAGAACGCTACAGTGGAGGAACCCGACAACTACCTCAGCCCATCATCGGTTAACATCAAGTGAACATCAACAGTGATCAGTCATATGGATAATATGTACCTTTTATGTGAGTTGAAACTGGTGCTTTGTGGCTTTCTTTCCAAAACATGTAACCCCAATCTAACAACAACAAGAATACCAGATAATTCCCAACTGAGGGTCATTCCACAAAAAACCTGGCTGTGTTCCTCAAAACTCTCAAGGTCATAAAAAACAAGAAAAGTCTCAAACGTCAAAATGAAGAAGAGCCTGAAGAGATGTATCTAAGTGAAATGTGAATCCTGGATGGGATACTAGAACAGGAAAAAGGATCTTAGGAAAAATACAAAGAAATTTGAATGAAGTATGAACTTGAGTAAATAATGTATTAGTTGCAATAAATATATCTTACTGAAGTAATAAGGGAAACTGGGGGTGCAAGGTATAAGGGAACTGTCCTTACTATATTCATAAGTATTCTGTAAACCTAAAGGTTCTAAAATGTTAAAAGAACACTAGGTATAGGGACATCACAATATGGGGGATGGAAATAAAAATTTCAAGTATGCATCCATGGCTTTACTCAATGGTATAAATTTGCAAGCCCAGCAGTTGGATGGGTTGCGAGTGTCTGCTGTGTGATAGGCCTGGCTAAACATACTTTCAGTGGTGCTCCAAGCCTTAGTTTAAGCAATTAGCCAGAAACGGCAGTATGAGCCAGCAGCAAGATGATAAGAACCTGTTAGGATCACAAATTGGGCTTCTTGTTCTACTAACGAGACTAGTTTTGGTTTTTCCTCTAGCAACGACCCATGCTGCAGCAGGGACTTGCACTAGCTCCCATCCTCATGGGAGGTGCCACCACTTCTATGTTAATAGCTAACAGTAATCTAGTGGATCTTTGCCCCAGCTAAGCCCGTCAAAATAGGATACTTGTCTGCCCATTGCCACCACATCACTCCAGGTCCTCTTTCTTGCAGTAATGTCAGGGTTAGCCCTAAAGTGGCAGAGCCCTCCTGGGTACCATCCTTCCCAGATCCCAAGATATCATTCCAGTAACTGGGATGATAGGAGAAGGAGTTAGAAGTGTGATTGCATCTCTGTAGCATTTAACTTGGGGCTCTAAGGTTACTCTGTTTCCATACTCACATGACTTGCACAAGGGCTTGCACTGCTAGGATTCTATCAGTCTGGCTTAACCCCCTTGTAGTGCTCCCTTAATGCCTCTGAGGGTCTTTGGTAGGATTACTGCTTGTGAATCAGTGCAAATGGTGACTGGGTGTAATTTGTTCACAAGAGCCAACTGGACAGCTCTTAGCTTGGCCCATTGACTACCGTGTCCCACTCCTGTCTCTACCCATAGGTGTCCATTGTTCGTTGTACAGTCAGCGCTGTCCAAGATGGGTTGGACTGATCAGGAGCCATCTGTATGCTGAACATTCTATGGAGGTGTTCGTTTTCTTTCTCTTTTCCATTGGGGCTTTCCTAGGGGCCTCTTCTGATTCTGTAGTGTATGTTACATGCCCCAGTAGGTTTTGTAACTCTGAGATGGAACTATATGTTAAGTGTCCCCTCTGCTGTAGATACATGCCACTGCACCAAGGTGCCATCCTGGGCTACCGCAGAAGCAGGAGTCAACAGACAGTCCCTTTACGTATCCCTTAAAGTGATAGGTGGTTTTTATTTCCATAGCTGTATCTCCTGTAATGGACTTTGTTTGTAGTAAAGCTTGGTGGTACACAGCTAGGAGTTGCTTTATTGGAATGGTATACTGTTTCTCAGCCCCTTTAAAGAGTTGAGACCCAGACCCTATATGGATCTGTGTCTTCCTGTCCCTTTGCCAGGATGTCCATCCCATTCCCTTCTGTGATTCTGAGATATTGAGCACAGGTGGCCACAGTGAAGTTAAAATTTACAGGCCCTATGTTTGAGTCACAAAAGTTTTTGCTTTGGCAAAGATCTTCTCCTACCCCCAATATCATACCACTCCTTTTCATTAGCCTGTAGAGAAGGCATGGGTATTACACCAAATGAAGAAAGAACAACCTCCAATAGCTCATTAATCCCACAAAAGTTTGTACCCTTTTAATAGTATGTGGATGGCGATAAGCTTTGGCTTTATTTTTCACGATAGATAATAAGTCACAACCACAGCTATATTCTGAGGAACTTGACAGTGTTTCCTGGTCTCTGCATTTTCTGGTGGTTAATCACTCATTCTCTTCTCTCTGGAGGTGCTGCCAGACCCTTCTCGTGGGTTTCTGTGAAAGACCTGAGTCTATGGAAGTTAGCAAAATATCTTTTACATAGGGTTTTCTTTTTGTATTCATTCAGTCAATAATAGTTTATTAAGTGTCCTAAGCATTGGCGTCACCATGGAAAACAAGATAGATGCGATCCCTGTGCCTCAAAGAGCTTACTTAGTCAACAGTTGTCCTTTGTATTGTTAGAGTCCTGCAGGCTGACAGTGGAAATAACCCTATCTGTGGTTTCAGAAACAGTCGAAACAAGAGTAGAGTAGAAAAGATACGAAGTAAATAGAAGTTTTCCATTAAAGGAATTAATGATGAAATAGCTGTTATTCTATCTGAGGCTGACTTAGAAGTCAGTATAGAGTTGCCCCCAGTTCATCATAGGTAATTTCAGTTCATTAACATGCTTTTGTTTTATTTTATTTTTGTTTTTGTAAGGCTCCCTCCATTTTTTACGTATTTGATACCAGAAGGCTTTATATTACAATGATAATCCAAGATTTTCCAGATCTAGTCTTAAATAGTAATATTCCTATTTTAAAAAACAAACTTTTTGAAATAATTTCAACTTAAAAGACAGTTGCAAAATTAGTGCAAACCTATATAGAGAAATCCAACATACTGGCCACCAAGATATCCAGATCCACCAACTTTTAATTTATATTTTAAAGATTTTAACTGTGAAATATAACCTATATACAAAAAAAGAAATTTCAAAGTGCATTTTAACAACTAATTATAGAATAGATTTCAGAGTTTAGTACATGTTAAAACGGTTCCACAGTTTCAGGTTTTTCCTTCTAGTTGCTCCAAGACACTGGAAACTAAAAAGGAATGATCAATATAGTGATTCAATAGTCATATTCATTTGTTAAATCCTAACATCTCTGTTATAACTCCTCCTTTTCCTTTGATCCTTCTCCCAGTCTTTAGGTTATTTAGATTACGCCCATTCTAAGTTTTTTCAAGTTTAAAGGGGATGTTGACAGTATATGAAGGTGGGGATAGAACTGGTTGATGTTTTTGAAGAAACTGGCCCCTCTGGCCAGACTTATTGGGCCTAGGAACCATCTGAAGTTTGTAGTTTTCAGAAAAGGAAACTTAGTATGTACAACTTTTGTAGGATCTCAGATAGACCCCTGGTTGTTCTTAGTGTTACAGGAATGATGTTGGTTGGGGTTTGGCAAACCATCGCGATTAGCAATATCTAGTTGAAGCTTGTGTAAGAGTAACCTCCAGAATAGACTCTTGGACTCTATTTGAACTCTCTTAGCTACTAATACCTTATTTTGTTTCATTTCTTTTCCTCCTTTTGGTCAGGACCAGGGTCATCTCTGGGAATTATGTCTCACATTGCCAGGGAGACGCACACCCTTCAATGTCATTTCCCCGTATAGGGGGGATAATAACAATTTCACTTGCAGAGTTGGGCTTAGAGAGAGGCCAGATCGTAACAGAATAAGTTCCCTGGAAGTGACTCTTAGGCAAAATTAGAGGTAAGCTTAGCTTCTCTGTTTACAGAAATAATTTCATAATAGCAAAACTCAAGATCAGGGGCTTGGCCAACTAACTTGGGAGTCCCTAGTGTTTGAGAGAGTATCAGGGGTTTCCCAGGTGGAAAGGTTTAGTAGTTCCATATTTTTTCTCCAGTCCCTCAAGGGACTTTGCCAATGTTTTTAATTATCTGCCCAACATACACTGGCAGGGTACCCAGTATTACATTAAGCTATATAGAATTATAAGGCCTTGTTTCTTTTCTGGGCTCCATATATTTGGGTTGTTTAAATGAGATGTCTAGACAGGTTACATTAGATTGTGTGCTACAGAAAATTTAGGTTTTGGGTAAAAATGAAGCTCTCTAATTTTGGTCTCATACACTAGGTGAAGTTCGAAAATACAGACACTGTCATCCTTTTCCTTGTATTCTGATTTGCCTTAATCTGAACAGATCAGCTTTGTTCTTATCTCTAATTCAAGCCTTTCACATTTTGCCACATTTGCCTTTTCTCCATCCCTCCCTCCCTTCTTCCAATTTTTCTATCTCTTCTCTAAATATTTGTGAGGAGGTTGTATATATAATACTCTCTGAACACTTAATATATCCATGTACTTTTCCTAAGAACAAGGATATTTACCTATATAATCACCTTAAGAACAATCAAGTTCAAAAAATTTAATATTGATAAAGCTTAGAGTCTCTGTATACCAGTTTTTTGATATTTCCAATAATCTTTTTAAAAAATATTTTGAAAAATCTTCACATACATGCATTCCAGATGTGTACAATCAATGGCTCACAATGTCATTGCATAGTTATAAATCATCACCATGATAATTTTTTAGAACACTTGTATCACTCCAGAAAAAGAAATAAAAAGAAAAAACTCATGCAAACCATACCCCTTACCTTTCCCTCTCCTTGACCACTAGTATTTCCATCTACCCAATGTGTTTTACCCGTTGTCCCCTCTCTTATTTATTTATTTTTATCCATGGTTTTGTTTTTCACTCGTCTGTCCATACCCTCGATAAAAGGAGCATCAGACGCAAGGTTTTCACAGTCACATTGTAAATGTTTTATCTTTGTACAGTAGTCTTCAAGAATCTAGGCTACTGGAACACAGTTCAACAGTTTCAGGTACTTCCCTCCAGCCACTCCAATATACCATAAACTAAAAAGGGGATATCTATATAATGCATAAGAACAATGTCCAGGATAATCTCTCAATTTTTTAAAAATCTCTCAGCTACTGAAATTTTATTTTGTCTCATATTTCTCTTCCCCCTTTTGGTCAAGAAGGTGTTTTCAATACCTTGATGCTGGGTTCTCGCTCACCCAGTGTATCTGTCCCATGTTGCTAGGGGGATTTACACCCTGGGAGTCATGTCCCACATAGGAAGGAGGGCAGTAAGTTCACCTGTGAAGTTGGCTTAGAGAGAGAGGCCACATCTGAGCAATGAAAGAGGTTCTCTTGGGGTGACTCTTAGGCCTAATTTTAAGTAGGATTAGTTTATCATTTGCAGGAATAAGTTTCATAGGGGTGAACCCCAAGATTGAGGACCTGGCCTATTGATTTGCTTGTCCCCACTGCTTGTGAAAATATCAGAAATTCTCCAAATGAGGAAGTTGAATATTTCCTCCTTTCTCCCCAGTTCCCTGAGGGGGCTTTGCAACTACTTTTTTATTCACTGCCCATATTACTCTGGGATATATTGGGGCATCACACTAACCTGGACAAACCACAAAGTCTTATACATTATTCAAGATTTCATGTACTTATGGTGTTCAACTAAACTGACCATATAAGTTAAATTAGGAAATGTACTACCCCAAATATAAATCTGGCACCAAATAAACATCTCTCCCTTTGGTCTCACACAGAAGTTAAAGTTTTAAAATACAGATGATATCATCCTTTACTCTGATTTACCTTAGTCCTATCCAGATTGGCTTCATTCATATCTCTACTCAAAGTCAGATCCCTTTTTCAACCTTTTAAACAGTTCCTGTATGGGGTGCTACTGACTTTCATAGCTTCAGAGCTCTAATTCTGAGTCTCAGGTGTCAAATAAATACTGAAAGTTTCTGGGAATGACCAGGTTATAATCAACAGCTCAGTATCTCAGAATTTAGAAATAAAAGTTACAACTCTTGAATATATGTAACTGCTGTATGAGCTAACAATCTAGGACTCTTTACAATAGGCCCTGACCTGATTACTTCAGGTCACCAAGTTACTTCACCAAGTTTTTAATATTACAGTTCGTACATATGAGTGAGGCATGATAATATTTGTCTTTTTGTTTGACATTTCATTCAACATACAGTCCTTAAAGTTCATTCACCTAGTTGCGGGCCTCGCCTCGCAACTTCATTCCTTCTTGTGACTACTCAGTAATCCATTGTATGTATGCACCTTAGTTTCCTCTTCCATTCTTCAATTGTTGTACCTTTAGGCCACCTCCATTCATTGTGGATTGTGAACACTGTTGCCATAGACACCAGTGTGCAAATGTTCATTCTTGTCCCCACTCTCTGATCCTCCAGATATATACTGAGCAATGGAGTTTCAGGAACATATGGCAACTCGACATCTAGCTTCCTCTGGAGCCACCACACTGCCCTCCGTGGGCCTGTACCTTTCAGTTTCCCTACCGACAATGAACAGGTATATCTTCTTCTCCACATTTTTTCTAGCACTATTTCCCTCTGTCCATTTTTAAACAGTTTTCACACATACAATCAAATGTAAGTGTATAGACACGTCTTTGGCACCATACTCTTTCTGAAGACATTTCCTTTTCTTCCACAAAGAATCAAATACCACTTTTCCATGCCTCCTGCCTGTTGACATTTAGTTTTGGCATAATACCTTTGTTACAATCATTGGAAGCATAGTACAGTGTTACTATTGACAGTAGACCATACCCTGCATTGGTTCTACTTTTTCCCCATATACCATCTATTTGCAACACCCTGCCATATTGCCATTCATTTGTTCTCCCTAATGCAGAGATGTTTTTTAATTTGTATATTTAATAACCATCATTGTCCACTCTAGGAATTCCAAATTATGCCATCTCAGTCTCTATCCTCTATCTTTCCTTCTGGTTCGTATGTGACCCTAGCCCTCTCCCTCTATCATACTCATATTCAGCTTCATTCAGTGTACTTATATTATTGTACTACAATCAGGTAGTATCATGCTATCTATTTCTGAATTTTTACAATCAATCCTGTTGCAAAATCTATATTCTTTTAGCACCAATTGCCCAATCTTTACCCTATCTCTAAATCCTGATAACCTATGTCCTTAACTTCAATTCTCCAGGATCACTCATAATATTAGTTCATATCAGTGAGACCATGCAGTATTTATCCTTTTGTTTCTGCCTAATTTCACTTAGCATAATATCCTCAAGGTTTATTCATGCTGTTACATGCTTCATGATTTCATTCTGTTGTACAGCTGCATATATTCCATCATATGTCCACACCACAGCTTGTTTAGCCACTCATCCATTGATGGACATTTGGGCTGTTTCCATCTCTTGGAAATTGTAAATAATGATGCCATAATATTGGTGTGCAAATGTACATTTGCATCCTTGCCCTCATATCCTCTGAATATGTACCTAGTAATGGCTTCCTGAAGAACCACCAAACTGTCTTCCAGAGCAGTTGTATCATTTTACATTCCCACCAACAGTGGATAAGTGTGCCTCTTTCTCCACATACTCTCCAGCATTTGTCATTTTCTGTTTTTTTTTTTCATAATGGCCATTCTAGTGCATGTGAGATGGTATCTCATTGTGGTTTTGATTTGTACTTCTCCAGTAGGCACTGAAGTTGAGCATCTTTTCATGTGCCTTTTAGCCACTTGCATTTCCTCTTTTGAGCAGTGTTTGTTAGTCTTTTGCCCATTTTTTAATTGGGTTGATTGTCTTTTTGTTGTTGAGTTGAAGAATCTCTTTACATATTCTGGATTCTAAACCCTTATCTGATATGTGGTTTCCCAAATATTGTCTCCCATT